>NC_071394.1:104147503-104792753 GCF_022682495.2 Desmodus rotundus | reverse complement strand
CGGCAGTTTCTTATAAAACAAAACATATGCTTAACATATACCCCAACTACTGCACTCTTGGACTTTTAACCCATAGAAATGAAAATTTATGTTCACACAAAAACCTCTACACAAATGTTCACATGAGCTCTATTCATAATCACTCCAAACGGGGAGTAGCCTGAATGTCCTTTGGTGGGTGAATGGATAAACAGCCTGCGGTACAGGAGTGATGGGAAGATGTGATTGCAAAGAATCTACACAAGATAAATAAATTGAAAATCCAAAGCAGGAGTATAGTAAGCATGCTTTTTGTAACCTGCTTTCTTCGTCTGTCTTTACATGTCAGTGAAGATAGTCATATGCCATCATTTTACACGGCTGCCTGGTACTCTGTTCTAGAGATGGTTCGTACTCCGTACAAGCAATCCCTTTTTCATTGGATAGTTAACTTTTCTCAAATGTTTTGCTACTATAAACAGTGATGTGATGAACATTCTGATACACACCTCTTCACATACTTTTCAAATCAGTAACTTCGAATAAATTCTTAAACGTGGATCAAAAGGTATGAAGATTTTTAAGGCTTTTTATTAGATATTGGCAACCTTTGCTCATGAATGATTTTATTAGTTATGATCACACCTAATAGGGCACGGAAATGTCCATTTTGTTCATTCTTGCTGTTTGATGACAAAACTGGCCACAATACTTTGTACTTCCTCCTCTCAAGAGATCTTTTTGGACAGGCCTTACGGCTTGGTCTGGCCAGTTAGCCTGTGGCAGAAGTGATGCCATGCAAGCCCTGAGCCTGGGCCTCAAGACGCTTTGCCGCTTCTGCTTTCGTTGTTGGGATTCCAGCCACAACTGCCGTGTGTGTGAGCCCAGGCTGTCCTCCCGGAGGATGACAGAACACATGGAGCACAGCAGAGCCATCTCAGGTGAGGCCAACCTAGAGCAGCAGGTTTCCAGCCAGCCCTCCAGCTGACCACAGCACCTGGGCAAGCCCAGCCAGGACCCACAGTCAGCTGGGTGTGGCTCAGACAAGAATGCCCAGCCGAACAATAATCTGGTAAATGCTTATTGTTTTAAGCTGCTGAGTTTTGGAATGATTTGTAATGTAAAAAATACATCTCAACTACCTTCACCGACACTTGAGTTTTATCAATCCTTTAACTTTTTATCAATGGATAATGACATTTCGTTGTTTTTGTGTATTTCTTTAATTTTTAGTCTAGTATGTTTCATATATTTATTTGCCATTTTAAATTCTTATTTTGTGGATAGCCTAGTTTCCTACTGTTGTATTATTTTTTCCTTACTAGTTCTGTAAGAGCTCTTTTTATTAATGCTTTGCCTGCTAAATGTGTTACAATTCTTTTTCACAGAATAACAATACTGACTTTCTTGTACAGCTCATAAACTTGCTCTGCATGCCAAAGACAGTAATTCTCAGACAATTTAAAAAGATACGACATGGCCTCCTGAGGCACTACTTTGAAGAGGTTAACATTCATTTTGAGTATAGTTTCTAGAACATTTGTTTTCAAAGAAAATCAGCCTTTGGCTTTATAATTTTGACTTTAAGCATTTCAGGGTTAAAAGCATGATTTAGTTTTGGTCTTAGGATTGGGTGCCATTGCCCTCAGCAGCAAACATTTCCTGTGTGTCTTCTCATGACGGCGTGGCCTGGGCCTATTCTCCTTTGCGTTTTCACTTACTCACCCGAAATACTCTGAGGTGTTTTTTTTTTTTTTTTTTTTTAATAAATTCATCCATTTTTAAACATTTATTTATTTATTTTTAGAGAGAGGGTAAGGGAGAGAGAAAGGGAGAGAAACATCAGTGTGTGGTTGCCTCTCTCATGCCCCCCAGAGAGGACCTGGCCCACAACCCAGGCATGTGCCCTGACTGGGAATTAAACCAGTAACCCTTAGCTTTGCAGACCCGCGCTCAGTCCACTGAGCCACACCAGCCAGGGCCTGAGGTGTTTTTTAAATGGGGTGCCAAACACCCCAAGGCACAAGATGCCTTGTGAAAACAAAAACTGAGAAACATGACCACTCTTTCCCCTTTGGCAGGTTTCAGTACCCAGAGCTCTGAGGAGTCCCACAGCAAAGGAGGCTACTGGCTCAGTACTATTCCGTCACACACAACTGGGAAAATGCTGGACTAGAACAATCTCCAAAAGCTTAGAGAAACTGCAAAACCGAACAACTTGTTGACTTAGGGCTCCACAACCAATCTCTTCCCCAAACATCTCCTAATGTCCAGGAACCCAGTTCAGCCTCATCATGTCTTTGTCAAAGAGTGAGCAAGCTGAAAAACCACTCTTTAATACAACGTTAAAGCCCTTCCGAGGGTGGGTTCTGAGGGAGTCTCACGAGCAGAACGCAGCCTTGGCCAGGAAGCTCCACCCGTCACCATTTCTCATCTCTTCTCTCCTTCCTGTGCTTCCTCTCCTCTCTTCCCTCTAGGACAGGGGCCGATGTCCAACACTCCCCTGATTCCCGCTTCCTGCCTCTTCCCCAAAGAGGCGCTGCTGACCAGTACTCTCTCGAGAGAAACAGCAAAGCTCCCCGGCCTGCCTGATCTGTACAGGAGGGTGATCCCAGCTCTTGTTTGCGGGCATGTAAGGGCCCTTCCAGGAGACTCTGCTCCAGGAACTGGGCCTGGGACTGGGCTGTGGTCTCCAAGTGAGCAGCATTCGCGGCATAGCCCCATGCTTCCTAATGGTAAGAGTTTGCAGACCATAGCATTCCTGTATCAAATAAAACTCTTAAGTTAGGAAAAAAATTAATCCAACCAATCTTCAATGATAAAGAGTGGAACATCATTGAGAACACAATTTAAAGTAAGACCTAAACCCTAAGTATAGATACCGTTATACTAATCTTAACAGTCACAACCAAACCCAAAGGAGGTGCTTCCTCAGGTCACCTGGCTGGCTCTCTCAGGACATCCCCCCCTAGTTCTACCAGTTGTCACACAAATAACATTTCTCAAGCTGCAGTTTTGGCTGTCTCAGTGAAAGTGTGTTAATGACTGCTTTCTGCTACCCCCAAGAAGTGACTCCCAGGTCTTCTCCCACATGCCGTGGGCTCTGCTTCCTTTTCCCTTCCTTCTCAGGAGTGCAGATGCAGCAGGCAAGCCCAGGCATGTCCCTGGCACACTGCTTTGGCCTGCCATTCACACGGTCAGGAGAGTCCTCCCGCCCGACAGCTTCTCTCCAGGTCTCTGCAAGTTTGAATCAGGGTTTGTCTAGTGGCCTAATTTGCTCAGAATTACTAATGCAGAGATGGCAAACAGATCTTGTGTTGTTCCTTCCTGATTGGAAGCGGCTGCCCGGAGCATTGATCAGGTAGCAAAGACTGTCAGGCATGTGTGCGTGAATGTGGGTGCATGTGAGTGTACACATAGGTGGGTGTAGGAAATGAGGCATTCATCTCAGATTCCTGCCATCGTTGACTTAAGGTGTTCATTAACTCTTTTGTAACTGGCTGCCACATTTACAACCTGAACTCTTTGCCTTGGAATATTTTCCTCCAGTAGCTTAGCATCCGCAAACCTCAGCAAAGCATTTTGAAAATACTCTTAAACAGACTCTAGCTAGGTGTTCACCAGAGACTTGCTGTGGGTTCTGCCCCAGCAGTGCAGTAGTCAGCTTCCATGCAGGGCGTGGGGAGCTGGGACATCCCTGGAACAGCATGCTGGGTGGTGGCGGGGGAGAGTCCAGCTCTGTAGGATGCTCACCAGGCACTCCTGGAGGCAGTATGAAAGCTGCACTCAGCAGCTCTAGTTATGAGATGACAACTGAGTGTGCAGAGCTCAGGGCTGAGACCATGGGGGCCCCACCAGCATGTGTGATGAAGGGCATCTCTTGTGGCCCTAACTGACCCGGCTTTCACTGGGTTCTTGAAAACACAACTATTGACGATTCCTTCTGCAGAGTGGGGCTCCATGGCATATCCCAGGCCTGGAAACATGGCAGTTTGACCCTAGTGCTGTGTGAACAAAGAAGGCAGAGTGTCTGCATGGGGATAAGGGCGATGACCTGGAAGGATGAGAGCCTCAACAGAAAACGGACTCCAAGAATCACCATGGTGGCCCAACGTCCAGGGGCGCCAGTGAGTGCTCTCCTCTCCTTCAACCCCCACACATATTACAGACTAATCACCTGAAGCCCCTTCCACCAGGAGATCCAAGATTCTAATGATCTTTTATCATCTATTGTATCAAATCTTCCATTGAATGACAAGGTTAGGACAGGAAAGTTGAACTATTTCAAGTGACACGTTCTGACTGAAATCTTGAATTTCTTGTCCAGCCAAAAGGTGGAGAGGGTGCTGCACCCAGATCGTCCCCCCGAGATTGGTCCCTGCCCTGTATGGAAGGGGGCTATTGTGGAGTACCTAGTCATGCCCACTGGCTTTGGAAGTGCACACACATGGGTTTACCTTCCAAACCTGATACGTGCCAGCTGTGTGACTAAAATCTTTCTGGCCCCAGTTTCCCCATCTGTAAAATGGGAGTGATAACCTACACAGAAGGTGGTTGTGGGATTAAATGAAGTGACCCCCAAAAGGGGCTTAGGTCACTGACTGGCCCATATCGAGTGTTCCCCCGGCGCCCAGCTGCTGAGAAAGCTGCACTGGGGGCTGGCGTGGTTCACAGGACAGAGCTCGTGAGCATCGAGGCTCACTGGATGAGTGGGAAAGTGGCCCGTGGAATACTGATGTCCCTGGTCACTATTATCCGAAACAGCAGGTATGTGGTTGTGGGCACTGGCACCGACCTCAGCAAGGCCAAATCGGAATTCTTCACATTCTTTCCCTAAAATGCACCTCCTGCAGCTCTTCCATCTCCACCCTCAGCTCCCAAACCTTAACTCCTCTCTCTTTCTTATACCCCAGTCCACACTGTGGGAAGACCTCTCTTGCTTGTTTTATCATGCTACCTCCCACGGGGTTTGCATCCACCCTCGTCCACTTGTGTTTATTCTCTAGTCTTCGGAGGCTCTCATAATGAAAACCAAGAGGTTTCCAATGGCACTCAGATTAGAAGCCAGCATGCTGAGGGTAGCCTCACAGGCCCTGCAGGATCTGCCCTGTGTCCCCTCTGACTCATCTCTGCCACGCTCCTCCAGCCACGTGACCTGCCCTCTGCTTCCCGAACACACCTGTGTTCCCTTTGCTGGAAGCTCTTCCCCAGGTGTCCGCATAGCATGCTCCTTCACCTCCTCCCTTAATCAAATGTCACCTTCTCAGGGAGACCTTCTTCGACTATTCTATTTTAAGTTGTCCCCTGTGGGAGGCTTTGTGATGGCCCTTGAAGATACCATGTCCCAATTCCAGGAACCTGTGAATGTCACCTTGTGTACCAAAGGAGACTTTGCAGATGTGATTAAGTGAAGGATCTCGGTTTGGGGGCAGGGGAGGGGGGTAGGGATAGGAAGATTATCCTGGATTATGTGATACTCATGAGCTCAGTGTAATCACAGGGATTCTGATAAAACAGAGGAAGAGGGAGATTTAACTACTTCCTTGGAGAAAAGGCAACGTGACAATAGAAGCAAAGGTTAGAGTGACGCAGCTACAGGTCAAGGAGTCGGCAGCCTCTAGGAGCTGGAAGAGACCAGGAACAGACACTCCCTACGAGCCCCCAAAAGAGCCTGCCTTGCTGACACTTTGACTGTAGCCCAATGAGATTTATTTGAAACTTGGGGTCTCTGGAACTATTTAAGAGAGTAAATGTGTATTAAGTCACTAAGTTTGTGATAATTTGTTACAGCAGCCATAGGAAGCTAATACATACCCAGGTGCACATACACCCACTCTCTATTCCCCTTTCTGCTTTATCTTCCCCTGCAGTCTTACCTGACACCCTTCATTATGGTCAGCTGTCTCTCCCACTAGGGTGGCAGCTACATGGGGACAGGGGCCTTTGTTTTCTTCTCTGACAAATCCCCAGAGCTGCCTCAGAAACTGCTATTTATGGAATAAATGGGTCAACGTCAGTGTGAACTCCGGATGGGCCCCAAAGAAGGGAAGCCCTCCTTTTGCTGTGGTCCAGGCTCCCATAGGACCCTGCCAGGCTAGCCCATCTGATCTACACAGGGATCCACCCTTCTCATAGGATGCCAACGCTGCCCTCCTCATGCCCCCCTGGAAGCTTTGAATGCTGAGAGGTGGCACGTGAGTCGCACACATCAGCCAGGGTATGCTGTGCCAGGTGCAGCTCTGGTGACCAGCAGGCCCCATCCCACCCCGGCTGCCTGCAACACAGGAGAGGCAGTGCCATGCTGAGGTCTGGCCCTAGAGCCAGGCTTCGGGACTGAAGCACTCCCAGCCTCAACTTTCTCCTGTGTAAACAGGAATGACACCATGGCCTCAACAAGGGGTGTGGCCAGAACTAAGTGAGATAAGTGGTCACTAATCCACACTCATTTCAGTGAATATTATTTATTCTTGTTTTGTGCCAGCTGCTTGCTGCTAGTCCAGAGAAGCAGTGGGGCCCAGGTTGGTCCTGTGGTGCTCAGGGAGGGTGGCAGGGTGTGGTGGGCCCACCGAGAGGCTCTGGGGCCTGTCCTGGAGCCATATTCCAGCCTATAGGCTAGAATTCTAGCCTAAAGAGGTACTGACCCAGGCTGTAGGGTGAGCCAGCTGTCCCGTGCTGGAGACTGCATTGACAGGCCCTTCCTGCAAGTGTTTCGGAGAGCAGTTCCTGGAAGCTCCCGGTCCTCTGGGGAGCCACCACTGTCCCTGGATGCTGGCAGATAATCTCTTTATGGGTTAGGACAACAGTGCAGAGAGCGCAGGTGGTGAACTGTCAGGGCTGAACCTAGGCAAGCTCTCAGACACCAGGCCCTGAGTCTTTAATGCAGAACAGGAAACTGAGGTGGGGTGTGGGTCTCTAACCTGGCCTTACCTCCAACCTGGACAGTGGAGCCCTCCTGCTCCACATGAGCCAGCAGAGAAAGCCAGTTTGGTGGGTAGGGGCTGTGGTGGAAGCAGAGCTTTGAAGGTTAACAACTCAGGACTTGGTGGAGGTTGGCGGGAAGCCAATTGCCAGCTCTGAATCTTGCTGGCCACTTGATCTTGGACACATGCCACCCTTTCCATGCCTCAGTTTACTCATTTGTAAAATGAGGATTATAGGAGCACCTATCAAACATCATTGTTGTGAAGCTTAATTTACATGAGGATAATCATATAAATGGCTTGGCAGCATGCCTGGCACATGGCTAGTGCTCAATAAATGTTAGCTATGGTGACGGCCATGAGGGTGATGGTGACGACACCAGTGGGCTCTGGGGCCCAATGACTCTTTCTCGATCTCATGTTACCACGCATGCTCTCATTGCTTCCTATGGATGTGAGAAGAGGGAAAGGGGGCTCCAATGTCCATGGGGCAGGGAGGACCCCGCTCCCCACAGTCTGCACTCTGCACCCAGCTGTCTCTGGCTCACAGGAGCTGGAGAAGAGGTCATGACTGGCAGCGCATTCCTTACCTTGGTTGTCGTAGGAAGTGATGACCTGGGTCTGCTGAGGATGCTGCTTGTCTGCCAGATTTCCTATTTAAGGAAGACAGAGGGACCTGCAGTGACCACTGGGACCACAGTGGAATTTTCCCCAGGGCAGAGTGGGGAGCTGTGTGTGTCCACAAGAAAAGCAGGCTGGGGGTGGGGGGCAGTTCATCCCAGGCTTGGCCTGAACACGTGCCCACCCATCTGCACAGCCCCACGGCATGAATACACAGGAACAAGCAGTCACACCCCTGAACGCAGAAGCAAGGGATGGGCAGCCCTGTGCATACACACTCCCACTGCCCAGCAGGTGCCAACGCAGATTCTTTTTTGTACTTCTACTTCTAGCTTCTTTTGATTATTGGAGTCATGGTTTTTAGTTTTCCTTATAGTTTTCAAAATATATGCAGGGTCTGGCACAAATAACACTCCTTTTTTATTACAAAATCATAAGCATGTAATTCTGTAACATAACAATAGCATACTCAAGCACACCATATGACATTTTAGGTGAAATGTTCAAATTAAAACTATAAATTATTACACCCATATTATTACACTACCAACCACACTCAAGCAGGTGTTACTTCTGCCAGACACTGTATATCCAAACTTTTATGGCATTATGAATGTAGTTCTTTGGATTATTTTTGAGGATACTAATGAGATTCTCTTCCTTAAAAAAAAATTCTATTGAATTTATTGGGGTGACATTGGTTAGTAAAATTATATAGGTTTCAGGTGTACAGTTCTGTAATACATCATCTGTATGTCGTATTGTGTTTTCACCACCCAACATAGAATCTTCAAAAGGAGCTGGGGACACTTCTATGTGTTAAGTAATCACAACTTCAGACCTGGTGTCCAAAGTGCATGGGGATGCTTGACGTTCCCACCTTTTTGGAGAGTAGGCTGAGAGGTTCCTGCCCTGATTTTACAGCTAAGGACTTTAAAAAAAAATTATTTTACTTATTTATTTTTAGAGGGGAAAGGAGAGAGAAAGAGAGGGAGAGAAACATCAATTTGTGGCTGCCTCTCATGAGCCCCTACTGGGGACCTGACCGCAAGCCAGGCATGTGCCCTGACTGGGAATTGAACCAGAACCCTTTGGTTCTCAGGCTGGTGTTCAATCCAGTGAGCCACACCAGCCAGGGCTATAGCTAAGGGACTTATAGCTTGGACTGGTTAACTTTTTGTCAGACTCTGCAGTTAGGGAGCGCCAGATTAGGGCCTGAGCCCCAAGCTTCCTAACTTTTAGCTTAGCTTCCTGCCTCCCTATGAAAATGGGGCAGCCTGCCTCCTACTCCAGCCTAGGTGTTGGGGTGACTTGCAGTTTGGTTCAGTTGCACAAATATTTTCAGGGCATCCACTACGTGAAAGTGCTCTCTTTGTGCTAAGAATATTTCTGTCCCCAGGACACGGAGCTGTCCTCAGAGCCTAGTGGGGTCAGGCTGCTGTGGAGAGATGCCCCATTTCTGCCATGCACCATGAGGAGGACCCCACAGGCTTACCTGCCCCTCTTATGGGAAGCACCACCTTTTCTACATCGCTCCCTTTATAGCTGCTGAGGTTGCCCATGAATCTCTGCTTCAGAGGGGTGGGGTAAGGGGCTGGGAAGAACAGGGTTGTGACAGCGGGGGAGGTTCCCCCACTGCTGACACCTTGGCCAGCCATTTCACCCTGGCCTCCACCAGTATGAAGAAAGGCTGTCAGGGCTGCCACTGGAAGTGACCACTGGGACCAGTGTCTGGGCCTGTAAACAAACATGACTCTGGGGTGCTGGCCTGACCAGGTTCCATTCAGATGATGTCTCCCATGCACCCAACCAGATCTGCTACTCAGTGCTTCCCATGCCTGAGTCCAGGCAGAAGCCAGTCATGGTGGGTGGGAGGGGCACTGAATTGGGCTTGCCATCCATCTGGCAGGGTCTTGCCCTGGAGAAGCTTGCTGGCTCCAGCCTCCTTCCCAAATCAGGCCAGCCAGGACCCTGAGCCCCTGGGCTGCAATAGGTTGATAGGCTGAGGGCCAGCTCCACAGGAACTCCAACCCAGTGTGATGTGGTATGCTGGGTTGGAGCTCAGGCCAGACTCAGGCTAGGGAACAGGGAGGCCACCTCCTGCGGGCACAGCTGGCTGCATTTCTGCTGGCCGAGGGAGGAAACAAGATCTGGGAAGGGAATCCTCAAGGAGGGCGATTAGCTGGCATAGCTGCTATGGGGTATTTATAGTCAGGGCTGCACAATTGGTTTCCCT
This sequence comes from Desmodus rotundus, assembly GCF_022682495.2. Taxonomy (NCBI): domain Eukaryota; kingdom Metazoa; phylum Chordata; class Mammalia; order Chiroptera; family Phyllostomidae; genus Desmodus; species Desmodus rotundus. The sequence continues at coordinate 104,782,997 of NC_071394.1, read as the reverse complement.
GTGGCTGTGGGGCGTCAGTCTCTGTGCTGCTAGGCAGACTTCAGCCAGGACCAAGGAAAGCAGCCAATCAGAGCAGGGGAAGCCCGTTGCTGGACAAGCTGGGGGGTGTGAGGCAGGTGGCTTGGCCCCACACACCAGCTGCTTGGAAAAAGTGTGGAGCACTCCAGGCTCCCCCCACCCTACCAGCACCCCAGCCCAAAGAGTGCACAGGGCAGCAAAAGGGGGCACATGTGCCCTTTTGGATCAGTCCTATGTTCAGCCACATTTGTGCACACTCCACCAGCACAAGCCATCAGCTGCTTCCTTCAGTTTCCAGGGCTGGGTGCCTTGAGTGCCAACAAGGCAGATATGTACCCAGAAACACAGAAAACAGCTATGACTCTAATTTCTGCATGCATGCAAGTATTCCACTTAAAAAATGAATAAAATTTTACTTTAAATTACATATATTGGTGGAACAGTCTGGGTTCAAGGCCTCTGTGGAGCCTCTCTTCAGCCCGGCAAGTACCTGAAACTCCTAGTTTTTCCAAGAATTACTTTAACCATCCTCTTTATTGGCTGACACATTATGCTAAGACCTACTTCAAGTCTTTCTGAAGAGTCTTGTAAGAGGTACCATGTCCCTCTGTGTTTTGTGGTATTTTTCCACCAAACTTCCCCCAAATCAGAACCCCTGAAGATGATAAAGAGAGGATGAATTCAGTATATTTCATTGCTCTCCTGATGAAATAACATGCCTGAGAAGACATAAGATGAATTGCAGACAACCCAGGCAAGGTAAGAGGACTGCGCTAAATCAAGATGCTACATCTCTTTCCTCCCACTGCGGCCCACTTGCCTGTGTGTGCACTGGCCAGGCACATGTGCCTGTGTGGACTATCCATTTCTGTGTCCGACAGGTCCCTGGAGGTCCAAGTCTTATTGTAATTCTCATGATCCTGCAGCACAGTTTCCCTAACTTTGGCGTCTGCTTCAGTAGAGCTAGAGCGAGTGCACTCCCATCCGATGGCTCTACAGCAAGGTTAAAGAAGCCATCCCACCCTCGCATGCCCATCAGCTGGGTCCCAGAGGGGTGGCCTCTAGGGGGTATGTCTTGAGAATGACTTGTCCCCACGCACAGGGCAGAGGACACACAGTCATGCTGTTCACCTCCAAGATGCTGAGACTCAATTGCAGCAAATGGCATTACGGTTACAATACTTTTAATGTAGCCCTGAAAGGGCAGGGGTTTCTTGACTGTGTTGTCTACTGTTTCACCCCCAACAACTAGAACACTGCCTGGCAACAAGTAAGCTCACAGACCTTTACTAAGGCAATGGATGAATGGATGAATTTACTTTTACAATTCTGTCCTTCCCTTTTGTTACTGTTAGAAGGATGGCAGAGCACAACTATTTGGTCTTGTTCAATTGTGGTTCTGTCTCCCCATTTGTGGAGGGTCATGGAGGTCAGTTCCTTCACATTGGCTTTGTATGAGTCAGCCATCTGACCCAGGGTCTGATGAGCCCCTACTGGGGCTCTGTGAGTGGAGATCTGACTCTTATTAGAATTCTCACACACCCACAGTGCAGTTACTCTGATGTTTGTTCCCAGAGGTGGGGCTAATGTATCTCTCAAGGGCATAGAATAAGGCCCAGTATAGTTGGTCCATGCATAGAATTCCCAGGACATCCTGGGCCTGCAGGGAGACAGGAGCCTGGCACCAGAGAGAGGAGGCTTTGGAAGCTGATTGCTCTCAGATTTGATGGTGTTCTGGGTCTCAGGCTTCAAGTAGTAGTGACTCAAGGCAGGATGCTGTGCTCTCCATTCAGGAAAGTTTTCAAAAGATGGATGCCCTGCATGACAGGAGCGGCCCCACCTCCCACATCCCACATGAACAAGAAGGTACAAAACTTATGGAACTGCCCCCCACTCCAGCCTCCAGGAAATCGGGGGACCTGATGCCAGGGAACACTTTCCAGGGTCACAGTGGCCCCAGAGGCCAGTTCAGTCACAAGCAGCCAGTTCCGTGTGGCTAGGTGACTAGAGTCAGTCTTCAAACAAGTGAAAACCAATGCATCCAGTCAGTTCTCAACATGTTGAATTCCAGAGATTAAAAAAAAAGGAAGAGTATTTACCATCTAAGCAGGTTCCTTCTAATTTCTGCCAGTTCCGTATTCCGTTTGCGACTCTTCCTGTGGAATAACAAGGACTGGCATGAGGCTCTCTGTGGTGCGGAGACCCAGGCCTGGTGAATGACATACTAGTTGCCTATGTCTCTGGGTTGAAGTGGGGCTGGTGGAACTTGGCGATCCTGGGACCCCAGGGAGGTTGCCCATGAATAAGATGCATTTGGGAGCATGAATGCAGCCTTCAACATTTAAAACATTTTTAAAAATATTAAAAGAGTTGTTTTCAAGGTGGTGGGGTTGACTATCAGGATCATCCAGGAAGACTTTTCTCAGTACAGGTGCCCATTTTTCATTCTCACATCTCTACTGCATAAATATGGAAGGATTATTGGTGAAGACGATTGCCATTCATTTTGTCTGCCTATTTCTGTACGTGGCGAATCTCCCACTTTAGAGTTTTGAAGTGGGGTGAGAGTGGGCAAAGACTGCCTATGCCTGTGCAAATGGAAAGTGAGGATTTCCTGTTTTCCCAGCCTCCCTTGCAGCTAGAGCATGGACATGTGTGGCCTAGGAATGGTCAGTCAGTGGCACCTGTGTCCAATTCTGTCTTGGGACTTGGTGAAGCAACAGGGAAGGGAATGAAAGCTCTCTCTCTGGTGACAGTCGGAAGTGGTGGCTGCAAGGTCAAGTTTCTGGCACAGAGCTGGCATACGTTCTGGCAGTGGAAACAGCTGCAAAAAAAATCAAGTTCCTGGTGCAAAAGGAGCACGTAGTGCTCCTTGGTGGCAGCTCTGCTGCACAGCTCATGGTGCCGTTCCCAGACGCTCAGCCTCAGGCCTGTTCTCCAGCTCTCTCAGCCACCCCAAGTCCCTCCTTTCAGCAGAGCCCTCCACAGTCAGTGTCTGGGACCTACCACCTTGAACCCTCACCCACACACTTTTGGAGTGGAGTGCACACGTCACATCAACTCTGGGGATAAAACCTAAAACAATAAGGACTTTCAGACTTGGCGCAGGCGGCTTTAGGCCCCTTTGTCCACGGCCAGAGGAATACCTGAGAGGACCTGAAGGCCTCCAGGTATTTTTGAGAAGCATTGCTCTAATGGAATGGCTGGGAAGATGCTAGGGCCCTAGAGGAAAAGAGAGAGAGCACCTGTTGGCCTTGCAGCCCAAATCCCTGGTGCCACCCTCCTTGCCTCCTGTCCCTTTGACACTTATCTGTCACAAGGACACAGCAGAAAGCCACCTAGTCACTTCTTCACTCAGTCCTCTGCATGGTGACAGTAATGAGCTCAGGCCCACCTTTGCAGAGCCGAGGACCTGGAGTGGGGAGGAACTACGAGAAGATGCCTGGAAGTGGGCACGGGTGACTTTTGGATCTTGCACACCAAGATGCCTTGGAACAAGCTAATCTTACTCAGCATTTCCCCTCCTTAGGCTGTGTGGGCTTGCAAGCTGGCTTAGCCAGGGGTCTCCTAGACATCAACACTGCCCAGCAGGCCTCGGCTCTGGTGCACGCTCCCTCTTCTCTGCTCTGGTGCAGAACTGTCTGACTGAGTATGTGACACAGGTCTCTGCACTGACATAGGGTGTGGAAGAAACATCTGTTAGGAAACTATTTGGAGGAAAACAGCAGAAAGGGCTCAGCAAGCAGGGTCTACTTTCCCTGACTCACGTCAAGTGCATCGATCAGGAATCATGTGGGGTTTGGGGGAGCTGTTTGACACCTTCTGGAGCAGTGCTGACCCCAGGCATTTCTGGGGCTTCTCCGTGTTCTTCAGCCTTTCTCGCTAGTGACAGAGCCCTTAGGAGAGAGGTGATCAGAGTGGGAGACGGAAGTGAGGACTCACGATCTGACCCAGAGGTGGGAGTCACAGGGGCCCTCTGGCTGTGCCACACCCAGTGGGAGGCCTTCTGGACTGCGGCGTGTGTAGTAGGAGCAGTCTCAGTGGCCTCTGCCAATTCCCTCATTACAAATACCCTGGGTGGGCGTTTTCTCTTCTTCCAGGAGCAGCTCTGAGAACTAAAGAACCAACCAACACAAACAACTGTTGGCCCCCAAATTCCTCCCGAGACTGGAGTACCTATCAACATTCTCAGCTCTCTAGAATCTACTCTTTTTCCTTCCTTGTCTCCCTGAGGGGTCTCCAGGAGCTATGGGGCAGCTCCAGCCCATGCGGCTGGTGGGGACAAAGCCATCCATGGTATTATTGCTTCATTGTGGCAGGTGGAAGGTGGACTTTCAATGTGCAAGGGGGCTCTGGGGACAGAAGAGCCAAGGCAGACTTCAAGGAGCTCAGGAGCTGGAGGGGAGGCTGGAGGCAGAAGCCATTTTACTGTGCAGGCTGCTGAGCACCACTCGCAAAGCATGGGCGCACAGTCAGCCTAGTGCATCGCACACCACTCTGCTGGGGTTCCCCAGGGCTTCCTCCTGGACCGGGGACCCAGAGGTTCCTAGACATCTGAGGGGCTTAGTTAACAATTATTATGCGTCTCTACCCTCTTCACGTTGTGTCTGTCCTCTCCTCTGGAGTGTACAGAGGCCTAGGATCTGCGTTCCACAATCATTCTGTAAACAGTTGCTTTATTTTACCAGTCTACACCTTACCAGAAAGTCTGAAGGAAAGGAAAACTAGTAGCTAAGTTAAGGTGGGAAGAAGAGATTTCAAGTCTAACCCTATCCAAGTCTGTGTGCCCTTTACACCCGTATGCCTTCTGTAGAAAAGGGGGGAGGGCTCCAGAAAGGGAAACTGAGGCTGCGAGTTGTGCAAGGGCACGGCGGGAGTGCCCCATCTTCAAGTCTGACTCAGCACACAGATTTCCTTGGGGACCCTGCACCCTGCACTGCCACACGGGGAGCAGGCTTTGGCCACCCGGAGGCCGGCCTGAGGCTCTGGGCCCCTTCTTTCAGGGCATCTTCCAGCCCAATCTGCACCTTTCAGAGTGGTTGGAGGAAACTGGCAGTCGGGGTTGAGGGAAGCACCCACAGGCCGGCACAGGGAGTCAACTCAGGGCAATCACGGGGCTGCGCGTTGCCAAGGGACGCCAGAGCCACAGCGTCGAGGTGCAGGCAGCCATGGGGAGAGGGTCGGTGTCGCTGACCTCGTTCTGGGGCGCGTGGGGCGCCCCCACGGCGGGTGAGCCCTGGGGAGAAGAGGCCGAGGTGCCGGGGCCTCGGGGAGTCGGGCCGGGCGCGCGTTACCTCCTCTGCGCTGCTGCAGTGCGCCCGGGTCCGCCTGCTGGTCCGAGTGCGTGCCTTGCGCAGAGCGCTGCTTCTCCGAGTGCACGATCAGCAGCATGTCGATGGACACGGCGTTGCTGTCTTTCTTCAGTGCCATGGTGCCACCTCGCTCCCCGCCGGCGCGCTGCGGCCGCTCGCAAGGCTGCCTGCGCTGCAAATGGCCCCGTGCGCGCCGCTGTTCGGCGCGGGAGATGGTGAGGGCGCGGGAGAGGGCGCTCCCCTGCCGCCGAGCCGCTGCGCGCAGCGTTTCGCTGACTCTGCCAAACACGCCATTACGCCCGCCCGGGAGGGCGCTCCCCTCATGAAGCAGCTCTAAGTCACCTTTGAAAGGAAATCCCCGGCTGAGCCCAGACCTGCACTGAGGCCACGGGCCCCAGAGCCTCCCTCCCTGCGCCCCTGCCTGCTGCCCCCAGTGCTGGAAGCACTTGTCCCGGATTCCAGGACTGTCCTCTGGCTGATTGGCGCGCCCCATCCCTGCCATCACCAGAGGGGAGGGGGTTCCCCAAGAAGGCCCGTAGCAGACCTTCTCCGAAAGCCACGGCAAATACAGAATCGCACGGTGCTGTCAACAGTGATAGCCAGTTCAGGGAAAGGCAAAACAAGCGGGCTCCAGATTGACTTGCAAGGTGTGGAGAAATTGGCCAACTTTTGGCCTTGGCCCTATTCCGTCCTGGGGTGGGTTTTGGAGGTTGACATCTCCCTCTCTAAGAAGGAAATGGATAAGATCTTGGAGTGAGAACCTCCTCACGATTACGACCCACAAGAATTTGGACGCATGCCCACTGGGCATCAACTTAACAGTCCTCTCTGGACGGAAGTGAAAAATCTTAACATCTCTGTTCTTTCTAGAAGCCCAGTTCCTGTCCAGTGGGGACAGGGGAGGGGAGAGGAGGAGCCTGGGGCGCAGGGAGCAGCCTGCCTGCTGTGGTCAGGGTGCTGGACCCGAGAGTCCTTCTATTTTTAGTGGGGTCTGGCCTGCCCAGACAACAGCAGCAGGGCCTTTGGCTCTAGGTCTCAGGAGTGTTTACAGTGGCATCTGCCCGTTAGCCCCTGCCACCGGGGGCCCATCCCGCCAGAGCCAGTCCCCTAGCTTAAATTTCTATGATTAATAAATGCTGAGCTCACGGAGGCCTTTGCTCTCAAGTCCTTTGCACCTTGGAATTTCGCGACCCCGCTTTGCAGCATGGTCCCTGAGCACTCCCTCGTCCCCCTTGGAGGCAGACTGTATTGCACAGGCCTGGGTTGCAGTCCCAGCTCCACTGCTCATAGCCTGTGACCTTGGACAAGCCATCTCCCCTCCATTTTCTCACCCACATCACATGTATAATGCAAATAAATCCTCACATTCTTACCTCATTTTAAGGGTGAGGAGAGGGACAGGTAAAGTGACATGTCAGTGATGAAGCTGGGGCGCACAGAGCTCGGACTCTGAAGATCTCTCCCCTCTGACTGTAGCTCACAGTTTGGCTGCCTGTTTAGGCGGCTGCCTCATTGCATCACCACCATCCCCTTGCCCACTGGGCATCTGAGGAAAGGAAAGGTCATTGGCTTCTGACACTGTTGAGCTGGAGTCCCTAGATCCTAGAGAGCTGAGCAGAGGGACCAGTGGAGGGGGCTGACTCCTAAGGCAGGTTTCCTCATGCAGTGAGTCCTGTCCTCTCCTGTCCTGTCTGCATTAGTGCACACATACATGTGCGTGCACGTGGCTGGGAGGCTGGCTAAGCCTTATTGCTCTCTAGATGGCTGGGAATGTACAATAAGAGATACGGATTACTCAAAGCTGCTGGGGTCTTGGAGATTGCTCAGGCAGCTCTTTCATCCTAGCGTGCCCCGTCTGGCCTGGGACAGTGTGGCCTACCTCCTTTGAGGGTGCAGATCCCAACAGAAGCTCCTTGTGTAGCGCGTCTCCTTACTGCGAGTGGGGAGGGCAGGGAAGATGAAGCCCCTTTACCTGAAACTTGTGTTAGCATCCTCCCACACATACACCCCTGCTTCAGAGTGTCTTACTTAGGATCTAGCTCAGCATGACAACGGCCCCTCACAGGGCTACCTTAGGAGGAGATGATGACCTTGGGGGGGGGGTTGCCAACCAGGGGCTTCTTCAAGTGCCTGAAAACATCCTTTGGAGCAGGGCTTCTCATCTGTGACACTATGGACATTTCAGGGCAAATAATTCTTTGTTGTAGGGGGATATCCTGTGCATTGCAGCTGCATCCCTGAGCTCTACCTGCTAGATGCCAGTAAGAACTACTTCCCAGTTGTGACAACCCAGAATGTCTCCAGATGTTGACATATGCTTCTGAGAGACAAAAATGCAGTGAGAACACTGCTTTGGAGCAAATCCATGAAATAGAGGTGGTGTTGCCTTAACTGCTCTGGGAGATGCGGCTGCTTCTGGATCCCAAAGCTGCCCAGAACCTGGAGCCACTCCCTGAGGCTCCCTCCCATGGCCCTCAGTCCAGCAGCTGGCTTCTTGGGCCAGCAGAGTGCTCCCTGCCAGGAGCATGGGCACAAAGACGAGATGCTCTCCTCACTCCCACCTCCTCCTCCCCCTGGTGTTTGTTGACCCATCCCTTCATCCATGGTGCCTGAGAAGGAGACACCACAAGGATGGTGATGTGGCGGAGGGCATATGGATGCATCCAGAAAGAGAGGGGAAGCAGGAGAGAAGATTGAGGTTATGAGGTTTAATTTAGAGAGTCTACCTTTCTGCTCAACTGTCCCCACCCCAAATTGTTCCCACAACCACTGGGACAAGGAACAGACCCTCAGTCTGCGACTCGTGTCTTGAGCTTCTACAGACACATATCTTCCTCCTTCCCTGACAACCCCCACACGCTGCAGCCACAACCATGTCCACCACTCCCCACCCACATCTGGGCTCTCCATTCTTGGCTTTGCTCAATATACTAGCCCCTCCATCCAGCCACCATCTTGAACAACCCGGGACTCAAGAACCTCTGAATTTTGACCTAATTCATCTATATCTATGTCTTAGGATCTGATAAGCGAGGGGATATCTCCATTCTCAGGAAAAACCTTAATTATTTTAATCACAGCGAGCTGGAAATTTGAGGGCAACAAAGGACAAAAAGGTCCACATGGCTGTACTGTTGCTTCTATCTTCCATCACAGGTGATGGTCAGGTGCATCTAGCTGTCATTCACACTGGCTCCACCCTTTTGCTTAGAGGCCTGAGCTGACTTTGCGTCCTGGAGATGTGCAGTGGGCGACAGGGGGAAGCTTACTCCTAGTAGATGATGCCCTCACCAGAGAGGGGTGTGTTCTGATCCTCATTATTGTTTTTCCTCAGAAATAGGAGTTCTTCAGGGACCAACAGCCACCACTCTTTTACCTCCCCAGAGATCCAGACAGGCAAGTTTCTCTCGGCCCCACAGAGACCTGTTGGGCAAGCCAATATGAGAGGCTTTCAGCAGGCAGTTTGTAAACACGGCGTGCTTTTCTCCATTGGTGCTGTGGGGAAGGGGCACACCAAGAGTGGGACCAGATACTGGTCTCTCAATGCCCTCACGTCCCCCTGCATGGGCAGACACCTTTCCCAGAAACCTGTTCGACAGCTAGTATAGACTTCTCGTGGCCTCTTGAGCAACCTGGCTCAGCTCACCTCCTCTTCTGAGCCTTTGTTATTGCTGTCACCAACTCCTGGAAGACCTTGTCGGACCTCCCTGGAGAGTACAGTCTAGCCATCCTTCGAGGCCTGATACCGCCCTCACCTCCACCCTGAAGACTTCCTGCTCACCAAGTTCTTGGAGCTCCTGGAGCATGCCTACTCTCTGAGGTACCTCTTTTTCTGATCATCCCAAAAGTTAGTAGGACTTGGCAGATTATCCCAGCTCTGTTCCTATGATCATTAAATTTAGAAAGCCTGTCAATTCCCACTGGGATAGTTATACCAGGCAAACGTGTTTCCAGACTCCACCTCCTAGCAGGGAGGGTGACCTTGGGCAATGCACTTAACCTCTCTGAGTTTCCGTTTTCCTCATCTCTCAAATGGGTGACGGCTTTGCTGGGATCAAATGAAATAAATATAGCTATGACTTCGTTAAAGGTATAGTAGCTTCCCATATTTAGGTCAGACCTCCGTGTGGCTCCTGCTGTAGCGAGGGTCACATAGATGTAGTTCCACAGTTGGGGAGGGGGGACAGAAGAAACTGGAGGCATCTGTGATTTTCTCATGGAGCAGGAAGTTGCCTTCCCTTCTGTGTCACTCTTATGTCACTTCCTGCCATCCCAGAGATACTCACTGAGCCACAGAATCCATCCTTGGCAGGACTGACATCAGAGTTGTACAGCAGCACCCTCTGCAGCAGAATTGATGGCTTGGAACAGCCATCCCTCCTTCCCGCCCCCACTGCATTCTGTGAACAGAGGGATGTCCCTCTAGACCACCTCCACGTTGTATATGAGAAAACTGAGGCTTAGAGGCCTGCAGTGACCTATCCAAAGTCCCACAGGTGTCTCATAGGCAGCAGGTGACACCTAACTCTTGACACCCTACCTTGCATGCTTCCAAAGCTCATGTGCTGGGCCTCCTCCCTCATGACCATCACATGCTGTGAGCTGAGGTTGCTTAGCGCCCCAGTCCAGAGCAGACGCTGCCCTGCAGGGAAGATGGTCTTAATGGTCACAATAACACACCTCGAGCCAGGGGCCTAAGATCTTTGCTGAGACTCTTGGAAAAAAGTCTTTGAGCTCAAGCCGTGAGCTGGATCTTTGGGGACAGATTTCCCAGGCCCCGTTGCCTGAGTGGTGGCAGTGCAGTAGTCCCAAGTTGGTGGCTAGGCGCATCCAGCAGCCTTCAGGAGCAGTGAGGTCGTCCTGCCGGGGAAGCAGAGGGAGGCAGAGGTCTGCCATGTTCAGAGCCCTGACAAGGAATTATGTGCTGCCATAAGCTCAGTATTCAGCAGTGAGGTCAGTCAGACCATAAGGAGGGCTCCCCGTTCCTGCTTGGTTTGCCACCAAGATGCTGCCCAGCCCAGGCAGCAGCTTATTCTTGTGCCCCTGCTACGTACAATGACATTATGATAGAATGGCAGAGTAAGCACAGAGGAGGGGCACCTGTCCTCCTAGACAGGAGGGTCCAGGAAGGCTCCTAGGTGGAGCTGACATCTAAACAGTGTCCTTCGGGATGAATGGGTAAGAGTGAACCATGGAAGAAGGGCAAGGGCTTTCCAGGCAGAGGAGCAGTCTGGGAGGGAGAGGGGCAGGGTGGGTGTGTGCTGGAAGTGAGAGAGAAGATGACATGTTTCAAGAAGCAAAAGCAGGGCGGTCTGGTTGATGCTGCAGCAAAAGGATAAGGGGTCAGAGAGGGGCCAGAGAGCCATCAGGGTCAGTTTGAGGCTGTGGGTGGGGCTGCCGGCATGAGCAGTGATGGGGGTCTTTGTCAGCAGGAACAGAAGAGCAGAGAGAGTTCATGAGGGTGGAAAGATAGTCAAGCACCACACATGTGCTGTGTGAGAGAAAGGGCATCTGGGAGTGTGGCACCAGGTGCCTAGACCACGTGAGGAACTGCGCTCAGAGTGAGAGCACAGGCGGTGCCAGGTGCTGGTCGGAGCAGGCAGGCCCGGGGAGGGCAGACCCGGCTCAGTGCTCAGGCGCTGGTGACCGCTCTGGGTGAGTGGAGCCCCAGAGCTGCACAGGGGCCAGTGAAACAGGCCCTCTCTCAAACTCAGGCTTATTATTGAGAATTTGGAAGGGCGAAAACTATGTAAGGAAGAAAATGAAACCACCAATCACATCATCTAGAAACAATCACTGTCAAACATTTCATTATTTAGCATTTCCTTCTTTTACAACATACATATATAATAAATGGGTGTATGTTTGTGCATATATGTGTGTGTACACATGCATATATGTGTGTGTGTGTTTATTTAAAAATAAAGTTGTGATCACACCATATACAGTTTGGTATCATAATTTTTTTCACCCAAGCTGTGTAATGAATAGTTTACAAAAAACTCCTCAAAACCCAATTTAAAAGGCTGCCTCATCCCCCATTATATCGACATGCCGCATTCACTTTTTCTACTTGCTTGTTTTTGGACTTTTATTTTGATTGCATTTTCCATTTTTATAAATAATGTGCTGACCGGTATCTGTGTGCTCACCGCTTTAGCCACATATCTGGTTATCTCTTTAGAGTAGGTTCCAGGAGGTGAACTTAGTCCAAGGTTATGACTATTTTACCGCTGGGTAAGTCTACGCACATGATGTCGGTCTGCTCTTCAGAATAACTGTGCCTGTTTGCAGTCTTACTGGCTGTGGATGCTGACTTCCCTGCACACCATCACCAACACCGAGTGCTTTTGTTACACGAGCCTTTGCCACAATACCGTTGTTACATTGTAGCTCTTTCAAATGTTTATTTTTATCTCTACTGAGATTGAACAATCTTTTTTTTTAACCTAAATCTACGGGTGTGCGTGTGGGCGTGCGCATGCGTGCGGCGATTGTTTGGCATTCATATGCTTAGTTCCCACTTCCTACTGGAATGTCACCAGCACTTAAATGTTAGTTTGAAAAAAGATTACTCTTCCAAACTACTTCAGACCATGTTAAGCTTTTTTTGAGGACCAGGTTGCGGTCTCCCTCTTCCCCGAAGTCCCCCACGCTCCCCCACCCAGGGTGCCTTCTACATGTGTTGCAGACAAGAAGTGCTCAGTTAATGTTTGAATCAAATTGGACAGAATGAATGCTCTGAGCCAGCCAAGCCTTCTCCCTTTAGCCTGGAGGTATAACAGCCCTCCACAGATTTGGAACAAACGCTCTTCTGTCTTTCTCTCAGGCCTTTGGGGAGCGGAGGAGTAGGAGGTTAAATGAGGACAAGCGGCTCCATAGGCCCCTTCCTCCGTTGCTGACAGAGCCATCTGGAGCACGAATCTGGGGAGAGCTTGGTTCTGACAGCGATGCTCCGTCCCACCCCAATCAGGAGTCAGAGCTGTGACTCTTCTGTTAAACACAGTTTCCGTCCTCAACCTTTCCATATGTCTCTCCCTCATTGGCCCGTCAGCCATTCCCTGTTTCAGGATTTCTGTCCATGACGCCTTCATTGACTTTCTTTATTTTTCTGCCCCTCACTTACTTCAACCCCCCTCTCCTTGCATGTAATGATGTGCATGTGTGGGCAGTGCTATATTCCAAATTCCAGGTGGTTTGAATTTTGGAGTCATTCTAGTCTATGGCATTCTTGGCCTTTTCCTGTGGATGGAGATGATGAAAATCAATTTATCTCTCACCACTACTTCCAAAATATCTCAGGCCATGCCAAGAGAGGTATCCAGTGGCACATGAAAGCCCATGGAGAGATTACCTCTTTAGCTTCGCCAAGTGTTTATTGCAGCTATTGAAGTGCCCCTTGCATAGTCCTCGATCCACCACTCTCTCTTCAATGGAAACAAAGTCTTCATACCAATGGTGTGCTCTAGAGTTTGTTCTCTGTCAGTCACTTATTTCTGTAGAGAATTCTGCATTTTTATGTCCATGAGCTCATGCAGTCCTCGCCATAGCCCAAGGCTGGGCTGATGCCTTTTTGCCCATTTTATTGACAAAGAAACAGAGGGTCAAGAAATTGATTCACACAGTTTTTCCAGGGCATCAACACTGACTCCTAGATGGGCCCAGTCTTGGCACCAAGCCTATAGTGCACTGGCCGTGCTGCATGTTTTAGTGAGAAAGGGCACAGATGTCTCTTCCAGGTGCAGGCTGAGATTGGGGTGGGTGCTTGCAGGGCCCAGGGCAGGGCTCTGAGTGACACATGTCCCCTGGGAGATAGTCCTCACACCTGGCTTGGGGCAACTTGTCTAATGAGATGGCGAGGAGGGCCACAGAAAAAGGCTTTGGAGCCAAAACACAAATGAAGTCAGAGCAGGCTTTCTGATCATTCCTGTAGACCCTTGGGGACTGTGCGGAGGGGATTTGAGCCCATCTGCCCCCTGTAGGACAGGCCCAGTGGCCTGGATCCTGGAGGGCACAGGTAGCCAGTCTTTCGTGTCAGGGCAGACTGTGCCTTGCCTGTTCCTGGGGCAGAGCCTCTAATAGGAACCACGAGTATTTTTAGTCTCACGTGTGCAGGCACAGGACACAGTGAGCTGGATGGGAACAGCTAATAAGCCACTGTCCATATGAAGTTGGGAAGGATGAGATGAGGGGGAGGGCAGGGAGCCTGGTGGAAACTTTTGCACATGCCTCATTGTCAGAGAACCCTCTTTCTATAATTCACAGAGAAAGATTGAGGTCAGGGCGACTGGCACACGCCCAGTTAGAGAAACCTGAAAGTGGAGCATGTCCCCCTCCTGTGGCCTGCTGGTCTCCTCCCCACACACAGGTCCCACTCTGCCTTCCCAGTGAGGAGGTTGGGCAGGAGGAATGTTTGGTTTTGGGAATTGGATATCAAGGCTTCCTGGGTGGGAGGTCCTCAAAACGACTAGATTCAAAGCCCATCTGGGATGAGATCTTCATAGCCTCAGGAGAGAGTTGAGCAGTGTCAACTATTATCCTGATTTCACAGATGAGGAAACAGAGGTTCAGAGAGGTGCGGGCACTTGTGCCAGGTCACACAGAAAGTGGCAGAGCTGGGATTCAAACTTAGTCTCCCAGATCAAGGTCGACCGTTGTTTCCCAAGACATTCCATTTTCTTCCAAATGATGGTCAGTCATGTCCAAGGCTCATTATCCATTTTATGTAACCACAAACATTTTTTTCTATGACAACTCAGTGTCAAGAACTCCGTCACTGGAATGAGGCAGTGAAGATGACATAGTTGTTGGTCTCCAGAGCTCTGGAATTAGTGAAGGCCACGCAGGAGTGACTCCCAGCTGAACCTCAGCGTGGTCAGTGTGCAAGCTTGCACTGTGGGACAGGCAGGCTGGGAAGTGAAATTGGCAGGTTTCCGGCCTTTGACGTTGAGCCTGAGGACCTTCAAAACTCTGCTAAGATGGTCTCCTTTTTGGGTAGTATCTTCCGAGGGTGAGGCTGGGGGAAACGGCCAGGGAGGGGCAAGTGTGCCCTGGGCACTTTGATCCTGTAGCTGTGAGCATTGTGATGCTTGGAGGCTGGGGCAGGGCTCACGAAGTGTGGGCTTGGTGAAGCTGGAATGAAGGTACTACTCTACCCCTGCTGCTATCAGCCACTCTCTTCCTCTCCTGCTGCATCTTTACGGGTTGAGAGCAGAAAAAGACAGATGAAAACATCAGTTTGAGATGAAAATATGGAAATGAGTTCCTTACACCTCCCTGCCTCAGCCCAGAGCCAGTCATGGCATGTGCTTCTGTCCATCTGTTCATCCATCCACCAATCCACCCTTTCATATACTCTTTCATGTCTGTCCATCCACTCCATCTATCCACACTCATCCATTCATCTCACTTAGCGATTTGCTCTTCTCTACCTGGATATCACTTCTCAATCCATCTGCCAACCCTGTCCATCTATCCCTTCCACCTCACATGTTCCATCCATCCACTCATCATCTCCTCATCCTTGTCTCCCATCCTCATCAGTTACAAATTCTTCGGTTCCATCTGGAACCAGACACTGCATTCCAGGCTTTATGTCTGATGTTATGGAGATGAATGAGTCTATCTCTTGAAGTAAACCTAGAATAAGTATTACAGATCCAATTATGAAGGAAACAGTAGGATTGAAGAGGGTCCTGAGTGGAGAAACAGAAAGAATATGGCTGAAGGAGAAGGGTGGGGCTGAAGGAGGGTCAGATACTTAAACTCTACTTTTGGCAAAGAATAATAGAGAGAAGGAAGGAAGGAAGGAAGGAAGGAAGGAAGGAAGGAAGGAAGGAAGGAAGGAAGGAAGGAAGGAAGGAAGGAAAGAAAGAAGATGTATTGGGTACCCACTCTAGCTGGGCCCTGTGTTAGGTACTTTCACTAGTTTTACTTATCCCAACACCATTTGAGGTAGTTACCTGCATTGTAGAGATGAGGAATCGGCACTCAGATAAGGCACCTACTTAATATTAGTAAACACAAGGAGCAGGGTTAGGCTGAACATGCTTGCTAATATAGAGCATCAGAATGAGAGTTTGGCGTTAACAGGTCCGGGACGATTGAAAAGCATACTTTTTGACAGTTAACTTCTGGGCTGTGTTGCCTGAAGGTGTGTGGGTAGGAACCACAAAGTCAATTGGCTCCCAGCGTGCTCAGTGTGAAGGAGAGTGTGAGGGCATGCACGGCTATTGGAGTCTGATGCCAGGTCATATCTGTTTGACATGGAATTGTAGCATCCCTTGGTGGCTGTGCCAGATCCAGAGTCCTCCTGGAAGATTCCTGGCCCTGGACTCCCTGCCAGGATGCACCAAGCACCTTCAGGCCAGATCTGCAGGCATTTACACAGCCAGTTCAACCTCCAGCTTTGCTTTGCTTTTCTGGTCCAAGGTTTCCTCCTGGAGGGGGATGACTCGGGAAGACCCAGTGGAGCCCCAAGCAGGAGCTCAGCATCACCTGCCATCTGCTAGGGCTTCAGCAGTGTCTCCATGAGCCCCAGCCCCAGGCCCCTCTGGCACCCAGGAAGGGCAGTTTTCTGCTGATATGTCATTCTTGGCACTTTCTGAATTCACTCCCAGTTCTCATTATTTGATGCCATTAAACTGTTCCTGACTGTTCTGATGAATCTCTAAGGACCACTGGTAGATAACCTCTGTTGCAAGGTGGAGTATCCCCATATGGTTATCGAGGTGGCCCACACAATCAAGGGTTCTAGTGGCAACTCAGGTGAGGGGCTTAGTCGGGGTGAGGTAGCCCTGCTGCTTACCCTACAGATGCCTGTAGCAGCTGTAGAGCATGTGGGGTGAGGGGTATGATGGAGACTGGGTGAGGGCACCATACTGATTAGAGACTCTAGAACTGCACAGGTCTCATTCCCTTGAGCCCTGCTGCCTCCTACAAACTTGTTGGTCTTCTACTCCCTGAAGTCAGTCTATCTTCTGCTAAGAAACTATTTGGCTCTGCCTTTGCCTGCTCTGGAGAGCAGAGTTTGGGGGGATTGGAATTCAGGTACCCAGATACTGGTGCGGGCCCAATGGATCAACCACAGGCGTGCAGGGGCCAGAGTGACTGTGAAGGGGGGATGTGTGTGGAGACTGGTTGCTCTGGGTCTGAGTTACCTCAGCCGTCCTTCCTCCTCAGCTTTCCCCTCACTGTGGCCGGGCCACCCACCTGCCAGCTCAGCTGTCTCCTTGCTCACCATGTAATCCCTGCCAGGAAAAAGGGGGGAAACATGAGCCGGGCCTTCTCCCACTGCATCCTGCCATCCTGTCCTCCCTCCCACCAGGAGGGACACAGGGAGGGGGCTGGGGACATGGAAGGGTAGGGCCCCAGCTAGGGGGCCTCCTGGATGCGGGAAGACCACAAAACAAAGGTGTTCCTTCTGCAGCCCGCACATACACGTGCACGCAGGGACTGCTCTGGTCTCCCCTGGAGAATGGACACTGCTCGGTCCCTTCAGACTAGCAGCCTCTCCTGCCTCCCTTGGGCCGTGCCTTCCCCTCTGTGTTGCTGGGTCTGGGGTGGGGTGTTTTTATGTGAGCTCAAGTCCCAGCACTGCCCAGCCTGTCAGAGCCTCAGTCTCCTCATCTGTAACCCAGTGGCCATCACCCCCACTGCTGAGTGGAAGACAGAATGAGGTGGTGCAGAGTGTGGCCCAGCACATGCTAGCACGTGGCAGAGACTGTTCACAAGCAGTGCCAGGGCGGTCCCTGAACCTGGGACACAGCCACAGAGCTCAGTCAGGGGTGTCTCTGGTGCACTGTGTAGGAGGAGCAAGGACAAGAGCAACCTGGGATGGGCACCTCACTGTGGATCTCTGGAACCTGTGTTTGCCTGTAGGAGCTCTGCCATTCATCTGTGTTTCCCAGAGCAGCCTGCTTCTTGCACACAATAGGTGCTCCTTTAAGGCAAGTCCATCTGTATGCACATGTGTAACGAGGCCACTGTGGGCCCCCACTGGTGCTGTGAGGCCTTGGGGGAGTTATGTCACTTCTCCGGGCCTTGGTTTTCTCATCTGAACAATGAGTGTGTTTATTCCTGCCTGATGCATCTGCCTGGATTTAGCAGCTGGCTGCCCGCATGGCACACAGTAAGTCAGGGGTTCTGTGACATCTGTCCCCTCCTCCCATCCAGTGCAGAGGATTTATGCAGGTTGCTTTAGAGTCTGCTCCAGGGAAGAAGGGAGGGGAATGGTGTGGACACAGGATGAGCAACAGGGTGGGTGGAGAGCCCTGGCTTCTCACCAGACACTGATGCTCTCTGCAGACTGAGGTGGGCAGGGCTGGCCACAGGTTAGCAACACAAGGCCACTTCTGGCCCCCCTGCAGGTCTGGGAGAAATCAGGCAGAGGGCTTTAGGGTATGTCAACCAGCCTGGCTTCTTCTTTCCCCACCTCTTGCCCCCCACCATTTCCTGGCATGGGAGGGGTCTGGGGTTAAGGCCTTGACCATGCTTCTCAGTAAGAGAGGTCAAGGTTGTCCATGGAAGACCCCCACCTGCCAGGGCTGCCCCAGGAAAAACTGGGGAAAAGCCTACTGGGTGCAAGTCTCCCCCAACTGTTCCTTTGAGTCCAGGCCTCTGGCCCCTGGAATGGGTATTTGGCAAGTAAAGCAGGGAGCTTGGCCTCTGTCAGGGTTACCCAAGGCAGGCTGGACCCATGGCTGGGCCAGGCCCCAGATCGAAGTGGTGACAGCAGCCTGTCTGTGGCAGGACAGTTTGCACTTCCCAGGTGGTCGCTGAAAAGCCACCACTGAGGGAAGAGCCTCTGTGATGACATGGGCCTCTGGCCAAGGTCTGACAGCCATCTGCTCCTGGCCTCCAGCCTAAAGGCCTTCAGGGAGGGAGAAGACTGGGAAAGAAATGGAGAGAAACAGGGGACAGAGAGAGGCAGAGACAGAGACAGGGCCAGAGAGAGAAAGACTCTGAGAGACAGAGAGAGACAAAGAGATACTCAGGCAGAGAGATACAGAGACAGAGGAACAGAGAGAGGAGGAAGGAGCCACAGAAAGGCAGAAAGAGAGATCTATAAGAGGGAAGAAAGGGAGAAAGAAGCAGGCAAGGAACAAGAGAAAGAAAGGATCAGCGAGAAGAGACAGAGGCAGAGACATGGGGAGAGAACTAGACAGCAGACAGCCAGAGAGACAAAGAGACAGAAAGAGACTCCAGTAGGAACAGGGGAGCAAAGAGGGCAATTAGGAGCAGAGAGAGAGAGGGAGAGGTAGGGGACAGAGACAGACAGGGAGACACTAGAGAGAGACAGAGAATCAGAGAGACAGAGAGACTCAAGGGGAGAGAGAGAGACAGAGAGGCAAAGATATTCCTGGAGATATAGAGAGAGAATAAAGAGAGGGAGTAAGTGCTGGGGTCAAAGGTGTTGTGGGGGGAGGTAGGCAAAGGTACTTCTGGTCAGGCTCCTGGAGGAAGGAGAATTCTCATGAATCAAGGTCCTTTCAGCCTCAGTGCATTCAGTGGGAAGAAGTCACACTTGGCCCTAGCCACCTTGGTCCAGGGTCCTGACAGTGGTTCTCAGATGTTAGCAGGCAGCAGAATCACTGGGGGGTATATTCAAGTTCGGGTGCCAGGCCCATCTCAGAGTCTGGTAGTCTGACTGGTCAAGGGGAGGCCAGGGCTCTGCACTTCCAGCAGGCTCCCCAGCAGAGTCTGTTACGTGGTCACGGCGATCACCATCAGAGACTCTGCAGCAGGAGAAGCCAGGGCAGGTCCCTCTCTCCTGCTCCCTGCTCACCACACACTGCGGGCTCCTGGGTGGGCGGGGGCCAGGGCTGGGAGGGCTCTGAGGGAACTTTCTCCACAGACCTGGAGGTTTCTTACACTTTTTGGTTCATCAGCCAGTGACCCCCAGGAAGAGTTGGGGGTCCTCTGTCTACCCGTGGAAGGGAGGATAGGGAGGCATCTTACAGGTCATGATCCAGTCCCAGCCGCTCTGTGAAGGTGAGGAAACTCGGCAGCTGGGCCAAGGCAATAAAGGTAACACGACACGCCAATTCATCAAGTGCTCTGGCCCAGGTTCTGTGCGGAATATTATTTTACTTCGCTCTCTTAAATAGGGTAGGGGTTATCTCTGACTCCACCTTAGCGGTGCAGATATGGGGTTCAGAGATGACGAACAGCATGCCCAAGGTCACAATTTGCCTACCTGCTCCTTCTGCTCTCTTACCCCTGTCTGGTATAAGTTCACCCAAAAAGGCTTTGACTTCCCTGCCCTTCCTGGTTGTCACCTGGCTCCTCCTGTCGGAGCTGCTGCAGTTCCCACTGTGGTGGGTGTGAGAGAGGCTGTGCCAAGCCCAGCCCTCGCCTGTGAGAAGGCAGAGCGGGCTGGCAGTGTTAGGAGCTGAAGTGAAGGCACCATGGGCTCTCCTTTGATCAGATGTGGAATGAATTTGACAACAATACATACCTCAGTATGCGGTTAAGTTCACATTGTACTTAGAAACAGACAGACTTGGGTCTGGGAATGCTCAGTGTACTTTCTTACTCTCACACTATGACCACACCTATGGCACTTCTGACACTGGATGTGTGGGGTTTCTGCACCAAGCAATTCTGATGCCAACTGCCTGGAGCCAGTGGAGACTCTGCAGGCTAAGGGCTCAGTCCCACAAGACTGTCCACCACTGCCGGTGCCAATCAAAAGTACTCGGTCCCCAGGGTGCCCATAACTTTCATCTGACTTCGTTTCAAAACGGTTCCTACTACCTCCTCCTTAGTTTAATAATTTGCTAGAATGGTTCACAGAACCCAGGAAATCAGTTTACTTACTACTGTTGACTTATTACAATGAGGACTTTAAAGAGCACAGATGAACAGCCAGATGAGGAGATTCATAGGGCAAGGTGTGGAATGGTCCAAGTGTGGGAGCTTCTATCCCTGTGGAACTGGCGTGCACCACCCTCCTGTGCGTAGATGTGTTCACTAACCTGGAAGCTCTCCAAGCCCTCTATTTTGGGATTTTTATGGAGGTTTCATAATATAGCCATGATTGATTATTAACTCATTTTTCAGCACTTCTCCCCTCTCTGGAAGTTCTAAGCTTCTAATCATGCTTGGTCTTTTTGGTGACCAGCCCCTATCCATGTGCCCGTCAAGAGTCACCTCATTTGAGCACCTGTCCTCCTCCCACCCAGGAAATTACAAGGGTTTGAGAAGCTCTGTGCCCACAAGTGGGCTCAAAATCCAAATATTAGCAGACACTGGTGGGGTACATATATACATTTATTGTTGTTATTAGTATTATTATTGTTTCACAACTTGACCATATGAAAAACCCAGTAGAACACCCACGGATCTGCTTCACACATGTATCTACCTAGTGACACATCCTGGAAGGGGATTCCCTGGCTCCAAATGTTGTGGCCAACTTTATGCTTCAGCCACTGAGGAAGGGCTTGCCGGGAGCTCCCCCACATCACAGCACAAGCCCCTGCCCAGACACTTCTGATGGAAGCGCCAGGACCTGGAAGTGTGGGTGGGCCTGGCAGCTGCACTGTGAGGCTGCCCTGGAGAGAGGAGATTGGGGCCTTTAAAAATGTGGAAGTCCAAGTATGCACTTTTCAAACTCTTGGGGTGCTCTGACCTGCTGTTTCTCATGTGACCCTGGCCAAGACCTGGGAGGCAGGAAGCCATGAAGCCCTCGACCATGTACATCCCTGTCTGCCCAGCTGTCCAGTTCGGCAGGAGGAGGAAGTCGAGGATTGAAAAAGGCTGTCCAGGTGTGAGCCAGCCAGGAGTGGAGCTGCCAGGTGGCCCTTGACCCCCAGGAGCTGGGCCCGCCCAAAACAGGAAGCAGAACTAAGAGGTGGCTTATGAGTTCACTGCCTCCTTGACCTTCAAGACAAGCCAAGAACACATCCCAGAGCTGCTTTTAGCAAAGAGGGCTTTCCACACCTTCTGAATGGCTTTCTGCCTGAGTGGTGTCCAGTTAACTCTCCTGATAAAATAATTTCTGTTTCTTTTTTTAACTGAACTTAATGGCTCTTTAGGTAGACTGTTATTTGCATCTTGTAGATTTCCACTACTCTACTTTTTCTGTGGACTGGATTCTTTTTAATAAAACCCATCTTTATGTTTTTATTAAGGTATAGTGGACGTACAATATTAGCTTCATGTGTACAACATAGTGATTAAACATTAATACATCTTACGATGTGATCTCCACAATAAATAATAAAGCACATCTTATTGCCACATTTTTATCAAGAGGCCACCATCTCCACTTCCATTTTCACCTCCACCTTCACCACCTACCACCTTCACCACCATTATCCCACCTTCACCACCCCCCCCCACCACCAACACACCACTTCATGTCCACCACCATCTCCATTTCCATTTTCATCTCCACTTCCACCAGCTCCACCATCATCTCCATCTCACCTCCACCTCCACCACCATTACTATCACCACCTCACCTTGACCTCTATTACCACCACTCCCTCCGCCATCACTTTTTCCATCACCCCCACTACCTTCACTCTCACCCTCACCACCAAAGGAGTTTGTCCTATGTCTCAGAGATACTCAATCTTTAAAGTAGCATGTAATGAAAGGGAGTCAGACTGTGCAGTCAGAGGAGTACAGACCATGGATTCACAGCAGCGGTCATTTCCCTCCTCTTTGTGAGCCTGCTCTTGGGGTTCTGGCAGACACTGTGCTGGAGAGATGTCCTGGCATCCCCCTCTTCCCACTCCTCCAGCCCTGAGCTTGTGGCCCAGATAATGCAAGGGTCTGCCAGTGCAGTAGTGACTGGAGACTCTGGGGTCCAGTTTGCTCTTCAGCTGGTTTGTGTGGTATGGCTATGCCAGGCTGTTGACAACTGCTACCTGATATGACTGATCAGCTCCTGTGTGGTATGCATCATTAAGTTGCATAACACCAATTCTGACCCACGATAACTGTGACTCAATTCATGTTACTTACTAATGGGGCTGATGGTGATTTCAGTCATAATAAAGCTCTTTAGTTATTGTTCCATGGTTTCCGGAGGACTAAAATAACTGGGTACTTGAATCAAAGGTCTTAAGTAAAAATAGAACCAGTGCATATAAAAAAGATGAAATTTGGGGACTGGCCAATAATTTCTGAGCACAAGAAAATGTTTTCAACTATTATCAACCAGCTAACTAAAATCAAATACGATGTTTGAGGCTCTCTGAGCTATTTTCATAGACAGTTTGGTAAGGTGTCAGCCTCCAATATGAACACAGTCCATCCAAAACCATACACAATTTGGTAACATCTGATAAAGTTGTAATGTGTGTGCCCCATGACCCAGCTCAGATCATGTCACGGTTGTTTATTACAGCAGAGTTGTAAAACTTACAAACTGGGAGATGTCCATGATGTCCAATTGTGGTATCCTCCCACGCTGGAATTCTATGCAGTGGTGACCATGGATGAACTAGACCTTCATGGAATTATATAGATAAACATTTGCAACATAAAACTGAATAAATAAACTAGTGTTGGAAAGATAATATAGTGTGGTATCACTCAGATACAGTTTTTTAACATCCCAAACAATATGATTCATTTTCTACAAATATATATATATATATATATATATATATATATATATATATATATGCAGCAAAAGTTTAAAAATGAACAGAATGTACCACTATGTGAAGCTAGTGGTACCTCTGTGGACAGAGAGAACTGAGTAGGGATTCATATAGATCATCAATACATCTGTAATAGTTTACTTGCTTTAAAAAATGACCTGAAGCGGACATAGAAAAGGGTTAATCTTTGTTCCCTCCCAGTGGTAGGCACATGGATATTTGTTATATTATTAACTGTAGTTTTCTGTGTGTTTGAAATATTTCATCATGAAGACAATAGATGTGAAAAGGAAAAGGAAAACACAGAGTTCTGAATTTACGCAAGTGTTTAAACAGAGCCTGTACCAGTGTCTGCTGGGTGCAGCGGTGGTGTTGGGAGGTCGCACCAATGCCTCACAACTCACTTGAAAGGGCGTGAGAATTTGCCCTGACTCTCACCACCTGTGGGACATCACAAGTGGTGGGGTCATCCCTATCTCTCTGAGTCAGTTTCCTGATTTATGAAACGGGGAGCTGTGAGCTGAGGGAGGCTGCGTGCATGCTTGCTGGTGGGCAGCACGGAGTCATGCACAGTGAGTGTTATGACCTGGACTGGCCAGAGGTGTCCACTGGGGATCTCCAGTGACAGACAGGTTGTCCGATTGAGTAATATTTAAATAAGTGTGTAGGGCTGAGTATTAAATAACTTTTGAAAATGATGTTTCTGTCTCTTCAATAAAAAAGGTGCACTAATTACATCACTAGAGGTCCAGAAATAAATCCATGAGTCTATGGTCAACCGATTTTTGACAAGGGTGTCAAGATAATTAAATGGGGGAAGGAATAGTTATTTCAACAGATGTGTTGGGACAACCTGATATCTACATGCATGAGGACACCTGCCTCACACCATAAAAGAAAATTAACTAAAAATGCATCATAGACCTAAATCTAATAGCTAAACTATAAAACTCTTAGAAGAAAACATAGGTGTAAATCTTTATGATTTGGGGTTTCGTTTTTTAGATAAGGCCCAAAAGCATGAGCAATCAAAGGAAAAGTAGATACATCACACAGCCTCAAAAATAAAAACTGTTTGGGTTGCCAGTGACACTATCAAGAGAGTCAAAAGACACTTCACAGAATGGGAGAAATTTTCAAATCATATTTGTCATCAGGAACTATAGCTAGAATATATAAAGACTTCTTATGACTCCTAATAAAAAGACAACTCGGTTGAATAACGGGCAAAAGATTTAAACACACACATCTCCAAAGACGGCATACGGTGATCAATAAACACATAAAAAGATGATCAGCATCATTAGCCATCAGGGAAATAGAAATCAAAGCTACAGTGAGCTATCACCTCATACCCAGAAGGATGGCTGTAATAAAAAAGATAGGTAATAAGTGTTGATGAGGATTTAGAGAAACTGGAACCCACATACATTGCTGGTAGGAATTTAAAATGATCATATAATGGAATATTAATTAGACACAAAAAATGGAGTACAGATACATACTACAACCTGGGTAAGAAAATTATGAAAGAAGCCAGACACAAAAGGCCACACATTTTATGATTTAATTGGCATGCAATGACCAGAATGAGCAAATACATAGGGAAAGAGAATGAATTAGTGGTTGCCAGGGGGAAGGGGGTGTGACTGCTAATGGGTATAGGGTTTTCGTGGGGCCTGATGGAAATGTTCTGGAATCAGTGGTGATAGCTGCACAACCTTATAAATACAGTTAAAATAATTGTGAAGTATAATTGTACACTTTAAAAGGGTATATTTTATAAGTGGAGCACATCTAAATTTTTAAAAAGAAGACTATAAAAAGGTGAATGTGCCTGAGAATGGGGTTGACAGAAGGGAATCAGGGACGGGAGAGGGAGGGAGAGAAACCAGATCCTGGGATACTGCGTGAGCCTTATATCCGGTGGTGCCGGAAGTCAGACTACTTTGGAATGTTTCAGTTACAGGAGCCAACAAATTCCCTGCTTCTTAGGTCAGGGTGGATCAGGTTTTCTGACTCTTACCCCCAAAGGAGCCCAGGCTGGCACATATGCCCTCCGACCTTCTGGGGGCTGCACTTTTTCCTCCTATTTCTCTACCTCTGCCTCCATTGGCTCCTGGTTCATGCTTCTTTCATTTAAAACATTACACTCCCCTGACTTCACTTCACACCTTTTTCTCCTCCCCATTTCACTCAAATCTCCCAAAGAGTGGGCCACACCTGCTCTTCTATTTCCTTGCCACCTCTTTCCCTTCTTAACCCTCTGCTTCCAGGTCCTTGCCCCACTCTCCACGGGCACTCTACTGCCCTCCTGTGGCCAATCCCTGCAGTCCTGGCCCTTGAGGTCCCGGTACTCCTTTCCTGCCTCTGGAAGAGTTCTGAGCTCTTTGGTGGCCCTCTGACCTTGGCTCCCATCTACTCATCCCTGGACATTTGTGCCTCCTCTGAGTCTCGGCTAGGCCTGTGCTCTGATTCTGCTCCCTTTCCCTGGGCTGCTGCCTCCAGCCTCGAGTTCTCACAGCTGGACCCCTGCCTGTGCTTCAGACTTGCCCGCTCTCACCTCCTCTCTTGGAATCACCCTATTGACGGAACCACTGTCTCCTCCTCCTCATGTAGTCACCTAGCACATCATACCATGCCCACTCTTAAGTATTCCTGGTGTCCCTGATCTTTCTGGTCCCCATCACTATTGCTCTCTAAGCCAATCAGCTCACAGGTCACTCTCTTCCACCTCCACCACTTCCTGTGCTCAGGTTTAAAACAGAACGTTGTGTGTGCTGTAGCCTGCTCAAACCCACATGGGATCCAAACCAAGCCTTTGTTTTGGCAGGACACGTGGGCCACTAAGGTGCTGGCTCCCACTTGCTTCTCAGATGCTTTTTCTGGGTCATCTCAATTTATACTTAAACTCCTCCAACCAGGAACTGTAGGTTAGTCACCCCAGGCACTGATGCTGCCCCATCTCTCTCTGCACATGGTGCCTTCCTACCCTCTGACCCCCACCAATGACATTCTTACTTTTCCTTTAAGATTGGGCATGCTTTTCTGGACACTCCATCCCATGTCAGCCCTCCTTCCACCCCCACTCAGGCCAGGTCATGTGCTCTCTCTGGTTTCCACAGCTTGCTGGGCTTCTCTCTGCGAGACTATTTATAACATTGTTTAAATGGTTTTCACATCTACCTATGTTGTGTGCCTCTGGAGGGCAGGCTGTGTGTTCCTGAGGCTTAGCAGAGTGCCCAGCACATGCCAGCCGCTCAATCAGTGTTTAATGAAAGAAAAAGGTGAAGTATATGGCTAATCTCCCCTGGCCATTCACTATGTGCCAGGTACCCTATAAGACCTCTTGGTACAGCAAGTCATTTGAACCACACGGATGCCTTATGGGCACCACTATTGTCCTCAATTTACAGGAGAGGATACAGAGGCCCGATACTAATGCTGTCACTTATTTGCTTTATCTTACTTGATCTTCCCTGCTTTCCTGTGAAGTGTTCAGGGCAGGTGAGCCCCATTTTATTGGAGACAACTGAATGTGAGCAATAATAAGGAACTTGCCTCTGGCCCCACAGTTCATTAGGACCAGGTTTGCTTGTTCTAAGCTTGCACTCATCCTTGCTTGACGTAAGCATTCAAACACTATCTGGCTAACAAGCTGACTCACTGTACAATGTCATTCAGCTGGTGGGCAGCAGGAGATGCCCTGTAATTAGTGTCTCAGCCCAGACCAGGACTCTGTCCCCACACTGTGCTGCTGAACCGCACCAACCTCCCGTGAGGGTTTCCCACTGTGCTCTTATATCACCAAGATAGTTACATTTTCTCTCTTTTTTTTTTTTTAAAAAAAAAGGTTTTATTTAGAGAGAGGGGAAGGGAGGGGGAAAGAGAGGGAGAGTAACATCGTTGTGTGAGAGATACATTGATCAGTTGCCTCATTCCTGCGTCCCAACCGGGGACCAAATCCAACACCCAGGCATGTGCCCTGACTGGGAATTGAACCTGAAACCCTTCGCTTTGCGGGACAACGCCCAACCAGCTAAGCCATGCCAGTCAGGGCACATTTTCTCTTTTAAAAACATACGTATGATTATGGGGACTGTATCCCACCCCATTCATATATTGAAGTCCTAACTCCTAATCGCTCAGAATGTGACTGTATTCAGAGACAGGGTCATTAACAAGGTAGCTAAAATAAATGGGGCAGGAGGTGGGGCCCTAATCCAATAGAACTCATGTCCTTATCAGAAGAGAAAGAGACACCGGGGTGCAGACACACAGAGGAAAGGCCATGTGAGGCCACAGCGAGAGGGTGGCTATCTGCAAGCCGGGAGAGAGGTCTCAGAAGGAATCGACCTTGCTGACAGCTTGATCTCAGACTTCCAGTTTCCAGAGTGGTGAGAAAACAAATGTCTGTCGTTTAAGCCTCCCAGCCTGTGGCAGTGTGTTATGGCAGCCCTAGCAAACTAGTGCACGCATACATGCTAAGACTCTGTTTAATTCTGTGACCATTTGCTTATGCTCAGTTTTTCAGTAGTCTTAGTCTTATCCACAATGTTAAGTTTCCAAAAATACTGGCTATTGAGGAGTAGGCTTTGTAACTCCTCTTGAAGTCACCCTTCGAGGAGGCTGTGCACTGTACAGCGTACTAATGAGGTGAGAACTCTGGACAAGCATGAGCATGTCCAGCTTGACCACTTGCTCCCTGAGGGGGCAGAGAAAATAAGCAGACTTTACTGTCTCAGTTTCCTCATCTGCAAGGTGAGCACATTGGGATGTATGACCGAAGTTCCCTTCCAACCCCCAAATGCCATCATTTCCTGATGGAAGAGGGTGGGAAGTTTCCAGCTTAGTGAGGCTGTGAGATATTCATGTTGCAGGTGAAGAGAGTCCAAAGCCCCACCAGTCTCGCTCTACTGAAAGGATTAAATACAAAAGGCCCTTTGGTTCCTTTGCAGGACCAGAGCTGGTGGCTCGACGAGGACTTGCTCAAAGCCATCTGAAAGAGCTGGAACTGCCAGCTCACAGAGGAGGTGGCCGGAGTTTTACAAGGACTTCTGCGAGTACCTTTGAAACTTTCTGCTATTCAAATCTGTTTAGATCTTGCTTCTGAAGCCTGATATCTTTCAACTCTGGTATCTCAGTTTTTCCCTCCTGCCTTGGCAGCTGAGCCTGGAGGAGCTTTGCAGGACAGCGGTACTTGTTAGTGAAGCCACAGGACAGGTGGCTCTTGGGACAGGAGCCTGGGAACATGCAAGGGCGGGGCTCGGGGTGGTATGAGGTTCAAGGCTGGGGAGAGCCAGGGGTGGGGAGGGTGGAGAGGTGGACCCTCTGCAGGCTCAGTGCCTGTAAGGAGCCCTCTGAGTTGGAGGGGAGAGCAGAAAAGCACATCTTTTGAGGCATACACCACGAAGAGAGACCTGAGGAGGGGTAGAATTAGGGGTGAGAACATGTCACTTTGTTCTGTGGCACTTGGTAAACTGTGAGGGAGGGACTGTTACCCTGCACCTTTCAAGGATGACTTGTGAACATGTGGCCAGCAGGAGTGCTGGCCAAGCACAGGCGCTGCTGAAGGTCAATTAAGGCAGGGGATCTTAACCTCGAGGCACATGTGGCCCTAGAAGTCCTGTAAAGAGGCTTCCTGGAGTCCATGAGCCCGTGGAAATCACACCCACAGGTGTGGGCAATTCTGCAGGGTTAAGGGCCATAGCTTTCACTAGATTCTCAAATAGGTCTGACCCTTACAATGTTAGGAAGCTCTGATTTGGGGTGAAATACGGTGAGTGTTGAACTAGAACCTGCCTAGGTGTGTTTCAGTGGGAGGACTGCCATGCTGTCATGGCAGGAGACGGTGGAAGCTGGGAAAAGATCATCCCGAAAACTGTTTGGAGTGGACCCATCGCTGTGGAGGGAGATGAGTGGCCCCAGGGGCTGATGCTGACTCTGGGCACAGAAGCATTTCCCCAGAGGAGGAAGGGCATCGAAACAACGAGGCTGCACCATTCGTGGATGCGGTGGGCATTCTACATGTCTGACTTCAGTCAGTCCTCACAGCAACTCCATGGGGCAAATATCACGGCTGCAGCTTACATGCGAAGAAACCGAGGCTCAGAGAAGTTAGAAATCTGCCCGGAGTCACCCACGTAGCAAACAGACCTCGCTGGAGCAGCAGCCTAGCCCTGTCGGCACCCTGGGCCTGCTCTCATTGCACCCTGCCAGCCTTTTGGAGGCTTTCTGCCTCCCTTTTGGTGTTCAGCAGGTGGGTCTTCCGGGAGGGAGGTCTCTGGGTGATGCCAGGGATGGGGCTCCAGTCTACTCTATCTCCTATTCCACTCAGTAAGTCTTTCTGAGTCACAAAGTGGTTTCACTTAAGAGCAGGTTGACAGAATTGATTCCCACATCCTGTCTCTTCTGAGTGCCTCAGGGAATTGAGTTCTGGGGTCAGCTGGTCACTCTGGGTACCTTTTAGCTAAAATGTCCATAATGGAGAAATGAGCTTGTAATTGTATTGAGAGCAGTTCACATTAGACACCAGGAAGAGCAAAGTCACACTGAGTTTCAAATCATCACTAACTAGACACCCTGGGCCCTGTAAGACAACAGCGAAAGTTCCAAAAGGAAGAGATTTTGTGGGGGGAGAGGGTGGGGCTTGGGAGTGGGCAGGAATGGTGGGAGGAATACAACCTGGGTGAACTGTGCTTCTGAATCGCTACTTTTACATCTCTAGAACATTACTGTTCGTAAGTACGTACTAGTCACCTGCAGAACATGGAATAGTTTTGAGTACTTCATGCTTTAACACGTTTGTTCATCCACCTGTCCAAGCAGCCACCCACTGGGCATTGAGAAGTCTGATCAGAATGATGATGACAACGAGAGAGGATTGAATCTGGGTTTACTACGTGCTGGGCACAGTTTGGAGGACTATTGTCACTCGGTATTCACAACAACACTGGAGGAAGGCACTATTCCTATCCCATTTCACAGGTGAGGAAACTAAGGCACAGAGGTATGAAGTGATGCACCTAAGATGCCCAAAAAGGCAGCAATGGCAGATGAGATGGGAGCTGTGGGCAGGTGTCAGACTTGGCATCTGGGTGGCAGAGAGTCACTAAAGGGCTTTGACTAAGAACAAAGCAACCACAATTCTGTTTTCAAAACTTCCTGAAGATTATTAACTGTTATGCCTCTCCTAACTCTGGGGAAAGTGTTTGTGGATTACCAGGCTGACTGCGATAGGCCGGCCACAGCACAACTGGGCATTTCTCTTTAGAAGGCAGGCAGAGCGGAAGTGCTCAGGCACCGGGAATTAGCAGGCGACACATTGGTGTCATGGAGGTGGTTCCATGCTTGGCTGAAGCAAAGAGGCCTTTCCTGGCTTTCATCTTCTGACATTTGACTAAACTCTTTAAAATTTCATTTTAATGTTTTGAATCCACACTCATGAGTTCATAGAAGTGTACAATTTCAGAGCTGGAGGGCGCCTGGGATATTAGGTCCAATGCCCACATTTTAGTGATGCGGACACAAGGGTGTGACTTGTTTAAGGCCAGACAGCAAGAATTTGATGTACACTAGGGATAACCTAGGTCTTTTACACACAACCAACAGCTAAATAATGAAAGAAGGAAAGTTATTCTTTTGTAATGTTGGGATTTTATGTCAACCCCAAATCTATAGGTTAGAAATGATACAAAAATTAACTTAAGTGGTTAAGAAAAAATAGGATATAGTATTTTCTCATATAAATGAAAAGTGTAGCATGCTGGCTTTAGACATGGGGCTCAAATGATATAATCAGAACTCAATCTACCTCTCCTTCAGCTTCCCTCTGTCCATGTTTACTTCGTTTTTAGGCAGGTTCTCTTCATAAGCCATCAAAATGGCCCCCACAGCTCAAAGACAGCTTGTATCTTTATAGTCTTAGCAGATAAAGAACCCCCTGCCCCACTCTCCACCACCAACAGTTCCATGTCATTTGCTTAGCTTGGCTGGGTTGGGGTCCCCTGCCCACACTTGAGTTACTGTCAGCAGAGGGATGCAGCGCTCTGATTGGCTAGACCTGAGCCGCAGGCTCACCCTAGAGTCGGGGGTGGGGTCAAACCCACTGCCAACCACATTGCCTCAGGGCAAAACGGAGGGCTGTTCACAGACCTGAGGGAAGTGGGTGCGAGGCAGGCAAAACAGCAGATGTGCACTACAGGGTTTCAGGAGAGCCAAGGCTCTCAGACATTTTTCATTCTCATTTGGCTTTGGCCGGGGGAGGCGAGGTAGATTTGACTGAGGCCATAAGAGGGGTAAGAACATCTTTTGGATGGAGACAAAAGGCACAAGAGCTCTCTCTCTTGCATATCAGTGGATGGAAGGAAGCCCCTAGCTGATGATACAAGCTACCTCTAAGGCAGGGAGGGGTGTCACACTTATTTTCACCTGGGGCCACATCAGCCTACTGGTTGCCTTCAAAGGGCCAAATGTAATTTTAGGACTGTATAAATGTAACTACTCCTTAACTAGGGGCAAGGAGCTCTACATTTGGCCCTTTGAAGGCAACCTCGAGGCTGATGTGGGATGTGGCCCCCAGTGGAAATGAGTTTGACACCCCTGCTCTAAGGGTTTGGGGTTCAAAGTTACTCAGAGACCCTAGAAGTGTGCCCACATTCTGGGAACTTGAGCTCACAAGTTGGCATGTGCCCGTGGGCAGCTGACTTCACGTCCCCTCACTCCCTCTCCCACATGTGCCCCCACTTCCCTGAATGACGAGGGCCAAGCTGTTCTGGGCTGAATGGATGGTTCCAGCTACAGAGAAATCTCTCTCCACTTTAGCCGCCTTTCTCCCTTGGGGGCTGGGCTCAGGTGAAGTCCTCCTTTTCATCTTTTCCCATAATTCTCTTGTCAAATAATTCCATGTGGGCAAATGTCTTTATTACTTAAGCACAGGCTCCTTCAACAAGTCCTTACCTTCTTCCACAATCTCTTTCAATTTTTGCCTCATTATCTCAAGGGAGTCCCTTTCTTTCCATTCATCTCTAAACATATCTCCTTCAGCACAAGGAGGTTTTCCTGCTGCAACTAACTGAAAATGCCCTCTAATTTAACAAAGGAACATGCCATTCTACAAAACAGGAAGTCCAGACACAGGGCTGATGTGGCACGGCACAGTGAAGCCCAGGCTTGGTTTCCCTGGAATCTCCAGCCCGGCGTTTGTCTGTTGCTTCTTTGTTCGCAGCAGGCCTCACTGGGCTGGTAAGATACCTGCTGGCAGCGGCTGGCACAACATACTCTGTGCTCATATTCGGCAAGAGCAGGGAAACCTCTTCCACCCACGGGATGAAAGAATGGCTCTTCGGTCCAACTGGACCAATTTAGGTCTCACATCCCTCCCTGAACCAATGACTGTCGCCAGAGGGATGCCAGGTGCTGACTGGATTCCTGAACCCAGTACTGGCAAGAGCTATGCTTATCATGTTGGCTCCACCAATCAGGACCCTCACTGGAGTTAAGGCTGGTCCAGGAGGCTTGGAGTCATGAGGCTTGAGTGGAGGAAGGAAGGATTGTATGCCGGGTACACATAGTATGTTCTTTAATTGGGCTGTGCATGTTTAATGTGTTGTAATGTAAATTTTTTCATAAAAATACACAGTATTGCTGACATATTATGGTTTAAATAGACCTTTATGGATTTGAAATTATAATCTAAACATTATGTCTAAAGTTGTTTGTATGGAGAAAATGAGATGTCATGCCAAGCATCTTATTAATAAGTGCATTTATGCCAATAAAAACTATAGTGAGATGAAGAAGTGATCAGAGTAATTAAGAATGTGGGGTCCTGGCCAGGTTGCTCAGTTGGTTGAAGCGTCATCCCTTATACCAAAATGTTGTGAATGGGGTCCCAGTTAGGACACGTACCTGGGCTGTAGGTTTGATTCCCAGTCAGGGTGTGTATGGGGGGCAATGGATTAATGTTTGTCCCTCACATCCATGTTTCTCTCTCTCTCTCTCTCTCATCCTTCCTCTCTCTCTAAAGTCACTGAATATGTCCTTGGGCGAGGATTAAAAACAAAGGATTTGAGGAACTGTGGTCACTCAGACCCATGCAGAGCTGTGGGTGTGCCCTGCTTGATCCAGCCTGTGTGCGTGGTGCGTGTGCACACACACGGACCCACTGAGGGTCTCGGGGACACTCGTCACATACCCTGCATGAGGCTTCTCTGCACTCCTACCCTTTGCCTAGTGCCCCAGAGCCTGGACACAGACATGCAGTCTATGGCTCTCTGTGTATTGATTAGAGTCTGTGTTTGGGACGAGGTAAGTTGGGGTTTCGTCTCTGGGTTCCCATTGTTAGCCCTTTCTCAAGAATGTTTGGATTTGGGGCCAGAAGAGCTTGGGTGGTAAGAAGCCACAGATGATGCCATCCTCTATCTTAGCTGGTGCTTTCTACCTTCTTCTGGCTGGACCCCTGAACCCAGGGGTTTATTTTCCTGTAGTCGGTCCTCCAGCAGAGTTACCCAGATTTGGGGACCCACCAGGAGGTGAGGTAGTGACAAGCATGTGCTCATCAGACCCATGTCCAGTTCTGACTGAGTGGCTTCGGTGCCCTCAGACCTGCAGTGGGGACACGCTCTGATAATATATCTGGCTGTCATATATCGAGGGCTTCCTCCGTGCCAGGCTCTGGGCCACCAATGTTCCCTACCATATATACCTCATCTAACTCCTGAAAACCATGTGAAATGGGTATTACCACCTGTGTTTTGCAGATGAGGAAACTGAGGCTCCAAGAGGTTAATTGACTCACTCAAGGTCAAACAATCAGCCTGTGGCAGATCCTGGGGTTCAAGCTCTGGTCTGACTCCAGTGTCTCTGCCCATACCAGTCACTCTCTCGCCCCAGCACTGTTGAGAGGAAGAAAGGGAAAGGCGTACAAAGAGCCTGGCACAGTGCTGGCACCCTCTGGGGATTCAGCACATGGTGTCGGTCGCTGCTGCCGCTGTTATGGAAAACAAAGGTCCTGCACAGTCCCTGAGCTGACAGCAGCCGCGCAGAATCCCGAGCTGGCCATGGTCTCCCTGAAAACTTGTTTATTGGCCGTGTCGTAGTCTGAAGAAAGAGTTGTCTGTCCTCTCTCAATTTCTCAGGCCCTCAGAAGGTAGGCTCAAGTTACTGAGCACACACACCTGTTGTCCAGGGCTGGGAGGGGCTGGGGAGGTCAGGCGACCAAGCATGCGTGTGCACTGCGGTGGGGTCAGCAGTGTCTCTGGCAGGCTGAGGTGCTGGCTGGCCAAGAGCCTTCCAGCCGGGGGCAGCAGTGGGCTTCCATATCCAGAGGCCGGGCAGGGACAGTGGGGGCTACTCTGGGCCATCAAGCCTTCCCTTATGCGATCCTGAACACCCACCCCCGATCCCAGACATAGCACAGGCTCTTCCCCAGGAAAGCTCCACATCAGCTGCAGTAAGAGCAAGGTCAGAGAAATGCAAGAAACAGCAGCTATGGAAACAGCAAATGCTGGTAAATGCTGCCTAGGTACCAGGAACTGGGCTCCGTTCTCTCTGTTCACTGTTTCATGTAAGCCTCACATGCCCTGAGTGAAGCACTATCATGGGCATCATTTTAGGGATGGACAAACTGAGGCTGAGTGAAAGGGGGAACTTGCCCGGCTGCACACAGCAGGCACAGTACGACTTGCACTGGGTACATCAACAAGGAGGTTCATTTTCTTAACCGTGATGTCAATGCCCCCCTCCCCAAAGCAAAAGATTAGGGCAAGGTCACTTTATTTCACTTCCCTTCAGTAAACCTGGGCACAGTGACAATGTTGGGGAAAGGGCCAAGCATGTGCCAACACCGTGCAGGGGCTCTTCTCATTACCAAGTCTCACAGTACTCCGGCAAGCTACAGCTCAGGGAGGGCAGGCGACTCAAACCAAGCCACACAGCTCTCTACGCTTTCACTGAACCAACTCTGATGGCCCAGGAAACACATGCCCTGGAGACATTCTCAAAATTCACCAGGATGTACATTTTCTGATACCCCCCAAGTATGCCTCCCTATTCATCAAATTTCTCAAAAGCTACTCTGGCCCTTCTCACCACTTTATGTGATCCTCTGGAGAAACTCGAACTTCAATTCAGCGGAGCCTAGCGGGTCCAGAGAGGTGAGCTACAGGTGGTTGGAGAGCTGTGAGCTAGTGCTGGCTCTGTGGCTGCTGAAGCAGTTTGTCTGCACCAGGAACAAACCCTGACCCCATGGTGCCTGCTGGGCTTATTCCAGCAGCAAACGCTGGGCACGTCAGCTCCAGCTGAGGGTCAGGAATGGGGGGCTCTGGGAGGTGTGCAATTCAAATGGGTGCTGTTGCAAGTGACAAAACCCCTTTCAACCTAATGTAAATTCAAAAAAAATTTATTGGAAGAACAAGGGGGTCATATACAGACCCTCGAAGAGAGCAGAATAATTAGGCCTCAAGAAAGACAGGAATCCAGGTTGCCTGTGACCTGTGGCAGGCGGAGGGTCAGCTCCTGTGCACTGCCTAGCAGGGACCAGTCCAGCTGTGGACTGCCTTCACTTCACGTGGCTCGATTCAAATTACCAACTAACAAACGGTAACAAGTGAAGACACATAATAGCAAGTGTTGGTGAGAATGTGGAGCAACTGCAGCTCCCTATGTTGCTGGTAGAATTATAAAACGGTATATACAGGTACTTTGGAAAACAATTTGGCACTTCCTCAAAAAGTTAAACATAAATCTACCATATATATGACTCAGAAATTCCACTCCTCTGTATTTACCCAGGAGAAATGAGAACATAAGTCCGCACAAGGACTTGGCCACAAATGTTCGTTCACAGCAACACTGGTGACCAAAAGGTAGAAACAATCCAAAAGTTCATCTGCTGATGAAGGATAAACAAAATGTGACATATCCATCCAAGGAAACAAGTTGGCTATAGAAAGGAATGAAGTATGATATATACACATACGCTATAATGAATGAAACACAAAAACACTATATATGTGGTGTGATTCCACTTATATGAAACACCCAGAAGGGAAATCTCTAGAGACAGAAAGTAGATTCGTGGTTGCCTTGAGTGTAGGGAATGCCTGAAAACGGGCACAAGGTTACTTTTTGGGGTGATGGAAAGATACTAAAGTTAGATTGTGGTGATAGTTGCAGAATGCCATGAATTTTCTAAATGTTACTGGGTTGTATATTTAAAACAAGTGAATTTCATGGTGTATAAACTATACCTCAATGAAACTATTAAAACAGGAGAAAGATTTGGATTCCAAAGAACCTGAGTAGACTCACGGGCTGGCACCTTATTTGCAGGCCCACCAAGAAGATGATGAGGAACTGGGGGCAGTGAGGGGGCTGCTCTATCAGCAGCCAAAGTGGGAGGAAGGGTTGTTGAGCAGACAGGAACCTCAGATACTGCCCCCCTCCACCCACCTCAGGATGGCAGGTGGCTGGGATCACCATTCTGGCTTCCCCAAGTGTTAGAATCCCCGGTCACTGAACTGTGCTCCTCTGCAGCTGAGGTCAGGCTCCATAGCAACCTCCCCCAGCACCCAGATCTTCCTGACAAAGGCCTTACAGAGGCTGGGATTGGGTTCTGGCATGGAGACCTTGGGGACAGCTTCCAAGGACAAGCATTAAACCAGAAGCTCACAAAGGTAGGTGTGGTTTTGCTCTGAAAAACAGAATAGGTGTTTAGTGATGGTTGGGCATGACACAGTTACCTCTAGCCACATATGAAGGTGCCCGTGGAATGGGCCCTCTGCCTCAGCTCTTCAGCCCCCTGTTGGTCTCCCTCTCTTTCTCTGCCTCTTTTCTACCCCCACAAACAAGATAATAAGGAAGCCTAACCTTAGAGTAAGCAACAGCTATAAGGCAGAAAAAATGTACAGAGGCAAGGGTACAGATGTCAGCAGGTAGCAGGATGAGAATAGAAGTGACTTTCAGAGGGTAACTGAGTCACATCAATGGTGGGGTCCAAGAACAAAATCCCCCAAACCCTGTGGTTTGTGAATAATGTGAAGAACCATGTTCCTTTTTTTTTTTTTTAGAATGTGTATGAGTTTATTTGAGCTACACTGATGACATATGCTGGGGAGCAAGATGTCAAATGCTTCAGAGAATAACAGTTTTGCAGCTTTTATGCATTTGAGATTGAAGAGGGGACATACATAGAGGTGGGCGGAAGCAAGGTGGGGATTGGATTGTAGGATAGTTAACAAGATTATGTGCTTTCTTGGCTGTTAATACCCCATTCAAGGGGCATTACTTCTGTTACTTAAAACATGTGTTAACCTGGATGCATAAGAACAATAGACAGCCCTGGCTGGTGTGGCTCAGTGGATTGAGTGCTGGCCTGCAAACCAAAGGGTTGCCTGTGCTATTCCCAGTCAGGGCACATGCCTGGGTTGCAGGCCAGGTCCCCAGTAGGGGGCGTGTGAGAGGCAACCACACATTGATGTTTCTCTCTCTCTATTTCTCCCTCCCTTCCACTCTGTCTAAAAATAAATAAAATCTTTAAAAAAAAAAGAACAATAGACAAAGCTGGCTCAAAATGTTTCACTAAAGAAGTTGTACGGAATTGTAGGCCTGGGGCATGACTATGGTGACCTGCCCAGCTGGGAATTGTGATCAAATTACCCTGTGAGGTTACTTTCCATAGAATCCTCCCCTTTTTTCATCCATAGTTCCCCCTTTTAGTCAGGAACCAATCTGAATGATGCATGTATGACCAACCTCTCAGTTGGATAGTGTGGTCTCACGGTGCTAAGAAGGCTCATCCTAGGAAGTCTCGGTATGAACTTTGTCTTGTTGACCATTGGGATGGGCCAATACTGTCACCATGGGATTTGAGCTGAGGCCAGATTTTCCTCAAAAGAGAAGAAAGAGCAGGTAAGTGGAAGGCGGTCAGGTCTACGCCCTTCATTGCAGACAGAGTGCCCTGTATCATTTCTACTACTCCTACTCCTGTGAACTATCATGATTAGAGTTAGCTTTCTGTCCCATTTTTCTGTCTGTGACCTCTAGCATAATATTTACATAAGCTATGAAAAGAGTATTAACCGTTATCTTATACATGATCAGTAATAATAAACAGTTGGATTATATAGAAAAACCCAAAGAACAAGTCTAACTATTACTATGGCTGTTAATGAGCAGCAAGTAGGGTCCTACTGCCCGCCACCACCCTCTGGGCCTAATTCCAGAGGCAAAGGTTTGGCGATGAAGGAAAGGAGTCTATTCAAAAGGTACAAGATTTTGGAATAACAGCTTTCCATGTGCATTAGTCACTGAAGCCTATCAATTAAGGCTCTTTAACTCTTTAGTTACAGCTTTAATCACTTAAGCCCCTTAATTAAGGTTAAAATCTTTAACTCCTGAATCCCCCCATCATTCCCCCTGTTAGTTTTTAATTATCGTATTTCTATAGATTAATTTACAAACTAAAACAACGTAAGATACGAAAGCTACAACATTTTGGAAGAACGGCAGGCTTCTGCCTCAGAGCTGTCCCCTCTAGGACACCCAAAGAAGAATGACCCTGCCAGGCCAGCCCGACCCTCTGCTGCTCCCAGAGTTCCTTCTACCATCCTTTGGGAAATGCAGGCTGCTACGGCTCCATCATCGAGGCGTCCTGGAGGAAGAGAGCCTGAGAGCCAGTCTCTGCCCTCCTTTTATTTTAAATCTTC
This sequence comes from Desmodus rotundus, assembly GCF_022682495.2. Lineage (NCBI taxonomy): Eukaryota > Metazoa > Chordata > Mammalia > Chiroptera > Phyllostomidae > Desmodus > Desmodus rotundus. The sequence goes on along the minus strand of NC_071394.1, from coordinate 104,744,339 downwards.
TTACCCATAATTGCATGCACTTCAGAGGTGTTCAGCTTCTCAGCCACTCCCACCCCAGACTGTTCACCGTTGCCTCGGGCAACCTCCTCCTACGGCCCCTCTCTACTCCATCCCAGTGATCTGATCAGATCTCTCAGTATCAGGACTAACATCATTAGCAGACAAGCAATGACAATCAAATAAAATGGATTCTGAGTTCAATATCCACCCATAGAAATACAAGCCCCGATGATGTGTTGGGATAGCTGTCTGCTTCTTTTGGTGGTGGCTTCTCGGAACCATATTACTTTTTAATGAACACATATTAATTTTTTTAACTCAATAGGAAACCAGAGATATTACAAGTTCAAAAGATAATCCAAAGAACACACAAATTATAAATTAGGAATATTGAAATGTAGGAGCAAATGGAGACAAAACTGGCCTCCCTCCCTCACTACAGCAGAGAACCAGATTTTAAAAATTTCCAGTGCATTCTGAAATACTTTTATAAAGCACAGTAAAAATAAATGGCTAGGAAAATAAAATGAAAGAGAGAAGGCATATAAAATACAAACTGAACTTTTCGTATTAGTTCCAACAGACATAAAGTTACTCCATCAAGTTGCTATGAATGTTTCTCAAAGCTTCTCTCTTGATTTCTGTACTTATCTCAGGAGTCACTAGTGGTGAATAGTTTGCAAGCCTGGCCCTGATCCGTGGAGCACATTTCAAGCTCCGTGGTATGAGAATTATTCACACTCATTGCTGCTGAAGCTCCCGGAACTGCAACCTTCTGAGGCCAGTGTCCATGAGGACCAGCCTTTTTCCTGTTCCCATTCTTTACTTCAAGGAAGTTCGGCACCCTGGCTCCCCAGCCTCCATTATTAGCCTCACCGAGGGTAGCAGATCTTCAAGTCTTTAGTCTCAGGACCACTTTACACTCTTAAAAATTGTTAAGGACACCACTCTTAAAAATTGTTAAGGATGCCAAAAATCTTTTTAAACATGTAGGTTAGAACTACCAATATTTATCATATTATAAATTAAGACCAAAAATTAAAAAAATATTTATGAATTCATTTAAAATCATGATAGATTATCATAATCACAATAAATCAGCACATGTTAACATAACATATTTTTAATGAAAATGGCTGGATTTTTCAAAACAAAAGTAAGCAATGAGAACAGTGGACTTTTCTTTTACATTAAAAAAAATCTCTTGGTGTCTAGTGCCTCTATTTCCTTTCTCTAACAGAATAGAAGGCAGATAACATCTCATTTCTGCTTTGCATCTAATCTGTTGCAATATCACAAGTTACGTAACCCGTAGAAAATGTCTTTGTATACCTGTGAGAAAAAAGAGAGTGAAATAGACAAAAACACCTTAACTTACTAGAAAAATAGTCTGACCTCAGAGATCCCCTAGCAGGATCTTGAGGGCCTTCAGAGGTCCTTGGTTCTTGCTCTCAGCGCCTTAAGAAACACTGATCTAGGATACCGTTGCCTAATAACACCCCCTTCACACATTCAGGGTAACCAGCTGTCCCGGTTTGCCTCAGACTGCCCTGGTTTTCACATTAAAAGTCCTGTGCCCCTGGGGAAACTATGAGTGTTGGCCACCCCAACACACAGGCACACACACTTCTGTTCGACCTAGCCCGGCATCCCTGCTCTGGTCTCTCCTACTCTGTGTCTGTCCCCTTTCCTGTCCCTTTCGCATCTACCTCCTCTCTCTCTCTAATTTACTTCCCAAATACTTCACAGGAGACTGGGTCCCTAAATGGCTTCACGGAGTTGCTGAAAAACTCTTAGGTTAATTATTTCCAGATATTTTTCCCTGTAAGCATCAATTAATTAATTAAACCCCCTATTATATTTAAGTCATTGCTCTTCAGAATTCTGTTGCCCAACACAATTCTTAAACACTGTGAGGTGTTATTTCTTTTCTCTATTAGGGAAAAAGTTTCTTTATATAAAGTGGCAGAAAGCAGGAAAAAATGAGCTAGCTTATGGCTGATTTATAGTTGCATTTGTGGCTCAGACATTCTCAGGAGGCAGGAGACACAATTCTTCTCTGGGCTGGACTCATTGGGTACCGGCCTCTGCCCACAGTCCCCAGGCCCTCCGAAGCCTCACTGCTAAAAAGCTGAGAGAACCTGAGTGAAGAGAAGGGCCACTCTCCCCAGGTACTTTTGTCTCAGTGGCATGGGCACCAGCCTGATTTCCTGGAGGCCTGATGGGGAGTTCTTCTGGCAGTAAGGCAGAAACATCCCCCACTGACTGCCACTAAGCTGCACAGGTCCCTGGGAGGAAGGCAACAGCATCCTTCGGGGTTGTTGGCTGCCGTACTGTGGTCACGTGGACAAAGCTTCTTGCCTAGGCCCAGATGCTAACCTTCTCCATGGGTGTAGTGGCCTCTGGCCCGCACTCCAAAAGCAAATCCTCTAGATCCTGAGCATGGCCATTGCTTGCTATGAAGGGCTGGGGGCTCTTGATGTCTTCCTGAGGTTATTAGGGTTGGGGATGGGCTCTGCTCAGAACACAGGCAGGAGCAGTCCCCCGTGCACCCTCGTGCTGTCCCTCCTGGTCCAGGAGCAGGCTCTCCCCTCCCCAGCCTCAGACCAGCCTCCTCACCTGGCTGCAGAGGACCCTGTTCATTTGAGTGTATATCCTGCTCAGCAAACACCCTGTTGTTCTCCAAACCCTGCCCGCAGTTAAGTAAAACAGCACCCAGAGTCTCTGAAGAGAAGCTTGCAACACTTTTCCTCTTGTTTCTTTCTTTTTCAAAATAAATTTTTCTTTTTTCTTTTCTTTTCTTTTATTTATTTGTTTTTAGAGAGAGGAGAAGGGAAGGAGAAAGAGAGGGAGAGAAAAAGCAACATGTGGTTGCCCCTTATGCATCTCCTATTGGGGACCTGGCCTGCAACACAGGCATGTGCCCTGACTGGGAATCGAACCAGGGACCCTTTGGTTCACAGGGTGGCACTCAGCCCACTGAGCCACACCAGCCAGGGCTCTTGTTTCTTTCTTCATTCTATCATCAACAAACATTTCCTGAGCTCTTGCCTGTGCCCAGACCTGTGCTGGGTAAGAGGGACATACAGATGTGTGACTGCCTCCCAAGGCTCCCAGGCTAGGACAGGAGACAGACACACAAGCCGTCCATGATGTGTCCTGCTGCTCCTGCAGCAATATTTCTCACTGAGCCTTCTTCAAGGACTCATTCTCGAGTGTGGTCTCATTTTACTCTTCTTTGGAGTTTCCAGACCCCACCTCCATTTTCTTCGGTGGAACTCCACTGGATTCTGGTACCCTGCAATGTAGGCAGTGAATAATTTTTTTCTTTCTTATCATGCAGGACAGTTAGTACTCCCCTGTGATTGTTGAGCAAAGGTAGAGAAGCAAGCACTCACTGTGCGCACGTGTGTGCACGTCAGGAGTTCCAGCACATTGTGAGGAGGAAGACAGTGGACTAAAGCACAGGGCGGTGATGGGAGGGGGGACTATGTAGCACATGGTTGCAAAGAGGGCTCAGCCCAGCTCCTGACCAGAAAGCACAAGGCTCTGAAATACCAAGAAGCTCTGGGGTCAGCCGGCCAGGACTGGCCTGAGCTGTGGGGGGTGGGACGTGGCAGGTGGGAGAGGAGCACTCTGCTCCAGGTGCCATCACGCAGTCGAAAGCCACTAATGGAAATAACCACCGGGGCATGATTTTTCATGCCCTGATTCCAATCACAGACCTGTCATCCAAGAAGAATATTGAAGGGGAAATTCCATTTTCTTTTAAACCAAATGTTCCCCACAGAAGCCAAAGGCGTGTGGAAACAACCCCGATTGGAAAGACTTGAGCACACATTGTTCTGGCTTCTCGAGTGAGAGGTGGCGGCACTCTTCATTTATCAAGAGATAAGTTTACCGGGAGAGGGGGGCCTGCCCACACATAGCGGTGACCTTTCCTGCTTTCTTGGGCCAGGGACTCGAAGCACAGGAGGATGTTGGGCCCGGGAGGTCTTTGTAAACAGGCTGACGTGGATCCTGGCAGGTGAGGACAGGCCATACCCCTGGCTGCGGAGATGGAGGTGGGACAAGGCTCTGCACCACAGAGGCACTGCAGCAGGGCCCGTGGAGTCCCCAAAGGAAAGAAGGGGTGCTGAGCACTCCCAGAGGAAAGCGCAGAGGCCAGTACGTACTCCCTTCTACTTCTTCAGCTCCTCCACTCACAGGAGGTTTATTAAAAAACAGAGAAACAAAGAAGTTGGCAGGCCTGATGGCCGCAGGGTCAGGTGGCCCTCTCGGCCACAAGCAAACTGTGAACACCGAAGCCTGAGAGTTTCTGTTCTACGTGCTCGCAGGTGCTTAGTGAAGCCTCACAATGACCAGGGGATGTATTCCCAGTATTATCTCCATTTTATACTGGTGGAACCTGAGGCTCAGAGACGTTAAGGAACGTTTCTGAGGTCACCTACCTAGTTTAGTGCCCCTGGGCTTTTCTCTGCCTCACTGAACTCCGCCCTGGCCCTCCAGCATAGCTTTCCACCCTGTTCACACAGTAAGACAACCACTGGCGTGGGCTCCATTAGAGATTCAGGGGGACTTACCGCACAGATGAAATCTGCCCATCCAGCCACACTTAGTATATGAAAATGGCCTGACCAAATCTGGTCCCAAGGGGAATATGAGACAGGCAGGCCTGTGGCTGTGGGACACTGTCTTTCTGCCAAGGCTTTCTTTCTGGCTTCTGAACACGAGCCTCTCTCTGGTCCCTTCTACCTCCCTGGCTGCTCCTTGTCTGTCTGCCCTGTTGGTTCCTCTCCTCCTCTAAGTTCCAAGTCAGAATGTCTCTGATCTGGCCCCTTCTGTACGCTTCACACCCACTCTCTCTGGGTTATCCAGTCCCGACCATGGCTTAAAGCATCATCTCTATGCGGAGACATCTGAATTCCTATTTCCAACCTCACTGCCCTGCTGAGTGGCAGACTCATACTGCTTGACAATGCCACATGGATCACTAATAGATAACTCAACCTTGACTTGTCCAAATTCAATTGTTTTTTCTTTGTTCTCCAAAAGCATCTACCCCTATGCTTTTACCACTAATATCCCCATCTCAGTAAATAGCACCAGAACCTACAAATTCAAGGCTGGGACTAGGGTGAGGCAAGGAGGTTTCAGGAAGCCTTCACTCCCAGGTGCCTACCTGCACCTGCATGGCCTGTGGACAAGGGCTTCCTTGAATGTCATGCCCTGGCCACCTTGCTTGGCTCAACCTCTTCTCCACCATGTCTGCACAAAGTTGCTCAAATGCCTAGAAATTACATTGATTCTTCTTGGGGTTTTTTTTTTTTTTTTTTTTTACCACCTATACTTAACTCCTCAGGAAGTCTTGTTAACTCTGTCCCCCAAACTTGGCAAATGCATCCAGGCCTCCATACACCCACTCCTCCCATGCTGACCCCGGCCCTCAGTGTATCTTCCTTGGACCACTTAATGGGTTTCCCTAGCTCCTTTCTTGCTTTCCTCTAATCTATTCTCCACATAGCAGCCAGAACTTCAATTTTTATTTTTATGAAAGTGATACACAGACATAGTTTAAAAAGACAGATGGTTTTATGAGGCTCATAGTGAAAAACAGTAGGGTCCTATCCCATCGTGCCTCTGTTACAATGCACAACCCCCCAGCGGTGAACACTTGCAACTCTCCGGTAGCTTCCTCAATCCTCATGCTACTGGCTTTTGCATTTTAGGTTTTAGTTTTTTTCTACTGAATTCCAGACATGGAATAAGACTTAGTTCTCTTATCTCCCTCGCCCGTCAGTCAGACACTTCCCGATAACATCTTTCCAATGTAGTCATATCGCACCTTGGATTAAATCAGTAGTCTATGTGCAGTAGCTATTGGTGCAGGATGGGGAGGGGTGTGGGGATCTCACCGTCTTTTATCCTGATCTCAACCCATTCTCTTGTGTTCAGCCCCCATCCACACGATCCATAGCCTTCAGCGTGGTCTCTCTTCACAAAGTTCCAGATCTCGCAGTAAGAAGCAACTTCCTTGCTGGCTTTCTTCCCTTCACATGTGCATCCTCCACCTTTGGCTGGTCTGCCAAGAGTTGTCCCTTGTCTATCCACTTTCTGTATTACATTTTCCGCTGTGTCTCGTCTGCTGTCCTCTGCCTCTGGTACTTTCTGTCTTTATAGGTTACCTCTGCTTTTATCTATTTTTTTTTTTGGTCATTTTGCTAGGAGTTTGGGGAAGACACGTGTGTTCAATTCACCAGGTCAACTGGAAACTAAAGTAATGCATTTGTGTTCAACATACAGTGCTCAAAATGGCTTTTTTCCCTAAAAAAACTTTTTTGTGAAAGATTAAGTGAAATACTGTGGATATAAGATTGTCATGTACAAAGATTAATATATGATCAATGCTGATCTAGAGCCAAATATAAAATTTTAAAAATTATTGATACATAATGTTTGTTCAAAAATATTAATTGAGCACTGACTATGTGCTTACCCTACTTCAGGTGTTTGGCGTAAAGGGAACAAAACAGGCAAGATCTATCCTCACAGAGTTCCATCCATGTTAGGAGCAGAGGTCAGACAGTGAACAATTACCACACTAAATGGGTAAATTACAGAGTGTGCTTAGAGGTGACGAAACCTACTAAAAAAATGCAAAGTAAAGCTGGGTAAGGAGAATCCAGAGTGCCAGGGGTGGGGAGAGTTTTCCTTACTCCATAGAGTGGACAGGCAGGGCTTCAGAAGAGGTGGCATTTGAGGAGAGACCTGCAGGAGGGGAGGGGAGGGTGTGCGCCATGAGCTGTCTGGGGGAAGAGGGTTCCGGACAGAGGGAACCACTGACACAAAGTCGCCAGGGCAGGAGTCCGTCTTAGAAGTGTGTTTCAGCTGAATGCAGACATCACTGTGATTAAGAGTGTTCCAACCCCAGCCCTGCCCACGGGGGGATGCTTTTGCATGGTCTCTTTCCTCTGGAGCCAGGACCAGCTCACACCTGCTATTTGTAGGAATCTGCTCCCTGTGCACCTCACCAATGAGCCAATCTGCCATCATGGCCCCTGTGTGCTTTATTTGGACTAGTGGGGCAAGCTGAGACTTGTTCATGGGCTGGAATCTTCTGCAAATAGTGGATCCCAGAATGGAAGGGCCATGGCTTGCTGGAGAGGTGGGGCCTGGCAGGAGCCTCTGAGCTCTCCCAGAGGGAGACAGCCCAGGGTCCATCAGAGCCACCAAAGCTCAGCAGAAGCAGCTGGGTTCTCTTCTAACATCCTAGGTCTTTTACCCAGTGCCCAAGAATCAGGGTCCACACAATGTCCCCAGGATCTGCCCCTGGGGGGCAGAGCCCTTTACATTTAGGACTTTAGCCATAAGGGGAAACACAGATTGCAGCCCTGGGCCAGCAAACAAAATCCAACAAAAATAACCTGCCAGAGGCTGGGACTTCCCCATCCCTTCTCATTCCATTGTGAGGTCTAAATGTGTACGGCCTCAGTGCACCCAGGCATTGTCTACAAAATTGCTCTGCTTTCTCTTCACCTTGGTGAGTGCCTGATCAGACTCCAACTTTTTTCCTGGGACCTGAGTCCTAGAGCAGATGGTGGCTCCTCACCTGTACCTGGGCCTGACCACCAACGGGCGCTCACACAAAGCACACAAACCACACGTGGGTGGTTGTCACATCCCTGTAGGGTACAAATTAATGATGCTCGTGGAGATGAACTGGAGTTGATGGCTGCTCAGTGTGCCTCCCACCATGGGCTGGAGTGCTGCTGAGTATTCTCTGTGATGCTGCCGGCGAGCTCAGGTCCTCCTGGCCCATGGCAAGCGCTATCCTCAAGAGGGCTGCTAGGGTCTGCCTATTCCATATACTTCTTCATGGGTTCAAGGTTTTGTACTGTGTGGAGTAAGATCTCCTTCTCCCAAGGGCCATGCCAAAATGCAACCATATAACTAGGGAGGGAAAGACAGCCACTAATTCTAGGATGGCAGACAAGCAGCACCTACAACACCTGGGTCCCCGGAGGGCTCGGGACAGACATCCTGAGTTGATCCTGGCATTCTTGCTTGCTGAGCTAAGCTCTGGCCACAGCCATTCTCGCATGAGCTCTCTAGGTAGCCCTACTGGTCAATCACGGTTGGCAGCAGAAATGCTACCTATTTGTCATCCTCGAATTAATCTTTTATCAGAGATTAATTTGTCCAATTGGTCAAGGATTTCCAATAACAATGCAGCTTTGCCTGGCAGAGGTCAGGGCCCCCAGGGAATGGGTCACAGAAGAGGGGCTTTTCATGATCTTAATGGGTCATTGAGGGAAGGATGAAGAAGTCTGGAAATTCAGAAGCTTGGATGACTGAATTGGTCACAGAGAACACTACCTGCCAGGTCCCCTGGGCTTGGAATGTTCCTCAGATTCTTCTGTTCTGCAGGTTCAAGCTGGATGAAAAGTTTGTGCCTTTTAACCCATCACAGCACAAACACAGTTCTGGCATATATCTCCCACTTTGCACCTCTTATTCCCAAACTCTGGGGTCTTATATTAAATATGTATATCTCTTAGAATTTTGGGGCATTGCTCTGAGATGATGGTGGAGGTGGGCACACATGCCCTCCTTCCCCTTCTGTGCCCAAATGCTAAGGTTTAAGAGTGTTGGGCCTTGACCATGGAAGGATGACCAGGCAGGGTGACCCACGGTAGGCTGGGGGACAGCCATGCCTGTGTGCGTGCGTGCGTGCCCATGTGTCCAGGGAGTCAGCAGACCCTGGGCTGTCAGCCTGAAAGGTTAGTGTGAGGAGGGCAGACTACTTTCATGAGGGAGTGAGGAGCCTCCTGGGAAGAGGGTCAGGCAGGAGTTGGACTGAGGAAAAACCTCTGTCTTTAGAGGGACTGTCACTGGATTTGTCCCCAGCTCAGTGTCCATTGGACACATATAAGACCCAGAATAGAGATGAAAGGAGATTTTTCAGTGGAGACATGGAAAGACTTTGGGTGCAGAAACAACTTTGTGTTGGGCAACAGGAGAGCTTCCTATTGAATGCGGAGCAGGGGGAGGGGGAACGTTCTCTCTCTTCTGGCACAGACTGCAGTGTGGCTGCAGCCTTTGGGCTCCAGATGCTACAGCCCCATTTTGGTGGTTTTGGGAGTCCAGAGCTTTTTTGGTGTGGTGGTGGAGGTGGCTCATGGTGAAGATGGCTGTATCGTGGGCACCAGGGTGTGTTGGGCCTTCCACTTAGATGGCAAGGGGCTGGAGATCAGTATTAAGCAATGTCACAGCTCTTTATCTGGAATTTCCTCATTTCTTGGTCAGTCACCAGTGATGAATTGTACTCTTTTCAGCCCCAGGTGTTACCCTACTCCTGGGTTATGGATAAAATGGGAGTGATTCTGGGATTGCCTGGTCCGTGTAGGAGAGACAGGGGCGGGGCCTGCATGTTTGCACATTGCGGGATGGGGTGATGTCAGGAGGGAAAGGAAGCGGTTTTCTCTCTCTGGAGCAGGGTGCCAAACAGACCCCAGAGGGTGTAGGTGACTTAAAGGGGTCCTGGTACTGTGTCCTGCAGGGAGCTTTACGGGGAGGGGTGGACGAAAGCTTACAAATGATGCTCTGCAAATTTCCTCTTTATAAAAATGCCTCCCAACCCTCTGATCACACTAGAGCCCTTTGTTCAAAATCTTTCGTCCCATGACTGGATGTAATCCCAGCAATTTATCATCATCTTTATATTTAGTTAATTGCTGTCCCCTATTTAATATCTTCAGTTAAGCTGCTAAAGCCAGATATTACTTATAGACCCAAGTTTTACATTGTAGTTTCTTTCAATGGCTTTGTCATGAGAGCTTTCTTTTTTATTACTATTAATCCTCTATAATAAATAACATCAACTCCAATAATGCTACACTAGATGTTTCCCCCCGATTCCTGTCTCCTTCCACATTTATTATGGACTCAATTTATGTACCTTTAAATCAGTTTCAGTCTGGATGGCAATACTCTCCTCTCATTTACTGACTGATCAATTTGAATTTGTCTTATAAGGTTCCATTAATTACTTTGTCCAATTCTCTTGCAGTGTCTGGAATCAGTGACTAGTGCATTCCTTAGCATTCCTGTAGTCTCTCAGGCTGTATATTTTCATGGGAATGGTGTCTTCAGGTTAGGGTTGGTGAGCTCTCAGATGCTCATATTATCAGGTGTTTTCAGCCTTTTTCTCAGCAAGGAGCAGGTGGCCGAGTCACTTGGTGGCTGGGCACTTCTGGACACTTTTTTCCCCTAGGGCATGCCCCTTCTCTGGGGAGTCCCCTGAAAGCCTTGCAGATAAGGGGATAAAACGTTTGTGGGAAAGTGCTGCTCTCTGGGCAGGGGTATGTGGGGACTTGTGTGGTTTCTTTTGTGCATTGCTGGGACTTCTAGGGTGGGTCCAGTCTGCCATACATGCAGCCCCTGTCCCTGATACTGCATGGACACAGACATGAACCTTCCTCTCTGATGGCCAGAGGTTCAGAGGATGCTTGAATTTTAGTGGATTTCCTTTTTTCCTTTAATCTGAAGCCCCCTCCTGGCACTGTCTTCAGAGTCATTGTAGTGGCTTTCCAACCTCCTCTGCCCCCGCCATTTGGAAAGATAGTCATTCTGTGGCTGTGACCTGATCACTTTACAGACTTTAGCTGGTTGGTTACTTACAGGGAGAATATGAGGCCGGGCACCTGAATCTTCTTGGCAACACTCAGGCACAAGAGGAGGGTGCACGTGACACTTTGGGATGTGGGTTAGGTGAGTACACGTTCCAAAGGTACTTCCACGGACTTACTGCAGGGCAGCCTGAGCTGCCCATCTGTGTTTCCCCCTCTGGCCATGAACATTTGGAAAAGTGATGTGATTTAGATGAATGCTGGCTTATTGTCTGGTGCAAAACAGGAGTTTGTTCAATGATAGTTCTCCCCCTTCCAGGAAGGGAGAATGGGGCAGTGAAAGACAAGTCATTAGCTGAGCAGGAAGGTTGGAACATGTAGCCAATGGCCAGCCATGTGAGTAATGGCAGAGCGCTGGGTGAGGCTATTGAACTCTGGCTGCTCACATCCCGGAGCCATCTGACTGTGGGAACTCAGTTGGTTTCCAGCTTCTCTGAGACCTGCTGGCTGGTAGTAATTTCTGTCCCAGATGCCCTCCAGCACTGCCATATCCTTACAATGTCAGCCCCGCTCCATCCACACACACACGCACGCACACACGCGCACACTTTCTCTCTCTCTCTCTCTCTCTCTCTCTCTTTATTTAACTCAAGTTATCTTTCTTGCAAAACAAAATACTTCACCTTGAATAAGGGGTGATTTGCTAAAGAGTAAAAAGAGGGTAATGCTCTACTGAATCCTCATTCTAACCTGTCTTTAGACAGAGTGTCTTTAATTAGGGCAAAGACCTAAGGCCAAGGCCAGTGACAGAGTGACAGGGCTGATTTAAGAGAGAAAAGGAAATAACGGTGTTCCCAATAAGTCCTGAAACATTCTATGCAATACGAATTGGGAGCAGAAGTGAGTGCCTGAGAGCAAGGCTAAAGATAACTGAGAATCACTGTCCTTAGAAGAGAGGTGATCATCTAAGATTCGACTCCCACCCACTGCTCCCTACTGGGCAGGGGTGTGGTGGTCACGCAGGCTTTGCTTGGGCATCTCCATAGGTGGAGAGTTCACTCCCTCCTTTATTCTCAATGGAGACATTTTTATTTTTTAAAAAAGATTTTATTTACTTATTTTTGGACAGAGGGGAAGGGAGGGAGAGAAACATCAATGCATGGTTGCCTCTTGTGCACCCCCTACTGGGGACCTGGCCCACAACCCAGGCATGTGCCCTGACTGGGAATCAAACTAGTGACACTTTCATTTGTAGGCTGGCACTCAACCACTGATCCACACCAGCCGGGGCTCAGTGGAGCATTTTTAATTTGCAGTTTGTGGAAATCTGTTGTTTTCCTGACTACATTCTGTTCTCCCTTCTTCTGGAAAAAGCTGCCAAGCCATTTTCCTTCCAACTCAAAAACTTGTGGTTTGGGCAAGGCTGACCCCACCTGTCAGCATTAGTGTGGGCATGTGATCCAAGCCTGGTGAACCATCATGTTTCACACCATAGCCATAAAGTTGGTGCAGGAATGTGCATGTGACCTAAGCTGTCCAATGAAAGTCAGCCCTGGAAGTTTTGATGGGACCCTTGGGAAAGAGGTGCATTTATTCTCCTGGTGGTTGAACAAATAGGATCTAAGCCTCATGCTACTAGTGACCAACTTGTCACCACTGAAGGAGAATATATCTGAAGATGAAGCCAACATAGAGACAAACAGTGTGGAAAGGTAGAGTGCCCAAAACCTATCTCTGGACTTTTATATTACGTGAAGAATAAACTCCACAGTTGGTTTAAACCAACTTGTGATTGGTTTCTGAATCCTGAATGATATAAGAAATTCTTAATCATTGGAATTTTATTACTTTTTTATTTATTGGAATGACTTCCCTACAACCTTCCTTTCTTAATCCTTGTTCTGCCTTCTGGGTCACACAGGAAACATTCATTTCCTCTTTCATAGAAAAGCTCCTACTTAAAGATACTACAGCTTGTCTGAATCTTATTTCTGGGTTATAAACCTCACCAATCATTTTAGCTATTCTCCTTATGACAAGGTTTCTGATCCCCTCGTCATGCAGGTTGCCTTCTTCTAGATAAACTACGACTTTCCAATGTTCCTGTTAAATGTAGCTCCCACATCTGGACCTGGAATTCCAGAGGTGGTCTGATCAGACTGGAGTTTACAAGGCTACCCGTTTTTTACTGGGATCAACCTTCCACTTCTACTAATTTAATTTAAGATTCCATTCTGAGTTTCAGTGGCTGGGGTGACCTCTTGATACAATGTGGTTACGGTTGATGGTTTTATAACACCTCTGACTATGTTTTACAATAGTTGATGAGAAGCCAGGCCTAATCTATTCTCCACTTAACTAGTTATGAATTCTGCTGTCACACAAACATGAATCTAAGCTGCTCCCATTTAGTAGCTGTCTAACCCTGAGAAAGCTGTTTAAGTACCTTAGGGCCTTGTTCTTCAAGGTGTGGTACAGGCAGCATGTTAGAAATGCCAAATCTTAAGCTTCATCCCAGACCTACAAATCACAATCTCCATTTTAACAAATCCCGAGGTGAGCTGCATACACATTAAAATGTGAGAAGCACTTTCCTAGGATATAGCTTTTTTTTTCCACCTGTGTGGTAAAGTTTTTTAAGTTACTTTATTGTTGCTCAATCACAGTTGCCTGCATTTCTCCTCCACCACTCCCCCTCCCACCCCAGCCAATCCCACCTCCCTCCTTACTTCCATCCCCTCCCCCTGCCTAGGTTTTGTCCATGCGTCTTTTATAGTAGTTCCTGAAAACCCTTGCCCCCATCACATATTTCATCCATTTAAGTACACAATTCAATGTTTTTTTAGTATATTCAAGAGGTTGAGCACCCCTTACCACAATCTAATTTCAGACAGTTTTTGTGCCCCTTAATTAAAAATATCCCATGTCTATTCACAGTCCATTTCCCTCCACCCTCCTACCCCCTAACTCCTGGCCCTAAGCACTACTAACCTACGTTCTCTCTATAGATTTGCCCACTCTGAACACTTCACATAAATGAAACCATACAGAATATGGTGTTTTGTGTCTGGCTTCTTTCATGTAGCATATTTTGAAGGTTTGCCATGTTTCAGCATGTATCGGTGCTTCATTCCTTTCTATTACCAAATAACATTCCATTGTGTGGACGTGTCACCTTTAGTTTCCCCACTCACCAGTTGACCAACATTTGGGTTGTTCCCATTTTTTAGCTGTTGTGAATAACACTGCTATAAACATTTGCGTATAAATCTTTGGCGGACATATATTTTCAGTTCCCTGTGTATACACTTAGGAGGGGAATCACTGGGTTATGTGGGAACTAGCTCTACATTTACCTTTGGAGGAACTGCCAAACTGCTTTCCAAGGTGGCTGCACATTTTGCATTTCCACCAGCACTGTGTGAGGATCCCAACTTCAGTTTCTCACAAACTATCGCTCTTTTTAAATTATAACTTTTTAGTGGATGTGAAGTGGTTTTTATTGTTTTGACTTGCATTTCTCTAATGACTAATGATTTTGAGTATCTTTTCATGTACCTATTGACCATTATACTATAGCTTCTGTAAAGAAATAATCTATTCAAATCCTTTGCCCATGTTTAAATTGGGTTGTCTTTTTACTATGGAGTTCTAAGAATTCTTTACTATAGGTATAAGTATGAAATCAGATACATGATTTGAAAATATCTTCTCTCATCTGTGGGCTCTCTTTTTGTTTTCTTGACAGTGTTTTTTCAAGCACAATTTAAGAAAAATTTTGCTGAAGTCCAATTTATTATTACTTTTTTGTTGCTCATTCTTTTGATTTCATATGTAAGAATCCATTGCCAAATCTTATGGATTAGGTCATGAAGTTTTGTTCTTACAATTTATTTTAAGAGTTAGGTAGTTTTAACGCATACAGTTAAGTCTATGATGCATTTTGTCTGTGGAGAGATGCAACTTCATTCTTTTTTCTGTGGATATTCAGTTGTCTCAGCACCATTTGTTCAAAAGACTATTCTTTCCCCATGGAATGGGCTTGGTACTCTTGTTAAAAACCAATTGGCTATAAATATAAGAGTTTATCTGAGGACTGCAAATTCCATTGCATTGATCTACATGTCTGTCTTATGCAGGTACCACACAATATTGATTAGTATAGCATTGTAGTAAGTTTTGAAATTGGGAAGATTGATAAAAAGTACTAATTTGGTATTTTTACTTATTATAGGACTATTCTAGATCTCTTAAATTATTACATGAATTTTAAGATTAGCTCTTCAATTTCTGCAAAAGTAGGCAGCTGGGATTTTGATAGGGATTGTATTGAGCCTGTAGATTAATTTGGGGAGTATTACCATCTTAAAAATATTAAATCTTCCAAGCAATAGAGATGATATGTCCCAGCAGTGGAATTGCTGGGTCAAAAGGCAGTTCCATTTTTAGTTTTCTGAGGAAATTCTACACTGTTTTCCACAGTGGCCTCACCAGTCTGCATTCCCACCAACAGTGCACTAGGGTTCCCTTTTCTCTGCATCCTCTCCAACATTTGTTTGTGGATTTGTTTATGATGGCCACTCTGACTGGTGTGAGATGGTACCTCATTGTGGCTTTATTTGCATCTCTCTGATGGCTAGTGATGCTGAACATCTTTTCATATGTCTCTGGGCCCTCTGTATGTCCTCCTTGGCAAAGTGTCTGTTCAAGTGTTTTGCCCATTTTTTAATTGGGTTTTTTGTCTTCCTGGAGTGGAGTCGTGTGAGTTCTTTATATATTTTGGAGATCAAACTCTTGTCCAAGGTATCATTGACAAATATGTTTTCCGAAATAGTTGAGGGACAAATACTATATGATCTCACCTTTACCTGCAACATAATCAACAAAAGAAAAAAGCAAACAAAATATAACCAGAGACACTGAAATTAAGAACAATCTAACAATAGCCAGAGGGGAGGGCAGAGGGGATAGTGGGGAGAAGGGTTTTTAGGAACTATTATAAAGGACACCTGGACAAAACCAAGGGGGAGGGCGGAGGCATGGGAGGGAGGGAGGTTTGGATGGGGTGTGGGGGAGAGGTAGGGAGAAAATGCAGACAACTGTAATTGAACAACAATAAAGTAATTAAAAAAAAAGATGATATGTCTTTCCATTTATTTAAGTCTTTCTTAATTTCTTTCAAGTCAAGTCTTACATTTCTTTTGTTAAGTTTATACCTCAGTATTTATTCTTTTTGATGGTATTGTAAATGGAGTTTTCTTCATTTCAGTTTTAAGTAGTTCAATTTTGAGTTGCTAGTATACAAACATAATTATTTTTGTATATTGATATTATCCCCTTGCCACATTGCTGAACTTGTTTATTAGTCCTAATAGTGCTTTAGTGTATTCTTTAGCATATCTTTAAACAGGATCATGTCATCTGAAAATACAGTTTTACTTCTTTCTTTCCAATCTTGATGCCTTTTATTTCTTTCTTTTACCTAATTGTATTGACTAGAAACTTCAGTATATGTTAAGTAGAAGTGGTGCGAATCAACATCCTTATCTCATTCCTAGTTTCAGGGGGAAGGACTTTAGTTTTTTACCAGTTAGTACATGGGGTTTTTCATAGACGCCCTTTAGCAGATTGAGGACATTCCCTTCTATTCCTAGTTTGTTGAGTGTTTTGGGGTTTTTTTTAATTCATGAAAGGTATTGGTTTTTGTCAAATAGTTTTCCTGAAATAATCTTATGGTTTCTGTCTTTTAGTCCATTAATGTGGTGTATTATATTAATTGATTTTTGAAGGTTTAACTAATTTTGTGTTCTTGGGACAAACCCCATTTGTTCATGGCATATACTTCTTTTTTTAAAAAAAGATTTTATTTATTTATTTTTTAGAGAGAGGGAGAAAGAGAAGGAGAGATATATCAATGCATGGTTGCCTTTCGCATGCCCCCAAATGGGGACCTGGCCTGCAACCCAGGCATGTGCTCTAGACTGGGAATCAAACCAGCAACCCTTTGGTTCACAGAGCAGCACTCAATTCACTGAGCAGCACCAGCCAAGGCACAGAATTCTTTTTATATGTTGCTGGGGTTTTTTTGCTAGTATTTTGTTGAGGGTTTTGCATCTATAGTCTTAAAAGAATATTGCTTTGTAGGGTTTTTTTTTGTGATATCTTTGTCTGGTTTTTCTATCAAGGTAATACTGGCTTTATGCAATGGGTTGAAGAGTCTCTTCCTTTTCTAATTTTCCTAAAAGTTTGTGAAGGAGTGGTATTACTTATTTGAATGTTGGGTAGAATTCACCAGTGATTCCTTTTGGGCTTGGACTGCTAATCTTTATGGAAAATTTTAAGCATATTAATTTGTTCTTTCTACTTGTTATAGGCTTATTCATATTTTCTATTTCTTCTTGAGCAGTCTTAGTAATTTGCGTCTTTCTAGGAATGTGTCCATTCCACCTACGTTATCTAATTTGTCGATTACAGTTGTATATAGTATTCCTTTATAATCCTTTTTATTTATGCAAGTTCAGTAGTGATGTCCTCTCATCCCTTATTTTAATGACTTAAGTTTTCTTTCCTTTTTTTGTTGATCAGCCTAGCTAAAGTTTTGTCAATATAACTGGTTGTTTGAAAGAATGAGCTTTGGTTTTATTGATTTTTTTTTGATTTTTCTAGCCTCTGTTTTATTAATTTCCATGCTAATTTTTAATTTCTTCCCTTCTGCTTGATTTAGAGGTAGTTTGTTCTTATTTTTCTAGGATATAGTTTTTTAATCTGAAAAAAGAGCATATTTGCTTCAAAATGTTGTTTCAGGATTAAATAAAATGTGTGCCTAGCATCTAGTAGGTGTTCAATAAATATTAGTTCCCTTTTTAATTTATTCGTCCCTGTTGTTTTGGATCCGTAAATCCAGCCTGTTGATACCAATTTGAATTTTGATAGTGTCATCAAAATATATTAGTCATGCTACTCAGCTGTGTAACATTTGCAAATCTGATAAAACATGAGTCCAATACCTGCATCCAAGATGTGGATGAAAACAGTGGAGCAGGGCAGAAGCTGATGGTATGCCACTGCAAACCTCTTCCAGATGGACATCAATCCTTTCGTCAATGTTCTTTGGGCACAGCGGTTCAGCCATAAATCTAGCCAGCTGTCCACATTTGCCCCTGCCAAATGCCCTGCTAAATCTCTGTTGTCTGTGGCACTCCCCAATTCTCTCATCTCTACAGTGGGCTGCTGGCCTCGCCCATCTGTCATCTGTGCTCCCTCCTAGGTGTAGTAGATTGAATTATTGGTCCCAATCCCCTCCTTCCTGAATTCACACCCTTGCCATAGCTTTATGAGTGGAGGACACTTTACATTCTTTGCTTGGATTTTTAGCCAGTGGCATGTGGATGAAAGCCTCAGTCTTAAGAGGCCTCGCATGTTTCAGCTTACTATCTTGTACCTCTGGCATCACCTTGAGGAGAACACAACTATGCTAGTTTTCTGGTCCAAGGGGCATGAGAAATCTGTGGAAGACATCTAGGCCCACAATCCTGCAGCATGAAGCAGAGCCTCTGTAGCCAACCCAGAGATCCCTGAGAATAAATGATAGTTGTTTCAAGCCAAAGGGTGTTGGGGTGAATGGTTATACATCATTGGAGCAACACCCGACCAATACACTCAGTCAGACCCATTAGAAGGCTGTGCATGTGGTATTTCTCCAGGTATGAGAAGAAATGGAAGAGGTACCTTAAAGCTGAGACTCTGCTCTGAACTAGTGGAAAGAACTTTGGGCTGAGGATAGTTTAGGAAGAGTGTAATCCTGGCCGCAGCAGCCTGGGGCAGTTCTCACTTCTCTCTCCCTGCAACCCACAGGCCTCCCACCCACCAAGCAGTCCTCTGCCATTTTTCTGCAAGTGGGACATGTCTGGTGGGCAATGGCCATATGAAAGATGCATTTCCTCTCCAAGATCCAGATTTTGACAAAACTCCGAAAGATCATTTTCAGGAAGTCACTTCGACAATTGACAAGCACCACAACTGGTGGTACTGGAATAAAGGGTGCTCACACTGGGTTATGGCTTGGATCCTAGGGGCTGTAGCTGACATGAAAGTCCAGCATCTCTACAGGTTATTAACCTCTCTCTCTTCTATTGAAGAGTGCTGGGCAATGAAATTGTCACTATCCACCTGAGGATGATTCACTTGGAAGCAGGCGAAGCTTCCACATCAGGCCCCTCACTTTCCAGACCCGTTTCAAGAACCTTGGGAGGGACCTTCACAATGTGTGCATATGGCTCCACATTTTTGTAGAATTTACGAAGGTGAGGGTTTGAGATGCATTTATGCAACCACTATCTATTTGTGTCCGGTGGCAGTGAAGTGGCCAAGGGCTTCTCTGGCATCTGTTAAGGGGGTTTGCTTTGGGATGCATATAGTTTGGGTTCAGTGGGGTATGTTTCTGTGGTTTGCATCACACTCAGTACAAGTCATTGCTGGCCATGCTGTTATAGGAACGGTTTCTGAGAATGCTCATCCTGTGAACCCTTGCAGATCATGATGTGAATGCACCCGTGGCCCCAGCTCCTGAAGCATGTGAGTGATGCAGAACAAACAAGGCTTGAGATGCGTGAAAAGCCTATGGTAGAATAATCTTCCAATTATTAGGAATATAAACTGTAAGCAATGGATTCAGTTCTCATCAATGCCTAGTCAAAACAGAAGTTCCTTTATGCAAGAATATACTCAGGCAGAACGTACAATTATCATTGTATTGTATGTCCTATTTTTCCTTTTTCAATGGGAATTATGTAAAATAGAATTGGGTAGAATTCTTATGCTTCTTTTCTTTTATTATTTTCATTATTGATATTCATCATCAAATTTGTAATTTGCTATCATTCCTTTTCTCATTCTAAATAAATATTTATTTTGCATTTAACTTTGTGTCTGTAGTTTTGTATATTTTTCTTAAAATGTGCCCCCAAATTGTATAAGTTTTTGCCCCCTGGAAACCTGCTTCTGCCCCTGCCTGGTGGAGGTCACACCCCCAAAACCTTCAAAGGGCAGCACTACCTTCAGCAGGGAAGCAGTGTGCCCCCTCAAAGTGCCCTGCTCTCTGCTGAAGGTGCAGGACCACTTGGCTCCCATCGAGAGCTGACATTTGGGAGCACCTGTCCTGGGTTTTTAAAAAGAAGCCGATAATACGAATTTTTATATGAATTCTCCCAAATCTTAAAAGTTAACCTAGACCTACTGTGTGGGCTGTCCTTTTGCATCCTCTTGAGATACCTTTGCCCTGCTGTAATTAATTCTTAAAGGTAAATGATTCATAAGCACCAGAGCTTTATTGTTGATGACAGGGTCTTGCCACGGACTTGGTGGTGACACCAGTAGGTCAGAACACTGTAGCAGAGACCCAGGCCTGGGGGGTTTCCAGGGACCTGTAGGCTTTGATGCACAGGTGTTTCCTCCAGCAAGCCTGCCACCTGGCATCAATGCAGATGAGGAAAGACCTTGAACAGCGGTGGGCAGACAGGACGCTCTTCTGGGCTGGGCAGGCCATGGGGCTCAGAGGAGCAAGGGCAGCAGAAGCCACAACCACAGAGTCAGGCCTGTGTCCTCTGGCCCTGAAGGATGAGATTCTGTGGAAGGGCAATGGGGGATTGCAAGAGTTAACATGATAATGTCTGTCAATTATTTTAAGCCACGTGGAGGAAAAATATATTATAAATAGCCAGGGCCATAACAGATTCAAAGGGTAAGTGTATTGATAGCTTTTCTTCTTCCTAAGATTTCTGATGTTTCAAAACAAGATTATTTCAGGAGTGCATCTATTTTAATTCAAGAGATTCTACTTTAAACACGTTTCATGGTGAGAGAACCTGTCTCCTCCTGTTCTGCCCCAGCTTTTTCCACGGAAAGGGAAGCTCTGGTTTCACACACCTCATGCCGGTCTCGAGTCTTTGAAAACCTTTCCGGGTGCCATTGGGCCACTGTGCATGTTAGCAAAGGCCTGGCTTTGGGCTGGGCTTGACATTTTAATCCCCAGAATCCACCTTGTTTACCACTTGACAGCAGCAGGTTTCATTTTGAACAAGGTGCTTTGTATCTTCCAGATCCCAAAGCAGGACATGACAACACATGCGCACACACACAGAGCAGAAACGCTCCCTGAGATTAGAGGCTGGCTGAGCTGCCACTCGCTCGCTGTCCCTGCAGCACACCAGGCCAGGAGATGCTACAGGTCTGGAACAGGGTGAAAGCTTGACCCCAGTGCAAGTGCTGGTGAATAAAGGGCATTTGGGCTTTTCTGGAGCAGGCTCGGGATCCTTTTTATGGCTGGTCCTGGGCCTTGACAAGCTTGTATTTCTTCATTCGCACAACATAACTTTCCTGATTCATAGCCCCGGCCTCCAGAGCCAGATGCTGAAGTCAGGCAGGCAGCTCGGATTCCAGCGGCTCCTGTTGCTCTCACAGGGATTAGCACAGGGAACGGATGGCTGGAGCACGGGGGTGCGTGGCCTTCTCCTCTTCCAGCCTGGCTGCAGTTATGTCTTTGCAAGCACTTATTTTTAAAAAACTCCTTTTGCTGTCGTGCAGACATGGCTTCTCTATGATCTCTCTCTCCCCGCTACTCCACTCCACCCTGCACATCTATGGTCCTCACAGATGGCAGCTTGCTAAGGTCCTGATTTCTACAGAGATCTGAAATTCGATAAGATGGCTCTAACAGAGAACATGAAGATGCTGCCACCATTTCGGGGTTCTAAATGAAAGTGAAGCCCATTCTGCAAAAAGGACAGCAATGGGATCCATTGCTTCCAACAGGGCAAAGATGGCTCCATTTAATAGGGAGGAGAGGGGTGAACCCATTTCCCCCCCTCTCAACATGAGCGACTGTGTAATGAAGGTGAATTCAGATTTGACAGTGTTAATGCTGTTGAATTATGAATTTGATTAAGGTGGGAGGTCAGTTAGCAAATCACAGGCTGGAGACCAGTTGTTTATGTGCTCAGCAAATGTAAATTGATGATTCTCCCCTCCTGCAGACCTGGGTGACTTTGACAAGGCCTTGGCTGTTCATCTGTCCTAAGTGCATTGGCTGCAGTATTTCACCAATACCCCATGGAGTACATGCAAGTGGGCTGGAGAAGGACAAAGGTCACATTTTACCTGGTCAATCAAATGTGGAGGCGATAGACAGCAAGATTCTGAATGTTACAAATACATTCCTTACTGTGGAGTCAATCTGAGTACATCTTTAATAGGAATACTCATATGGCAGCTAAAATGTTCTCTGGATGTTTATGAGTCAATGTCTAGGATTTGCCTCAAGTACTCCAGGAAAAAAATTTAAAAAATGTTTGCATATGTGTGCCAGGGAAAAAACAGATAAACAGGTAAAACGAGAGCATCAAAGATTTAGAATTGTTGAAGTCGGGTGATGAAAAACCATGGTGGCTTCATTGTTCTCCCTACTCTTGTGTCTATTGGTAACTTTCCACAATATAAATCTTCCCTAAACCTGTAAATAAAATTCCCTGAAGACAGTTAGGCAAGCTATGGAGCAAGAGAACAGCTGAGATGCAAAAATTAAAAAGAGAAGATATAGAAGAAAACCATAAAGGCCCAAGTAGGTAGATGGATAAAGGGTTTGAACAGTCAGCTGATTAAAAAAATGATGTCTAATGAAATTTGAAAACCTGATCAACCTCACTAAAACAAAGGAATTTAAATGAAAGCAATAGAATGTCATTTCTCTTCCCAAGGAACGAGCTAAGACTTGAGGAGTAGAACTCCTAATGTCTCGTCTCCCACAAGCAGCTGCTCAGAGTGCATATTGGGACAAGCTTTTGGAAGCCAAATCAGCAATGTGATTTCAACAACCTTCCATTTTTTCCTATCCGTTCAGCCAGTACTTCCACTTCTAGGAATCTTGCCTAAGGAAACAAGGAAAGATGTGCGTGGTGATTTGTGATTTATGTATTGTACTTGAATGACTGTGCTAGTATTATATAGAGGAGTAAAAACAATTGGAAATGACCCAAACACCCAACAATAAATGACAGCTTAGGTAATTTTCAGACAATTAATTTGTGCATTTATTCAACAGATATTCCTCAGGATCCCTCTACAAGCCACATAAAGGGACACAAAGATAAATAAGACACAGCTCCTATCTTCAAGTAGTTGATAGGGCCATCGGGACGCAGACAAGAGGACAGTGACAAAGGTCACTTATATAATGGAGTATACACTGCACATATTAAACACACGAGTTGCAAGGAACAACTGTGCTTTAAGGTAAATGCAGGACAAAAATTGTGTATATTGCCCCCTGTAAAAATATTTATATAAAAGTACAAAGATTGATAAGCAGTGTACAAAATGTTAACATATTTATTTCTGAGTGCTGGGATAATGGGTGATTATTTTTTCCTTAGACTTTCTCCAACTTGCAAGATATTCTCTAATCAAAATATATAATTTTAGAATTAGAAAAAATAAACATAAAAAGGAAGGGTGCTACATTTAATGAAGAGTATTTTTTCTTTTTTATATTTTTTATTGCATTTATTGGGGTTACAGTGGTTAATAAAATTATATAGGTTTCAGGTGTACAATTCTATAATACATCATCTCTACACTGTATTGTGTGTTCACCACCCAAAGTCAAGTCTCCTGTCACCATTTATCCCCCTTTACCCTCTTCTACCTGCCCCCACCCCCCTTTCCTTCTGGTAATTACCATATTGTTGTCTGTGTCTACGAGGGTTTTTTTTCCTTAATCCCTCCACCCAGCCCCACAACACCCCTCACAGCCCCTCTGACAGCTGTCAGTGTGTTCTCTCTAACTATGAGTGTTTCTATTTTGTTTGTTAGTTTATTGTGTTAATTATATCCCACATATAAAAGAAATCATATGGTATTTGTCTTTCTCTGACTGGCTTTGCTGACACTTTGATTTCAGGCTTCTAGCCCCCAGAAAAATTCTGTTGCCTGAAGCCACTCAGTTTATGGTACTTTCTGCGGCAACACTCCATTGCCAGGGACAAGACAAACACTTTGAGAAGGGTAGCTGACGGTGAGCAAGCAGTCCATGGAAAGTGTGTATGTGTCTGTGTGTGCATGTGCATATGGGTGTATGCATACAAGCAGAGGTGTGCTTGTGAGTGTGTGCATGTATGAGTGTATGTGTGGCCCACTGAGTTGCATTTGCAATTTTAACTTGATCCAATTTCCTACTTAATTTAAATAATGGGGGCTTAGGGCATGGTCTTCAACTTGCACCCTCTCACTTCTCACCCATGAGCACTCCTCTGTCTGACCTGTCAGCTACCCTCTCTGCCTTCCACTTGCTCATCTCTCATCAACTCCTGGGTCCCTTCCCTCTGCCATCTTCCTCTCTTGTAGCTCTCCCTGCTTCTTCTCCTCTGGCTCCTTTCCTCCAAGCACAGAGCCATGATAGGATCTGGTGCATCAGATGAATGGTAGCAAGTCCAGAGGGGCAGGAATGTGGGACTGGGTGGGTGGGAGACACCAGCAGAGGTGACCAAGAGGTGGATGGAATCAGGATGGTGCATTTCCTCACCAGGAAGCAGGGAGACAGCCGGGCCACTAAGTAGGGGAACTGGTGGCCCAATTGTTTCAGGAAACTCTCCCTGGTAGCAGAGTGAAAAAGGCTGACTGGGAGGGCTTATGACTGGAGGCAGAAATCTCCCTGCAGAAACCGATGAGAGGTGGGATTCCGGCCAGGCTGTGAGAACTGAGATAAAGGGCATGTTGGAACTATTGGAGTTAGCATTCTCTCTACGTAATGAGCACTGGGTACGACTGGGCCTACCTCACTGAGCCACCAGGGGGAACCTGAGTCTTCATGTTCCACCTGGAAGGTCACAGGATGCAACGGTGTGCAGCGGGATGCCAGCTAGGACATCGCATCAGTCCTCTTCCTCTATCCATCTCAGACACACAGCTCACAATCTGCATGCATCTGCCTCAATAGGAGTCTGGTGACGGCTGCTCCCCCGTGGCAATGATGACCTCCCCAAATCTCCCTTCCTCCTGACACGGCTCCATCAAAAATTCCAGCCCTAGCACAGCAAGTTCTCCTTTCCCAGAGTCCAAGACTTTCTAAGACAAGGTCCTTCGATTTACAGCTTTGCCTCCCATAGCACCTACCCCCACCCCACTCCCCCAAACAACAATCGTGTAATATGTGGTCTTTTGTGTCTGGCTTCCTTCACTTAGCATGTTTTCAAGGTTCGTAATGTTTTAGCATGTATCAGTACTTCATTCCTTTTTATTGCCAAATAACATTCCATTGTATGGACGTGCCACATTTAGGGTAGGAGGCAGAGCTTGGAAGTCATGGTACTTTTTGCAGAGCTTTATGTGGACCACTCTGAACTACTAATCTATTCCTGTGGGTCCCCTTTGAGTGTGATGTTCACCCTACCCCACTTAACCACCCACCTGTGATGGGACTCTGAGCCCAATGGGACTCTGGCTCAGAGTCCCATTGGGAAATAAGCAGAGCCCTGTCCACAGTTGAGATTCAGTTATATATACACTGCATGGCTTGGTGGTGGGTTGGAGGAGGGGCAAAGGGAATGTATTGTGCAGACTTACACCAAGTTGTCAAGAAGGACACAGGGCCTGGAGGAGTAAAAAGGCTGGGTTAATACAGAGGGGTTTGTCACAGTGGCCAGACTTGGCCTCAGGTCCTGATGAGAAGGGAGCTTTAGGCTACACTGGAACACACCCTGGTGTAGTCTTGCAGGGACACCTTTAGATTCTCAGGGGAGGTGGTTTTAAGATTCAACTGAAATAATTGTGTCTTGAGGAACTGAAGCTATTCTGCTAGAGAAATGGATGGTAAATTGACAGGAATTTACCCACATGGCCCCGAGCACCTCTGCAGCAGGCCCTTCCCCCTTGCCCAGAGCAGGGCATGGAGAAGGAAGGGGGTGACTGATTAGCTCCAGCCGCTGAGTGGGAAGGTGCTGAGGGCACCAAAGGGTAGAGAGCTGGGAAAGTGGTGATAATGGTTGAGGTGTGGGAGGGAAGATGCAAAAAGGAGCCTCCTAGGGTTTCTCCGGTGGGAACAGTGGAATGTGGGGAACAAGGTTGGAGGCCCAAAGAAAAAGTGGGCGTGTGGTCTAGTGAGCTAGATGTGTCCCTCCCACTGCAACTGGCTCTGACCTGGATGGGAGAGTGCCGCATGCAGAACTTCCAAGTGTGTGTCTGATTCTGCGGGCCTGCTGACAAAACTCTGAACCCCCACTGGAAACTGGATCCAAATTTTAGACAAAGATGATTTGTCAAAAAGCAGAGAGATAAGGATCTTACTAGAAAGCTCTTGATTACGTATCCACTCTTTAATGAGTTTCTGCATGTGTTTTGCTAATCTAGATTCTTTCCCATTACCTAAACAGAATACCAGTCCCCTCGTCTTTTTTTTTTTTTTTTTTAAGAAACAGCTTTATTTAAGTATAATGACCTACAATGAAGTGGCATAAAGCACACAATTTGGTAAGTTTTGAACTGCATACATACCTGTGAAATCACCTCCACAATTAAGATTGAAAACACATCCATCACCCTAAACTGTTTCCTTATGGCCCTTGGTAACCTGTCCCTCCATCTCCTACCTCCTGCCCCTGCTTCCCACTGCTGCCTGGCAACTTTTTCAGAGCATTAAACTGGGGTAATCACAGGGCTCACCTCATTTGTTTTCTGTCTCTCAGGGATAATTCTTCTTTTGCCCAGTACCCAGTGGCTTGCACGTCATTGTTGCTTTGTCTGGGCTTGTAGTCAGGTCAGGAGGTAAATCTGGTCTCCGTTACTCCATCTTGAATGGAAAAGGAATTCCAACCCACTCATCTTGAATGATTCTCTGCAACTTGATCAGAAAACAGTGCACTCTCTCCTTCAATTCAGAAAGTCTTAGTGTTGTGGTCAATTGTCTTGAATATGCATATGTGAGAATTACTTTCTTTTTTTTTCTTTAAAAAAAATCCTCACCTGAGGACATACTTATTGATTTTAGAGAGAGGGGAAGGGAGGAAGAGAGAGAGAGGGAGAGAAAAAATGATGTGAGAGAAACATTGATTGGTCACCTTCCATACAAAACCTGACTGGGGATCAAATCCACAACCCAAGCATGTGACCTGACTGGGAATGGAACCTACAACTTTTTGGTATATGGGACAGCACTACAACCAACTGAGCCACACTGGCCAGGATGAGAGTTACTTTCATCCTCCCAGTCAGTCCACAAATATTTTTGAGGATGTCCCCTTGGGCAGAGCTCTCTCTTTTGCATTGGGATGTAATGATGAGCAAGACAGACACATTGTCCCTGCCGTCTAGGGAGTCCCTGTCAAGCGGAGGACACAGATAACTAAACAGGTGACCCCGGTTTGGAGAAACAGGGCCACGCGAGAGGTCGTCACAGTGTTCTGTGGGAGTGCGTGTTCAGACTGGAGCAGATGATTTCAGGGCCCTGTTTCACATCCCCTCGGCCCACTTTTGATTTCAGGGGCAGCTGTAGTGGGACGTGACCTCATCCCACCTTGGACCTTCACATCCCTGTTTCTCTGCCTCAGGCCCTCTCTAAAGCTTCAGATATCCACACACCTGCAAACAAGAGCCCTTCAGAATTATAGTCCGGGAAAGGGAGTGGGGAGTTAATGGCCACGTGAGCCCCTAACCAATGGGAGATGGGAGGTGTGATGAAGGACCTACTCCTGTCCTTTGGATGGAGAATCTTAGGGGGACATTCTGTATGCTTCTCAGAGGTCCCGGCAGGATGGAGTCCCCCATTACCTACAGCAATAGTTACAGTGGAGTTTTCTCTTTCTTGACTTGGTCTCCCCAATCTTCTCTCCTGCTCTCTGGGATCACTTCCTAAATAAAATACTTGCATCCAAAGAGTTGTCTCAGGCTCTTCTTTCAGGGGGACTCAAATAAAGACCTAAACTTACCTAAATTTAGTACAACAATCCTGTTTTACAGATGAGAAAATTGAGTCTTGGAGCGTTTCCTGAGATCACAGGGCTGGAGAGTGGGAGCCAGGGTGCAAACACGGGTCATTGGACTCTGTTCTGTCCACACTCTCTGGACGGCCCCAGAAGCTGCATTATCAAGGGCTTACATCTGGGAGATGCAGGGAGTTTGCCATGCATCGTCCAGGGGCCCAACAACCTCTGTAGTGATAGTAAAGCCAATAGCAAAATGAATATACCATGTTTGTGTGCCAGTGAGTGTCCAGGGATCATGTAATGATGACTGAGGGGACAATGTTTAAGTCACGGCTATGAATCAGGAGCCAGATATGTGCAGGGTGCTGGGATTCACAATTGCAAACACATGTCCCTGCCCTCTAAGAGTTCATAGTCTAGGGAAAGAATGGACGACAGACTGACATTAAGTGCAGGTGGGATGTAGGTTAGTCAGGGCTCACGGGGGCATCCCCAGAGGGAGTGACTAGTGTGTTCTGAGTGGGGAAGGAAGGGTGTCCAGCAGGAGAGAGCATGACACAGAGGCCTGGACCAGCCCCTGCTCAGGGCTCCATTGGCAGGGGGGAGGAGTTGATGTAAGGTATATTGGGAGGGGGTTGGTAGGAGGGAGTGGGGAGGAGAAGGCAGAACTCAGAAGAGAGGCAGAAAGTAGGTCCCAAAGTTTCTGCCAAGGAATCTGGGGCTGCCAGTGGGAGCCACTGCAGGCTTTTAAGTAGGTCATTGGTTCTCAGCTTTAGCAGGCATCACAATCAATTGGAGAGTTTGTTAAAACAGATTTTTGGGCCTGGCCCTGGAGTTGCTGAATCAGTAGGTCTAGGATATGTCCTGAGAATTTGCATTTCTTACCAGTTCCCGGGGGATGCTGATGCTGCCGGTCTGGGAACAGCTCTTGAGAACCACTGAAGCAGAGATGTGACGTGCTCAGAGCTTCTCAGAGGGACCAGAGAGGGCCCAGCTGGGATAGCGCGGCAGGTGAGAGGGCTGCCACAGTGATGCTGGGACAGCTGAAATGGCCTGAACCAGGGGTGTCGGGAGGGAGAGAGGGGAATGGAAAGGAGCGTCAACAGGCCTTCAGTGGTTTGGGGAAAGGTTAATAAAAAAATCCAAGTGGATCTTATCATCATTTCAGAATCTCCAGACCAGGAGTCAGTGTGTCCAACCAGGGGAACTGTATAGAGAGGCAGGCAGGCTGCCCTCCCTCCCTTTCTTCCTTTTACCCCCTTCTAGTTAAAAGAGCCGCAGAAATTGTTCAGAGAAAAGAAAAATGCCACAAGGAAGATAAAGTGGGATGATAAAATGAGATGAGAGACAAGCAAAGAATCAGTCACCCACTGGAACCCAGAGACCAGGAGAGCTAGGCAGACAGTAGTGGAATAAGGACAGACAGACAGACAGACAGACCTGAGCTTCCAGCCCTGGACCTTGGGCACCCTGGGGTAGGTCCAGTCTTCCAATGGTTAATTAAGACCTTGCTACCAGCCGATGTGGAACTTGAGCTTGGTGTTGGAGGGAAGGTGCGCTTGTAAACAAGGGCTCCACTCAGCCTCGTAACTGTTGACTATCTCACCTGCTTTACCTGTGCAACTGCTTCTGCAGATCCCATAGCTTGCAACACTCCTGAGACGGATCACCATTACCATCCCCTGGCCAGCATTCCCAGTGTGAGCTCTTCATGGACACTTCAAGCACAGGCGTTTATGCCAGACCAGGTCAGACACTGACTAAAGCTGTATGGCCAGAGCCCTTCCCTCTCTGCTATTAAAATGTCCTGGCCCCTGTAAGCTCCTTCTGGAGGAGTGACCCCACAGAGCTCATCTTCCTGCTCCTGACCCTGTGGACTTCCAAAGCAGGGCTACCCCCCAGCAATCCTGAGCCCAGCGCAGCAAGTCCAGACTGTCCCTGAGCAGCTTGTAGATGGGATGGAGTTGCCTCCTGCTTTGAAGATCGGGTATCCACAAGGATGCTCTGAGCTTCTGGGTGGCTGGGGTCAGGCCTCAGTGCTTGTGCCTCTACACCACACAGGGAAGCCCCTCTTTCCCAGGGACCCCTTCCCTGTACTGACGGGATGGCAGCCTCTCCATGGGGGCAGTGGGAGGCCAGCTCATCTGGGGAAGGGTCTGGAGGAGAAGGGGGCTTTCTGTAAACCAGCCATCCATTCATCCTCTGTCCTGATCTTCCCCACTCAGCCTGGTCACTGCCAGCCTCTCTTACCTGGAGGTGCTGGGCATTCCTACTCTGAGAGAGAAAGGGATCTATGGCCAACCAAGACCAGCAGATTCTCCAGAGAAAACCTGACAGGCTTCTTTAAAAACAAGGTGAAATTCAATAGTATAAAATTAACCATTTAAAAATGCACAATTCCATAATATTTAGTATATTCACAATGTTGTGCAACCATCACCTCTATTAAGTTCCAAAACACTCCCATCACCCCAAATAATACCCTGTACCCATTAAGCAGTTATTCCCCATTCCCCCTTCTCCCCAACCCCTGGCTACTGCCCATATGCTTTTTCTTTCTGAGACTTGTCCACTCCGGACATTTCATATAATTAGAATCACACAACATGTTACCTTCTGTGTCTGGCTTCTCTCATTTGGCATAATTTCCAGGTTTATCCACAGAGTAGCATGTATCAGTGCTTCCGTCCTTTTTGTGGCTGAACAGTTTCCCATCATATGGATATATCATATTTCATTTATGCAGTCACCCGCTGATGGACTTTGGGGTTGTTACTGCCTTTGGCTGTTGTGAATAGTGCCGCTACAGATACTTGTGTACAGAGGTTTATTTGAGTACCTATGTTCAATTATTTCAGGTATATACCTGTGACTTGGAATGGCTTATATAGGAATGGGTTGTATGATAGTTCAATGTTTATCTTTTTGAGGAACCTTACTTTTAGTTCAGGTGTTTTCATGCCTCAGCTTGACCCAGCTAGAGTGGCCAGGACGCCGTGACTGGCCAGATGGTTCCCAGGTTGGAGCTCAGGCAACTGACTCAGTGGGTGAATGGTGATGCTGTCACTTTGGGGAGCTCACGTAGGGGCTGGGAGAGGTGTTCCACTGGGACCTGTTGGATTTGAAGTGACGGTTGCATGGTCACATGGACATTACTAGGGGGAGGACTGGGTGTGCTCAGCTGCTACTGCAGGGACAGGTGTGGGCTGGAGGCCACAGTGGGACTCATCAGCGGCTGAGGTCGTCCTGTGTACCTATACTGATGGAGCACCTATCATTTCCTGGGCACTGCCTTAAGCACTTCCCACTATCAATCCGTCCTAACAACCCCATCGCGTTTTATGAAGCCCCCCTTTCCATCTAAGGAAGAAAGGACTGGATTCCCTCGACATTTCCTAAATCCCACAAACACAGAGTTCATTGATTTTTGTGTCGTTTTGCTTCGGGCTGAAGTCCTGGAAGCCTGAGCTCCGTGAGGGCGGGGCCTGGTCTTTCCTCTCTGCTCCCCCCGGGGGCTGGCTCAGAGGCTGGCATGCTTGTCCAGGGGGGCCTAAGCATGAATGGACTTCCTGAGTTAGGGCTTTAGAGTAAGAAGACAGAAGAGGGACAAAAGTGACATCTGGGGAACTCTGACATTTAAGGGCAGGGAGAAAAAGAGTAATCAGTAAAAGAGACCAAGAAAAATGCTCAGAGAGACAGGAAGGAATCAGAACTCACAAGGGGATATTTTAATTTTATTATTTTATTTTATTTTATTTTATTTTATTTTATTTTATTATTTTAATGCCCGCCCAAGGATATGTTTATTGATTTGGGGTAGGGGGAGAGATCTATCCACGTGGGAGAGAAACATCGACTGGTTGCCTCTCATATGCATCCCAGGGGATCAAACCCACAACCTGAGTATGTGCCCTGACCAGGGATCAAACCAGCAACCTTTTCGTGTAGGGGATGATGCTTCAACCAGCTGAGCCACCCAGCCAGGGCAAGGGGAGGTATTTTAAAGTGAGCCAACCCACCCCAAGAATACCTTGCATGTAGAAATTTGGGTGCAAGTTTCTAAGGCGAGGCCATGTCAGATGTGACCATCGCTGCAGCCTGCCCAATGCCTGGGGTCAGTTTCCAACACATTCGGGCCGTGAGCCTCTGGCGACAGGACGGCCACTCCCCCATATGGGAGAGTGAAAGCTGACGGAGGGCCAGAGTGATGGAAGGCAGCCAGCTCCTCTCCTGCCCAATTATTGAGGGACAGCAGATGACTAGGTACTCAGACAGCACATTCCTTTATCCCCCTTGGAAAGAATTAATTACAGTCATAAAAAGAAGACAGAAAGAATTTCCGCCACACGCTCTCACAGCCAGGTCATGGCAGAGGTGCAGCCGCCCAGGGCCAGGAATCATGGGAAGAAAAGCCCCTTCTCCCAGGAGAAAATGGCAGGAGGTCTCGTTAGTGCAATTAAAATGCAGGGCTGACAAGTGAAGGTCCTTGGTGATTGTCTGTGCTGCAGGGGACTGAGCTGTTTAAAGCGCTGCGTCTCCTCCCCCTAGTCCTGTCCCAGCTTGTGGGTGACCCGTGCTGTCCCCCTCCCCCCTACCCCCTCTGGCTTTGCTGCTGCCCAGGCACGATGTGGGTCTGGCGGCCAGTGGCCTGGCAGAAGCTCAATTGCTGGGAGGGAAGGGCCTTTGGGGAGTCCAGGCACGAAGTGGGCACGAAGGTCATAGGCAGTCGGGGCTGTGTGTCTCCATCCTTTGTTCTCTGTCCTCAGCTGTGGGGGTCTGTGCAGGTGTGACCCAGACAGCGGTCCGTCTCTGTGCCAGTCAGTAGGTGTCTGGTTGGCTGTCTCCATGTGGTCTTCCTAAATTGATCTCTAGACACAGGCCCTCTCTGCCCGTTCCCTTTGCATCTGTCACCGCTCTATTTACAGTTTCATTTCTCTATATTTATCCCGGCTCTCTTTTCCTTCATTGTCTCCCTGCGGTCAGTGCCTCCCTCCACAGGGACTTGTCAGTGACTCCTGGATCTTCCAGACAAGCAGCATACAGGCTGAAACTCCATCCCTCTGACCGTCCCCAGGCTGCAGGTCTTCGGATTCTGGCTAAGGACCCCGGCTAAGGACCCCAATGACACTGCAGTTGGAAAACTGGCCTATAGGCCTTGATAGCTTGCTGGGCCATGGTCCATCACTTAAAGCAGGGGTGTCAAACTCATTTCCACAAGGGGCCATGTCAACCTCGCGGTTGCCTTCAAAGGGCCGAATGTAATTTCAGCTTCTTAACAGTTAAGTGATAGTTACATTTATACAGCCCTAAAATTACTGCGGCCCTTCGCAGGCAACTGCGAGGCTGATATGGCCCCCCGTGAAAATGAGTTTGACACCCCTGACTTAGATAGTAAGCCAGTGCCTCCTGGTTTCCTGAGTCCCTCCTAAGCGCTGTGGTCCCGGGTGTCCACACAAATGGCCAGGCACAGATCTCAGGCGAGGGCATTGCAGGCCAGTTTCCCATACCGTCCTCATAATGAACTTGGTAGGTAGATGGTTCTGATATAGGTACTTCAACAAATGAGAAAGCAAAGGCTCAGAGAGCTGGGGTAACAGACCTGAGGACCCAGAGCTAGACAGCAGGAGAATGCTCTTGGCCCAGCATCCCCACTCCAGACCACTTTGCAGCGCTGCCTCCGGGCACTGTAGTGTGGGCCACAGACGTGTCTAAGCCACGCACTGGTGTGCATGTGCATTGCACTGTAACTGCGAAGTTATGGGGTTGTTTGTGTGCTGCTCATGTGTTTTAAGATCTGGTTCCTCTTTTTAGGGAACCCCTTAAGACAACATAAAATGCCCCTTTCAGTCTTTCCTGAAAAATGTGACAAGTTGTGTCTCTGAGATCAGAGGACTTGCCAGGTGCAAGGCCTTTCCCTCCAGGGCTGGAGCACACTCCCGCCTGCCTTGGCATCCTGCATACCCGGGCATGGGGAGGGGGGCTGGGCCAGGAAGGCAAAGCTGTGTCCTAGCCTCAAGGACCTCCTGAGGCCTTGTCCTTCAGTGCCCTGAGGCTGTGTCTGGTTGGGGCTGTGACAGCCAAGGGAGCAGCAGGGCTCAAGTGCAGAGACCCTGGGATGTCCATTTTGCCCATCAGGAATCTACTCACAAGGCCAGAGTTTTCTTCCAGGGTTTTAGCGGATGACATAGCTCATCTTGTCAACAGAAGGGCTGCCTCAGCATGAGGAGGGTC
Source organism: Desmodus rotundus (assembly GCF_022682495.2). NCBI lineage: Eukaryota > Metazoa > Chordata > Mammalia > Chiroptera > Phyllostomidae > Desmodus > Desmodus rotundus. The sequence continues at coordinate 104,710,513 of NC_071394.1, read as the reverse complement.
TCCTCCTGCTTCCCAAGCCCCTTCCCTTTATCCTGAAGGGGCTCACACTCACATGTGCACTGGCCCGGGCCTGCCTGGGCGTATGGCCATGCCCCAAGGCCTCAGGGTGCATAGCCCCTCAATTTTCAAACTGTATTTTGAGACCCTCAGCCTCTCCAAGAGGTGCTTCAGTGACCACTCTAGCAGGGGGATGGAGAGGGTAGGTGGCTGGTTTCAAGATACTCAGAGGGTGGGAGTCAATTTACCCTCCTTTGACCAGGGCAGCGCTGGTTTTATGTGTTCTATGAATTGGGCTTTCTTCTAAGAGCTTAGCTAGACCAGCACCCTGAGTCGTGCCACAGTTTCATCTGTCTTCTTTAAAAGGGCTCTTGCACCTCCCCCTTTACCCTGCTGAGCCCCACACTTAGCTGGGACAGGCAAGATTTCAGCTCCTCAAACCCTCCTGCCCCATGGGTCTGAGAGAAGCAGACCACAAGAGGGCTGGAAAGGACGTTCAGAGGCTGCACGGGCACCCCTGGCATGCTTCTCTGACCTCGTTGCACCCTGGTCTCCCTCTTCACCATGGGTGTCTTAACCAGGACACTTGTGGTCTCTTGGGCAGCCAGGTATGACACAGAGGAAGGGTACTGGGCCATGTGGCCTCTGAGAGCTGATTTCTGGAGAACTCAGCAGATACAAAAGGGAAGGAGAGAGGAGCACCTAGTCTTCCACTATCTGGGAACTCCTTCCAGAGCCCAGAGCCCTGAGTTCTGGAAGTCCTAGGAGCTTGGGAGAGCCCTGCCCTCACTCCGAGCTGCCCTCTAGCGGAAAGTCTGTGAATGGCAACTGAATCCTTAAGTGGTTCAGCTGCATCTCTCAGCTCCCAGAGGGCTTCTCCAGGGGGTCCCTCTGGAGACAAGGAGTGAGGTGTACTGTATTGTATACACAGAGCAATTTTGTTTAAGGAGAGCCATAGGGATGCTCCAAATTGGGGAGAGCACACCCTCCTTCTTCAGTCTCCTGGGCTGGCTGCTTGGCTGGGGCCTCTCCACACAGCAGAGCTTTCCCCTGACCCTCTCAATGTGCCTCTTTGGTGGCTGTGGCTGAATCTCAGCTTCTTTTCCCTTGCTCATTCAGCCTAGCTCCCTTTGGGGAAAAGATCCTGAGAGGAACCCCAGCTGTGGTGCCTTCCTCGCACAGCCGGGATACCTGTTGCTAAGGAGTTCTAAGTTGCAGGCTCACTTGGGCCTCTGAGTGTTTGATGCCAGCAAGAGCTGTGAGAACTGGACTGGTGCCCCACATGTCCAAAAATGCAATGCTCAGATGAACAGTCGCCAGTGAAACAGCACAAATTGGTGTTCACATTTTGCCTCTGAGGGATGGTACAGGGTGTTGCCCCTGGTTTGGAGAGAAGCTTCTCCATGAGTTTGGTGGGTGAGCCTCAGCCCCTTCCAGGGGTAAGGAGGAGATTTGGGTCCTGCTGGGAAGCTGCAGTCAGCAGGGCTGGAGGAAGGTTGAAATATGAAAGACTTCAGGGGCAAGCAACCCTAAAAGAGGAAATATGGCCACTATTCTTGCGTGTACTACTATTGATAACAATGAGGACGGTATCTGTAATGATAAGAGAAGAATAACGAGTATTTAGTATGCCAGGTATTTAGCACATACTTTTTAATCTTCACAATAACCTATAAGACATTTGCCTTTATTGTCCCTGTTTTGCAGTTGGAAAACTGGAGCACAGAGAGGTCAAGGATTTGGCAAAAACAATTAGAACCCATGATTCGTCTGACTCTAGGGAATGTGCTCTTGTAAATATAAAAATGTAAGAATATTAATTTGCCTCATCACAGATCCCAAAGTGCTTTCCCATTTATGGTTTCATTTTGGTGTCCAGAGCAGCAGGCAGGAATCCTTACCTCCAGTCTGCAGATGCGGAAGCTGAGGTCAAGGGCCTGGTTCAAAGAGAAATTAACACTGCTGTCCCCGTTCACTGCGGGGTACATCTGCAGAGCGCGGCCCCAACCCAGTGGCATGGGGGAGTAAATAGGATAATTAACAGGGTTAACATTTATTGGGCAATTGCTACATGCCTACTAGGACCAGTCGTAATCCATCATCATGTGCTCATTGCATCTCACAAAAGTGCCATGAAATGGAGACCAGAGAGATTAAGGATCTTACCTGAGGTCACACAGCTGTTAACAGTCTGTGGCCAAGCCAGAGCTAGACTTTTTCATGTGCTCTTTTTGCAGCATGAGAGCAGCAATGAGGTTAATACAGATAGCTTCCTCACCACTACTTTCAGACCTCAACGGGACGGGATGACGCTGTCTTGGGCCTCCCTGGGCCTGGGGTCCTTCTGCAATGCAGCGAGGGTCTCTGTGCTCACTGCCTCTGCGTCCACAGAGCGCTTTCCCACGTCGCCCCACCGAATTCCTGCCAGGACTCTTTCAGGTACTTGGATTTTAATTCTCCGAATGACTACACCTGTTGCTCAAAAGGCTGTTGGAAGGGGGGAAAAAAAGGCGGAGGAGTCTTTTTTTGTTCTTAAGTGATAACCTTTAAGGCAAAAGTACTTGTGTGTGAGGAAGAGCCTGGACCAGCTTCCCTCAGCCCTGGGGCGATTCCTCTGCACATCCACTGTTTTCTCTGTTTAAAGGCTCAGACTGCCCCACCCCTGAGCCTGCAAGGTTCCCTTGACTGCCAAGCTCTACCCATTTGTTCTCCCAACACAGCCCCATAGTGATGTTTTCAGGGCTTTTAATATCCCTAACCATGAATGTGGAAAATGAAGGAGGCTGGGAGAAGGCCTGGTGTGGAAAGGCCCACTGCAGTCCAGGGGGAAGGTCAGGACTTGGACTCCCTCCCTCCTGGGCACCGCCTTGGCCTTGTGCTGCCTTGGGCTGAGCCTTCAGAGAAGTATCATAGAAGTATCCCCTGGATTCACATTAAAGCTGAATCAAGAAAAAATTTATTTTGTCTATAATGGCAAGGGGGAAACAATGCTTCGGCTGCGATGGCCCCCAGGAGGGCACTGATTCCACTCTGGGCATCAAGGGGTGTAGGCCCAGGGGCAGGGGTCTGGCAGGCTTTTGGGCAGTCTGGCCACTCGGCCCTGATGTTAGTGCTTTGGGTTGCTCAGGAGATTCAAACGTGCCTGAGCCCCTCACTTCTCCTCCTCTTCCTCTGCCCCCAAGATGGAGATGCTGCTGGGAGTTTTCTCTGAGCCCCCCATCACCAAACCTGAAAGCAAGAAGAACCCTGGGGGATCCTCTCTCTGCATTTTACCTACAACACTGAACTTCCTTTAACTTTCCTCCTGCTTCTTACTCTTCCTGCAGGAGCAAAACCTTCCAGAGTTCTTACCCTGAGATTTAAGAGTTACCACATTTTGTAGCTAGTTGGGCAGAATGAGAAGTGAGAAACATTGTATTGACCCTTTGGCTACATGTAGTTTCTGATATATGACACTAGCAGACTCACCAGCCACTTTGGTGAAGGTCCTTGCCCTACAGGATGGCTAATGTGCCATGAAGAGAGGCTGGGCCTATAGGTCCCGACTCTACAAATATTGGTAGGCCTAAAGGAAATCACTCCAAGAGAGGCCAAGTTCATGCCTTCCTGGTTAGCTACCCCGGGATGGGCTTGGCTGAGGGAGAATATTGTATTGATTGGGAATATCTCCCCTCCATGGGGGAAATGCACCATTTTCGAAAGGAGCTAGGCCAGGTGACATTGCACTCTCTTCCTCCATTTGGCACAAGTGTGTGAGTGGGGTTGTGGGATGTTGTGGGTTGAATTGTGTCCTCCAACCCCCCATTTGTTTGTTGAAATTTCAACCCCTAGTACCATGGAATATGACATTATTTGGAGATAGGGTAATTATAGAGCTAATCAAGTTAAAGTGAAGTCACTAAGGTGGGCCCTAATTCAGTGACTGGTGTCCTCACAACTGGGGGAATTTGGACACAGAGATCCGCATAGAGGAAAGATGACACAGAGACACAGGCCATCCACAGGCCACAGGGACAGGTCAGACCTCAGCTCGGTGAGACCATGACTGCACCTTGAATTCGGATGTTGAGTCTCCAGAGTTGTGATACAACACATTTCTGTTGAGTAAGTGCCCAGTGCGTGGCATTTTATTACAGGTAGCTTCTGCCAACAAATTGAGAGGATGCCATCAGCCAAAACAAAACAAAAGAAAAATTTACAAAAAAAAACGCCTCTGACTAAAATGACAGGACTTAGTGAATATGTAAAGGGTGAGATGTTCCTCCCAGGGGTCCCAGAAACCTCACCAGGCAACTTCTAGGGTCTGCGCTGGTGACATTTCCAACTGTGAGTAAGAAGGCAAAGAGTTTGCCAAAACAAATCAGAGGGCCGGGATGGTTTCATCATTAGTTTTTCAAAGTAATTGACAAGGGTCATTAGAAATCATGGCTTCTAATTGTTCAGGGCTGTGTCATGGAGTTCCATATCTGCCTTTCTGTTACAAATGGGATTCAGACAGGCTGGGACCCCATAATCCAGACGTATGAGAAGAGGAGTCCCTCTGTCATTTTGATAGGTGTCTATGAGAGATACTGTGATATTGTGTGCCGTTCTCCAAACAACCCTGCCTAGGAAATATTTTCATGTCTGTTTTGAGGCAACACTGAGAGTCAGAGGGGCTGAGTAATGGACCTGAACTCACACGGTTAGCTGTGTATTGGAGAAATTCCTACCTCCAAAGCACATCTTTCCAGTACAGTAAGTGTCCTGTGGGTCAGGTGTCTCCCCTAAGATATCTGAGAGGTTGGCCTTGGTGTGATCATTTTAAATAATGCCCATTCTTAGTGATCCAGTCAACACTTCTCTGACTCCATGTGGCAAATCTGCTTTTAATGGAGGGTTTCCACCCCTCACTGTTCATTTCTTGGGGTACCACCTCTCAAGGCCCAAAGTAGAATGACCAAGGCTGCATACCGATGCCTCCCCTTCACACCCTCTGGGTCAGAAAGGCAGCCTGAGGCCAGCTCCCCTGACTGTGTAGAGTCTATTGTGTTGGCATGTGAAGACTACCTGAAGGCACACTGCGCAGAGACAGATGGTGACTTAAAGTGTACGGTAGAACCACAGCCACTGCTTGTCATAGCTCCACAAGCAAGGCTAGCTTCTTATTTCCAGTTTGCTTCAATGCCATGTAGCTGGGTGTGTCCCCATGGTCCTAATATTTAGAGGAAAATGAGCACTTTCTGGTGGAACTTCAGGGATGAGCCCCCTAAGTTCAGGTTGGGGTTCCTCTTTCCAAAGCCTTCTGAGGCCACCTTTTCCCACTCTGCCCTGGACCACTGCCCTGGCTTCTTGAATCTTGACTTGATGGAGAGTATGTGACAATCCTCATCTTGTTGTGTAGCACTAACTTACTTCCTTTGTCTAGGTTCTCTTCTTCAATGTCAGTGATCCCTGTTGTGATCCCACTCCTGTCCTGGTGCCTCTCCCCAAGACCTGAGATGTCCACAGCCACTTGGCTGTCATTTTTGCTGCATTTACCTCTGATGCCCACACTGAGTTTATGTATCACAAAGGGGCAGCTTGCAAAATTTGGAAAGGGCTTGCTTCCTCGAACCTACTGGTGAATTGAACACCTTACCCATTCCAATACTTCTCACTTCAGCCACAAAATTAACCTTCAGCTCATCTGCTTGTCAGAGGAGACAGGAAGGAAAATGGTACAGGGGCAGGGAAGGCAGGGGTCACCAAGAGAGAAATGTATCTTCACAGCTTCCTTGCTTCCTGGCTGCCTTTAAGTTCCAGTTTGCCCACAGCCTGGTGCTCCCGCTTTCACTCTGTAGCATCCAGCAAGAGCTCTGCTCCACCTCCACCCAACAGCATTTAAAAAACTGGCTTGAGGACTTCCGGCCAAGATGGAGGCATAGGTAGACACACTGTGCCTCCTCGCACAACCAAAAGAAGGACAACAACAATTTAAAAACTAAAAACGACCAGAACTGACAGAAAATTGAACTGTATGGAAGTCCGACAACCAAGGAGTTAAAGAAGACACATTCATCCAGACCAGTAGGGGGGGGTGGAGATGCGCAGCTGTGTGGAGAGGACTTGCGGCAAACCTGTGGCTGGCGGACCCTGTGGTCCCACATTCTCACACAGATGAACTGGGAGGAACAAAGGGGGAGCAAAACAGATGGCACAACCCCAGGGCTCCAGTGCAGGGAAATAAAGCCTCAAACCACTAATTAAAAACCCCTTGGGGGTTGAGGCGGCAGAGAATAAACTCCCAGCCTCACAGGACAGTTCCTCAGAGAGACCCACAGGGTCCCAGAATGTACACAAAACCACTCATATGGGAATCAGCACCAGCAGGGCCTACTTTGCTTGTGGGTAGCAGGGGAAGTGTCTGAAAGCCAGCAGAGAGCAGAGCAAGCACCATTGTCTCCTCTTGGACCCCTTCCCCACATACAATGTCACAGCGCAGCAATGTGGGTTACCCCGCCCGGGGGGAATACCTAAGTCTCCACCCCTTTATGTAACAGGCACGCCAAGACAAAAAAAAAAAAGAAAGAAAAAATGGCCCAAAGGAAAGAACAGATCAAAGCTCCAGAAAAAATACAACTAAGAGACAAAGAGATAGCCAACCTATCAGATGCACGGTTCAAAATGCTGGTAATCAGGATGCTCACATAATTGGTTGAATTTGGTCACAAATTAGATGAAAAAAATGAAGGATATGCTAAGTGAAATAAAGGAAAATGTACAGGGAACCAATAACGATGGGAAGGAAATCAGTACTCAAATCAATGGTGTGGACCAGAAGGAAGAAAGAAACATCCAACCAGAACAGAATGAAGAAACAAGAATTCAAAAAAATGAGGAGAGGATTAGGAACCTCCAGGACAACTTTAAATGTTCTAACATCTGAATTATAGGGGTACCAGAAGGAGAAGAGGAAGAACAAGAAATTGAAAACTTATTTGAACAAATAATGAAGGAGAACTTCCCCAATCTGGCAAAGGAAATAGACTTCCAGGAAGTCCGGGAAGCTCAGAGAGTCCCAAAGAAGCTGGACCCAAGGAGGAACACACCAATGTGCATCATAATTACATTACCCAAGATTAAACAGGAGAGACTCTTAGAAGCAGCAAGAGAAAAGGAGACAGTTACCTACAAAGGAGTTCCCTTTGTAGGTAAGACTGTCAGCTGATTTCTCCAAAGAGACCTTACAGGCAAGAAGGGGCTGGCAAGAAGTATTCCAAGTCATGAAAGGCAAGGACCTACATCCAAGATTACTCTATCCAGCAAAGGTATCATTTAGAATGGAAGGGAAGATAAAGTGCTTCTCAGATAAGGTCAAGTTAAAGGAGTTCATCATCACCAAGCCCTTATTATATGAAATGTTAAAGAGATTTATCTAAGAAAAAGAAGATAAAAAATATGAACAGTAAAAATGACAGCAAACTCACAGTTCTTAACAACCACACCTAAAACAAAAACAAAAGCAAACTAAGCAAACAACTAGAACAGGAACGGAACCATAGAAATGGAAATCACATGGAGGATTACCAACAGGGGAGTGGGAGGGGGAGAGAGGGGAAAGGTATAGAGAATAAGTAGCATAAATGGTAGGTAGAAAATAGACAGGGGGAGGGTAAGAATAGTATAGGAAATGTAGAAGCCAAAGAACTTATATGTATGACCCATTACATGAACTATAGGGGGGGAACGTGGGCAGGAGGGGGTATGCAGGGAGGAGGGGAGTGAAAGGGGGAAATGGGACAACTGTAACAGCATAATCAATAAAATATATTTTTTAAAAAAGAAACCTTACAGGCAAGAAGGGGCTGAAAAGAAGTATTCAAAGTCATGAACAGCAAGGACCTACATCCAAGATGACTCTATCCAGCAAAGCTATCATTTAGAATGCAAGGGCAGATAAAGCGCTTCCCAGATAAGGTCAAGTTAAAGGAGTTCATAATCACCAAACCCTTATTATATGAAATGTTAAAAGGACTTATCTAAGAAAAAGAAGATGATCAAAAATATGAACGGTACAATGACAACAAATTCACAGCTATCAACAACTGAACTTAAAAAAAGAAAAAGAAAAAGAAAATAAAAAACTGGCTTTAGAGATCTCTGCTTTTTGTAGCTCTTTGACCTTCAGTGGGACCCCTTGTCACTGGTTGTGTGCCTGGGACGGTTTGGTTCTGCAGAGGCTGTCCTGCCTTGTGGAGGCCCATCCCAGCACGTGGACTGTACTATGCTTTGGAGAAGAATCTGGTGAGCATCCCAGCCCTCCCATCCAGCCCCATCTTGCTACCTGGAGCCATCTGGGTCCAACTGTAGGAAGAGGCTGGCTGTGGACATGTGCACATAGGTGTCGCTTGGCCTTTTCAACCTCTGTGTTGAGATAACAAGCTCTTAGGTCTTCAGCTATTGACGCAGACATGCTTTGTACTATGCAGCCAGTGTTGTAATGCAGGTGGCATCTTCCTCTTAGCCAAAGGAAGAATTTGAAGATGACAAAGCATCGAACCAGGCATGGGATGTTTCTGAGTGCAGAGCCCCGTGCTGCTATCAGCCAGGCCTGCCAGTCTGGAATCTTAACACGGGCTATGTAATTCAGCCTCAATCGGCTGAATTACATTCCCCTTTCAACTACAAGACTGTTTCAATAGTTTAACTTTATAAATATTTAAAATTAGCCTTGAGGGATTCTGGAAAATGGAACGTAAGCGCTCTGGCCTTCCTGGCCCCACACTGTAGCCCATGTTAAGATTCCAGACTGGCAGGCCTGGCTGATAGCAGCACGGGGCTCTGCACTCAGAAACATCCCATGCCTGGTTCGATGCTTTGTCATCTTCAAATTCTTAGTAACTGTCTAAAGGGGACCTGCGTTTCTTTTTTAAAAGATTTTATTTATCTAGTTTTAGAGAGGGGGAAGGGAGGGAGAAAGAGAGGGAGAGAAACACTGATATGAGAGAGAACATCAATTAGTTGCCTCTCATACGAGCCCAGACTGGGGACCGAACTCACAATCCAGGCATGTGCCCTGACTGGGAATTGAACCTGCAATGCCCTTTCATATTGCAGGATGATGCCCAACCAGCTGAGCTACACAGGTCAGGGTGGCCCTGTGTTTTTATTTTGCAGTGGGCCCTGTAGGTGAAGAAGCAGTTCTTGCACCCTAAGCCCTATTCTGGCCCCTTCCTGACTCCCACGCTGATTATTCCAATGCTACATCAGACACACAAATTCTGGTCTGATAATTTTAGGTTCTTGCCAAAGGTCTTTTCTTGTTGTTTGTAAGCAAACATTGGTTGAGTGCCCATGCTGTGCTAGGCACCACGCACTGTTCAGGGAGCTCTTCAGCTGGGGGAGGAGATAGATGTATATAGCTGGGTAACTAACACTTCAGGCCACCTCATTCAGCCTCACCATGGAGAGAGAAGAGCCTTCCTGAAGTGGTATATCCTTGAGTTGAGTGATGGGTGATTCGAGATTAGTCAGAGACTGGGAGAAATGGTATTCTAGGCAGAGTCAACCAGAGCCAAGATCTGGAGGTGTGAAATGTCACAATGTGCTCTGGGAGTTTGAGACACTTAGGCAGGACACAGTGTGAGGCCAAGGGTGACAAGGCTGGAGGGACACACAGGGGCCAGATCAGAGGCCTTCTGTATGCTCAAGAAACTTGTAATCAAATGAGGAGACAAAGAAGGAACAGAAGCAGGTAGGAACACGATCAGAGTTGCATATTGGACGATCCTGCAGTGGCTGTGATGTGGCCAGTGGATTATGGGCAGGGCAGTGAGCCTGGGGGGGTTCTGTAACAGGCTAGCCAGTGGTTGAGGATTATCTTTAGCTAGTCAGACCTGAATTTCCAGAAACAAGGAACTCATTTTTCCTGCTGCAGACTTTGCCTACATATCTTAATTTTGCAAGGCTGGCTTAACAGTTACTAGAGCTCAGATTAAGGCAATGAAAGGTTTTCACGTGACCAGAGGCATTTTTCTTTCTCTTCCTGGTCACAGTGCCACAGAAGAACCCTCTTCTCTTCTCAGTGAGTATTGGCATTCCTTCCTAACTCTGGGCTGGCCCAGGTGCTAGCAGCTCTGGGACGCTGGGTGGCCAGGGACCAACTATTTATGTGGCTGACGCTAGGGAGAAGTAGCTTTTCCAAGTGTCTGCTCATTAGAAAGTGCTACAAACAGCTTGCATGGTAGGGTAGATAGAAGTTTAAAGATGTCTCTCAAAATTCACTAACCAATGAATGGCCATGAGGGGATGTGAAGATGCATGAAATTTACTAATTGGCTGGCTTTGAGACAGCCTCATTATCCTGGATTGTCCATGTGGACCCCATGTAATCGCTCGCACGAGTCCTCAGAAGCAGAAAAAGGTGGCAGGAGAGACTTCAAGTATGAGAAGGAAGCATCTCATCCTTGATGTGCTGTTGCTGGATCTAGGACAGAGGGGCCACGTGCCAGGACCAGAGAGGTATCTAGGAGCTAAGAGGAGCCCTGCCTGACAGCCAGCAAAAAAAAGGGACCTCAGTCCTACAACTTTAAGGAACTGGATCCTTGGATCCTGGTAACGACCTGACTAAGCCTGGGAGCAGATCCCTGCCCCTCCTCTCACCCCACCCAGCTGCTCACACAGACACCTCAGTAGAAACACAGCTCTTTGTGCCTTTCTTATCATACCAGGTTCCCAACTCAGGCCAAGAGCTTGAGCTTGGAGACTCATGGAGTAGAATAGCTTTGGGTGGCTCTGAGTGGTGATTTCTAGGTGGGCTCTGATGCTGGCTAAGGAATGAGCAAGAGAACATACGTATTTTTAGTTGACTGTGGGTTTCATGAGATGCAGGCACTAAGTACCTCCATAGTTTGGACTGTGGTCCCGGTCCGGCAGGATCAGCAGTCCCTGGTGAGATGGACAGTTAACAGGAACCATGTTCAGGTATTAGCTCTAGAGTCTAGAGACACAGGTAAAGGCTTTAACTAAATGTTTCAATTACTTTGGTTGTCACACAGCTTAAATGAAAGATTAAGAAAGAACGTTGGTCATGTCCTAGAGGCCTGCCTGTAAAGCAAGTTTCAGGGAAAATGTTTAAAAGTACATTTTACTTGAGTTAATAGAAAAATGTAGTTAGTTGAGCATAAAGCAGTGATAGCATAAACAGTAACTATGTCCATAAGATGTTTAGCTTCTGCCTTTTGATGTAAAGATAACATCACTGACATACAATCATGAGATATTTTGCAGAGTCTTGGTTCCTCAACCCAGTTAAATCACCTGAACTCAGTTACAAAGGCTCCAGACAAGATGACGTCAGAAGGTAATTAATCAGACTCAGGAGGCTTGCCCAAGAACTAACCAATCAGCTTTACCCACAACCCCTAACCTTCAATCTTCGTCTTTAAAAACCCTTGATTAAAATCCATCAGGAGTTCAGGTTTTAAGCCATAGCTTCCCAGTCTCCTAGCTTGGCACCCTGACAAAAAGCGGCTCTCATTTCTCCACTGCAAAACTTGGAGTTCAGTTTTTGGCTTTGCTGTGTCAGCTGGGTGGACCCTCTTCTGTTCGGTAACAATGGGAACTTGGAGGAAAGCAAATTCTTGGGCCCCACCGGAGGCCTGCTGAAGCAGAAAGTCTTAGGGGGAAGGCAGACATTCTGGTGTCTGAGGACCCCTGTCTGAGGACCCCTGGCCTAACACTCACTAACACTGAGTTTCCACCTCGGCTGTGCTTCAGGGTCACCTGGGACTGCAGCTGCCCACACCCTGCCTGAAACCAACTGACTGAACATTTCTGGGCTGGGGCCGGGGCATTCACAATTTTTAAGTTTCCCCCGTGACCCTAATGTATGTTGAGCATGGCTGGTCAGGTACCTGGCACATACTTAAAACTTGATAAATATTTTCTGATTGGATGGATGGTTAATAATATACTCTGAAAAATCCTTGATGTATGTGGTTCCTCTACCAGAGGAGAACCCCCAAAGACTGACCATAGAAAGAGAAGCTGTAGGCAAGGAAGGGGATTGGCCTTTTGGAAGATTACAGTCAGGCTTGGTCCTGGTTGTCATCCTCCCAGCCGAGCACTCTTCTGACCTCTAATTTGGCCTGTGTGTGTTTATCCAAAAGGAGCAAAGATGAGACCCAGGTGTGGGGTGAGAGTCTGTAGTTATTTCTATTTCCTCTCACATCATGTCTTCAGTCCTAGGATGAGGGGGGCCAGTGGTTCATTTCTGAGACAAGGGGCAACTGTATTATGCCAGCTCCTCTATTGTGCTGCAGGGTGTCTTCCCTGCATTTTCACTGATGCGCAGAGCCAGCAGGTCAAGGCTACATTTTTTCTCATGGAGAAGCTTTCCCCCTTAAGGTAAGCTGCCAGCAGGTGTGTGCTGGATCCTTGTCTTTGCAGTCTGAATAGCTGCCAGCCTTCGAACTCCAGTGGGCAGATACCAGAGAGACCAGGTGACAGTTCCCAGGTCTGGCTGCACGTTGAAATCTCCTGGAAAGACATGTGACAATTCACACTATTGGCTTCCACCCAGACCCACTAAATCAGGCCGTTCAATAGTGGAACTTCCAAGACCGTACTTTGATAGGACCCCCAAGAGATTCCGACGTAGCCAATCTATGTGATTAACCTGATAATAAAAGGCCTTTTCAAAGGGAGAGGCAACAAGCATTTATCTGAGATACAAAGGAATGCCTATTTCAGAAGCACTGATTCAGGCAAAAACCTAAATAATGTCCAGATTAAGAGATGAAGGCAAGGGGTATTGATGAGAAAGGGAAGGGGAACAGTTAAATCAATAGAAGGAAGGCATTTTTGCTGGTGTGAGTAATCTGACACGGTGACACTAATTCTAAACAATGTGTTTCATTTTCTCTTTGGTAGTCACCAGTCTCTTAGTCATATCTGCCTTCTTGTTATCTTTGCAAATAGTTCTTTGGGACACAATGTTGCTTTAGGCCCAGTCCAAAGGTTACTTTGCCTTGTTTTAACCTCCCAAAGGTTGAGACACAAGACATGCCAGGCAGTCCTTGAGGTATGGCGGCTCTGACTCTTTTAATGTGGCTCCATTTATATTATTTCTTACAATAGAACTCCCAAGAAATTCTGATGTGGCCATTCTATGAGATTTTGGCAATCACTGCATCCAAACATGCTCTTTTCACAAAGTTATGCTCTTTTTCAAAAAATAAAATGTCTTAAAGTTATTAAATGTAAACTGGCTTAAGCAAAAGGATTGCATCAATAAAGCCGCATTATTTGGAATAAAAACTAAAGAAATGCAAATACTTCAGAACAATCTGAAAGAGAACAATTTTTTCTACTTATCTTCCATTTCTTTTCCACTAATTTGACTCTGTTCTCAGGATTTAGTGGTACTTATCCTACTCTCTATTTTCAGAATTTAACAATCTTCTCCTTGTGATTTAGAAGCATTAAGCTAGTTTGCCATCAAACACTGCTCAAGATGCTTTTAGTTTTTTTCCTTTCCCAGCCTGGTGGTCATCAGTTAACTGTATCATAGTTGACTAGGGGTGTGGGGTGATGGAATTTATCTCCCACAGGATAAATTACCTGATAATTTACAGGATAAATACCTGCATTCTCTCTCTTAGCTTCCACCTCTTTCTGGCAAAGGAAAACTATAAATACGTGGTTAATTAATAAGCCCACTTCTGCGTTCTCTGTCTGTTTTGTCTCAATAACTAATACATGGGCTAATTAGCTTCAAAATCTTTCAAAGTTACTGCTTGTGTTGACACTAATTTGGAAAACAGTGATAAGGTTTACATACCACTTTTCTCCTGATTCCCTTAGCAACCATCCCCAAATCTGATACAAAATTATCAATCCATGTTGGCCAGAAGGTAACTTTAAGAATACATTGGAAGCAGATGCTAACAAGGGGAGTCAACCTCCTAGCTCCCACTCCTGGGTGCTGAGACTCTCAGTGGGGCAGCCCTGCCTCCTGCTTCTAACCCATTAACTTGGCTGGCTTCCTGAATGCAGCCAAGAGAACTGTCGCTGTCTGTTCTCCAGGATGAGTGGAGGCTGATAGACTGAAGGGCTAGTGAAAAGCAATCCATGCCCCTCTCTATCCTCAGAAGATACCAGAGCCAGGAGACTTCATTTTCTCTTTTAGTTGCTGTCCACGGGCCCTGGAGGAATCCAGAATATTCTTAAAGTATATTCTTTAAGCTACATGCATTCTGGATACCTGACTGAGAGGAAAAACTGAAGAAATGAAGGACTATTTGCAAAAGTGCTGCTGAGATCAAGTTGCAGACATCTTCATGCCGGAAAGTGGATCCAGCCATCCAGGGTGGGCGGGGCGGCAGCAGAGAGGGCACGCTGAGCCCAGGCATCCCAGCCAGGCCAGGCCCGGCTGAAACATCAGCCTTGGCTGCCCTGTTGCCTTCTCCCCTGGAGGCACTGTGGGCATTGTGCTTTTTCAGTGCCAGGAGAGGAGGTGGGTGGGAGAAACCTGACCCTTTAATGCCAGACACCCGGTGCAGCTGATGCATGGCTGGATCCTCTTGCCAGACTTGGCTGGCCTCCCTCTCTGTTCAAGGCAGCATTAAGAAGATTGATTTCTGTTAGCCAGCCATAATGGGAGACTGTAATGGCTGCGAGGGAGACACTTGGCTTGTAGACACCTTGAACTGGTGCCAGTCACTTCAGGGGAGAGCACTTGACAGAGAGCCAGGCAAGGTTTCTCTTAAGCTTCTTGATTTTCTGCTTTCTCTTCTCTCCCCATCTCTGCCCTCCCCTTTCTCTCTTACCCTTCATTTACTTCACCGTTTCCAGTCCCCATTTTCTCCCTTCAGGACTCTATGCGGAAAGGACCCAGAGCCATTCTTGGCTTTGGGTGCAGGGTGTTCTCACCTGTATTCTCCTTGGGTCCCTTCAGGGGTGCACACAGGGGCTGGGCCTCTGCAGCACCCCAGTGGACAGCTTCCCCTGCTTCCCCATGACATTCCAAGATGGCCCTTGGACTCTGCAGAGTGCAAGTATTTCCTTATGGAGTGGGATTGCTACCAAGAGAGTAGAGGGCTTGGTCATCTCAGGGGCCAACTTAGTTTATGCTCCTTGCAGCCTTTTGGGGTGAGAAGAAGGGAATTTGGCTTCCTGTAGGTGGAGATCTCTATCTGGGCTAGTGTTCCCTGGGCTTGTAGTCGGCGAACTTCTCCCAGGAAGGGGTCTCCAAGTTCCAGAGCATGGGCAGCAGCTCTGGCCTCTTCTTTCATATTCCCCCAGGGCTGCCCTGAGGTCCCCAAAGCCCCTTGGGAGTGATTACAGCCCCAGCCTCCCACCACTGCCCATGTACTCATAGAGACAGCAGGGAGCAAGGGATCACAGGCTGGCCAGGCAGAGAGCAACTGTAGACACATCCTCGCTCTCCTCCCCATCCTAGGCTTCAAGATCCTGCTTCTGTCCTCAGGAGGGGAGCCAAAGCTTTGGAAAAGACAGGAGACCCAGCCATCACTTACAGGTGGGCTGTCTGGTGGGCTCCCTTCCTGCAGAGCCAGTATCTCTTGGAGTAGGTCGAGCCTGCTCTACATGGCATGGCCTGGAGGGACCTTTGAAGGCACTCCACCCACTCCCTTGGCCCAGGCAAAAAGGCACCCATAGAGGCCAAGTCTGTTTTGATAATTAAGTCCAGGCACTGCTGCTATGAGTGGATAGGGGTGGGATAAAGTTTAAGTAGACCCTGCCTGGGTACCAGGTGTATCCCTCAGCAAACCCTCTCCATGAATACCATACTTAAAATCATAACTCGGAACGATGTGGGCTCCCTGTCAATGAACCCTGTGCATCTTTCCAAACTCATGTCCTGCAGCTGCAGCTATTTGGTCTTCACTTACCAGGCTTCAGCCCACTGCTCCTTTCTGTTTACTTCCCCTGATTAAATATTACGTCTTCACAGATGCCCTCCCAAATGGCCCTAGATCAGGTTCTGTACCCCCTGTGCCACCAACAGTCACCCTCTGTCATGCAATATTTTACTTTCTATATGGTTCTTAGTTGGCTGTCTGAGACAATCTCACTGATTATATTTGCTTAGTTGTTTGTGGGGGAGGGTCTGTCTCTTCTGTAATTTAACATCCATAAGAACAGGGACTTTCTGTCTTGCTTATCATTGTTTCCTCAGTTCCTCTGGTGCCCAGCACACAACAGGTGCTCAGAAAATCAAATCACGCTGGATCAATTATTGACTAGCAGCAGGAAGAGAGAGCTTTGCCTTGCCACTGCGGAGGCTTCCTGGGGGGTAATAAGCACTGTCCTCTGGGTGCCCAAGGGGAGGATACAGTTCCCATTGGCAACCTCTGGGGCATTATTTCCTAATGGACACCATTTCCCCCATGTGGCTGTGTAGGTTCACAAACTGTTCCCTGTACATAATGGACAAAAAGAGACTAAGAAAGAGGCAGACCATGCCAGGTTGGGAGGTGGCAGTGTTAGCAAGCAAGGGGACTTCTTTATGAGGCTTGTCTTCAGCAGCTGCAAGATGATTAGATCTCAAGAGCTGCCCTCTAGAGTCTTAAAAGTTGATATAGAGGCCTGAATGGGGTTTGGTCACGTATACCGTCCAGATGGTCTCAACTACACATTGCTCTCTCAAGGCTGCATCCTAGAAATGGCTCCTGTGGTGGGAATCAGGGGCATGATGTCCATTTCAAGGGCAGGGCAGGGGGTGAGGAGCCTCCTATTGCCCAGGGCCATCTCCATAATCAAATGGTGGTCACATCCTCTTGATGACCTCTCCCAACAGACTGATGTCATCTTCCTCATCTTTACCTCTTAATCTCTTTTGAAGGGCCTCTGAGCAATGCTGGTATCTGCATTCCTGCTCCTTCCCTTGTGCTAAGCCACTCATCCAGGAAGTGACACAATAAAGAATTTACTCTTCAATCTAGCATACAAACTTAAAACTCTATTCTTAACTCAAAGCAATATAATGGCATGCCATGACACTAATGTGATAGAGAGGAAAATTGTTTTGTTACCCTGTAAGTACCTTCCAAGGAGGATGAGTCCTGTAAAATGAAAGCCCCCTTTTTTCCACTGATGGACCCTTGTCCAGATGGGTAGCCTAGAACTGAGGCAGCCAGCAAGGGTTCTGGGACAGCTGGGAAACTTGGGAGAACAGGAACATGTAATGTTATGTCTGAGGATGTTGTATGTCTGAAAAGTAAATACCTCCTTCATCACTGCTGAATCCTCGATAAAGTCTACCTCACACACAAATACTGCTAAAAGTGGTGAGTGTGTGTGTGAGAATGGAGAGAAGGGGCCACATATATTTGGGTCAGTTTGGTGCTGAGTACAGATATTTTGAAGGTCCATGCACTGAACTCATGAAGCAGAAGAAGTTTCGGGCTGGAGTTGAAAACTCGTGTCCTGCCCCTATTCCCTCAGCTCTAGCACTCTAGTCACAGTGGCCTGACTTCCAGCTGCCAGCTTTGGGCCCGAGGGTTTTCTCTGAGTCCTTACAGGCCTGCCCTGCCCATTCTCACACATCTGGAAGTGCTGTGGACTTGATGCTCCCTACGACGCAGCAGCCTGAACCAATGTCTGGTGAGAACTAGTATAGAACTAGTCCAGCTTCTTTGCTCCTTGTATGGTATGACTCCTGGGGGTGGGTTCTAGAGTTTCTCACAGAATTAACCAACAGTCACCCATGGGGGTAACTGGTGTGATGATTTACTGGCTGCTTCTTCTTCATGGTCTTGCTTCCCACTCACCTATCCATGTTTCCTTCCCCTCCTGTGTTGGTGAGATCCTTGGAAGCAGAGCCTGAGACAAAGTCTTGTTCAAGTGACTTAACTGTGATGGTGGCGAGAGGAAGAGGAGGGAGGATGGGACTAGGGAAGGAGCTGAGCAGAGCCATGGTCTCTGCTGGAGACTGGCTTCAGCCTCAGCCCTGGGGGAGCTTTAGAGCACAAATAGTGCTCCAGAGTTGGTCCCCCCTAGAGTCAAGGCAGAGGCCTGTGGAACCCCCACTGCAGTTAGACATTTTGTGAGGATTACCCTGAACAGGGGCATGGGCTGTTGTATCCTTGAAGCTGGAGGACAGGTGCAAAGCCAGTAGAGGGGTTTTCGGTGAGCCCAGAGCACCCAGTGCACCTCTGTGTAGCCTGGGATTCTATCCTTGGTCTCAGGGTCTAATTCTGGGACACAGAATGAGAGACAGATCCCCAGGGCATGAAAGACCCACACCTCTTTCTCTCTTTTTTTAAAAAAATTATTTTTTTAATCCTCACCAAGGATATGTTTTTGATTAGAAAAAGAGGGAGAAAAGGAGAGAAACATCGATGTGAGAGAGAAACATCAATCAGCTGCTTCCCGTACACACCCCAACTGGGGATTAAACCCTCAATCTTTTGGTGTATGGGATGACACTCCAACCAACTAAGCCACCTGGACAAGGCAACCTCAAATCTTCTGATAGTGTATTTAAGTTCTCATTTACCCATTTGGGTCCAGAGGTTATTTTTTTTTATGACTGGAATTATTTGATAGTGACTGTTTCTCTCTTCATCATTCTTTCTGTGGGATGGTACCCCTCTTCTTAGAATGATCTGGCCTGTCTTTTCCAGCCTTCTTACTCTCTCTGTCATTCAGCTGTGGGTGTGGGGCTTTCTGCCTGCCCCAACCCCTTTCCTTCTCTGTATCAGGTCTGCGCAGTGAACACTAACAGTGGAAATGGCAAAAATGCCAGGTATTACCAACATGATCAGCTGCTCCCTCAGCAAGCCACTACACCACCCCTCAGTTGGTGGACAGAGATATCTGTGGTGTTGTAGGGCTGGGTCTCTGACTCACCTTTCCTGAATGATGGCCCAGCCCCTCTGGGATGTTCTGCACCACAATTCACTTCTGTGGGACGTTGACAACCACCTAATATTTTCCAACTGTTGGCCCCAGACAGCCAGATTCTATTCTCCATAGTTCTAGTCAGTAGCTGGTTGGGATAGAAAATAAACTATATATTTTGTGGTAACCACATTACAATGTTAAAAGAAACAAGTGAAATTAATTTTTATATAAGTTAACTTGATATATTAAACTATCATGTCAACATATAATCAATATAAAAATTATCAATGATATATTTTACATTTTTATACTAAATCCTTGAAGTCTGGTACAAATTTCAGTATATTTTATGCTGGAAATGCATTTGTGTTTGGACTAGCCACATAGCAAGTGCTCAGTAATCACATGTGGCTCATGGCTCCCATACTGGAGTTCATTCTAGTCTCTGGTAGTAAACCTGGCTCTGTTGGAATGGCCTGACCATGGGGCTAGACTAGTCTAGGCTAGACTAGGAGGTGAGCGAAGCCAGAAATGTCTGATGTTCTTGATGAGCTGGGGAAGCTGAACTGGGGTTGAGCACCGAGGTTCATGGTGAAGATGAAGCGTGGTGATGAGGATGGAGGAGAGGGGTGTGTGCTGGCAGTCTGGGAGGTCTGGGTCCAAGGGGGGAATTTCCAGAGTTGGAGACCACGGAAGTGGGGCAGTGTCTGATGTGGTCAAGAGGTGGTAGAAATCAGGACCACTTGCTTCAGGTGGTGGAGGAACTTTCAGGCCAGTGAGTTAAGGCCTTTGAAACAACCCAGGGTACTGACAGAAAGATGGCAGATGGGCAAACCATGGCAATGATGCTGACACTGTTCGGGGAACCAAGACTGCCTCATTCAGATGAGGTATGATCAGAGCCAACCTTATGGATCTGAAGTTCATCTATTTATTGTTAGAAAAGCCAGCTGCTGGTAATTCTAATTTTTCAAAAGAAAGATTTAAAAAGGCAGTAAGTGACAAACATGGATTTAACCAGCATGCTTCCTATTGCATTATTGAGTCCTTCGTGTAGGTGTTAAAAAGGACACACATTTCGCATTGACCTCCTTGAACAGTACTTGTGGATTTTACCACTAATAAGTCCCCTTCAGTTCTTACTCTCCAATTAGTTGTGTGATTATCTAACAGTATTTGGATCTGGACTAAATTTCCTGTTGTAATGATTAGCATTTCATGCCTTAGACTTTTGTGAAGAGCAAGATAAATTGCCTTCATTTCTTCTCCTTGATCAACCACACATAGCGCTTCATAAAGAGAATGTTCAGATTTTACACTCTCAAATGCCTGCTCGCTGACTTCTGAGCAGGATATATACTCACCTCATTTTTTCAGACGGGTAAACCAAGGCTTTTTGGCCAATTAGTGGGCTTTTCCAGTGGACTCTATTAAAAAATTATAACCCTGTAGAATTTGCTTAATGAAAATACATGGAAATGGTTAGTACTGAGGTTTCTAAGTTTCACTTTCGGTGAAATTCAATCCTTTGAATGATTGGACTTTGTAGAGAAGGGACCCTTTTCTATTTTTTGTAATTCACTACTGTGTTCCAGACTCTGACACAGTGTATGTAGTCAATACATATTTTTGAATAAATGGATGGGCCGCATCATTTCTTTCCTTAGTTTTATTTAGATGGCCAAATCTCTTTTATTGATTTTAAAACAATAATTCCTCATATAGGATTTTTAAAGAACAAATAAAAGATACACACGCACCCCTACCTATGGGAAATCTAAGAATGTTTCCTCATTTGTTCTACTCATTGGGTCTTAAAGATCGACTTGTGTTAAGCACGAATAGTTCCACATCACTCTTCTTACTCTTGCATCATATTTATGAGTATGGCTGGATCATAGTTTAGGTGGTCATTTCCTTAATCAATGGCCTTCAGGTTATTCTTATTTTATTATTATTCATTTTTGCTATTTTAAAATCTGCTTCACTGAACATCTTTATATATTCCCTCCTTACATGCCTCCGCAGTTGTTTCTCTAGGCTAGTGCTGAGCAGTGAGACTGCAGTTCATAGAATGCCCCAGTTTAAGGGTTTGTAGATCCTGCTGAAATGCCCTACAGAATAAAACTTTAATTTCTACTTTTACTGTCCATCTGCCCACATCCTTGCCTATGTTTAATATTAACAAATATTTGTTCTTACCAGCCTATTGGGTGAAAGTTATATTTAGTTCATTTTGAGGAAGTGACCTTATTATTGTAAGTATGCACAAAATAATAAATATAAGGTACATATATGTATATATGTATGCATATACATACAACTTAAGTATTAATACCTACCACTCAACTGAATATTACGATTGCCTTAAGGAGCATCTTCCCAATTGTGCAGCAATAATTCATTCATTTTTGCTTTGGTATATAAATATGCCATGATTTATTTTTCTGTTCAACAATGTTGGACATTTGGGCTATTTCTTTTTTTTTTCTTTTCTTCCTGTTGTAAATTGTGTATCTAAGAGTTTTCTTGTGTATGTCTCCTGGTGTACACAGGCAGGAGCAGTGAAATTGCTGAGTTCTGGAGCACAATGGAGACTGCCAGGTGTCCATTCAAAACCATTCTCCTCATCTTCACATATGGTGTTCAACTGGACATCTTCCCACACTCCGTTTCAGTTGGGTGGGGCTATGTGACTGTGTTCTCACCAATGGAATCTAGGCACTTTTCCATTCAGCTGCTTTCGGGTCAGAGTCTTAAAAGCAATGGATATACCTCCTCCATGCTCTCTTTTCTCTTTGCAAATTCCAAACCCCAAGTGTGGTGGTAACCCAACTTCAACTTTGCAGAAAATGACGGAGTCTTGGATGATGGGAGAGCAATGACTTTCAAAGAACCCAGAATCTGAATGACCAGGAGGATCAAAGTTGTCCCATTGATCAGGATAATACACTTTGAGACCGGTCATTTTTTGTTAGTATTTTATTGTTAGTATCTTTATTATGGCAGCCTATATTTACTCTAATTCATATATAAGGAAGCACATGCTAAACTTCACTGAATGATGCCATCCTCATACTGAAAATGTCTGAACCAATTGACAGTCCCACTAGCAATGCATGAAAATTCCTATAGCTCTGTATCAGACCAACCCTAGCTGTTGTCCGACGTTACTATTTTTGCTTTGGTGGGTGAGCAGTATTTTCACTTGCAAGTGAAGTTGTGAATCTTCAAATATTGTTAGGTCATTTCGTATTTCTTTTTACCTGAAATGTCAATTTGAATCTTTTGTGCTCTTTAATATTTGGGTGCTTTTTTATTGTGGTTAAATATATATAACAAATATATAGAAACATATTTATATTTTTAAAAATATATAAAATTTGCATTTTTACTATTTTCAGTGTACAACTCAGTGGTATTAATTACACTCACAATGTTGCTTATCTACTTCCAAAACTCTTTCATCGCCCTCCAAAACAGAAGCTCTATTAAGCAATATCTCCCCATACCCCCTTCTTGAAGACCCTGGTAACTTCTGTTTGCTGTCTTTATGAATTTGCCTACTCTAAATATTTCATGTCAGTAGAATTATGCGATATTTGTCTTTTTGTGTCTGGCTTACGAATATAGAACACATCACAAATTTGTGTGTCTTCTTTGTGCAGGGGCCATGCTAATTTCCGTATCATCCCAATTTTAACATATGTGCTGCAAAGCATGTAATTAGGCACTTCTTAAAATGTTTATTTCTTCTTGGTTTGTAGTTCTTTATATATTCTAGATTCTAATACTTTTTGATTAAATGGGTAGCAAATATGGGGTGGGCAAAAGTAGGTTTACAGTTGTGAATACACAAAACACAGAGTTTATTCTTGTATTATTATTTATTAATTATCGTATTATTTTCCATATGAACAACTGTAAACCTACTTTTGCCCAACCTTGTATTTTCTCCCAGTTTGTGGCTTAACTATTTTTATGGTGTCTTTTTGTACCAAATTTTCTTATTTTACATTGTCAAAAGTATATATAATTTTGTTTGTAACTTGTGCTTTTTGTGTCCTGTTTATGAAATCCTCTTCCACCTACCCCATTATTTCTCATTAAATTATTCTCCTATATTTTCTTCAAAAATAGTTTTAAAGTTTTGCCTTTCATGTTTGTGTTTAATCCGCCTGGAATTGACTATATTTAGTATGAGAGAGAAGTCTAATTTTAACTTTTCAAACTATTTCAGCAACATTTACTGGTTTATCTTTTCTCCAGCACTTTGTAATGCTTCCCTTGACGAGGATTTTTCATATACATGTTGGTGCTAAATCCCCACACCGGTTCCATGTTTTAATTGTGGCAGCTTTGTGATAAGTATTGATGGCTGGTAAGGCAAGGCCCTCCATTCTGCTTCTGTTCAAAATTGTTTTGGTTATCTCTGCCTTTTATTTTTGAATTTTGGCTCGAATTGTCAAATTCTTTGAAAAATTATGATACTTTTCTTGAATTTATATTGAATTTATAGTTAAAATTGAGGAGATTTGTTATCAGTTTTCTCATCCAGGAATGTGGTAAATCTTCCCAGTTATTTAAACCTTCTCTTAAAAAGGTCTTATGTTTTTTCCATACAGGCCTTTAAAAGCTCTCTTTAGATTTGTTCCAAAAGTTTTGTTATTAAAATGCCATATTATGAAAAATGACTTATTTTTATTGTTTTTTGTTGATGTTTGGAAAAGCAATAGATTTTTATATGTATATTGATTCATTTTTGTTTTATAATTTTAAATATTGTTGTTTAAGTTTTCTTCTTATAGGTCTATAATAATAGGGGTATAATCCTATTTGATTTGCCTGCTGAATCTCATTCGTGGTAGATTTATTTATGTGTTCTGTGATTTTGGCTTGTGAGTTCATATTCTGCAGGGCTTTATTTGTGAGATTCTTGTGGAGATTATATCCATTTTGCATTTCCTTTTACCTACTCATTTACTACTAATTTTTTTCAATTGAGTTCTTGGCTTGGGAGATCTGAGATCAAGTAGTATAAATCTGAACTCCAAACCTATGTAAGTGAAGGCTTATGATAAGAATTCTGAGGGGAGGGAATTTTCTCTCATAACCTGAGCCCAAGCAGAGATGTAAGCTTCCTTGTTCTCCTCTATGACAATGGGTAAGTTTTCTCCTAGTCCCTTTTTTCAATAAAGTCATTGTAATTTGAAGCCTCAGCTTATGCAGTGGTCTCATTTCTAACTTGCTGTCTTGCATGCATTCAAAGCCTTGTGTCCAACTGACGTACATTAAAATTCAAGTCATTATTAGATTTCCCAGACCAGGGAATAATTCCCACCCACACTGCAGTGTAAACTCCCACATTTACCATTCAGGATTTTAGTATTTCTTTGTTTCCAGGCTGTTGGGGATACTCTTTATGGGCTCTGCAATATATTGAAAAGTAGCTATTTTACATATGATTGAGTTCTAGATGTGTTTCATAGCAATGTTGTGGGTTACCCTATAGTATTACCACAAATAAGTTATTTTTTTACTATTTAATTATTGTCCCCTTTGTTTTAGGTAAAATATGTAATGATACTATTTTTTTTAGCCAAAGAGACATTTATTTATTTTTCATTCTTTTTTAAAATTTTATTTCCTGCAGCCGGTTTTAATGAGTGGCAGCACTGTGCCGCATGCTGCAGTTCAGGGTGAGAATGTTCTAATACACCTTTCTGATACTAAACTGCTTCCTTTCATTACCCAAATGTCCACCCTAACCAGAGGGAAGAGAAGGTGGGATGCGCCCTAAGTTTTTCTGAGGAAATTCAAGTCTATGTATTGCTTCTTTGCAAGGAGATGGGGCAGGGAGAGCAAGTTGTAGCCCATCTCCTTGCAAGTTGTAGCAAGTTGTTGCAAGTTGTAAGGACTAAAGCAATAAACATATTGCTCTGTCCTTCCTGTGAGGCCTGCCTGCCTGCCCTTAAAAAAGAACTACATTTAGCACAGGTAGTTTTCATGTAGCAGCGGCTCATGTTGCCTCTTGCAGCAGAGAGCCCTGGGCTTTCCTCCTGGAGCTTCCCCTCCCCTACCACCAGCTGTAGTGGGCCAGCGCACGGTTGGCCTCAGCCGTCTTGTTCATGTTGTGCTTCCTTTTGATCTCAGGGCCCTGGTTGTGAAAAGCCTCCAGCAGCTCACGCCACAGCTTCTCTGGCATCAGCATCCACCCCTGCTTCTTCTCCGTGCACTCAGTAATCATCCATTTGATGGCCAGGAAGCGACAACGCTGGTCAGATAGTGGCAGAGGGACCTGGTGGAAATGGCCACCCATGAGGACGGGTACCAGCCCAATCACAGCTTCACAGTTTTTCAGTGCTTGGAGGAAGATGGTGTAGAGGTTGCGTTCAATGGTTGCCTGTTCCCCTGAAAAAGCAGCATGATGATTCTCAAATGGCTTCCTTGTCACAGCCTCCAGAGTCTGTGTGTCATGAGGGATCAGGCCAGTACTTCGTTTCCTCATCATGTTGGCGAATTTACTGATCAACGGGTCTTCACGCACAGAGCCTGTTTTCATCGCTGGGGCAGCTTTGATAAGCTGAGTCTTCTTGAGCTCCCCCTCGAACTTCTGTTCCTCAGTCACCTCTGCCAAGGGCTGGAGGGAATGTGCCTTGCCAGTCTGGGGATCCCTATATTCAGGGCCATAGTGGCTCCCCCTCACCCGGATTAGCCTTGGAAGCCTTGGAACAGCACTCCCAACACTGAGGGCTAGGTCCGACCACCCTCGCACTGCCTTCACCCAGAGGCCAGCCATCTTCCTTTGCCATGAGGACCCCACAGGAACTGCCCTCCGCATGCCTGAGCGAGTGACAGAAGAGAAGGAAAAGGCTCCACTGGGTCCTAAATCTGTGCACCACTCGATTAATCCGGGCCTTAAGAGTCTCTCATTTCAAGGTCAAAAGGAAACACCCTCCCATTATCTGTCACATTCTCCTGACTCTCTGCAGCAGGTTGCTCCTGAGGCCTCCATGCCAAAGCGACATTTCAATCAAGATTGAATCCCGTTGGCAGGGTGGTTCAATTGGTTGGAGCGCCACCCCATACAGCTAAAGGTTGCATGTTTGATCCCCAGTCAGGGCACGTACCTAGTTTCTGGGTTTGGGTTCAATCACTGGTTGGGGCACTTATCCATGTTTCTCTCTTTCTTCCTCTCTCTCTAAAATCAATGAAAACATATCTTCAGGTGAGGATTAAGAAAAAGTTTTAATTCATTTATATTTGTTATTGGGAATAATTTCTGATGTTTTCAATAAGTTCTTATTTTTTAAAAATAACTTCTTTTGTTTATTTAATTTTTTTTCAATTTCTTTTTCTTAACATAGCGGCCATATTTTGTTTTTATCTTTTCCAGTGTTTTCAAAACCATATATACTTCTTTAAAGTATATTAAAATGGTTTTTAAGCCAACTTTATTTTAAACCAATTTCAGAAATTGTAACATTTAAGTATAAAAAAAGCTTCTGAATTCCTTGTGTGAACAAGGAATTTAACATAGATTTTCTCTCCTTCTTACATTCCCTTTCTACTTGGTCTTAATTAATATAATCTGAGCTGTTACATTTAGGTTTTTGTAATTAGAATTTTAACAACATATGTATTCTTTACTGAGACTACTTTTGACATTTTAATTCAATTTAAAAGCAGTTGGCAAACACTTAGACTTGTATTTTAATTGACTTTATTGCTTGCCACCAAACCTCGTCTCTTTGTCAATTGGAATATACAATACTCTCAAATAATTTCTTGAACTGTTGCAAATTTTTCAAGACCTGAAGCTGTCTGTTGCTTTATGCCTGCTAGATATATATATATACATATATATATATATATACATATATATATATTATTATTACAAATTTCCCCTTATAAAACTCTATAGCTCTGGCTCCATTTTCTTTTGGAATTCAGTATTATGAAGTTAATGATATTGATTCTTTTGCAGGTCCCTAGCCCCTTGTAACTAACTGACCCAATTTTATGTATGTTTATTCTCTATTTCTGTCTTCTACACGTTATGTATTTTCTCTTAAAATTTTTCCTTTTCTGTCCATTTTATATGCATTCTTGGAAAGATTCTCCAGTTTGTCTTTCACATCATCTATTCAACGTTCAGCGGTGACAAATGTGCTCTTCCCTTCCATAACCAGTGTGGAGTTTAATTCTGATATTGCATTTACTGAATTTTTGTTTCTTTAAATTATTTTCTTTTTCTCTTCCCTTTACTCATTCTGTTGCCTTTTCTGCTTAACCTGATTTCTAGAAAGCTTGTTTGTGTTTCACGGAGTTTGTCTTCATACATGACAAGAAACTTCCTGAAAATGTCTCTCAAGTGTGTAGAGCCTCATTTTGAAAGGAATGCTGTCCTTCTGGGTCTTAGAGATGCTATTCCTGCTCTTCATCCTGCAGTGTCTAGTAGGCCCCTAATCTGTCTTGACCCCTCTTGTCTCCTCCTTGAGTACTGAGAGACTCATTAGTTCTTGCAGTTATTTTTTGCTAGACAGGGTGAGCAAGCTGGCGCTGGGCCCTCCAACTCCCTACTTGCTTTATGGTTGAATCACGTTTTTAGATCTACCCTGGAGGGCCAGTCAGTGTGTAATTGCCACTTGTCAACTGGCTTCATCTAGTGTGTATCTGCTCTACTGAGGTTACATCTTTCTCCAACCACCATCCCGATTTTCTGGTCCTCTGATCTGATGTGTCACAGCAAAACCACACTCAGCAGGTTGCACACCTCCCACAGTAACGACTATGCCTGCTCCTGTCTCTTGACCACTCTTCACCTCCAGATGCACAGCATCTGCATCAGCCCATCCTTGTGCCCAGTGGTCTTGCTTGTTTTCAGGCTCCTCCTGGGTATAAGATCTTGGGGGAAAGGATGAGGATGACAGGGGGCAACTGTTCTTTGTTTTTTAAAGCTGAAGCAATGACAGTGATGGATATTTACTCCATTCTCTGGTTAGCAGAGATTCAGGTACAGATGAAGAAGGGATTACAACATGTCTTCCTTCCTATTGTGAAAAGCAGGTTTTCTTCATAGAAGAGAACTTGGCATATGTCATATATGTTCCTGATAGGTTTTCTCCATCCAGCTTCATTTACCTTGTAAGTATGTATTGTCAGTTCCTTCCACATCCTGGCAATTAGGTTGTCTGTCAGTGTTCATTCACCTCGTTAGTAGTGAGTCTTCATATTTGTCTTTATTCACTGGGGTATTTGCCTGAGAAACAAGGAGAGGCTTGTTGAAAGCCTCTAGCCAGAGGCCATTTTGTGAAGTGTCCCACAAGGCATTTCAATACCTGTCTTCCTAGGGACCAGGAAATCCTTAAAGGGAGGGGCTGGGCCACAGATATCACTGGGCCCCTAGCACCTTGCAGGCACCTGGCACAGAGTTGCTGCTAAATAAATGTTGAAAGATCAAAAGAGGGAGAGGAAGCTGTTTGTTGTCTATTATCCATTGTTAAAAATGTTTTAAAATACCCATAAATGGTGCATGTGCCTCTCTAAAAAGAGTTGGTGGAAATTTATCTTGCAGCTTAAGAATCTAATTAAAGGTAGCTTGGGTCATGCAGTGTATAACTAATCCTTTCATTTATGCAGCTAAGAAATATTAAAAAAAAGATGGAATAAGGGAGCAACTTAATACCTTCTCATGTACAACACACCCGTATGATCATCTTCCTGATGATGACTAGTTGTCTGTGTTTTGTAATACTAAGTAGAGTGAAGAAAACACGTTTAAACTACAACAAAAGGGCTGTAGGTTAGAGGCAAGCAGGAAGTTTCTGATAGGAAAGCTGCAAAATGTATAGAATTAGCAAGGGGACTTGTGCAATTGCTTTCTCTAGAAATGCTTTTCAACGTTTTAGACACAAAACCGCTTGAGGTGGGGTGAACAGCTTGGCTGCCCTCAAACCTTCCAGCCAGAAGGGCCTCTGAGTCTTAGCAAAAGGGTCAAGTCACCCTTGGGTGCCTGAGAGCCCTCAGCTGCTGGCTTGGAGGCAAGCATCTGTCACTTTGAAGGAGTGATTTAGTGATATCAAATAGCTGGGTGATTAATCAAAAAAACAAGCGAGCATTTGACATCAGAGAGGAAAAAAAATAGTCAAGGAGATGATTTGGGGAAAATAGCCACCCAGGCTTGGAACCAAACCAATGGTGCTTTCACGTATATTTACAAATCATAACCCACTGCAAGAGAAAGATCAATCTGCTGTACAACTAAATTAATACTTAACTTGTTCAAGGAAAGTCAATCCCCTGGGTTATTAGAGAAATTAATAAAAGGCCTAAACTGATGCTGTTCTTTCCTGAGCCACCAGTATGTTCTAAAAGTCATCAAGGCCGACTTCCTCACACCCTAATCAGTCAATGTGCCCCACTCCCACCCAATCCAACCCTCTCCTCTAATCCCTCTTTCTTTTCCCCTACTTCCTTCTCTTCTTGCCACAGAACTCTTCCTTCAAACAAAACCTGATATAGATGTCCACTAGAAAAGGTGCCATAATAGAGGGGAAGTGGGAAGCTCCACCCCCTGACCCCTCCTATACTTCCCCATTTGGGTGTCCCCTGAGAAGGCCTCAGAGCACAGTTTTAAATTCAGACCAAGAGCAGGAACTCCTAAACCTCATTGTGCAGCAGAATCAATGGGGGTGGGGCCATAAAATTACATTTCTGCCCCTACCTCACCCCTACTGACCTTAAATCCTGGGGTGGGGCATGGAGACCAAAAGATGTTAAGGCGGTGATTCTTGTATAATTTGCCTGCACAGGCTGAAAGACCTTGGTGGGGTTGTCCTTGGGATCCCAGAACTTTTGTCTCCCAGAATCCTCCTAGTAGTGATGTTTTGCAGCAGGATAATGTCAGTTCTGTCTTCAGCCAGGTCTGGACAAGCCACTCAGAACCCATGCAGACACATAGCATGAGACTGTGGGTGAGAGGGACTAGCTGAGGGACACCAAGGCTTCCTGGGAGAGGGGACGTTTGGGTAGAAGTAGAGGGCAGGAAGTTCCATTCATTTCAGTTCAGTTTTGCATGTAAACATCCAGTGCAGTGCATTCAGAAACCTGGATGCCACGCCAGAGTGGTTGGTCTTTCTGTGTGTAGAAAGTGCTCGGTACACAGTCATTCCCTATAATATCCAACTACCTACAATTGCTCTTTGGCTGTTACCTTGCTTTATTCTTCAGTCCTTCTCACCACTGTACATACTACTGCCTCTTCATCATCATCCTCCACTACACTGTAAGTTTCCTCTGAGTAGGACCTGTGTCCCCACAGCCTAGAGCAAGGCCTGCCTGGCTCATAGTAGGCATTCAACAAATACTTGTTGAGTAAGTGGGTGAGTCCATGACCAACTGGCTGCAAGGAAAGGAGAGCGTGCATGTGGATGTAGATGTGGGGATGGTGAGGGGATCAAGCTGTCTGAGCAGCCCAGGCCCAGAGGGAGGCTGGCAGAGTCAGGGCTGAGAGGCAGGTTCCAGGGAGCTTGTGGATGCTACGCCAGAGTGGTTGGTCTTTCTTCAGGCAGACAGTGAGGAGCCACTAGCCTTCTGTTCAGGGAAGAGATAAGATCAAGCTTGGCTTGAGAAAAATTAGTTTGGCAGGAGTGCAGAAGGATTAGAAAAGGGAGGGGATGAAAGCTGGGTGACCATTCTGAGACTCTCCAGTTGTTCAGGGGAAGGCAGTGTGGGCTGGTATTGGGACAGGCTCACGGCCTTGAGACAAGGGCACTGGGAGGAGGATGTGGCAAAGGGAGACTTGCCCACCATGCCTCTCAAAAGACTGTGCTGTAGTGAAGGAGAGGAGTCCGAGATTCATCCATCCATCCCTGAGGGGAGCGCTGGAGGCAGAAGAGCAGGTGGAGCCACCAAAGAATTGTTCATGGGCCCGGGGAGCAGAAGTGCCAAGGATGGAGCTTGAGGGAGACACCTTTTGAGAGCTGAAGAAGGACCAGGGGAAACACTAAGAAGGAGAATGACAGGGAGGAGAACGAGGACTGTGGAAAGTGAGGCAAGAGCCCAGGAGAACTGATAACAGAGAGTGCTGAGGGTCCAGGAGGACGATGGGCAACTGAGAGAAAGTGGGTCATTCCAAGGGTGATGGCTCCAGAGATGCTAGGGCACTATTACTGGTATTTGGCAGGGCAGAGGGCAGTTGGCATGGCATGAGGGAGGATGAGAAGGGTGTGGAGGCCCACGGGATCTTCTCTTCAGGTGCTGAGGCAGGGAGCCCAGAGTAATGAAGGGAGGAGGTGGGGGAGGTAGCTGGAGTCCATGGGGGAAGAAAAGCAGTATCAGGAAGGGGAGAGCCTGGCTATGACTGAGGAGGAGTGGTCCCAGTCAAAGAGACACTGAACATACAGGGTGGGAAACAGATTGAGCAAAACCCCAAAAGGAAGGTGGGGGAGTACAGGAGGGGTCATCACATCTGCCCACTGTCAGCTCATTAACAAACCCAGCACAGGCCTGGTGGAGAAGAGACAGCTGCCTCGAGTGTCTCCAGCATAACAACATTACAGCCTCATGATGGGTCCTTGGACTAGAACCCTGGCTATCTCCAGAGACAGAAAAAGAAAGTAGGGCTGTGGGAGATGAGGCTGAGAGAGTCTCTCCTACCTCCGATGCCCTGTCTCTCTGTTGCTGCCTATGTATGTCCTTCCAACCCATGTTCAAGTCTAACCCACAGTAATGGTGCCTTCCTCCGTGTGCCCCACCTTGCATAGCCTTCTGCTGGCCCTATTGCATTCTCCACGTTTTATAGTGGACTATGTGACTGTTGGTCTCCACCAATACAGTCTTCTGGGGTCAGGGCTCTCTGTAATGCTTACCGAATGCTTTCAGAAGTGAAACCTCAAGGCAGCCAGAGACTTCTGGAGGACAAGAACAGCATTTGGACAAGAAGCATTTCCAGTTCCTGTATACCCTGCAGCAGCAGTGTGTGAACCCAAAGATTCTCCGAACCTATTCCTTCAATCAATGGAGATATTCCATCATTTTCTACGGGCCAGGCACCGTTCTAGGCACTTGGGATTCTGTAGTGAACAAAACAAACACGAACCCCAAGAGTGAAGACTCAATTCTAATAAGGGGGGACCCACAATGAACATAATTGATTAGTAAAAAAATACAGCGTTAGAAAGTGAAGTATTATGAAAAGGAGGAGTAGGCTGTGCCACGGGATTGCACTAAATAGGGCAGTTAAAGTTAAGTCTTGTTGAGAAGCTGAAAGAAGATAAATTTGATTATTTAAAGCTCATCCAGACCTGGGTGGGCTGTAAATGGTTAAGGCCTGCTCCTTCGCTAGACGCGTCGGGGACTTGGGGAGCGGGGGCCGGTGCGTTACTCTGAGTATACCACGAGGGGGAGCCCCGACCCCTCCTAGCGCCTTCCCAGCCACCTCTCACAGCCTTGCGCGCAAAAGTTTTTCTTAAACTAACAATGCCTGGGTAAGGAGGTGCTCGCGCCTGATTGGACGAGAGATTTTTGCAGGTTTGATTCCTTGATTGGACAGGAGGTGTTAGGGGTGGGGAGAGAGCTGATGGTGGGGGATCCCACTCCCTCCCTCAGCAGTCTGGCCGGCTCCGTCCTCACGTAGGCTCCGCCGTAGCTCTCGATGTGACAGCAGGACGCTTACGCACTCTTGCGCTCTCCCCAGCTCGCACTCCCTCGCCCTCTCTCTTTCACACACGCACGCACACACCCACCTTCCCCATAAACACACACACACACATGCACACCCACACCCACGCGCGCCCGCACCGCCCCACGCGCGCACACTCCCGCCCACGCCCACGCCGTGCTCCAGGGAGTCCTGTCCCAGCGAGAGCGCGAAAGGATACGGAGAAGCCACCCGCGGGGAGCGCAGCGGCGCCCCGGGACCCGGCGCCCTCCCCGCGCGGCAGCCTCGGCTCCGGCTCGGCCTGGGGGCTGCCGGCCGGCGATGGCCCTGGATTGCCTGCTGCTGCTCCTCCTGGCAACCGCAGTGGCCGCGATGGAAGGTAACGTACCCTTCGCGGAGCAAGTTGGCTGCTGGAGGCTGTACCCCGGGGCTTCTCTGGTAGCTTCGGGTCACTCGCATCTCGCTATCCGGGGGCAAGGCTGTTAAGATGCCTGGGCCGCGGCCGAGTGCGGGGCTGGGGCGGCACCCACCGGCGCGTCCCCGCTGGCTTTCGGAGCCCCTCGGCTCCCGCGGCTGGCACTCCCTGGCAGCCACGGTCTCCCGCAGCTTCGGCTGGGAGAACGCGGAGTCCGCTGCATTGCGGTGCAGGCTCCTTAGCTCCGGGCAGAGCTGGGCGTTGGGGAAGAAGGGGCGCCTTGGACCATCCAGCCCCCGGAGAGCGGGCGTGGGTCCGCTCGCTTCCTACCCCGGGCAAGGATGCGCTTAGGCGACCGCGCGCCACCTCTCCGTTTACTTAACTCGGCGCCTGCCGGTTCCAGGATTCTGGACTAGGCGGGCTGGAGCTGCCCTGGTACCCCGAAAGGGGCTGGCGAAGGAGAGGGGCTGAGTTCACTGGCCCTACCTTCGGGGACAGCCGGACGGTCCGGGAGCCTCCGGGCTTCATCTTTCTCGGGTCAACCTGGGCGAGGTGGACACCTTTGTCACTTTTTGAGCCTGGGAACAGGGGTGTGGTGGGCCGAAACTCGCGCAGCGTCTCCTTTGCCCAGTGGAAGGGGACTTGGCGCCGGGAGCTGACGGACAGCGACCCTCTCCCTGCCACTTCAGCCGTGGCAGTGCCTTCAGCTGTGGAGGAAAGCGCGCGCCGCGGGCACCTCGCGGGGCGCAGCCGGAGCACCCGCGCTCCGCTGCGCCCGCGAATCCCTGTGGGAAATCCCTGCCCCGCTCCCCGCCCCCGCCTCTTCTCCCCGCCCTTCTCGCGGCGGAGCAGCGGCCGCCGCGGACCCTCGCCGGGAACGCTGCTCGGCTTCGGCAAGGAGTTGCGAGCCGGGGGTGGAAGCAACTCTCCGGCGTGAGGCGCCGGCACGACCGCCGTAGCCGGGCGCACAGCCGCACTGCCGGGTGGCGGAGGCCGGGTGGAACTCCGCGGGGACTAGGCACCAAAGGGGCGCTGCTCCTCGTGCCCGTGCCGCCTTGCAAGTTGGGAGTTCGTTCCGCTGGGCTGCAGGGTTCCCCACCGAACTGTTCCCGGTTGCTTAGGAGCACCGCCACCCAAAAAAGCCCGCCGTGGTTCGGCGCCCCTGAATTCGGCGCCCTAAGGTGGGGCTAAGATCCCCTCACCTTCCAGTGAAGACCACCATATCCCACGTTCGTTCTTGTGGCGGCGCGGGGGTGCGGCCATTAATGCCTAGAAAGCTCTCACTTGCTTTTCAAAGGTGGCTAAATTTTGTCGGCCCTCTGCCTTCCACTGACCTTTTGGGTGCTTTTGGGAACGGGCAGGGTCTGGAGTGGTGCGGAGAGGGGATGCTTGGGTTTGACTTACCGGGGGCCAGTGAGAGACCAGTTGAAATGGGACAAGCAAGACGATGGACACTTTGAAACCTGTCAGGACAGCCTGGGTCAGCGCGCATTTGCAACGGGCGAAGCCAGAGGGGACTTAGCGCTGGGGCCCTGTGTCCTGCCTGCTTCGCTCCTCTCGCCTTTAAAAGGTCAGGGGCTGGGCCGCCCAGAGCAGATAGGTGCCTACTTTGGGAGCTTGATCTTGGCATTTATTCTCCATTGATGAAGGAGGGCACATGCCTGGGAGTGAGACTGTTTGGGCAGCAAATGTGTGGGAACACACCAGGTGTCTGGCAGTGGATGGTTTCCTCCTTAAAGCCCTCTTCTTGGGTAGCCAGAGCTGCCTGTCTGCTGGCTGGCTGGAGCTGTGTGAGGGAGGGTGGCATGGTGCCTGCCTAGCCCTGAATATAGGTCCTGTCAGCCAGGTCATCTGGAGCAGCCCGTGCGGTGGGGGCTGTGGCCCTTCCCTCCAGCAGCCTAGAAACTTTGCCAGTAGCCTGGCAGGAAGGAGCCTCTCTGGGCTGCAGATCTCTCCAGCAAGGGTTAAAAGAAACACCACATTCAGCAGAATATTAAAGCAGCCCCACAGTCCCTGCCCAGTGTACAGGGATAGTACACACCATTCACTCCTTCCTCTCCTCAGATGAACACAGGCAGGTTCATTTTCTACTCTGCTCACACAGAGCCGCCTTCCCGCCTGCCTGGCTGGGCTGGGGCCAGCATCAATCCGTTTGTGATGAGTGAGGAATAATGATCAGAAAAGTGGATCAATGAGCTGCTTACACGGACAGCAGATCCCCCAAGCTCTGCTGTGGCCAGGGCCCTCCTCTCCTTGTGCGTTCAGTCACTTACATGTCTGTCTGTCTGTCTGCTTTCCTCCAAGGGTCTCGGGGGAATTTCAGTGGGGCTTTGTCCTCCAGGGCAAGCCGCTGGAAGACCAATCAAGTCTTTAGCCCGGGCCAGGACAGGGACAAAGGGACGGTGTCAGCCATGAGACCAGGTGGAGAGAGGTGACCAGAGGCAGGCAGGGCCCTATGAGACTACCCCCTGCCCCCAGCCAGTGTGGAAGGAAGGAAGGTAGGGGCTAGTTGATCTGGAGTGTGGGAAACTCACACTGAAAGAAGAGCACTCCTCTCTCCCCTTCTCCATTTCCAGCTGATGGTGTGGCTCTGCTCTGTTGGGAGAGAGAAGGCACTACAGGAAAAAGGCTCTCCAGGGGATTTTTAAAGTCTGTTTTCAGAAGGTAGCAGGGCAGGCTGTGGAGGCAGGGATGCTGACATCCGCTGGCCACAGAGCCAGGCCTCCATCCTCAGCCTCTGGACAAACAGCTGTTTCTTCAGGCCCTTTTCTTTTCACACTGTGTCCAAGACCTTGTGAGAATGGGCTGCTGGTATGTATGGAGCGAAGGCAACTGCTTGCATCTTCTGAGCTGCCTTTCAGGACAGGGCTGGGGGGGACCTGGGCTTCTCTCAAGGTGCTTCTGCAGCAGCAGGGACACATTGGGCTGGCAGCAGACACTCTTCCCTCAGAGGGAGCTTCCCTGGACCAAGCCCTTCGTCCCTTCTGGGAGGCAGCAATCCTGAATGACTGACAGCTAATGCTAATGGCATTCTCCCAGCCCCACCCGCTGCGTCCATGAAGGATCATACACTTGGAGGTGGCCTCAGTGTTTGGACACTGGCTCACCAGAATACTCCCAGGGGATCTACTGTTGGGTGTGGTCTAGAGTGAGGTCCTACGCTTGGCACCCTTCAGTGTGCACTTGGGTTTGATTTGGTGGTAAATTTCTTAGGGCTTGGCAAATAGTGGGTTCTCAATAGTAATTGCTGACCCATGAATACACACCTAAGTTATGGCACTCTTTTGTGGTATACCTCACCTTGAAATGCAAGGGCATCAAATACCATTGTACACAGTTAAATCTCCATTACATCATGGTGAAAATCCCAAGCTCAGCCTATGTGTTTGCAACAGGCCATCAGGCCAGACAGTCGTTGGCTGTTTCTGCTTTTTTTCTGTTAATATTTGTTTCCTGAGTGTGCATCTGTTTTGGGTGTCCATCAGCGTGCCTGAGCCTGCAAGCAGTAGCAGGCACCAAAGATTAAAAAAAAAAATATCTGGGAGAGAAAAGTAAATTTGAGAAAGTCCTATCCATTATCTGATTTTATTTTCTGTGCATTAGGGAAAGGTTGCTATTACTCAGGGACACTGCCTCCCCCCTGCCCCCCAAGCTCCAGCTAGCAAGTGGAATGCTGGTGAGGTATGGCAACACAGCTCTGGGCAATTGCTTGAGAGAAGTCTTGGCCGTGTAAACAGCTGCAGAGCTCTGGCCCCAGCCCCAGCCCAAGCCTTCCGGGTTGGCAAAGCAGAGCTGCCAGCAGCTGGTGATGCCCAGGAGCAGAGGGAGGACCTACTGGGCCACATAGGATCCTGTTCCAGCCACTCTTGCCTTTTGTCAACCTGTGCAAACCTACACTCAGATCGCACAGCCGCTGCCCTGGCCCCTCACAAGGATGGGTCCTAATTACCAAGATGTGCTTTGGGAAAAGCCCATAAGGAGGAGGCATGATATGGCACCTTTTTACATTCCATCCATCAAGAAGTAATCTTTGATAAAGCAAATTGGACCAAAGAGGAAGGGGACCAGGGGGTGCATGATATAGCACCATGACCCCTTCCTCGGGATCTAGTGCGTGGATCCACCCATTTACTGGAAACTGCTGATTCTATAGTTGGTTGACTGAATTTCATGAACTTGGGGCAGTGGAAGGAGTTGCAGGGTGAGGACTGGGATCTGGCTGTGAGGATGGGGCTGGAATCAGCTGGGATGGAGACAGATGGCCGGATCATGAAGCCAGAGTACTCCACCTCTGGCTTCATCTTCCAACTCTGTCGCTTGGGAAAATCACCAATGCACCTGACCACTGTGTCTTTCTTTCTACAGTGGGTTGTGATGCTCATCTATTCCATCTTAGAAGTTGGACTAGTAACATACATTATTAGGATATGCCTGCACTAGTTTAAAAATAAAAGATGCTATTGAAGTCAAATGTACATTCATATTATGAAATTTACACAATCATCTATAGCTAATCCCTATGAATTCTTAGTAACACTGACGTTCAGGGCATAGTATCTTTCCAGCGTGGGCAAAGGGTGGAGGCAATTTTGAAAGGCAGAAGAGGGGAACACCATCTCAGGCAGTGATTTTCAATGAGATGACTGAATACAGTCGTTAAGTGGGTTGATAAGGTCACGTAACTAGAAAGTAGCCCGCATTTGAACCGAGGCAGGTTCTGGAGTGTAGGTTCTTAACCACTCCACCTTACTGTGCTACTTTTGTGGACTTTGCAAGAAGAAAGGTTCAGATCAGCCCGAATCCACAGGTGAGAAGAGTCCTGATGCTAACTCAGCTACTGGTACTCTATTGATTACTGGGAACTCCCAGTTTCCATGGTCTTGGAAGAAGAAATGAGAGAAATGCTCAGATAATCTCAGCACTTCGTCTCCAGCACCAGTTTCCTGCTCTCTTCCTGCTCCTTTCTCCCGCCTCCCATCCTGATTGCCGCCCTTAGTACATGAGGACACAAGGCTGGAGACCTGCACCACAGCATGGCTTCTGAGAAGGAATCTAGTAGAAGGACTGGGAGCATCTTTGCTCTGGCCACCTCGTCCAAGGAAGAATTGTTCCCAAACAGACAAGTGTCCCCAAAGGAGATGGGCCTTAGTGCCTGTGCATTCTAGAGGCAGTAGAGGGGGGCACACAGTACCCTTCCTGTCCCCACCTGACTCTCTAGAACAGGAGTGTCAAACTAATTTTCACCAGGGGCCACATCAGCTGCGTGGTTGCCTTCAAAGGGCTGAATGTGATTTTAGGACTGTATAAATGTAACTACTCCTTAACAGTTAATAGAGCTCGGGGCTGCTGCCGGATAGAAACAAGGTGGAGGGCCGGATTCAGCCTGCGGGCCTTGTGTTTGCCACCTGTTGTCTAGAACATATCCTTGCACTTGGCTTCTAGGACTCAGCTTCCTTGGAAGAGCTCACTTTATGTCTTCCTCTTCTACACTCACCACTTAAGCAACCTGAGTATTTTTATCAGATGTCCACGTCTCCAAAGGTGGTGGATACACAGAGCACTGATGTCTGCCTCTCTGAGGAAATGACTATAACAATAAAGCAATGCCCTGGGAGAGATTTCATATTTAAAAGCAAGATGTTGCATGAGAAATTCCTCAGCTGCTTCTGGGGATTCCATTTCAGCTGTAGCGATAGGTAGGCCCCTCTGGTCAGTGTTTGGCTGCACTTAGAGGGGGTGCATTGAGGGTCAGGTCAGGGCCACCTGCTGCATCAAAGGCCCCAGACGCCTGATGTGTGAGCCACCTTGCTGGCTTTTGTTGTCCACTTCTCTGGAGGTTAGAGAGATGGGAAAACACTTTGCTGGGAGGCCTGGGTGGGGGATTGGTTTTTCTTAGCTAATGAATAACTGCTTTCCATCTGGCCTAAGACACAGGAAGCGAGCAGGTGCACAATTAGCTCTCCCCCTCCCTGCACTTATTTTCTCATTGTTAAATCAGACTGGGGGAGGGAGCAGCAGGGGCTGCATGGGGACACCCCCAGGGTTAGAAGTGGTGAGAAGTTAAAAATTATTGATAAAGCAAATTCTGGGACATGGTGACCTCCTGGCTAATCATGGTGGCGGGGGGTGGGTCCCCATAGGCTGGTGAGGGTTCTGCAGGGGCAGCTCAACAGAGATGAGTAACAGTGAGGTTGGCTGCTAACAAAAGGGCCTTAGC
Source organism: Desmodus rotundus (assembly GCF_022682495.2). Taxonomy (NCBI): domain Eukaryota; kingdom Metazoa; phylum Chordata; class Mammalia; order Chiroptera; family Phyllostomidae; genus Desmodus; species Desmodus rotundus. Next base: position 104,671,390 of record NC_071394.1, on the reverse strand, counting down.
CTGGTGCCTTCCGTGAGGAGACCCTGATCAGCAGCAGGCCCAGGACTGTAGGGGGCACAGGGGCCAGAGTCTCCAGTGGTCCTGTGATCTGCCAGGTGCCTCTAAGTGCCACTGGCTTGTAAGTTTGACTCTAACTTCATGAGTGAGAAAGAAAGCATCTTATTCTTCTGCTCACTGACTCCCTGGTGAACATGGAGTGTTTCTCAGCTCTGAGGGAAGATGCCTGGAGCTGAGGATGGGGGTTCTTCACTTCACTGCAATGACCCTGCTGATAACTGGGCCTTCAGGATGATCCATTTGCTAAAGGGTAAAAAAGGTGGTGCAGAAGGTGGCCCCGTTTCTCCCTCTGTCACCAGTAGAGATGTTCTCCAGATTAGGTGAAATCCCAGACAACGCCCTAGCAGCTGCTTCAGGAGGCGGCTCTGTCCCCTCATGGAAGGTTCCCCTAGAGTTCTGTGTAGCAGAACTGGGCCAACGTGGAAACGTATAGGAAATTTCCTGAGAATTACCAGGACTCATTTCTGCCTGCAGATTGCACCTGAGGCTCTGCATCCCTCCTCTCTCCCCTCCAGCTTCCTGGCAGAAAGTGACAAAATAACTGATTTGAATTTAACTTCCTTGCCCTGCTTCTCTATCCCCCAGTGGAGGTGATAATGAACAGAGAAATGGGCAGACGCATGTGGCCAGGCTCGGTGGGAACAGGTGAGGGAGCAGGTGCCCCATGCTATAGCCTAGCACTAGCTTCTGAGGTCTCTGGGACTGATTCCCCGGCTTCTGAGCTCCAGGGCACAGACCAGGGCTCAGGCTTCTTCTCTTGGCCTTGATATGTCTGGAGCAGAACTGAAGACAAGTTTTGGGGAGGGGAAGAAACTCCCCAGAAATCCTATAGCTTGCAGCATTAGAGCCAGGGCTGGACTAAGCTCTTATCTGCTCATTGAGCATTTACTGATCCCAATACCGCTAATGTCCAAGCATTCATTCTCCCATTTTACAGATGAGGAAGCTGCAGTTTTGAGCCGTTAAGTTACTGATGTAAGAGCTAAGATTCAAACTGAAGTTCTGACAAGTTGGACGACACCCAAGTGTCTGCCTCCAGTTCAGCATTTTTTCTGTTTAACATTGCTTATTCATGAACTATATCAGAGAGCACCTATTAAGCACCAGCTGTTTATGCACTCTCCTGCCAGGGGCTGTCAAAGGTACCAGACAATCTTGCTCTGGTCTGCTCCTTGGGGTCCCTGTGGCCAGGCTCTCCCAGGCTTTTTAGAACTCCCCCCACCTGTGCCCCCAGCTGGAGGAGAATGTTTTTCCATCTTGGTTTGCATTTTCCTGTATGCACATGGCCTTTGCCCTGTGCCCCCACCATGCAGACCCCCACTGTGGTCATTATTGGCTTTCTTTCTGCCGCATGTCCATCTGGCTCTTGTCTTTGTTGAGCTGTGTTGCTTAGATGGTTGCGGTTTGGCATCTGTGCCTGGCTCCTAGTGGTGGGGAGTGTGTAGGGAGCAGGGTTGCTGTGGGTCTCCCTCCATGGTTCCGCTTTCCAGAGGAAGAGCCACCTGCAGGTATTCACCTTTGGGGACCTCCCTGGCTTCTGCCCTGTGGACCCTGCCCGGCCTGGGGCCATGTTGCTTCATTTTTTTGTTTGTTTTTAATCCTTACTGGAGGACATTTTTTTATTGCTCTTAGAGGAAGAGAGGGAGAGAGAAACATTGATGTGAGAAACATTGATTGGTTGCTTTCTTGTATACATCCCACCTGGAGATCAAACCCACAATCTGGGTATGTGCCCTGGCCAGGAATTGGACTTGCGGCTTTTTGGTCTACGGAACGTAGTTCTAACTGAGCCATACCACCCAGGGTACCTTGTTGCTTCTTGAGCTCTGGCTGCTTCTGCCCATCTGGCCAGACACAGATGCCATGACATGAAGGGGAGGAGGAGGAGAGAGACCCCTCAGCATCCTGGTCTCATTGGACAGTGACCGGTTTCCTTAGGGTTGAATCTTTGGAAAGGGCTGAACAGAAGGACGAGGAATAATTGCAGGTAGCTTCATCGACAGTGGTGGCAGAGAAAATGCCTTATCTGTAAGAGACAGCAGGGCCTTGCAGTTAATTGTTCTGTTGTTTTCCTCTTGCTATTTTTCCAACATGTCAAGGTAGGACCTTTGCCCTTGGCCTTCTCGTTGATGCTGAGGCTGGAGCTGGGTAGTGAGATAGGGGAAGAACCTCACTGGGGACTGATGGAAAGGGAACCCCTCCATGGATGCGCTCAGCCCCTTTGGCAATGCATTCAAATGGTCTGAGTGCTGAAGCACAGGCTATAAGCTTTGGGGAGAGGAAGAGGATATGAGGATCATCAGCAAATCCACCGACTTTTGGGCTGGTGTCCAGGGGCCTGTGCCAAGCAATGGTCACACCATACTTCAGGTATCAGACTACACCTTGCTACACCTTGGTATTTGGGTTTACCCAGTCACTACATGTGTGAATCAGGACTGACACAAGACCCTTCACAATCTGGGTTCTCCTTTCCTGCCCTGCTCCATGCAGGCACAGGTACACATACGCCACACAGGTCCACACACCCTGGAAATCTCCTTTTCCTTTTCTGATTTCACTGGGTGCCTCTGGGTTTGCACCTGTTTGTTCTTCCTGTGTTGAATTTTTCACTGACCTTTTCTTGGCTCACCCTAAGATTTTCTTTAGACTTCACCACAGTGGTTGTCTCTTCTTGGAAGCCTTCCTCCCAGCCCCAGGCTAGATTACATGGCCCGCTGGTCCCCACCACAGCTGCCTCTGCTGTCTCCCATGGGAGCACATGCCACACTGGTCTGTAGTCGTGTGTGGATTTCGCTGAGTACCCCACAGTCTGTGAGACGCTACAGGGTGGGCTCTATCTTAATTGTCATGATATCCCCAGCATGTGGCACATGGTGGTGTCAATAAATGTGCGTTGTATTGATGAATAAAAGGAAAGAAAACGTCAACAGAACACTTTAAAACCCTGAAGTCATGTCCCATGTGGAAGCTTAAAACATGTCTGCAAATTTTTTGATGTTCTTCTTTGTCAAAACATGAAGCCTAGGTCCTCTCCTTAAATATGAGTTGGCTTTCCATCTCCCTCTAATGAACAGTGTGTGGCAGAACCGTCCTGCCTAACTTTGGGGGTGAAATCATAAAAGATGCTACAACTTCTGCCTGACTCTCTCCTGGGATGCCTTTGTGACCTGGCCTCCATACTGTGAGGAAGCCCAAGTGACACGGAGGGGCCGTGCGTGATGTGCTAGCCGTGGCCCCCCCTCAAGTCACAGCCCACAGCCAGCATCAGATGCCAGACATCTGCATGAGTGAGTTTTCAGTTCGTTGCAGCCCCATCCTTCAGGCCGCGTCTGCTGACTCTAAGTGGGAGGAGACAAGCTTTCCTCACTGAGCCTTATCTAAATTGCAGATTCTTGAACAAAATAAATGCTGTCTTGGTTTAAAACTGGTAAGTTTTGGGTTGATCTGTTATGCAATAATTGATAACTGAAAAAATCCTAGAATTAGCAGCAGAAAAGTGGTTTAGAGAAGACTAGAGAAGATTTAGGGGAGGGGGAGGAGATATGGTATCTCATTCATTCAACATTTAACAAGTACTTGTTAATCTCCTACTATGTGCCTGGCATTGTGAACAAAAAAGGAATGTTCCAGGGCTTGGGAGCCTTCCCAAGTGGAGAGAGGGGCACAGTCATTAAGAAAACAAATAATATAGATTATAATTTCAGGAAGGTGCTAAAGGGAGTAAAGAGGGCGATGTGATTGAGAGTGATGGGTGCAGGCTTGGGCGACTTGAAATGGGGGAGGAAATGGGGAAGGGAAGCCCCTTCTCTATGAATTCTTGAAGGGTGATCTTGTCAAGCAGCCCAGCTTTATTCTGCATGGGAGATAGTTATTGCCTGGGTTGTGAAATTCTTTCCAGCCAAACTGAACCAAGATGGGACAGGCTACTTTCACTTGAGGCATGGTACAGTCCCATCTTGGGGTGTCCAAGTGAGGGTTGAGCCACTTCCAGACTTGAGAGGCCGGATCGTACAGGTGGCTGATAGGGAGTGGGAACAGACAGATAGAACTGACAGCTTTGCTCAGAAGCCATCAGTTTCATGTATACACCCACAAAGCACTGTTATTGAGCTTCTCCTTGAGAAACATTATACCTGAAACTAAGGAAGACACAGCCTTTCCTTCAAGAAGCTTACCTATTAGCAGACTGGTGGGGGAGACAGAGCCATGCAAACTACAAGCTGTAACAGGACGTGGGATGGAGAGTGATAGATGTGGTACAGCAGTCACACGTCAGCTGCTATGAGAAACCGACGACAGGGTCGTACTTCCAACGGGAAGGATTTAAGGAAGGAGTGTGTGTGTGAATGTGCATGAGTGTGTAGGAGAGAGACAGAGACAGAGACAGAGACACAGGATGAATCACCCCGGAGGGTGAGTAGAACTTTGTCAGATAGAGATGGCAGTGGGTAGGAGTGAAGACTGATATTCTGCTCTCTGTGTCTTAAAGGTGGACATCCAGAGCTCTCCATCAAGGGCTTTACCTATTTTATTAGCTGTATCTTTTTTTGAACAGATAGATGTTTAACTCAAACGGGAGGAAAACAAAGGGTAGGTGTCATTACTGGCACTTGCTATTACTGGACAGTTCAGGACTTAAGTTATGATAATACCTGGGAACACAGTGCTGCCTCAGGACTCAGTTTCCCTCTTTGTATTCCTTAGCTTTGTGTCTGTGTCAGCCAAGATGGTGGCAGAAAATGGACGGCACTCCCAAAGGGTTAACTGAGGGGAGTTGAATGAAGAGACTCTTTATAGAGATATGAATAGGTCTACGGGAACCAATAAGGATGGAGATGCACCCAGACACTGGCAATACTGAGAAGGCATGGCCCCTCCAAGGTCAGAAGAGGCAAGTGAAGGGAATGGTGTCCTCAGGACCAGGAAAGTGCTGTGGCATGGTAGAGGGCTCCCTGTGGACGTGGAGCTGTAGACATGGGTAGAGGAATGCAGCTGCTGCCCAGACTTTGCCAGGGGCGGGGAGGGGCATTGCATTTCCTAAACTCTCCTCCTCTTTCTCATCTCTTGCCAGCACCTCCCATTGGATGAATTCAACAAGAAGGCAGAGGGCATGGAAGCCCGGTTCATAGAGGTCAGTCTCTTGAGGCACAGAAGAGGGCAAAGAAAGGTTGAGAGAGAATGGATCTGGAGGGACAATGGAGAATAATCAGCACAGAGTCATTTTTGTTGACCTCATTCTCAGGCAGGCTTCCCCACGGGATGGTCATGTGGCAGGTGGCAGCTCAAACTCACATCCTCTTGAAACTTCAGCAGAAAGAGAAATCTTCACCAGCTCTAGCAGAAGCCCTGGAAGTTTTGTCTCCCTGACCTTCCTTGGGTCCTAAGCCTCTCCTCGCACCAGGCTGTGTCACCAGGACGATAGAATGCACTCCTTGGCCAGGTTTGGGGCATATGACTGCCCATCCCTGGAGCTGGGGGAGACAGTGTTAGTTCAGACCCACCTGCACTGCCTGGCCTGACATGGGGGAGGGCTGGCTCCCCACAAAAATGTCAGGGTGCTACTCCCAGAAGAAACAAGAGTGGGTGCTGAACAGGCAACAGCCTACCATACCCATTCAACCTTCCTGCATAACTGCATCATGGAGCAGAATGGAGAGCTTGTCTGTGCAATGAAGGAAAGAAGGTGGGCTCTGGGGGACACAGGGAAGGGGCTGGGGCTGTGAGGATCCTGGTTGAAGATATGGGAAAAGCCTGGGACACTGAAGATGATAGAAACATAAACACCCAGGAAGGGAGACCTGGAGACAGCCAGGCAAACAGCTTCTTTCATGACAAGGATGTTCCCTATATTCCTGAACATCACGATGCAGCTCAAAGTGATGACTGGGCAGCTGCAGGGGTGTGGCCAAGACAAAGCAGTGTTAAGACCAGCGCATCTCATGGGGTTGGGGGGTTGGGGAGCTGGGGCGTAAAAGGGGAAGAAGGATTTAAGAAGTACAAATTGGCTGTTCCAAAACAGTGATGGAAATGTAAAGTACAGCATAGGGAATATAGTCAATAATATTGTAATAATCAGGTATGGGACCGGGTGAGTTACTAGACGTACCAGGTGGTCCGGGTCTCATAAGTTATACAAATGTCTAACCAACATGCCGTGCACCTGAAACTAATATAATATTGAATGTCAACTGTAATTGAAGAAAAATAAAAGGCTAGCATATCTCAACTAGAGTCTGAAGGAAGGGGGTTCCTATTTAGGGCAAAATGAAAAAACGGTGAGTGAAGAGCCATACTTTTCCCCGTAGTTCTCTGGGTTCCAACACAGATACCAGAACACCTTAACCTAAGCATCGCATTTAAGCTGGATGTCCAGTAGAGAGCAAGAATGAAAGAAATGCAAACTCATGGGTACGATGAGATGGCTCGTTTCCCCTCATCTTTCGTGGCTTAGTCTTGCCTGGGATTTCCATTTTGCGTCACTGGAATGTTTATTCACAGTTTTTGGTGTAGTTTTTGTCTAGGTTTTGAGACTTGTATAAAGATGGCAGGTCTTCAAAGTCCTTTGCAGCTGTCTCCTTATACCTTAGGTGTCTGTTTCTCATTTGAGAGAGAAGCATCTAAAATCTGCTTAGAATTCATCAGAGGAAGACTCTATTTGCCTTTCCAACTTCCCTGCTCTTGGATCCAAATTTCCTCTACTTCCAGCTGAGAACAAGTCCGCCCCCCCCACCCCCCCGCCCCCCCGCCCCACACACACAGTAGCACACCGCTGCTGCTCTGTATGAAAACCAAGGGTTTTCTTTTTCCAGTCAGAAGAAAGTAATTTTCCTTTCACTCACCTGACTACCTTGTTCAGAGCATCCCCTGCCCACCCTTTTCTGATATCTTGCTGCTAAGTATTTGCCAATTCATTTGCATCTCAATGGTTCCTTAGCAACTATCTTACCCTGAGGACTAGGTACAAAGCTGCTCTCTGACACAGGGTGCTGGGGCTACATCACCCTCTTTCATGGTGCCTGAGTTACACCAAACCGAGCCCTCCCCAGACAGGAACGTTCACTCACATCGTCACAGGGGTTCTGAATTACAGTGCATTTCCTCCCTGCCTTAGCTGAGCATGAAGACTGCTAAGTGACCCTTGCACTAGGTGCCCCAAATAATTCACTGGTTAATAATCCACTGGTTCCTGAAAACCAACCTCTGATAGATGTCACAGGTCTCGGCATAGTCAGGGAGTCCTGTCTGCAGACAGGCGGTGAATTAGGTCCATTTCGTGGATCTGGTAGCCGAGCCTGACAGGCAAAATGACTTCTCCAAGGTGGGCCAGGCACCTGGAACATGTCACAGAGAGAGAGGTGAGCTCAGGGCACTGCTGCTTCCTGGTTGTTGGTCCACTCTCACATGCCTTCTGAAAAGTATCTCCCATTTGCCAACTATTGTGAGCTTCCAGAACAAATTTCAAGGTTTTTTTTTTTTTTTTTTTTTTTAAACCACAGGTATTTGACTCCAGTCATCTGAAGTCCTAGGAAATTACACTTCTCACCTAGCCAGGAATAACTGGCGAAATGAATATGCCAAACATGAGTATCACCTGGTTTCTCGAGTCTGGGCTGTTGATAGCCTTCCCATTCATGGGCATGTAGTATGAGTTGCATGGGAGGAGTGAGGGAGAGCCCAGCGTGTGTGTCTGTGTGTATGCTCGTGTGTGTATTTATGCAGATGATATAGATAGATAGTGGCACTGGACCGTTTATCAAATTAGAATATTCTGCCCTGAGTAGGTGGTGCTGCTTTCTAACAGTACCAGGCCTCCACCACCAGGGCTCACTGGCATGGAACAGCCAGGAAGAGCTAGCTATTCAGAAAAGGGCAATAAGAACAAAGCTCATTCTACAGTAGGGCTGACCTTTGTGACTCCCACTTCAATGTTGTTATTAAATATCTGAAAAAGACTGAAAGAACAATTACAGTATTGTCATAATGTATAAGAAGCAAGCCGCTCCCAAGGAGGCCCTGCCTTGGCTGCGCTTGGCAAAGCTGGGACTCAGCAGCAGTACTTAATTTCTTCTCATCTGGAAGTGGTCTTCCTTTCTCAGCACCAACAGAAGACCCCAAATGTGCTGTGTGCAGTTCTGCCCCCATGGGCTCCAGAAAGCTAAGGTGTCAGGGAGGAAGGGGCTGGGCCTCCCTGGATTTCTACTCATCTAGCTGTTTCCCTGAGTGTGGGGTCCCAGTTGCAGTTGTCTTGATAGCCGCAACCTACCTGGGTGCTGCTGGCTCTGGCATCCTGGTGAGAGTGTGCCGAGTCACGTTGGTTTGAAGGCTCTTCGAGGGTGGAGAGTGAGTGACTGGCTTTCCCAAGAAGGGCTGTCTTGTGGTCACGTCCTCCTTCACATGTCCCCCCAGCTAACTATGCAGCCTGACTATGCCAACGACAGGAAGCCACCACACAGGTAAGCCTATCTGTCAGGTGGGAACTTGCTACTTGGGCTTAGGGGATGGCCCTGTGGTGTCATGGCTCTCTCTCTCTGTCACCACCGAACCCAGTATTTCTCAACCTTATTCTCATTGTTGCCCACCCCTAAGGAGCACTTTTAGACACTTTTTCCCCTTGCCACCCATACGCTGTGAAATGTTAATACCACAGATACACTGTACATCTGTTGGTGCACTGAGGCCCTGCCAAAAGCCACAGGCTATTGTACTACCTAAGATCTTTTGCTCCCCCATGTCTTCCAGAATCATTGTTGCCTCTGTTCAGAGTACATTATCTAAATGGAATGAGTCTGGCCGCAAATAAGCCAGCCCTCATCTGAGTTAGAGCTCAGTTTCGCATCATCTATGTTTCCATATAACTTTTACCCAGCGTGTCACGGAGCAGTTGGAAAGGACGTCTACCTCAGCAGGTCCAAGAGGGCCCTGTGCTTTGTTGGATCCTGGGGAGGTCCCGGGCCCAGTGGAAGTGGGGGCGCAAGGGTAACGAAGGCTTGGGCTTGGTGGGTTATCAGTCAGTGTGGAAGTGTTTCAGCAGTTTAATGATTACAGTTTTGTCAGCCTGTATTTATTGCTCATTGGATTTGAAAATGGTTTTTTGAGCCTGGGTCGATTTTTTGAATAAATAAGTTTTCTTGTGGTGTAATTTACGTACAATACAATTTATCACTTCTAAGTGTACCATTCCATGAGACCTGACAAATGAATGTGGTCGTGGAGGCACAATACACACATGATGTAGAGAATATTTTTGTCACCCTCGTATCCCTTCCCTAGGACCCCTCTCCCTCCACCCCTGCCCTCCAGCAACCATTAATCTGACTGCTGGCTCTATGGTTTTGCTTAGTCTAGAAGTTGCTATAAAGGGAATCATGGAGTATGTCGTTTATTTTTGTTAGGCTTCTTTCACTTAGCATTATGCATTTGAGATTTATTCACGTTGTTGCAAACATCAATGACTCATTCCTTTCTGCTGCTGAGTAGTACTACACTGCATACATATTTCACAAATGGTTTGTCCATTCAACAGTTGATGGACTTTTTTTTTCTAGTTTTTAGGGGTTTTTTTTAAATCCTCACCCAAGCATATATTTATTGATTTTTTTAGAGGGAGGAAGGGAGTTGGGGGTGCAGGGAGAGAGAGAAAGTGAAACATTGATGTGCGAGAGAAACATCACTCAGCTGCCTCCCGTACACGCCCCAACTGGGGATTGAACCCACAACCCACGTATGTGCCTTGACCAGGGACTGAACCACTGCAACCCTTTGGTGTATGGGGTGATGCTCCAACGGACTGAGCCACCCGACCAGGGCTCTAGTTTTTGGTTTTTATGAATAAAATTCTGGTGAATATTTAAGTACGTGTCTCTGTGTAGACACAAAATGAAAAATAAGTTTTCATTTTTCTTAAGTAGATCCTTAAGATATAATTGCTGGATAACATAGTTAGTGTAGATTTTTAAGAGGCTGCCAGTTTGTTTTCCAGCGTTGCTGCACCACCTTGCACTCCCGCTGATGGTGTGTGACGGCCCCAGTGGCTCCGCATCCTCACCAACAGTTGATATTATCAGTCTTTTTAATGTCAGCCATTCTGGTGGGTATATAACGGCATCTCATTGTGTTTTTCATTTGCATTTCCCTAGTGACTAATGATGTTCCTTATATGTGCTCCTTAGCCATTCATATAGGTTTTCTTTGATAAAATGGGTATTTTGTCCATTGATTTGTTGTTGCTATTATTGGGTTGTCTGTTCTGGGTTCATTTCTAACTTGTATGGTTGTTTGGAGATAAGGGAGGAACTCCACTCCTGCTACTGCCTGACTGTTGGGATTGTTGTGTCGGTACCTGCTGGGTCTCATTCCCTCTCGTTCCTGGAGGTGGGGGCAGGACGGGCCAGGATCTTCTCCACAAGGATGGCTGTCAGTTTTCAGGGAAGAAGTGCTATGGGAGTGTGCGAGCCTCCACAGGAAACCATGAGCTGGTGATCCGGGACTCTGTTACCCTGTGTTTATTTCCCATGTATAATCCCTAAGTTCTACCCTCATACCCACCATACTCCTGGGCGTGAAGGAAGGGCCTATGCCCCCAGCCTGCCCAGAGGTGCAGGAAGAGCTGTGTGCCCTGATGGTGGCAGCAGAAATCCCCAAACATCCTGCTTTTCCAGGGTGTCCTCATTGTTGCTATTGTTGGTGTCTTAAGTGGTTTTTTTTTTTTTTTAATGGAGAAAGGTGGGATTCCTGTGCACAGGGTGCCCCATGAAGGGTGATCTGCACAGGGAAGCACACCCAGGCTCAGCCCAGCCTTTCAGGGCTAGGCCCATTTAGTAGGGTGCTGGGTGCCCCAGGTTTCCCCTTACCTTTCTGCTGGCGGCTTCGACTCCTGAGAGTTTTTCCCGGCCCATCTGGTGTGTGCTGTGCTCAGCCTGTAGAGAATGACTTTGGTTTATTTCTGAACTTCAGATGACAGACTCAGAATTCCACAGGCTTCTCAGCGCCGGGGCTGTGTAGGTGCTTCCGCTAAGGTTGCTGCTATTTGCATGGTGATGATCAGTGATCACAGTAATCATGGGGGTGGTGACACATGACAAGCCTGCGGAGGCCTGCCCCGGTCGATGTCATAAAGAGACTGCGTGCTCAGTGGGGCCCCGCATCATTTCTCACAAACACCTCTTGTGCCCACGAGCAAAGGTGCCACTGACACAGTGTCACGTCTGGCTCTGGGCGAGGTGGGCTGTCGGAGTCCCCTGAACCCAGCCAGGGGCCGGCACAGGGTAGACACCTGGTATATGTGGTGGGTGGATGGATGGGCTGATGAACAGTCCCCTATCACGCCACAGTGAGTCACCATGACACAAAGACAGGAACGTGAATCAAATTGACACAACGGCAGCGTAGGAAACCTGGGTGACCCAGGTGACTGATACACCTGGGACCTGAGGATGGTTTAGACAAGGAACTGCCATTGACAGGACCTGTTCCTAGGGGAAGCTGAGGGGTAAACTCTGCCTGAACATGTGGAGGTGGAGGGTGGTGGAGTGTGCATCACGGGAGGAACAGCAGGAGCAGAAGCATGGTGGCGGGAAAGGAAAATGAGTACTTGGAACAGCAGGGACAGTCAAGTGAGTGCTCATGGTACAGCCAGCGGGCCAGTGTGGCAGGAAGTTAGAGGGGGGATTATGGTGGGCAAGGGTAACCCCCTGCAGGAGGGGGTAGTTTTTGAAGGAAATAGAGAGTTGGTGCCCATAGAGGAAGCAGGGTATAAGATTCCCTTCCAGCCAGGCTTGCCTGACTTTGGCCGAAATTATCTGGGATGGGGACCCTGAAGACATGTGCCCCTTGTCTTGGACCCCTTGGCTCCAGAAAGACCAGGAGGTGTTCAGCATCATTGGAGGACTCAGCATCATTGCTGCATCCTGAGTCCCAGGGCTCGGCTAGCATCGCCAATAGGGCTTCACTGAGAGGAAGGCAAGGTGTCCCTTGCAATGGCCTGGGCCAGCATTTTGCAAACTGTCTCCTCTGGTCTCACCAGCTAGTGGGCGGTCTGTAACCCAGCATGTAGGCCTCACCTGGGAGTTTGTTTGATGTGCAGGGTCTGCCCTGACTAAGAGTCCCAGGCTCTAATCTTCCACATCGGGGAAGTGGCCTCTTTAAACAATTGAACCTTTTTTTTGAGCATTTTTAATAAAAGGAACCCTTTTAGATTTTGAAAAACTAAAGAGACATAACAAGTAAATACAACACATGATCCTTTACTAAATCCTGTACTGGGGGGTGGGGGGAATGGTGGGGAGAAATTGCAGACAACTGTAATTGAACAACAATAATTTATTTTTTTTAAAAAAGGACTTATTTGGACAATTGACAATCGACCTGAGCTCCCAAAATTAATGGAGAGGGTCTTATTAGATGAAAGTATTATAAAAATATTAAACTTTCCAAATTTGATGAATGTATTGTGGTCAAGTAAGAGAATATCCTTGTTCTCTTCATGAGTACACCCTACTCTCAGCGGGCTCAGGAAGGAAAGTTAACCATGAAACAAAGGTGTGTGTGTCCACAATAAAGGTACATATAATATGAAGTGTATATGTAATATATTACATTCTATACTACAAAGTACATGGTAGAAAGAGTAAAAAAACACATGTGGCAAAATGTTAACAATTGGCAAATCAGGATAAAAAGGTATATGGGGTTCCCTGTTCCATTCATTCAGCTTTCCTGTGTGATTACTATTATTTTAAAAGTGAATAGTTTTTAAATAGTACAAGGTGGGGGACCCAAAAAACCCAGAATTATCTTCTGGACAGCAGGCCCCTTGTAGTACATGTGACTAGGTGAATGTCCTAGGAACACATCTGTATCAGTGTGCCAGCTGGCGTTGTTGTGAGAGGCTGGGCTTGGCTTCAGTGAATTTTTTTGGAGACTCCTTCAATGCATTTGCCCATTTCATGATGGGTGATTTACAAGTGCACTGGCCCACTCTGCGCTGAGTGTGCAGCAGTTTTTGACCAAAAATGGCATGACTCCTACCCCCCCACCCTCTTTACCCCATCTCGCACTGAGCAACTTTTTTTTTGTTTTCCCGGTGAAAAAAGTCCTCAAAGGGAAATGTTTTGCTGATGTGGAAGAGGTGAAACCAAAACATGGCAGAAGCACTAAAAGACATAAAAATCGATGAGTTCAAAAACTGGCTTGAGCAGTAGAAAAAAAATCTCGATAGGTGTATTCCATCAAATGGAGAGTATTTTGAAGGTGACTGAAGTTTAAACATGTGAGAATAAATTCACAATTTTTTATAAATAAATTCTGGGTTTCTTTGGCCCCCCCATTGTATGTGTTGTTTAAAAGTTTGATGGATGCTGCAAGTTCACTCCCAAAAGGCTGAACCGATTTGTATTCTCACGATGTTGTGAGCGGGTCGGTGCAGCTGTTTGATGTAGCTATTTTTATTCAGCTCTTTTGATGCCAGGGACTTTTTTGATGGGGTCATATATCAGTTTTGACCTGGGGATATTTTGTTTTTTCCCTAATTTGTTATGAATATTTCTAAAAGTACTGGAAAGTCAAGAGCGCAATGAACATCCCTAGCCCATCACCCATATTTGACGTTTGTTAATATTTTACCGTATTTATTTATCGGTACACAGGTTTGGGGGCGGTGGGGAATTGAGACTCAGCAAAATTGAGTAAGTGCCAAAGGTAAGCAGTGCAGCCAGACACCAAGTCCTCTGCACCTTGTCCTTCATCTCCTGTCTCCCAGCTTTTCCCAAATTGCTTCCTGAACAGATACAGTTGATGTTTTTTTATGAAGCAGTTTCGTAGAGTGTTGGAGTTGGACAGACTTGAATTTGAATTCCGCCTCTGACCTCAGGCAAACTATTTAACCTTGCCTCCTTTTAGTCGTCTGATAAGTGGGGATGGTGTCAAGTAACCTCTCAAGATTGTTGTGAAGGAGAAATGACATAACCTGCCTTCAGCTTGCCCGCGCCGTTCTTTTTCTCATTTCGTCTGCATCTCTCTTTTCATTTAAAACAGATCTCCAGGCCACCTCCTCCAGAAAGACTGATTCCTACGTCTTTACCCTGCCTGCCAATCTTTTGACTAGTCCATATATTGCTGATGTGTGGTTCTGTCTTGTCTGCTCCAATAGGTGTGGAGGGCCAGAGCTCTGGGTCTCTGAAAGGTTGGTACTCAGGCACGTCTGCTGGGGTGATGTTCAGCAGCCTGACTTCACCCATCATGACCAGGAACCCCAGGCCTCTGGCAGCAGGGCCTCCGGGGTCACCTACCCCCAGGCGAGCAGGTCTGGAGGAATTCCCAGCAGCTCTGGCATAGCTAGGAAAGGGCTTGTGGCCCACTGCTCCTGTCCCCACCCATCTTCAGGGTTTCTTCTCACTGGGCCAAGATTCAAGTTTGTGGGGAAGGGAAAGCAGAGGCCTGGGACTAGGGTGAGAGGAGGGAGGTACTCACTTCAGGTGTAAAATTTAAGGAGATGCCAAAAAGTTCAGTAACTAAGATAAATACATTAATGTTTAAAAAAAAATCAGATCTTTAAACTCTGGCCTGGGGGCTTACCTTTATTTGAAAATAAAGAATAAAGTTTTAAAATAAAGTTCGAAGGTCTCAGTCTGCCCACATGCCCACTCTGCAATAGCAGTAAGGCCTACAGGTCTTTCATTCTTTACAGGGCCAGACACTCTGATGCTCTGAGCCCTTGGCTCCCTAAGCCCGTGGGCAGCATGGCTTGCGGAAGGAGCACTGAGGCCTGGAGGTGGGCATGCGTGGAAGGTTTGGACCTGTTGGGTGGTGCCGGTTCCCTTGGCATGGTTAAAGGGCACACACAGGACCCCTCCCTGGCCTTAGAACTGAAGGTGTGCCTCTGTGCAAGAGAGGTGGTGCTGGGAGTCGGAGAACTGGCTCACATGACCTGCTGGAGATCTTGGAAAGTCACCTCATCTCTCTGAGGCTCAACTTCATTCCCTGTCCAATGCGGGTGATGGAGTCCAAGCCCCTCCCCTCTGGGGTCTTCAGTTAAAGGTTGTTGGAAAGGAATTGGAGCCAAGGTTGGTGTGGCCTACTTTGTCCTAGAACAGCGATGTGCTCTGGAAATGCAAGCTGCTCCTGTTAGAACAGTGATGCAATTGATTCCTGTGGACAGTGTCAGCCCCTTGGCCCCAGCCTGGCTGAGTGGTCATCCCCAAAGAGGGGGATCTAGTCCAACACCCACACCCCAGCCCAGAGTGGGAAGGTGCAGTGACAGGGGGAGGGTCTCCTCCACGTCCAGCCAGGTTTGCAGCACCTCTTGGGGTCTCATGGCTGTGTTCCCACTACCTACTCCTCAAACAGGTGGTTCCCCAAAGCCTGCCCCCACCCCATTTCTGGTTCACCTAACACTTGGGGGCTGTCCATTTCCCTGACTTTCCTAAGAGCCACATGGACAGGGAAGGCATAACCGAGGACCAGGATATGTCCCCTGGGTGATTATTTCACACTCCCAGGTGATTACAAGGCCATGGCTGTTGATTTTGTTTTCACCTCCCTTTGGCGTTTCATGCTACAGGAAGTGAAACTTGTGACTGGCTCTTGAGTTATGATATTGGAAGTCCTTGGTTTAAGAACCTGGCAGGCAGACAGCCCGGTGGAGGGGTTGGGGGCTCCTCGGTTTTGTAATGTATGCAACCTGGCCATAGCATGTCCATGCTGCTGGGGACAGTAACATGGCCCCTGGAGAACCTTCTCGGCATCTGGCCTCTCCTGCCACAGGCTATGTCTCAGGGTGAACAGGGGGCTGATCAGAGGCTGAGGAGCAGAAGGGAACCGGCAGCCTGGCTGGAAACGGGGTAGAGATAGCAGGTGGGGGCAGACTTAATCTTTACCATGCAGTGGGACACATAGTGACCATCTTACAAGTGGAAGGGGCTGTATTAGGATAGAAACAGGTCTAAACATGGAGTCTCAGAGAGAAGAGCACTTGGGCAGGTGGGGTTTTTACTGCATGCAAAGGTGAATTCCTGCTTGAACACAGAGAAATGGGGGTGGGGTAGGCATCATCACACCTCTGTGTTATTATTTCCGTAACAAATCAGGGTTTTCTGTTTGGCGTGTGTCCCTTTTTTCTGCCTGTGTCTCGCAGGTTGCCTTGCACAGGCTGGCAGGATGTGCCCGGCTGGTGATTCCCCATTTCCCATGAGGCAGGTAGAAGCGTACTGTTTGGGTGATCTTGGAGACCAGCTGCCCACCCTCACTCGGCCACTCTGGAGGTGTGGACCTTGGATGGTCATCTTTTCCTCTGCGAAATGGAATGAATGCCCCCCATGCACTTATAGAGGCTTTGGTAGTAAGTGAATGTCAACATAAAGCCAGTGCTGAGTATGTAGTATATACTCAACAATTGCTTCCTCCTTTTCCCCCATACCTGTTCTTTCCTTTCTCCTTCAAGGCAGTAGTATAGGGTTTCTGCTTGGAGAAGCTGGGTCTCCACTTGCACCCCTGCCCTGCCTCGTGCAGGCTGCTGAGACACTGCCCTTGCAGTTTCTCCTTGTGGGCAAAGCAACTGGCCTGTGAGGGATGTTCCTGCAGTCCTGCATCTCTTATCTCTGCCCTGCTGGAGGGCTTCCCTGTGACAGGGGCCAGGGGCACTGATGCTGCCTACCCTGGCCCGGCCTCGCCTCCCCATCACTTCACCTTGCTGGGGTGGGTCCAACTCAGAGGACAGATGGACACCCTGTCCTCTGAGCTGGACCCAGTGTCGGCTAATTGTTATGACAACTGATCTCCACATTGGTTATTCAATAAGAACAACTTTGTTTCACCCTCATTCTCAGTCCAGGGAGGCCAGTGGCAGGGCTCTATTCCATGCCATCAGTCAGGGACCCACGCTGATGGAGGGGATGGCACCCCTCTTACCTGAGCCAGAGGTGATACATCACCTCTTCTCCTCTCCTGAGGACACCAGCTGAGAAATGGAGTGAGCCTCCTGCTGCAACGCCACAGCCTCTCTGCAGTCCGGGGACAGGGGCAAATGCCTCGCTGCCTCCAGGTGAAGTCTGTCCACCAGGCGGGCTCAGAAAATTCCTCCCTCCACCCCTCCCTCAGGTCTTTTCCTTCCTTTTCTTCCTTCCCTCCTTCCTTCCAGCATTTACATGTCCTTGGTTCAGGAACTAGCTGCCCTTAATGAAGAGGAGGAAGAGGTGCTTAGGGATAACTTTTCAGATCATGGCAGCTGGGCATGCTGATGACAGACAAGAAATTATCCAGATTATTCCATACATACAGAGGCACGCAACTGGGATAGTCGGGGTCCAAGTGCTTTTGCACCAGCAACTTCTGGGTGATTGTATTTTATGTATTTATGTTTGTCTGGGCCACCTGAAGGGCTCTCCACACTGTCTTCTCTGTTCCTGGCGCTGACTCCCATGCTTCCTCCTGCCTCTGAGCATTTGTACCTACTGTCCCTGCTGTTGGGTAAAAGAAACAAAAATCATAGACTCTTCATACAGTACAGTGGGTTTTAAAAATTAAGAAAAAATACTAGAATTAGGAATACATAGAGATTTAAAAATGATAATAAAATGGTGAAAACCAGGGAATTAGCTACTTAAAAGATTTAGTGAAAAGTGAAAAAGGTTCAAATAAAGATGAAAGATAGGGATTAAAAACAATGGCGAAGCCCTGGCTGGTGTAGCTCAGTGGATTGAGTGTGGGCCTGCAAACCAAAGGGTAGCCAGTTTGATTCCCAGTCAGGGCACATGCCTGGGTTGTGGGCCAGGTCCCCAGTAGGGGCTGCGTGAGAGGCAACCACGCATTGATGTATCTCTCCCTCTCTTTCTCCTTCCCTTCCCCTCTCTCTAAAAATAAATAAATAAAATCATAAAAAAACCCCTAAGTATAAAAAAATAATGCTGGATAAAAACATAAACCCCAATGGACAAGATAAGATGTGAGGTCCAGAAACCTAAAGTACTCAAAGACTAGATTGTAGGATGCAAGAAGACATAAACCAGAAGAAAACAAACTTCCCCAAACCACAGGTGATGAGGGGGAGAAGTCTGGCTCTGTGAGGGTCCCAGGAGGATGCCTCTGTCTCGCTCTGGGGATTCTGGGGCATGAAAAGTTCCAGTGCAAGCAGAAACAAGCTTCTCTTTAGGAGTCAGAGGCTCTGGGTGGGTGGGGATGGAGATACTGGGAGGCTGGGCAGCTTGCCCTTTGTCGTGGCCCAGAGATCTTTCTTTTCTGCCTGTGTTTGGGACAATTGCAGGGGGCAAGGAAGTTGGGAGGTCAGAATTGGGAGCCACACACTAAGAGCAGAGTGGCCCCTCCCAGACAGCGTATCCAGGAGAACACTGGTAGGTGGAGGGTGAAATAGAGTTAACATGAGACAGGTGGGAGGAAGGGGCTGTCACCAAAGGCTTGGGCTGTCTGGGAGCTGTTTTAAGAGCTGGGAGGTCTCCCTGCTCCACTCTTGGGGGGATGTATCCTGGGTGTAAAGGAATTTTTCAGCTGGCAGAGATACCCCTTTCCCCTGTTACTGCCCTCCTGTCTGGAACCCTACCTCTAGGTGCCACAGCTTCTGGTCCGCATGGCTATGTCACCCCACGGGAGGCTTCTGGGCTGTCCCCAGACATGGGCAGATGCCACAGGCATCTTCTAGTCTAGGCATCCTGGCCCCTGGCATTTCTCAGCACCCCCACACTGGCCACCCTTCACCCAGACCTGGACTGCGGGTGCGCTGAAATACTGCAGGCTGACGGTGTGTGCAGAGTGCTGGGGACGCTAACCAAGATGTACATGTGTTCCTTTCTCATTCCCATTGCAAAAGGATTTACTCTCTAAAGTCAGGCCCTTGCCCTGACACTTCAGGAACGTCCAGGATTCGTGTTTAAAGTAGTGGGACATTATTCCTCACCATTGGAGTAGGCAAGACCACTCTGTCCTCTCCCCACCCTGCTCTAATACCCGTCCTGCACCAGAATGCGTTTCTTTCCTAGTTTGCCTCATTGTGGAAGGACGACAGGTCTAAGTGACATCAGGGAGCCTCTATTTTTGCTATTAAGTTTTTTCCCGTCACCTCAGAAGAGACGTGTGTTATCTCGGTAGTGCTGCCATGGTTCCAGAACAGGAGTAGCAGACTGTAGCTGTGGTTTGGCATAAATGAACCCAGACTGTCAGTCCACCCAGGGATCAGACTCAGCAAGACCTGTACCTTTGCCTCATATCTGGCCCAGAGGGATGCAGCAGTGTCCTTGACTGGGTGGGATGGGCCACCCGTCACCCCCACCAGGACCACCCAACTTACTAGTTCTCTGCACCTTCCAAGCACCCATCACTGGGTTGAAAGGCTCCACTCACTTGTTCCTGGGCTTTGGCCTCTCCGATAATTGCTTTTGCTTCAGAGGCACTTTGTCTCTCAGGAGGAGGTGCGGACTGGTGTAAATGACTCACCTGCCTCCTTACTGGAGGAAGTAAACTCAGAGAGAAGCTCCCAGAAAACTAGGGATAGGTATATAGGCCAAGCTCTCAGAAGGGAAGTGTCTTCTATGAGCAGTGGGTTTGATAAATGGAGAGGGGTAGAGCTGAGCTTACATGGGCAGAAAGCAAGGGGTGGAGGAGGTCCCTCCAGACTTGGAAGGAGCAAGATGTCCCTAGGAAAGACCAGTACCTTCTTGTGGCAGTCTTCTGGGTGTGGATTTGACTATTGGCTGGAAGGAGGCCCCTGTGCAACACTCAGACAGAGCTTGCCCATAGCATTGAAAGCTGCTGGGGTCTTCTCGGATGGGGCTACCCAGGCTTAAACCTTTTAGTGTTCTGGGATGGGGAGAGGGAAATTTTTCTGGATTGAGTGTCAGGCCCCAGATGGTAAAGTGTGGGAAGAAGAAGAGGAAGGAAGGAGGGAAGGAAGTAGAGGAAGGTGGAGGTGGAGTGGGGCTGAATATAACTCTCTCCTGCTTCACTTGGCCCTTTCTGAGCAGAACCACCTGGCAGAACCCAAGAGAAGTGGAAAGAGAGGACAGGGAAAGAAGGGAGAAAGAGAGTGAAGGGACAATAAGGGGCAGTGGAGTTGATGCCATCAGGGTCCTCTCAGTGGCTCAGAATTCCAGCTGCCAGCTGCCAGCTGCCCCCACTCCCCCCCCTCCCCCGCCCCCCCGCCCGCAGTATCTGCAGGATTCCTGCTGCAGCAGCCACATAAGCTCTGTCAGGGCTCTGGGGTCTTGGGGGAAGAGAAGACTTATAAGGCTTGCCCGCTGAGTGCCAGCTTTGTCTCAGACTCTGTAACATGGCACTTGCACGTACCCCTCACAATAACCCTAAAGGATAGCGTTCTCATTTCCATGCTACAGTCAGGGAAATGAAGGCCCAGCTTGGCCAAGGTAATGCCAGTTTTCTTTCTACTATTCCCATGAGGCAATCAGTGGAAACAGGTACGTTTCCCATGGAACATCACACATGCAGAGATCCATGCTGATGTCCTCAGGAAACTGTAAATACAAAGATAGGTTTATTGCCTGAAGTCAGAAGTCAGTGATATTGTCAGTTTGCATGCAACAGGCTACGATGCCACAGATGCCTGCAACAGCAGAGAGGCAAGTGAGCAGGAAAAAGGGAAGCCTGGCAGAGAGGTTGTGAGACGTGATCCATTAGCGTAGATCTGAGGCTCTTCCATCTATCCTTCCTCCAGCATCTGCTGTTGCTTTTAAAAAGAGGACAGACTGACATTTGGAACCAATACATTTGGAACTATTGGATGCTTCCGCTTGCAAACTCAGAATAATCAAAACCAAATTCAATTTCCCTATAAGTTTTCTTTGAATATTTGCAAAAAGAACAATGTATATTTTTTTGTAATCCTAGGCTCTTGCAATTTATTAGGCGATGGGCAGTTCATTGTGTGTCCAGCATGGTGAGGCTATTCATTCCTGTTGACCTGGCATGCCAGGATGGAGTTGACAATGAGACAGGGCCAGTCGGGGGTCAAGTACTGGGAGGCAAGTGAGTTTAGGGAAGGAGACCGGAGGGAGTAGACCAGATGCTGAATGTGCTGGGGCGGAGTGCCAGTTGGTGCACACTGGGCTTGAAAGGTCTGGGTCTGGGCGTCCTAGGGTGTGACGCGCAGCAGTGCTGTGTGCTCCTGCCAACTGGAATCCTCATCGCAGCTCTCCATGTTGTTAAAAGCTGTAGCCAATTATATTGTTCAAAAATGGCTACAACAATATCTCCCATCCCACAGGCTCTTTGGCAATGGGTCTGTGCCAACAAAGGGTCTAATTCCCCTCTCCCTGAATCTGAACTGGTAACTTGCCTGACCAGTAAAATGTGGCAGAAGTGATGGGACTTCCAAAGCTAGGTCACATGCAGACTCACAGCTTCTACCTGGATCTCTGGGAACTCTAGCTGTTAGAAGGCTCACTCGGACTCCATTTGTCGTGTTGTAAGATGTCGAAAACACGTGTGGGGTTTCAGTTGATGGCAACCAGGTGAGCTCCCAACTGCCAGCCAGCACCGACTGCCAGCAGTGTGAGTGGGCCATTTGGGCATCGAAATTAGTATAGGTATCAGGTGACTACAGCCCCTGCCAGCATCTAACTGCAACCTTCTGAGTGACCCCAAGTGAGAGCTACCCAGCTGTGAGCCCAGCCAACCTGCAGAATTGTGAGGCATCATAAAACATTAGTGTCTTAAGCCACTCATTTCCAGGGTGATTTATTCCACACAATAGGTAGCTGGAACACAAGCAGTCACTTGAAATTGTCACATAAGACAAAACCCAGATAGGCCCCAGGTCAGTGACCACAGTCATGGCATGTCACTCTTCCTCTGGGGGGCCCTAAGGTTCAAGGCCTAAGACCTTGAAAACCAGAAGGAGACAGGCAGTGGCATGCCTGTTGCTGTACCCTGATCTAAGGAGAGAACGCTGGAGCTGTAGGATTATGTCAGTGAACTCCAGAAGCTTGGTGGTTGGTCTTCAGTCTGGCAACATAAATGCCCATCAGGCCAGATCTCTTCTAGCTCTAATGGGATGGTTTTGAACCTAAACATGCAGGATTGTTCATTTCATGTGGTTGGTTTTGGCTGAGTGTCCCAGCAATTGAGTTTGGATGAATGTCCCTTGCAGGGTTTCATCCAAGTGGTTGATAAAAATGCCAAAGAGGAGAGAGCCTGTGAAATCTCATAGGAGATGCTGCTTCCATAGGGCCCTGTCTGGGTTCTGCTCTCCTGCCAGCTGTGAATCAACCAATTTGTACTTGTCGTGGCCAACAGTTCTCCATCTGATCCACCGTCTTACGAACTGCTTTACTGAAATCTAGATACAGTGTGATCTAGTGGCCTAGGGAAACTTTCAAGAAGACTGGGAGGTAGGTTGGGTGTTTCCTACTCAATCCATGATGCCTCTAGGAAATCTCTCTTTCCTCTGCATATAAATATACTCCAGTCTCCACCTTCCACCATGGTTTGGCTCATGGTATATAATGTTCACTGCCTATTTTTTTTCTTCCTGAAAGAGATATTACATTTACCTTCTGTTTTCTACCATTTTTTCATTCTTCCTTTCCTTGAAGATGCCTTTCTTTGACCATATATGCATTGTCTTTCTATATTATATTTTCCATCAGATAGCATTATACCATAAAAAGTAATGGACAACAATTTTTTAGATGCTGAGCTTAGAACCAATATACATTTAGGAACTTTTCATGTTATCACCTCTGTGTCCAGCCTAGATCAGTTCAGATTCATTGTTGCCTCTCTTCCCATTTCTTTTCTCCTCGTCCTGGAGGGGGAAGAGATGGGCCTCTTCCCGGCAGTACTGCTTTGCATATAATTGATCATTCTTGCTGTGTCATTCATCTGCCTTCTCTGGTTCTGGATAAATAACTCCCAGTTCCTTGTGTGTTTCTTCCCCATCCCTGTTTTTCAGGGCTTTAATCAGTTTTATTTTATTCTCCACTATAAATGATTTTAAAGCCCCTTGGAAATATAAAGGTTGTCTAAATAATAAATTATCATTTTGGCAAATGATACTGAGACATTTAGATAGATAAAATTAATCACCCCCTTATAGCTATATAGCAGCTTTTCCACAGGGAGTACAAAGTAGTTTGTAGAGCTCATAGTTAATTCTCGAACCATTCCTGGAGAAAAAGGGTCATTTATCTGTTTAATTGGGGGAAAGGTCATGGAGATGTAGGTGACTTCTTTTTGCAGCCCCGCCCCCTGCCACCCAGCTCAGTACGTGGTGTGAAAGAGGCCTCAGCTCTCTACTCAACATCCAACACTGTACGCATAGGAGTGTTGCCTCTTTTCCACCTGAAGAGCATCAGGCAATGGGCTCCCTGGGTGGACATCATTCCTTTGATCCAGCCTGTACACTGCCCAGGCTAATGGACAAAAGGCACATTTTCTTTAGAGTGAATTCTCTGTCCAGAATGCTTCAGGGTCTCTCGCAGCACCAAGTACGAACACCATAGATTCCACCAATATTCGAGGAGCCTGTGCTGTCACATACATCAGCTCATTAATTATTATGCCCATTTTGTAGGTGAGGAAAACCTAAATGGCTTATTCAGACTCACATAGCTGTCATGTGGTAGTGCTGAGATCTAAGGCCATGTTCATCTAACACCCTAGTCTAGTACTTTCTCTTGTCTTTAACCTGAGCTTATGGCTATGTCCATGAATTTGGCTTTAAGCGACAGAAAGCAAAATCAAGACACATGCATGCATCTGATTGGCTCATGGAAGGGAAAGTACAGGGTGATGCTGGTTTCAGACATGGCTGGATTCAGGATGCTCTCAGGACTCAGTTTCTGATACTGTTCCACCATGGTCACCAGCTCCATTGTTTTGACTTCAAGAGTAACTGGGTGATTCACTTTTTGGGAGTTCCTGCAGAGTCCTGGAGGGCATTCTGATTGATCCCAGCCTGGGTCACATGCTCATCCCAAACCAGTCACCATTCTTAGGGTCTGGAATTCACTGATTGGCCCAGATTATTCCCTGCCCTGGGGAGCTTGGGTGGGGGTTGCTGTAAAGAGGGGGTGAAATTGCAAAAAGGAATACAAGGCAGTTATGAAAAATACGACAAATCAGTGAGTTCTGGCTGACAGAAACATCCCAGCCCTCCCTTGGCACCCCACCCTGAGTCCTTATGCTCTTGATGGGCTGCTCCTCAGGTGAACATCCATCCCCCTGTTCCACCAGCATGCCTTTGCTTATGCTTTTTTTCCTGCCCCTGTTTTTCACCTTTCCCATCTGAATTCCCCTGTACACTTTGGCCTACTTCAT
Organism: Desmodus rotundus; assembly: GCF_022682495.2. NCBI lineage: Eukaryota > Metazoa > Chordata > Mammalia > Chiroptera > Phyllostomidae > Desmodus > Desmodus rotundus. The sequence continues at coordinate 104,647,054 of NC_071394.1, read as the reverse complement.
ACCTTCTTGGAGTAAGGAAGCTGTCCTGGCCACCTGGCCCCTGGAAGCTTCCTCCCTTGAGGTCCTCTGTTCTAGATTCCTGCTTTCCTTATTGGGGCCGTATTTGATGAAAGATATCTGTTTGGCACTTTGGACAGTTTTCAAGGAAAGAGATTATGTTCAAGTTGGACTAAACATGCAAAATTCACATCTCAGTGATATATTTGGAACTTTTGGCGAACACCCATATTTTGCTGTGTATAATGGACACCCACGTTTTGTGCACATTATACACAGGATTATTATACCCATTAATGTACCCATGGGTATAATACATCCTTATTTTTCCCTCAAAATTTTGGGCAAAAAAAGTGCACATTATACACAGCAAAATACGGTACTTGGTGAAAAGCACTGTAGCAAAGGATGCAGGCAGAGCCAACTATGTATGAGTAGGAATGAAAAAGATCTCATGGGGTCTTAATAGACCCGAGACAAATATGACTCTGAATACAGTGCCATAATGAGGTATCTGACATGGTCCTCTGAGACCCTCAAAGTGGGATCGAAACTTATGGGCCATTTTGGGCTGGAAAGTTGTATTTTCGCTCTGTTCCTGGTCAATTAGAAACTTCTTGGAGCCTAGTCCCCAGCTGGGCCACAATACTTGACAATGTGTTAATTCCCAGCATCTGACTGAATCTAATCATTTTACAGATCAGGAATCTGAGATCCTGAGAGGTTGAATTAATTCCCCAGGGTTGTGCAATGGGTTAGAGGCACGACTACAAGTGGAAATCCTATCTGGTGCTCTCTCTAATCTCTGTGGTTGTTCAGCGGGGCCCAGCAGGGCATTTAAGGCTGGAGAATGACTTTGTGAGGGAGACTTGGGGACTGCAGGCTGTCCCTAGCCAAAAAGGGTCTGAGGGCCACAGACAGGGTCTGGTGGTGCTTTCTGAAGAATAGCCAGCACAATTTTGGGCTTGTGTGGACACTGAACCAGTGCATGAAAACCTGGGTTAGCTTGATAATGCTTCTTAAGAACAGAAGTTCCTAGTTAGGAAGATGCCACCCGATATTTTCTATATTGGAGGAGAATGGGACTCTCAGGCTAACAGAATGCTGGGGAGGACCACTGAATCCTGTCTCTGTAAGCGCTAAAGGGGGAAGTCTGAGTGGCTCAGACGTGAGCTGCCTGAGACTGGTGGGGTGGTGCCCTCCGTCACCCAGCTCATGCTGTGTTGGGGAGTGCTTTCCCTCTCCTGGGGCCCCTTCCTTCTCCCAGCTGATGAAGCATTGCTGTAGAACCGTGCTGTTTCTGAGACGTGATTTGAATAAAAAGAAAACTCTCATATGGACTGTGCTATTTTTAAGAGATACTAGTTAAGGAATGAAATTCTGTGAAACACACAATTATTTAACTGTCTTTGTTTAACAACATTCTTCTAATTAACCACCATTAGCATCTATTGAGATGCTGGGCAAGTATGCCCTGCCACACACTTGTTTTGAAGGAAAAAAATTAATTTGTATTCTTGACCCAAATTCTGACTGAGCCTCCCCTCCAAGAATCTGATTCCATCCCATCTGGGGTGGGGTGGGGGTGGGTAGGAGGCTCTCTTTGTTCTGGGGAAACAGGAAATTGGGGAAGTCACTTCCCCAAGTGCCTCTCAACAGCTGCCTTTCTGGTGGGCTTTCAGAACCCTGCAGCTATACAGGGCTCCCCCTAATAATGCTATCTACCCTGCACAGCCCCTTCCATCCTTAGAGCTCCTTTCCATTTATTTAAAAAATTAAATTTTTTGAAATGATTTCAGATTTTCCAAAAGTTTATAATATAGCACAAAGAATTCCATTGTACCTTCATTATGGGTTGAATTGTGTCCCCCCAACCGCCCCCAACAAGGTATGTTGAAGTCCTAACCCCCAGCCTCAGAGTGTGACCTTATTTGGAAATAGGGAGTTGCAGATATAATTAGTTAAATTAAGATCCCACTTACTTTTCCAAGTTTCTAATGCCCTTATTCTTGAGCCATTTATAATTAAATATTTATAGCATTATTTGTTTAAATGCCACCAGTTGCTCAGAATGATGCCTCCATTTAGTCTATTTCATGTATGGATGATACCCTCCTTGTACTTTTTTTACCCCTAGAGTTTTAGATTGCTTTTCTTTTTTTTTCTTGTAATTTATACCAATATCTTCACAAGTTCTGCTTCTCCATAGTGTTTCCTCCAAGATGTTTCTAAACACTCCATCCCAGTGTGTATCCTAGCTTGCACCCCTCAGTTTCTCAAACAGAGGCTTCCCTCCTGGATTTCTCCAGCACATGCTTTGATCTGGGCCAGTGTTCTGTAGGTCTTTGCACTGCAGTCCCCAGGGGCTTCTCATTCCTGATCCCTTGGGTTGAATCCACTGCACCCTGGCTCCTTGTCTTTCTCTTTCATGATTTATTTCCTTGTTTGATTGCACTATGACCGCAAATAACTTCTAAGAAAGGTTGTATAGAAAATAATATTTGCATTAGCTGCCTATAAAAGGGAGCTGAACACCTGGAGTGACGCTCTATAACTTTTACTTCTTATTTCCTGTTCTGTGTTGGGAGAGTCCCTTGGCTTCCTACTGCAACCACTGTTTGATATATATAATTTCAACAATAATTTTCAAAGTTTTATAAGATCACTTTACTCTCTGTTTGCTCTTTGAAAAAAAATATTATCCTGTTCTTGCTGTTTGGATCCAAGATCTTGTTTCTACTGGGAGTACTGATAAGAGACTTTTTGAATGGTGGAGAAGGTGAAGAAACACAGAGATAAACCCATTCCCTGAATTGGCCACTTTTTCCTGTTTATCTTTTGTGTTGCAGGATTCTTCAAAGATCTAGTGACTCATATTTAAGAATGTGACAGAAAAGCTGGGTTCTCGTCTATGGCTTTCCCATTCTGCTATAAAAGGATTCACTTGTCCCTCAGTTTTCTTCTAGGAATTGCATGAAGCCTTTTCTCTAATTCATTCTCTCAGTGGCTCTGGGTTTCTGCTCTCCTTACCTAAAGGAGAGGGGAAGATGCTGTATGTTCAGCCTACTGTTTTCTTAAGGCTGTAGTTTCAGGCTAAGTATGTGGACTTATAGTGGTTATTAGTCCTGGTCCTCAATGTGAATGGATCCCTTCTCAGGGTTAACACAGCAGATGGGCTTTGAGAACCTGAGAACATGGTGGAGAAGGTGCCATCCTTACAGGAGGCCCTTCCCATCCTGAGGCCTCAGGACGGGGGGCTTCGGGACTTCCCATTTGCTCCCACCTTATCCATGACTGTCTGTAAGAAACTCTAGGAAGAGAGGGCCCTTCCAAAACTGAAATGACATCCCTGTAAAGAAAGTAGGTGTGAGGAGGATTCTTATAAGGACAGCATTTAGAGCTCCAGCCCCTAGTCCATCCCTGAAGAATTCGTTCAACAGTGTTCATCAGCTTCTCTTCTAAAATCCACCCAGCCCCTGGGCTCCCCGATCCATGCATGGCAGGTGCGTTTAGATATGTGTTTGATTATTATTCTTGGTCAGATTAGGCATGCTGATCTCTCAGAAGGGAAATTGGGGTGTCCTGACAAAAGAAGGAGAGTGTTGGAGCAAGAGCACTTGGCCAGGGTTTTGAGGAATTTTGACCTGTGTGGAGTAGGTGGGTGTCTAGGCAGAAGAGGGTGGGGAGGAGGCCATAAGTGGGAGAAAGGCCCAGGTCAAGTCAGCCTGGTTGGAAGTCACTAGAATAGAGCAGGGCTTTTCTGGACAGGTAATATTTTTTAAAAATTTTTTCCTCCCTCTGGAGGGGAACATGTGAAGAGAGGGTCCTGGCAGTCTATGGCAGACTGGTGGGCAAGATCATGTTTAGGGAACCCCTTTTCTGGCCTCAGGCACCAGACACAACCCTGTTCTCCTGGCGGGTTTGACAGTGTCTAGTGGGGTCACAGGGTTCTGACATGCCTACTATCTGGAGAGCCTAGGGGTCACTGATCAGTTCCTGGGTGCCTCACTTTCCCCACCAAGGACAGGGGAGTCTTGGCTGGTGGATGGGTGCTACACACTGGGTTAAGAAAAGAGAATATGAGGACAACGCCAGATAGAGAAGTCAGCAAGGGCTTTGGGGAAGGCAGGAGACATCAGACTCCCCATAACTTCCATCAGCTCTGCATCCATTCCTGAAATAAGCAATGATTTCTCACTCTCGTGTAAATTGTCACAGCATCCCCCATCCAACAAGGGTTTGCTCCTAAACCCTTTTAATAAGGCAATTCTAGAGTGGTCTCTGGGGAGGAGAGGGACCATAAGACAGCCTCTCATTGGTATAATTGAGATCGAGGGTCCTGTCCAAGCACAATGCTTCCCAGATTTCTGAAAACACTTATAGGCACGGCCTTCAGTCTACCACATAACTGGGGAGTGTGGCTGGAAGACCAGGAGTGGGCCCAGAGAGTTCCAGGTTTTAACAAGGGTAGCTGTGGTTGTTGAGCTGGACCCTGCTTCCACAATTCTAGACCAGCTTCCTGACTCCCTAGGTGGGCAGATTTAGGATCTAGCCCATGCTCTGAGACCATGTCTTCCCACCCTTTCCCAGCCTCACTTTCTTCAGCTTTGCTTCCCCAAGTTTACAAACTTGCTCAAGTCCCTTCAAAACTAGCAACAGAAGTTTGCTTCTGGCCTATCCTTTCCATTTGCTATTTTTCCTTCCTTTCAGACATCTCCATTAGCTGCCTCCACCTCCTTGAAGATACTTTCCCTATGGTTGGGTTGAGTCTTCCCTGCTCGCTTTTCTAAACGTTGCCTCTATGCAATGGAAAATTCATCTTTTACCTTTTCTGCCTTCAGGCCATTGTGGTTTGGCCCAGTGCCTTTTTCCATTTTATAAAATTTACTGCCTGTCTCCCCATTACAAAGGAAATGTGTACGTTTGAGCCTTCCTAATTTTCCAAAGAAGAGAGTGTCTGTTCTTTGGTTCAACTGCTTTGAGACAGACCCTACTTCTTTGGATGCTTGTATGATATGCTTGAGAGAATTTGAGGCTGTTACTCTGAAAAAGAGAAATATCAACTGATGTCTTCTGAAATTGTTCGAATATGCCAACATATTGTGAGAGCAGCATCGGTCAGAGTCATGGCCGGGTTGGGTTGCAGGAGAAAATACAGGATGCTCAGTTTATTTGGATTTCAGATAAACAATCAATCATTTTTAGTATAAGTATGTTCAAAATATTATGGGACATACACTGACATATTGCATGCGACATTGGGGATGTACTTATACTAAAAAACATTTTTCGTTGTTTTTCTGGAACTCCAATTGAATTGGGCAGCCTGTTGTTTGTTGGTTTGCTCAATCTGGCAACCTAGCAGGAACACACAGGATAGAGAGGTAAGCTGTGGAGGGCCTTCATCAGAGGTAAACTGGGGCATCTGTGAGCATAACCACAGGCCTCACAGAATGAAGCCAAAGCTAGGCTAGGAGCAAAGCAACAACAGAAGGGAGCTGAAAAAAAAAAATCTGGGACAGGTCGTGAGACAACTGAACTGCCAAACCCTCGAGTGAAGTGTCTGAGTCATCTTATCATCTGAGAATTTGCCCTGTTCATCTGGGACCCTCTTTTGCCCCCATCCTCAGCCATCTGAGTGTCACTGCCACAATTCCCTTATCTCTACACCACCTGTGCCATTATATTTGCCCTTAAATGAATTTACTTAAAACCTTGAATCAATGTATTTCAAAAGGAAACTTGATTTTACCGTTCTCAGTGGCAAAGCAATCTCATACTCTACAGATTGCAGGTGACTGTAAACATAAGGGCAATAAAATTGATGTATTGAACTCTAACTTTTGTCTCTGAGTCTGAAACCTACTTTCAAACTCCTTAAAAAGTGAAATTAGTGTCCTGTCCAGGTGGATCAATTGGTTGGAGGGTCATCCTGTACACCAAAGGTTGTGGGTTCCATCCCTGGTTGGGGTGTGTACGGGAGGCAACTGATTGATATTTCTCTCTCTCTCTCTCTCTCTCTCTAATCAATACACATATCCTTGGGTGAGTTTTAAAAGAAAAGTGAAATTAGTAAGTGATAGAGAGGTGCGAATGGTGTACTAGTCCCCAGTGAAAACTTTCTTCTACATAATCAAAGAGACCAAAGAATTGCAAAGGATACAACTTTCTAACCCTGCAAGTCAGCATATTTAATGCTGTGTTTGTGCATTCATGATTAAAGTGACTCTCACTTCTAGAAAGTGCTGATAGTGGGTGTGTCTTAGCAATGACCAATAATGCTGGTTTGTTTTTAAAGTCCTTTATCAATGAATTTCTTTTCTCTATGGAGAAGAAGAGGTATGAATGTTTGCAGGCAGGAGTCTGAGTGTCTGCAGTGGTTGCCCAGGGTGGCCTGATCCCGAATTATCCATGTTCAACCTCAGAGACCCTGTCCTGGGGCAATGGACACACATGTAGTAGAAACCACATTGGAGCTCTTTGGAACTCTCATTCCCCCATGATTGAGGCCATAGGGGCAAACCTGACTAGACTCTCCAGCTTTGATGTGCTGGTGGTCCCGCGCTGACCCTATGATCTTCCATCTCCCACGCCAGGCCCTCCATTTTGATAGGAATGACTGCACAGGATAGAATGTGCTGGATGGACTGCTATTCTTATCATTGGGACTATGAATGGGTGAGCTGCATCCCTGACAAGCCAGGCAGAACTTGGAACACAATTTTTCCATGGAAACAACATACTGAAGGGTGGTTAGGTTTTATGGTATAATTGGTTCAGGATAGTAAACTTTCATTGAACACCTATTATGTTCCACACACTGTTCTAGGACTACAAAATGTATAAAGCACTGTTTCAGGCTAATAGAGTTTAGTCTTGGAGAGATGGGCAGAGAGCAAATGAGTGGGCAGTAGGTACCAGGACTTAGGAGGCTGAGTGGGCTGTGAGGTCTCAGCATAGTGGCTGGCCAAGCCTGAGGGTACCTGGAGGAGCTGGGCTGAGCTCAGTCTTGAAAGGTGAGCAGGTATATGAGGGATGAAGAGCAGAGATGCATGGCAGGAGGCTGACAAGCATATGTGTGCTGAAGTTCTACAGTCTGCCTGTATTTCTAAAGTGAGTTGAGCCTATAGGTATAAACAGAGAGGTGTTGTGAAGGACATCCAGGATCTGATAAGAAGTATGCTGAGTGACCTCAGGCAGAACACAGGTGGGGGTTGACTTTGGCCTGTACCACCCAGGCTACAAACCACATCAGAGCACCACCACCCTGCCCCTGCACTGATGATCCTCCACAGAGGATGGAGGTTTGTGGTCAGTGGTCACAGCCAGTCCTTGCAGCTGACTGGCCTGGATAAATCCCTCCCATTGACCTGTCACCTGAAGTCAAGGCTCAACTATAAGAGGATAGTTTATTCAGCCCACACCTCTAGTACCCAGCTTGGGTGATTGGGGAGGCTGTGACACTGGACCCTACAGGACACCTACTACATTAGGCCATGCTACCAAGACAGGGGTGTCATAGCAGCTCTGTCTGATCCATAGAAACAAACACAAGGGAGGCTGCCAAAATGAGGAGACAAAGAAACATGGCCCAAATGAAAGAACAGATCAAAACTCCAGAAAAAGAACTAAACAAAATGGAGATAAACAATCTATGATATGCAGAGTTCAAAACACTGGTTATAAGGATGCCCAAGGAACTTAGTGAGGACCTGAACAGAATAAAAAAGATCCAGTCAGAAATGAAGGATACACTAATTGAAATCAAGAACAATTACAGGGAAACAACAGTAGAATGGGTGAAGCCAATAATAAAATCAATGATTTGGAACATAAGGAAGCAAAAAACAACCAATCAGAACAACAAGAAAAGATAATCCAAAAGAGGATAGTGTAAGGAGCCTCTGGGAAAATGTCAAGTGTTCCAACATTCACACCATAGGGGTGCCAGAAGGAGAAGAGAAAGAGCAAGAAATTGGAAATCTATTTGAAAAATAATGAAAGAAAACTTCTCTAATTTGGTGAAGGAAATAGACATGTAAGTTCAGGAAGCACAGAGTCCCAAACAAGATGGATGCAAAGAGGCCCACTCCAAGACACATCATAATTAAAATTCCAAAGGTTAAAGATAAAGAGAGAATCTTAAAAGCAGCAAGAGAAAAGCAGTTAGTTACCTACAGGGGAGTTCCCATAAGACTGTCAGCTGATTTCTCAGAAGACCCTTTGCAGGCTAGAAGGGATTGGCAAGATACATTCAAAGTCATGAAAAACAGGGACCTACAGCCAAGATTGCTGTACCCAGCAAAGCTATGATTTAGAATCAAAGGGCAAATAAAGAACTTCCCAGACGAGAAAAAAAAATCTGAAGGAATTCATCATCACCAAACCATTATATAAAGTATTAAAGGGACTTACTTGAGAAAAACTGAACAATAAAATGGCAATAAATACATATCCATGAACAAATGAATCTAAAACACAAACTAAGCAAACAAGAAGAACAAAGACAATCATGGATACAGAGAGCGTTTTGATGGTTGCCAGATGGGAGGGGGATGTAGGGGAATGGGTGAATAGCTGATTAAGAAGTACAAATAGGTAGTTACAAAATAACCATGGGGTGTAAAGTACAGTATAGGAAATGGAGTAGCCAAAGAACTTATATGCATGACCCATAACATGAACAATGCTGTGGGGGAGTGGGGAGTGCTGCATAGCAGGGCAGAGGGGGAAAATTGGGACGAATAGAATAATCAATAAAAGAAAAGAAAAAAAGTATGGACTCTCTATTCTAGGCAGGGGAGCCACTGAAGGATTTTGGTCATGTTTACATTCAAGAGAGTTGCTCTGGCTGTTGTGTGGGTGACATTCAGGAGGCTGCAGGGACAGGGAGAAATCCAGCTGGAAAGTTTCTGTGTCAGTCTGGGTGGGGAATGAGAAGGTCTAGGTTAGAGGGATTGCTAAGCTCCCTGGAATGCAATCTCTTTGAGGATGGGGGTCTTCATATGTTTTGTTTAGGCTTATGCCTCAACAAATGCCAGGAATAAAGTCTGATAAATACTAAGTGATGAATAAATATGTGTTGAGTGAGAGGTTCAGACTGAGGGGAGATTCAATGGGTCCAATTTTGTGGAGATGAAATGAGTATTTGATATTCCAATATGAATTCCTCTCTGTCCCGTATTAGTTGACTTCCAGAGCCAAAAAACGAACTCTATCTCTATCTCTACCTCTGTCTCTGTCTCTGTCTCTGTCTCTCTTTGTCTCTGTCTCTGTCTCTATCTCTTTGACACACAAGCCAAACTGACTTATGGATGTCCTTTTGGGATGTGTGTGCTGGTTGCTTGGGACTGTCTGTGTGTGGTCATCCCTGGGGTCCACTCTTGGGTCTCCTCTGCTGGGCTCAGTTGGCTAACTCAAGTCCTTCTTGCTTGGGGCTTTGCTATTTTTTAATGCTTAGAACATGTCACCTTCCATCTGCTTCTTAGGGATGACTCTACCCTTTAAACCTCTTACCAAGGAAACAACAAGTGCTCTTTTCAAATATACCTTGTTGGAGGTTGCCTTATGCTCTGTGAGTTCAGGACAACCAGGTGAAGGTTTCCTGGCCATCGGGACAGTTTTGGATGTCACCCAGTGAGCAGCCACACCATCAAAATCTGTGATTAATAGACATAATCTCTACCCGAGCATTAATTTTGGGCATAATCAAAGGCTGCTGAATTACTTCAGTGTCAGACCTTGACAGGGAAGTCAGCCTGGGATTAGCATTTTGATTTAAAGTTCAGTGGGTGGTATTTATCTTTATTTCTGTCACATACGCATGATTGACTGTCTGTCCTGGAAAATAAAAACAAATGCTACTTCCCCAGTCAAGTGAACAGGGGGTGATTTAGAGGTGCTCTCTCACGGTTGGCTGGACATGTATGTAATGGGTTGGCAGCCTCTTTTTCATGGCCTCCGCCAGATGTCTGGGATTCAGAGGCAGGTGACGGTGGCTGAAGCTGTGCTAACATCTGCACAGGTATGTCACTCCTGATGGTAGTTCCATAGCCGAGCTGTTACCTGATGTGAGAGGTGCTGGTGTGTGGCGTTGGAGGTGGTAGGGATGCTGGAGAAACCAGGTCCATCCCAGTGGGACTAGGGTCACAACACTGGAGAGCCCTTCCGTTCTCTGGGCTGCACATCATGTGATGGTGATAGATTCTAGATTCCAGCCCCTGTGATTGCTACTTCCATCCCTGCAGAGGGGTTGATAATGAGAACACATTAACATACGTGCGAAGATGACTTTTATTGATGCTGTCAGGCACTGGCCTGGTGTCTTTACTTGCATTGTCTTGAATCTTGACCACAAGTCATTAGAGATAAGGACCCGGAGGCCAAGAGAGGCAAGGTGACATGCTCAAGGTAAGTAGAATTGGCCAGAGTGAAGACTCCAGCCCAGGTCAGTCTGGCTCCATAGCATGTGCTCTTTCCATTCCAGCACCTGATTTGTCCAGCCAGCTGGGACAGACTCTGGCACTGGTGGTGAGAGGACAGGCCACAGGCCTCAACGGTGGCTTTGTGAAGGAAGGGCCTGACTGGGGAGGAGGAAGGCTGGCAGGTGGACAGGAAAGGGGTACCAAGGTGTCCTGGGCTTCTCAGGGCTCCATCCATTCTTGGTCCTGTGTCATCATCCCTGTCATCAGAACCTCAGGGCTCCTGTTTCCCTGTCCTGCAGGCTGCTTTGGTCACAAGTTGGAGGCTGCAGTGTGGGAGCTGTTTTGGTCCAAACACTGAAATGACCGGCGCTCAGCCAAGAGTCAGCAAGCTTCTTTATAAACAAGGTTTCTAGTGAACTGTTGTCACAGTCAGCAGTTTGCATCTTCAGTGGACATTTCACTTGAAGGCAGAACTTGATGTGAAGGGTGTCTGAAGATGGGGAGGGGATGGGTCCTCTGTCCAGGAGAGCTGTCCCCTGGGCACCTGTCCAGTGCAGTCATCAGTCTCTTCTGGCCACACTGGATGCATGGAGCACTTCCGAAAGCACAGTCAGTCTCTATTTGTCCTCAGGGTGATCGGACAGCAATAAGTTCAAGACACGATTTCAATACCTATTACATTCAGTTTTTTTCAGTTAGAAAGTCAGTGCTAATCATGGATTTTAGCTCCTTGTTTTTCTTAAATCAGATGCAGTTTTTAAAAACATGCATTTATAAAGAATTACTTCCTTTGCCTATTTTTAATTTTGCATCTGAAAATGTAGTAATTGTTTAGGACTTCCATTTATTAACACAAATTGAAGCAGATATTTGTAAATGAAGAGGCAAACAATCTCCAGTCTAACAGATATGATAAATATTTGGTGAATTTTGTAAAAATTATACTTCATTAGGCAAACAAAGTATAATAGAAATAATAAATGCTCAAACTATTTTGTTTGGTTAAAACTCATTATTTATAAATTATGAATGTTTATATCCAACTAAAGTACATTTTAACAAAAACATACACAAGCATTGTTAGTATTTTACTTATAAACATGAAATGTGGGCTTTAAAAATAACAGTAAATATGAATCAGCCTAAGTTTAATCAAGGTTAGAAACTTAACATCTTTCATTCTGCAGACACTTCAACATTTACCTTCCTCTTCCTGTTAATTCATTGACCGGAAAAGAAATAGGAGCTCTCCTGCTTGTCCAATTGCCAAGGGACTAATCTTGAATAAATTTGCCTAAAGAAAGAAGACATTGTTCTTCCATCTCTAGAAGAGGCTACTGTTATCAAAAGCTTGGTTTTTCATTTTCATATTCTGATAAGTTTCATTAAGTGACTTGAACAAGTTGAAATTACTCATCAGCAAATATCTGTCCCATAACACATGCACCTTTAGCGTTGACTCGTAGAGTTGATGTTAGAAAAGGTTAAAAACGAGTGGTTCATGTGGCTGCGTGCCGCAGTGTCCCTGCAGTTTAAGGGTGACCCAGCCCAGCTATGGGAATACTGGCCACCAGTGTGTCAGGAGCAGGTGGGACTTGCTTGTTAAATATATTTTTTAAAGATTAAAATAATCTATTCTCTCAACCACCCCATTACTAAGAGGCATCTTTTTCTAGTCCATAATTATGTCTTTGAGCTTTAACATACCTTTCAGCCTATAAAAAGGCAAATTAATGTTGTTAAAATTGAGGTTACCATTTTTTAAATTGATGGTTTAAAACCTGATTTATTCCTAATGAATCTCTGATCATCATCCTTCCTGGTTCACATGTATGCAAATGTTGTTTATATGAAGTCAGGGAGGACCACCAAGTGTTTCCTGGGGGCTCAGGCTGCTTTGACGAATGCACTTGGCTGTTGGAAATGGCAGAGGGGAGGGCAACCACGCAGACCTTGCTGGGACAGGGAAGGGGCCGGGCTGGTGGGACAGGATGCCCATAGATGATTCCCTAGTGGGGAGGAGAGAGGAGTTTTTGGCTTGGGACTTCTTTAGGCCTTGCTTGCATATATATATAGAAAAGCATGGTTTTATTCAAGAACAATGTACTAAAGAAAGCTCTCCTTTGGCCTTCAAAGATTGAGAACTAACCAATCAATAAGAATGACCTAGATATTTGGGGCTTATTCGGTATAATCTTCAATAGTTTCCTTAGAAGGAAAGTTTTAAAAGAAAGCAGAAGACTCGAACAGCCTCATTCATGCAATTTCTCTTGAGGATGCACTCTAGATAAGATAAACAGTCACACTTCACCCCACAGAATAAGCACGGACATTCACAGGCATGTAAAAAGTGGAGAGGGTGTCCGGTGAACCCCAAGAACAGGCAAGAAGTGGAGGGTAGGAGTTTGGAGAGCATAGAACAGGGGCTTTGTTTGAGTGGGATTTTGCTTCAGGATTATTTGGGAGGCTTTAGGGAATCCTGGTCCTGACCGTACTTCCACCCCACTCTTGCCCCCACCACCCTCATGCACGATGGTCAGGTTTCTTGTAATATGGGAATGCGCTGGCCTCCCGAGAGTCTGGTCTGGGTTCTGCCTTCAGGTGTGGGGAGTCATTATCACCATGGAGGACCGAGGCGAGGATCATGGAGGTGCCACACAAAAAGGTGGAAAATTCGTGTTGGCTGAGGTCACCGGAGACATGAAAGGTCATTTCTCCCTCGTCTTCTTTTACAGATGAGGAAACTGAGGCCCAGAAGAGTTTGCTGATCTGGCCAGAGTGTCAACTGTTAGAAACATAGCCAAAAGGAAACCCTGGCTCCCCAATTTTCTGTCCTAGCCTTTTTTTTTCCCTCACAGCATTTCTGGGCTTATTTTGGCTCTTGAGGACATCTCCCACATGTCTTCCCCACAGAAACTCCTCGAAGTTCATACTTAGATGTTATCATCCTATTGACCTATCAGTTCTTTCTAGTACAGTGCTCCTCCCTGTATCAGCAGGGGGTAGGTTCCAAGATCCCAATGGATGCCTGGACTGCGGTAGTCCTGAACCCTATATACACTATATTTTTTCCTATCCATATGTTCCTGTGATAAAGTTTAATTTATAAATTGGGCACAGTAAGACATGAACAATAATAACTAGTAAGAAAATAGAACAGTTATAACACTGTACTATGATAAAGGTTATGTGAACGTGGTCTCTCTTAGCAAACTCGCATGTATTTCCTTTTTCCTTCTTCACAATTTCATGGATACAAGACTCATTCTTACCGTAGATCTTAGCAAGCTCAGTATATGATTTTTTTTATTGTCAAGAATTTTCACATTTTCACTTAAAGGAAGGGCTTTCTGGCTTCTCTTTGGCATGTCTGAGTTGTCAGCACCACTATCCTTGTGCTTTGGGGCCATTACTAAAGAAAATAAGGGTGAGTGGGACACAAACATGTGATAGGACTGCAGATGCTGTGAAACCCAGAAGGGCCCTAAGTGGGTGGGTCTCGTGTTTGCAGCCTGGATACTCTGCGCAAAGGGGTGGTTCGCACCCTGGACAGAATGGAGTGGGACAGCAGGAGATTTCATCACACTCTGCAGAAGAGCATGCAATTTAAGACTTATGAATTATTTATTTCTAGAAATTTTCATTTAATAATTTCAGACTGCAGTTACCGAGACTAACTAATACCGTGGAAAGCAAAATTGCAGATAAGGGGAGACTACTCTATTTGTCATTTTATTTTGCCCAAATTTAAAACCTTATCCTCTCATGCTATACTCGAAAGTCGTGGGAGAATAATTGCTTAGCATTCCCCTCTAAAGCAAATCCTCAACTTAATAGAACCCTCTAATCAATTACCTGATGGCCTCTGTGGCCTTTCATAGTCTCTGAAAATTAATACCTGGAAAACTCATGGCTATCGCTGGACCAAGACTCCTTGTGTCTTCCAGCTTGAGGATGAGACCAAAGAAGCCACTGCCATCTGGTGGCAGTGTACCCTAATTACAAGAGAAGTGCATTAAAAAGAAGGCAGCTTTTTGCATGCTGCTTTGAAGCTAGAAAATAAAGGTGAACATTTTACCCTGGGAAGATTCTAATAAAAACAAAGGGTAAAATAATTAGAAACAGTCTGGAACATATTCAAGTAAATGATTTTTTTTTTTTACTCTATGTTCATTCATTAATCATCAACTAAGGTGAAAGAGGAGTAATATTTATGTAGTGCCAACATTCTGCCAGGTACTATATTAAGCACTTTACATATGTTACCTCATTTGATTCTTAAAATACAACCCCAAAATACTATTTCTATTTTGCAGAAGCAGAGAAGTTAACAGGCAAAGCCACACAAAATGGAGCTCTGGGTTAGGAGGTGAACTTGATTACTCAGGCCTAAGGCTGAACTTGTCTTTCTTGCCTCACTCTCTGCTGTGTGCAGGGTCCTGTGCGTTTATAGATCGGTGTTCAACAGGTGCATCCCTGCCCTCACCCTGCTTCTTATTGGCTGGTGGCTCTTTACATGTCCTGGATAAAATTACCAATTTGAGTTTCACCTGGACTTCCAGAGTCTGTTCCTTTGTTGTTGGCTGTTCTGGCTGGGTTACCAGCCTTTGCCTGACGTGAGTCCTTGGTAAGAAAATGTGACAGTACTAAGCTGTTTTAGGTTATCAGGCAAAGGGGCAGAACATCTCTTGGAAATGCCTCTGACCTTGGACACTGAGGAGGTCCTGCTATGCTGGGCCTCAGGTGCAAGGCCAAAGGTGCCCATTCCTGGGTCCATGACTGTGTTGTAACCTCATTCCAGGCTGTGCTGAATAGGATGACAGTGTGGTGTATAAACCCTGGGAGAGAGGCTGTGGCCCAGGGTGGGGTCTGGCATAGGGCAAGATAGTGGTAAGTAAGGGGGGATGGACCTCAGATCCACTTGGCAAGTGTTTTCCATGTCTCCATGACCCAACAGCTCCCTAAAGAGGGAGCCCAACTTCTCAAAAGGTGGAACTGCTTTGTTGGCGGGGAGAGAGCAGTGAAAAAGCTTGCAGGTGATGCACTATGTGCCCTGGGACACCCTTTGTTGAATAAACAAGTGAAAGTTTGAATGTGCTTCTGCTTTGTCGAGAATTAGCTAGAATGGGCTAGGACTGACACCTCATTTGGGAACCTAAGGCATCCTGCTGGGAGGTCCTGGAATAGGAGCAAAGAGTGGCATTTCTTTATGGGACCACATCTGTCTTATCTTCACTTGGTGCCTCCATTGTTACCTGAGTCTTTCCTCTTTGGACCAACTGTTTCTGTGAGTCTGTCTTCTGTCTCTCCAGGCAGCATGAGTCACTAGGGTACAGGGACCAGATCTTGTTTCTCCGCAGTGCCTGGCATGGGGCTTTGCCTGTGGTAGACGATGCTGTTCGTGTTTGTGGTTCATCTAAAGCAGGGGACTCACAAGTTTCACAGCCAGGCGAGGTTGCTTGGGGCTGGGTGAGCACATGAGCTCATGCCCCATCTAGCTACATGGGCGTTGCCTCATCTTCTGGATTTTCATGGGGATAATACCCAGTTTTTGAATGTTGACAAAAATGCATTTTTTTCTTTTTACATCATTGTGCAGGTCAAATAAAAATCAATCTGGCTCTCAGATGCACTAAAACCTCTAAATTAAGATCACAAATGGCCTATGTATGGCCTAATCCTTTAACAAGTAGTTTTCCAGTGCTCTAATTAAATAGGCCTTGGCCGTTGAACTTCAGTCTTCCAAATGAGTGAGTGTGCAAGAGCACCCACTTTGTAAGAAGCAAAAATTTTATGAAGTTGTTTGAGTCAAAACCGTAACACCACCAATAAAATGTGTTTTATGAAGTTGGTGAGAAAGTTGTAATCTGGAGGCTGTTTCACAGTGTGCAGAACTGGAATGTGTTGTAAATGCTGTTCCCTGGCTGCCCCTTGGCCTCTCCTTCAGTGACAGATGTGAGGCCCCCTTCCTTTAAGAGTCCCCTGCAAAGCTTCCAGCACAGGGGTGGACATTAGTGGCTCATGGCCTTCTGGCTCACTTCTAGATTGGCTCATTATGGTAGTGACAATCCCCAGCCAAGGATCTCAGGTGCAATTAGGAAGGGTGAGCTGTGAACTGTGATGTGCTGCCCCATCTTGGGTCTCCTTGCAGGAGATGGGTCCTCTCCCTGGTCTCCCACTCTCTCAGAGCCCCCTTCTCTGGCTGCATCTCCCTACACTCCTCCAGGAGAGGCTGTACACATCCTGAAGGGGCAGAACTCTGGTGCTGTGATGTGGTGGGTGATCCTGCCCCTTTGGGGGAGTTTTCAGGAAGGTCTTCAGGAACAGCTCTGATGTAGGCAGTAAGCTGTGGCCAGATGTCTCCAGAGTGCCATTATGTGCTCTGCCTGCCCTAGCCATGATCAGACCTGGCCTGAGAGCCTTGAAAGGGAAGGGCTTCCTGCCCAGCAGCCTTGTTCCATTTGCTGCTTGTGCTGCTAGTCACTTGGGGCTGCCTTGTGGTGGTGGCTGTTTTTCCTGAAAAGGTGTGTGTTTGTCTGAATGAAGGGTGGGTGAGTGGTGCTGAGGTTACTCACCACTGAGCATTCTGGGAACCTTAATAGGGATGGGGGCAGTGGGATGAGAGATTCCCTAAAGGAACAATGGTGGCTTAAAGAATTCTTCTCCACTTATTTCACCCATTTGTTTGACTGAAAAACCGACTCTTTGGAGTGGGCACCTTGTATCCCAAATCGTTGGCTGAAACTGTGAGAAGAGCATGAGAGTTGAATTAGGCACGTGTGCCTCTGAATGCTGCTCTGCCACATACTCTGTGTGACCTTGGGCCACTGTGCTCTCAGTCTCCTCCTCTATAACATGGGCTTCATGAAATCTTTCAGACTTGGCTGAGGGAATTGGACGTGCTTTTCTGTGTGCCTGTCATTGTGCATGGATTGATTTAAATTTGTTTATTCCCTCATTTGAATACCACATTTGAATGGTCCCCTCCTTGGTATCTCCCTCATTGCTTTACACCTTGCTTGTGTGTATTTGCAGGGACTCTGAGAGCTGGGGAGAGAATGAAAGTAAGAGGGTGTCATCCATATCATCACACATCATTACAGGGGACCCCTAAAACACCTCCCTAACAGGAGCCTCACTGTCCCATGCCCATGCCATCAGAGCCCATGTCGTCACGGGACCCACTCCATCCGTGACCTGAGCTATTTCAGTGCGTGCAGCCAGAAGACCCTACGCTATTGCTTAGACAGATAAGTCCTCCTAATTAAAAAACAAAACAAAAAGCCTTCCAGTTGGGGAAAAACAAGTCCTGTTTTCATTTGGGAAAAACCAGTTCTGTTTCCTAAGCCTGGATTTCCATATGGTTCTTTACTTACCTATAGCTCTTTCAGCTTTGTGACTCTCAGCTTTGTGTTCTAGGCCCTCGAGTCAGACTACTTGCTCTTCCTCAAATAGGACTTTCCTGCGCGCACATTTTCAGTGGTTCAGTTCTCTGTGGCTGGAGTACCTTTTCCACTTTGTCCATCTCTTAATATCACACACATCCTTGATGGCCTTGTTGAAGTGATGTTTTGATCCTATCCTTTATGCTATTAATGTTGTATCATATTTATAGATGTTATAAACTCAACAATACATCGTTATGATGATTACATTTAAAATCTAATGCTTTTTTAAAGACAGAAGATGTGAGGAAAAATATTTTTCTAGAGTCTTTTATATTAACCCACATATTCACCATTTCCAGTACTTTTTCTTTCCTCCTATGTTTTCAAGTTACCTTCTGGTGGCGTTTCCTTCCATTCTGAATGACAGGTTTTACTATTTCCCATAAGGCAGATTTGCTAGCGATGAGCTTTCTCTGTCTTTGTCTGGGAATGTCTTTATTTTGCCTTTGGTTTTTGCGGGATAGTTTTGCTGGATATAGAACCCCTGGTTGATAGTTTTGTTTTAAGTACTTTGAATACTGTTCCACTGCCTTTGGGCCTCCATTGTTTCAGAAAGGAGGTCAGGTGTTGATCATATTGATGGTCCTCTGTATGTTAATCATTTTTCTCTTGCTGCCTTCAAAATTTTCTCTGTCTTTTAAGAGTTTGACTACTGTATATTGACATGTGAGTCTCCTTGTACTTATCTGACTTTGAGTTCATTGAGCTTCCTGAATGTATATGGTAGACCAGTGTTTTAAAATCAAACTTGGAAAGTTTTAAGCCATTATTTTTCAAAAATTTCTCTCTCTTTTTCTCTTCCTACCTCATCAAATGCGTATTGGTGTGCTTGATGTTATCCAATAGGTTTGTGAAGTTCTGTACTTTTTTACTTTAATTTCTCTAAGTGTACAGTTATAATTTCTACTGATTTATCTTTAAGTTCACTGGGTTTTTTTTTTTTCCATTTTGAGTCTTTTATTTAGCTCCTCTGGTATGTTTTTAATTTCAGTTTTTATGTAAGGGGAGACCACCCAAAACCAGAGTTATTTTCTGGAGGGCAGACCTCTTATAGTACTGGTTTCCCCTGCTAGATGAATGTTCTAGGGACCCATCTGTAACAGCTGGCGCTGTTGTGAGAGGCTGCGTTCAGCTTCAGTGAATTTTTTTTGAAAACTCTTTTAATGTGTTTGCCTATTTCATTGTGGGTGATTGACAAGTGCACCTGCCCACACTGTGCTGAGTGTTCAGCAATTTTTGACCAGAAATGGCATGACCCCTGTGCCTCACTCTCACTATATACCTGATCTTGCCCTGAGCAACTTTTTTTGTTGTTTCCCAGATGAAAAAAGTCCTCAAAGGGAAATATTTTGTTGATGTGGAAGAGGTGAAACAGAAATGTCAGAAGCACTAAAAGGCATCAAAATTAACAAATTTAGAAACTGTTTTGAGCAGTGGAAGAAATATCTCGATAGGTGTATTGTATGAAATGTAGAGTACTTGGAAAGTGACTAAAGTTAAGAATAAATACACAATTTTTATAACTAAAATCCTTTTTTCAGGGTGCCCCTTGTACTTTTCGACTCCATAATTTTCATATGATTCTGTCTTGTTCTTTTATTTGTAATTTCTATCTTTTTATGAAAATCTCTATTTGTTGATTCATTGTTATTACATTTTCCCTAATTCTTTAAACATGGTTTTCTTTAGTTTTTGAACATATTTATAATAACTACTAGGAAGTAATTGTCAGCTGCATCCAGCATTTGGGGACTTATACACAGTTTCTACTGACTACTTCTTGTTTTGAGTATGGGTTACATTTTTCTATTACTTTAGATGTGTTATAATTTTTATTGAAAACTGGAAATTTTAGAAAATATATTGAAGCAACTCTAGGTTCTTATTTTCCCCCTGCAGTCTGAAACATACGCGCTTCTCAGATGGTCTTTTCAGAGTTCGGAAATGGTTGTTTTTGTCGTGTTTGCCCGGCTTTATAGTTGGTTTTTTAAAAAGATTTGTCAACTTCTTTCCTCTGCTCTAACTATGAATCTCCAACAGGTTGTGTATATTTTTATGTGATCTGCTTCTTCTTGGCTGTGGAATCATTGGAGAGTGTGTGTTTCCTCTCCTACTTACCCAAGAGCACTGTCTGAACCTAGTTCGGGTTTGTCTTTGAATCCTCAATGTGTGGCATCATGCCTGGTGCACAGCAGGTGCCCGACAACTGTTTGTTGCACTTATGATTTGAAAGATGACTGACAGATGGTGTGATCCATTTCAATACAGGATGTGGTCTCACACAGATCTTGCTTTGGGTCTCAAGTACAATGCTTCACCTTATTGATCTTTAGTTTCTTGGCTGTGAAATGTCAAAAATATAACTCACTTATTGGGTTGGTTGTGCGAATTGGGTAAAATAAAGTGTAGAAGTCATCTAGAACAATACCCAGCATGGAGTAGCGTTTTGTAACTACCAATTTAGTTTATTCCCATAAGTTGTGGGATTGTTGAAGATAATGTATCTTGATTAACCTGGCTTATCCATCCATCCATCCATTCATCCATCAATCTTTCTATAGGATGTATGAGCTTGAGAAACATGTAGTGGAGAAAAATACATATAAATAGATATTTTACAATCCTGTGGACAAGACCTGTAGAAGGTACAAGTGAAGAGCTTCAGGTACAAAGGCCAGAGAAGTGATACTGGGGTGGGGTATACATGACCCTGAAGTGTGGCTTCAGGGTCTCTGGTAAGATACAGGAAGCCAGGGGTGGATAGAGACAAGACCACCTCGCCACTTTTTTATCCCATAGAATCCCAAGGTCTGGTCTCATCTAGGGAGATAACCTGAGACCGTAGCAGTCATATATGTGCTCACACCTCCTCTCTAGGAGGCACAATTTTATTTTTCCTGCCAAGACATGCATCATTTCTATCCATTATTTTACCTCAAAGCATTCAGCATTCAGTGAAGTCAAGAGGAGCACCTAGCAAGCTCTTTTTTTTTCCCCCACAAACGAGGCATGCTTGCTTCTGTTAGGTGACTAGCACTGTTCTCCACCCCCAGCACACACATTATTAGGAGGTGGAGGTTTTTGTGCCAGGTCAGAGAGAAGAGGTGGCGGGCCACATCCTTGGGGAAGTGGGGCTGCCAACCTCCGCTCAGAGTTGAGTTCCCTTCTCTGTTTCAGGTGCTGCTTCTTTTCAGGGGTCCAGGGGAGAGGAGGGCGAGCAGCAGGCACAGGTTTTCCCTGGCTCTGTTCACCAGGTATCATGGTTCCCGCCATGTGTTAAGCCACCAAATTTTTCTTTGTAAACATAGACCCATTTCAGAAGTCGAATGCTCGGTGTTGTGTCTGTACATAAGCCCATTATTAAGTGGTTAATTGCCTGCCTGTTTGGACCTGGGAGGGCATGGCTCCAGGCCTCAGGCAGGGGAGTATCAGTGCAGCCCAGGTTGCCCATCACACTGCCTTCTAGGCCCCACATTGTTCCCCCCATGTACATCATTGGGAGCATCTCCCAGGTACTCTCCTGCTGGCCCTGGGAACTTTATAGCCCACATTTACTCTTCATTACTGTTTCCAAAGTACCTCTTGTGTCATGCTTGTTCAATAGCTTTTCCCCCTCTTCTCCATGGAGTTCCTTTGAAACACGCTCCTGCCTGAAGGAGGGGGATGGTCTTCTTTGGGAAAGCCTTTGTGGAGAGGATGGAAAGGCACAGGAGCCTTGCTCACCTTTGCAGGCAGTATTTTGGGCAGGAAGGGTTGAGGGCAGACAGGTCAGGCAGGCCAAGAACTCTGGTGGGCTGCTCCCTGGTCCGTTTTGGAAGTCGAAACTGAAACCTCTGGGTATTTATACAGCTAAGTCACCTGGATGAGGAATGGGCTGGAGGGTCATGTGACGGGAGTCAAGGCAAACACAAAAGAATCCATTTATTATCCTGGCAGGAAATTTGTTCTTTTGGATTCTGTAGCTGCAGACATAATGATTTCATTTCCTTTGGTGGAGGGAGATTAATGGCCTTTCCCCTTGGGCCTGTGGGGATTGCTGTTTCTTCCACGTCCCTAAGTGTTTCAACTCCAGGATGCCTTCCTTTCTGAGGGGTCAGAGGGTGTGTGCGGGTTCACGCTGATTAACAGAACGTTGCCTTCCCTGTGGAAGGCTCCAGGATACGTGGAGGGGATGCAGGTTAAAACGCACACATCATGGAAAAACCCACGCCAGCAGAGGCTGTCCGCAGAGCTTCAGAGTCTCTGCAGGCCTCCCACAGAAGCAGCATGGGGCTTGGTTCTCCTCCTGCTTCGAATGTGCCAGAGAAGTGGGTTAGAATGTCAACTCCCGAGCAAACAGTTGGTACTGGGACTGTCACGAGCACGGCCACCAGCCCCTTAGCCATGGGACTTGGAGAGAAGTGCCTGACCTCACCGAAACTCAGGTTCCTCATCTGTAAACTGTGAAGATGACACCTTTTTGACCAGGTCTTGAAGAAGATTCAATGAGATCTATGTTAAATGCTTGGTTTTTTAAACCGAAGTCTTATCCAAAGTGGGGCTTCTCATGGCCCTTATGGACTCCTGGTGGCTGCAGGGAGAACAACTTCTGGTATAGAATCAGCCTCATTTTAAGGACGAGATAAGGTGGGCAGACTGGGTCTGTTGGTCTGCCCTGTAATGAGGGGGTCAAAACCAGAAGGCCCTTGGCCAGGGCCCACTCTCCCAGAGTGTCCCTGGTGGTGCGAGGTGGCCATTTCAACCTGACTCCAGTGCTTCGGGTTGTGTAGGGCAGACGTCCCACATGGGGAGTCAGATTCTGTGTCTGGATAAGGATCAGTGCTGTGTTTTAAAAGAGTCAGACTTAGACAGTTTTCCCACTGCGGCCTCCTGGCGTCGTGTGGCCGGGTGCCCTTCCTGGAATCACGCTCTGGAATGGGAGGGGCTGTGGCCTCCTCCCACTGAGCTTTGCTCGTCATTGGCACTGTTTGCTCATGAAGAACTATTAAACAAAACTTCTGTGCTCCAGAGAGATGCAAAAGTAATTTATTTGGAGACATTCTGTATTTTCCCGTGCCTCACTTTCTCATCTGTGTCTCCACTGGACCCCAGACACACATTCATAATGGAGAATCGTGAGTGTCTTACACTCTGTATAAGGAGACGTCGGATTGAGTGAAATGGAATTGCACTGAGTGAGACTGACACAGCTGTGGAACACAGGACCGCGTGACGAGGACGAGGGGTTGTCTGTTCCCAGGGGATCTCAGGAACAGGACGAGGCGCTTCGGCAGAGGCTGCTTTCAGGGAATGCTTCCAGAGGCAGGGGTTTGTTTCAGTGAAACGTTGCTAAAAATAAGTTAAATGTGGATAACACAGCAATTTTAATAAACATTTTACTTTTAATATGTTTATAGTGTTGTTAATTATCTCTGTAAGTGGAGAAAATAGAAATTGTAGCACATTAAACAAAGATTGTTGATTAGGATAATAATATGGAAATTTTAATCAAGACGATAACTTGAAGTCGGAGGAGGTTTTCTCCTAGGCTGCCGGAGCTTTCATCTTTATTAAACACCCCATTTATCATCACCACTCCATTCATCACCAGCACTAGATTAATATTGACAATTTAAAGTAGAAATAACTTTTTCTTGCTGTTATGGTAAGAAATGATAATGGTGCCAGCGTCTCTGAGGGAAGCCATCACATGCTATCACACTTCCCTCCCTGCTGCAGTTGGCTGCCACTCTCCAACCCAGATCTCAAGGCACCAGCCGCTCAGGAAGGGAGCTCCTCCATGACCCAAAGCCCACCAAATGTCGTGTGCTCTTCAGTGAGAAAGCAAAAGGCCTTTGGCTGCTCAAGGTTGTCCCTTCACGGTGGAAGCATGTCCAGAAGTCATAGGCTTCTGTTTTCCAGTTCAATACAGGAGATATTTGTTGAATATCTGCAAGATCCCCCAAGAGGCAAGGCTCAGCCCCGCCCTGCGGAGGCCACACCTGTACGCAGGGCGGGCCGAAGTCTCAGACCGACAGTGCGGACAGGAGGTTTAGAGCAGTGGTTCTCAAAGTGCGGTGCCTGGGCCGGAGGAACCAGCGTGCACACCAGTGCTTGCAAGCCACTGCTGTTAACCTATGGTGTCATCATGCTTTAGCATCAGAATCACCTGGAGGGTTGTTGAAACCAATTGCTGCTCCCTGACCTTGAGTTTCCGGCTAAGTAGCTTTCAGGTAGAATCCAAAAAACTGCATTTCTAACAAGTTCCCAGGTGATGCTGATGACCACACTATGAGAACAACTGAGTTAGGCTAAGGAAAGACTACCAAGAACAAGACCAGAAGTGCTTCATGGAGAAGGATCCTTTTGGCCTTGGCAGGAAGAATAGAACTTCAGCAAGGAGAGACAAGAAGTCCCCTGGAAGGTGATGGGGCCAGAATCAGAAGTGGGAAGTTTGGAGGGCAGCGGGCTTCAGGGAGAAGGTGTTTGGCTTAAAAGCCTTTGCAGGTGACATGGAGGTGGAGCAGCAGGGGACCTGGGCAGTGGTGATGGAACTTTATCTCCATTTCTGGAGAGGAATGAGCAGCACTGGGGAGCTGTTGCTGCTGCCATGGGAACACAGGGGAACCCTGAGGCAGAGCTAGGATCAGGGGTCAGAAGCTATGCACTGCAGCCGGAAAGCTGCCTCCTGAGATACAACCCCATCCAGAAAAACACCAGGAAGACCTATGGTTCAGGGGCCGTCACACCAAGCCTACTGTTTGGAATAATTGCTTTTTCCTACATTGCTGTGTTTGCTGGATTGGGGGGAGGGGAAGAGGAGGGATATGCCACCTGGAGCCCCTACTGTGGGGAAAAGGACCACCACCTGCCCTGTGTTAAGTCTGTTGGGCTCAGCTTTGGGTGTCACCCAGCAGCAGGATGGCCTTGGCCTTCTGAATGTCTCTCCGAGGAGTCCCTCGGTGGTGTTGGGAGGCTGCTGCTGCTCTGCTGTGATTTGGGGTACTGGGGAGGGGACAGGTAGTAGACTCCAGCATGGTACTGCCTCCTATTTGGAGCCCCTTCCTTTTTCCGCCTTCCCCAATCCTCTAGGGCTTCTTAAATGTGCTACTTGTCGTTCCTTAAAAGGCCTCTTTCTTTGCCTTGATCATAAAATTGCCAAAGAACAATGGCTGTCATTTAAAACAGCAGCATTAGAGCTCTTTCCCACCAGTTACTGCCACTGTCATTGCTGCTCCACATCAAAGCATCAAGGCGCCCCTGGAGAGGAGAGAGGAGAGCCTACCCTGCGCTTCCAGGGCTCTGGGGGAGCCAGCCTGCTGGCTGAGACCTTCAATGACAAAGAGGGTGTCCTCCATCCCGACCCCTGGAGAGACTGCCCAGGACTGGGGCCTGAGAGAAAGGAGGCTGGGAGAGCTACAGGGGTGGGGCACCCCCCAGTCTTCTTGCGTGTTGTCTGGGCTCACCCTGACTCCTGTCAGGGGTAGGAAACAGGAGAGGGGAGTGCGGGGGGAGTTAGGGACAAGCCTGTGTCCTTAGCGCAGAGGTGAGGGGGCTATGGCCTGGGCCTGACATGACAATCCTAAAGCCTGCAGGTCACGCTGGCCCCAGAGGGCTTTGGGGACTGTGCCTGAGCAAGCAGGAGCAGCCAGCATCATTGTGCCCATCCTGGCTGGCACTCTTGTTTCATCCATAAAACTCCCCGTTCCCTGGGGAGCTCCTGTGTGGCTGCCCTGTAGGTATGAGAGAGGTGCAGATGGTAACTCTGTGGAGCAGCATCAGCAGATCCTCTTGTTGGGTGGTTCAGAGCCACGAGGGCATTTGTTCCCTGCCTCTTGGGGACAACCCTGCAGAAGCAGCTGGAAGGGAAATTACATCACAATGGAAGGATGGGTCCTGGCCTCCTGGCCTCCTGGCCTGGATCAGGAACTGCCTTTCTCCCCTTTTTCTGTTAGATCATTGTCCTGTTTCCTCCTGAGTTGAAGGTCTGGGTGTGTTTGGGAGGGAAGGTGCTGGTTCTGGGTCCCTTCATGATCTGGATGGATTCAACTAAGAGAGAATAGGGGGCTGGGGCCCCAGGGCTGGGCAGGCCTTGTCTGGAGGGAAGAATCCACATTGCAGGGAGACAGCCATGCAGGTGTACACACAGCTCCTTCTTGCAGTGCTGGCTTCTCAGTGACAGGTTCCCAGGGGCGGTTGAGGTGTCTGGAGAGACTCCTTTCAAGTGCATCCTTTGGGGTCTCTGCTATCCAGTCCTCACAGGTGCTTCTTCCAAAAGGGGGTCCCCAGTGTTCTGCATTTGAACTCTTTCTCTCCTCTCTCCTCCAAGTACTCCCCCCATCCCTAGCTTCCTCTCCCACTGCCCCTCTTCTTCCCTGAGCTTCCTCCTTTCTTTGTGTTGGTTATTTTCTCTTCTTCATCTCTTCTCCCTTTCTCTTCTTTCATTTTCCCCCTTGCCCCCTCTACTTTCTCTGATCCCGTCTCTCCCTCTTCCTCCTCCTGTAAATTCCCTTCCTTCTACCGTCACCCTCTTCCTGACAACAGGCCCTGCCCCCTGGTGGATGAGCACCTTGAACTCCGTGCATTGGTTTGCACGACCAGGTTCACGTTGGCTGCCTTGGCTTCTGCGGTCTTGTTCCTTGGACTGTTGCCTGTTCATGATGGGGGTAAAACCATGCTCACTGTCCTTGGTGCCTTGACCCATGGGCTCTGTGGCCTCTCTTCACTGCCTGACAGGGGACAGTTTATTTCATATCTTGAGGTTTATTCACATGTAAAATCTTATAAGAGAAGGTATAAATATTAAATCCCCTTGGTTACATGTTTAATGAATTGTGTTGGCTGAAAATCATAAAGTGGTGCAAAATCTTGTCAATCTGACAAAAAACGTAGCTTTTTTCCCCTTTTTGTAGCTATATCAGAGCTGAGCCAAGTCTGGGGGCCTGACGTGCTTCTGTGGACCTGAGGATGAGCCTGGGATCTTCATGCATCTGTCCTTTGCTCAATATCTGCTTTGAAACTCTGCCTAAAGGTGGATTTTCAATAGAACCCCAGGGCTATAGGGTCTGTCCAAGTTCAGATTATGTTTCCCGCCCCATTCTGCACAGTTGGCTGTGCAATTCACCCACCTCGGGGGTGTTTTCCTACCTGTTTTAAGCAGTCACAACAGGACCATGCACTGCCATCTGGTGTCATCTGTTTGCCTCTACCTCCCACCTCTGCCTTCCTCAATGGCCCCCTCCTTTCGGCTGCCCCACCCCTCTGGAAGTCTGCCTTGACCCCAAACCTGCAGCCACAGTACACCCTGCCACTCCCACCCTGGCAAGGAGCACTTTCACAGATGGCTCTGTTAAATCTGCAGGGGTTCCGAAGGTGTTATTTGATTTCTGCATCCCTCCGTGCCAAGACCATATGGGGCTACAGGAGAGAAGGGCAGAAGGTCAGGCAGTTCGCTCCCTTCCTCCCCAAACCGCATATCTTCTCTGGGCACCTTCTTCATGGTATTTTACTAAATCCTTCATGGTGAAGTGATGGGATTTTGAAGAGGATTTTGCAGGTGCATTTAACTGCAACAGAATGCACCAGCCTCCCCAGCAGGAGACCTGGAGGTCTGAAAAGCCACAAAAGTAACATTTGGAGAGGGTGAAACCATTCTCCTTTGAGATTTTGGGTGCAGGTGCCCATGTGTATAGTAAATGTGTGTGTGTGAGGAGAGAGAAAGAGAGAAAGAGACATCCAAGTGTCTTGATTATTGATTTGTGTTGTAAGAAGAATGACCACCTCTGTCCTTAGCCGAGGGCCACAGTTGTAAGAGACAGAGGCAAAGGAAATCAGTGAAATAGATCTCAGCAGGGGAGAATGCTGGGCTGGGGTTGGGATATTCCCCAGGGCTGGCCCTGCCGAGTGCTGTGGGAATGGGGGTGAGTGGATTTTTACCTCATGTTCCCCATCCATAAAGTAAGTAGGGCAGTCAAGGTCGCTGCCCACTCTAGGTTTCTATGGTAATCATATGTGAAGAAGAGGAAGAGCATGCAGCTGTGGGGTGAGAGAGAGAAAGAAAAGAAATAGCCAAGGCCAAGGAATGGAAGAGAACGAAGCAGAGCAGATGCCTGCAGAGGTGAGAGAGAAAAGGGAAGAGAAAGGAAAAGGGGAATGCTTATCTAGGAGATGGTGTTGACAGAAAGAGAGAGGAGGGAAATGCACCACAGAACTTGGGGAGGTGGTGTGTGCCTCCACCCCTGTGGGACTTCTGATCCCCACCCTCTGTGGGTCAGCCTGAAGAAGGACAGAGTGCGTGTGCCCCTGAGGACTCCCCTAGTTCTTGCCGTGGGTTTGGGTAGCCTCTCCCAATAGACCCGGAAATGGAAAGAAATGGCAGGCAGGATTTGGGGATAAAATCAATGGATTTTGGTGATGGGTTGGCTGTGAGAAGTACGGGAGGAGACCTCAAAGATGACATCCAGGATTTTGGCTTTTACACTCAGTGGGTGGTAGTGCCACTTGCTGAAATGGGAAAGAATGGAAGACTGCTGTGTTGGGGGACTTGAATGTTCTGACTTTGAGTTGCCTATGAGACTTGCAAGTGAATGTCAAGAAACAGGATGGGTATAGATATCGGGGGCTCAGAGGAAAGGTCTCTGGTTGGGGTTGATGGAAAGTTGGTAGCCATGGGTATACAGATGGTAGACTTCCCACCAGAAGCGCCATGGCCCAGCAGTATTCTCAGCCTCTTCTCACTGGGGTGCTATCAAGAGAAGGTTTTGGGGAGGGAGAGAGGCTTTGGGCTCCCAGGCCCAAACTAAAGCAAGGGTAGAACATAGGAGAGATGGGTTTCATACAGGAGGAACATCACGTCTCTGCAAAGTGCATTCTTTTCAACCAGGACCCAGAGCCCATCCATCATGGAATCCTTTCCATGAGCCCATACTCAGCCTCAGAATCCTTTACCCCAGCCCACTGCTGCGCACTGTTAATCCTGTTGGTGTACAAGCATGTTCTTCTCCTGCCCTGGAGATTAACCCCAGGCTCCCGTGCAGAAAAAATGGTGTTTGTCTGGTTGCAAGCCCTGAGATGATGTCGGGTGGGGCTTGCTTAGGGTTCAGAATATTATGATGGATCTGGGAGTGTTGGCAGTAATTGTGCGATAGGAGTGCCCAGTAGGTACTCAGTGAATGTGTGGGGAATGAACAAATGTCTAGATGAGTCAGTGCCTGCACCTTCTTGGAGGCCGAAGTGTAAGATTCTGCCTGATGACCTAGGGGACCGAGCTGAGCTGGGCTGAGCTCAGAAGAAGCCATGCTGCAGGAGGAGTTCCCTGAAAAGGTGATCTATGTCCTCATCTTGATTCTTTAACTGTCTCCCTCTGGATTAAGTCTGACTCACTGTGAACCCAGCCTCATTGTTTCCACTCCTCGAGGAATTGCTTTTACTGCACCGCACTTTAGCAAGAGGCCAGCAGCCTGCCCTGAGGGGCTTTAGAAGAACAGGCCCCGTGCAACTCCCAAAGGTGTTTATTGTGAGGTGTTGCTGGCGACAGCCACCGCATTACACGGTGTCCTCTGTGGGGACCCAGGGGAGGCATTTGCTTCAGGCTTCCATATCAAGAACAGCAGGGCTTTTCTGAGCAATCATTTTGTTTATGTCCTATGGACCCCGTGACCTGTGTCACTGATCAGGTTTCCTCATTCATCGACTGTGAGAAAATCCAGCTCCAGGCGTGTGACTTGGCCACAGAAAATGTTTGTTTTCGCCTCACTGTGGGCTCCAGTTTATGTCTTTACTCTTGGATAGGCTTTTTCTTTCTCACCTGAATCTCTTCAGAGATTCTTTATTGCCTTTCCCCTCCTTATTTCAGAACAAATATAGATGTACAAAAAGTTAAGGAAATATAAGAAAGTATAAAGAAAACTGAAGTCAGTTATAGTTCCCACCCCTCCTTATTACATTTTGTGTGCAGCTTACCTGTCTCGTTCCTGTACGTGCACAAGCACACAACACACGGGTGTGCACAAACACGGACGTGCACATTCACAGTCTTCACACAAAACAACTTCACCATGTTACGTGTAGTGTATGGTACCTTTAAAACAGCAATGTATATTTTTTGCTTTCTTACTTATATGTCTTACAGTATTTTACATAATCCTCGTAAGCCACTTTAAATCTTCTAAAATAGAGTGGGGTTTTAAATAAAATAAAATATACGATTTAAGGCAAAGGCTTCCAGGGAAGCTTTGGAACCCAGAGTGAGGCAAGGACTGTAACAAAATCTAGAGAAGGGCCCAGCCCAGGGGGGCTCCCAGAAGCCAGAGCCTGTGGCCTGGGGTGAGAGAAAGCTGCCCCTGGGAGGCAGTTGCCCTGGGAGATTTGCCTCAGGTCCCTGGGGGCATTTTGAACACATTGGAAGAAATTCGAAGGTGCCCACTGGATCCCACAGCCAGACTGGAAGAAGGTCACTTGTGGCACCTATAAACAGAACACTGGGCAACCAAGAGGATTAGAAATGAGGGGATGTGTACCCTATGAACAGCCTACCACTCCTTTGAGCAAAGAGCTCAGAAGTGACCTTAGAGTACAAGGCGGCTCTTGGTTACAGACTGGGCTGCCACCCGATTGAGTGCAGTGGCTATGAGAGGGGGGATATTATACAAATATCTCCTGAAATCTTTTTCCACATTCACAGGCTAGTTTATTTTCCTGTAGCTCTTCCACCAGTGACGCTTGAGGAAGGAGGAGGTGTGATACACTGCAGAGCAAGGGAAAAGGAGGCCAGCATCTCCCCTCAGAGGGCAGGCCCGGCACTTGGGGTGTGTGGGGCCAGGTGCAGATAGTCACGTCTCATGTCCCCCACCCCGTGAGGATAGCTCAGCTTCCCTGCACCCCACTCCATCTTGCAGTTGGGAGAGGGAGGGTACATGAGCTTGAGTATGTCTGAGAAGAGAGTCTTTTAAACAGAAACAAATGGAGTTTTCTTTAGCTTTATGGTTCAATTTTGTCTGCTGTCAGTAGAACTTGGGGCTGAGAGCAATACATCAAATTTTAGACCTGTTTCGTCCAAAACATGAGGCTACTTACTGAGCAGTTGAAATGTGACTTAGTCTTAACTGAAAGGTGCTGTAAATGTAACATACACCTTAGATTTGGAAGAATTAATATGAAAAAAACTTCAATAATTTTTATATTGATTACATGTTTCGATGGTAATATTTTGGATATCTTGGGGTAAGTAAAATAACTTATTAAAAGTAATTTTACCCTTTTTCTACTTTCCATAATGTGATTGGCCCTGGCTGGTGTGCCTCTGTTGGCTGGAGTGGCGTCCTATAACAGAAAGGTTGTGGGTTCAATTTCCAGTCAGGGCACATATATGGGTTGTGGGTTCCATCTCTGGTCTGGGCACATGTGATCCCTGGTCCAGGTGCATACGAGTGGCAACCAATCAATGCTTCTCTCTCATGTCAATGTCTTTCTCTCTTCCCCTCTCTAAAAGCAGTGAAAAAATGCCTCAGGTGAGGATTAACAAATAAAAATAAAAATAATAGAAAATAATGTGATTGAAAACTTCAAAGTTGCATACGTGACCTGGTCTGGTAGCACAGTGGGTTGGAGTGTTGTCCCGATACACCAACTTTGTGGTTTTGATCCCCGGTCAGGGCACATACAAGAATCAACCAATGAGTGCATAAATGAGTGGACAATAAGTCAGTGTTTCTCCTTCTTTCCTTTCTCCCTCTAAAATCAATAAATAAAATATTATAACAATAAAAAATTACATACTGATTTGCATTATGTTTCTGTTGGACACACTGTTTTCGATGAGAAGGAAGGCTGGAAGGAAGGGAAGGTTGTGCTGTGGGCACATCTCGCTGAACTGTCCAGATTTCTGTTGCGTACAGTGCATCTAAAGATCGATGTATCATTTAAAGAAGGAGGTGGTGTTTCATCAGGTTCTTTTAGTTGTGGGAATTGACACCCTCCCAAGTGAAGGGCAGGCTGTTGTGCTAAGGGCCTGGTGCCAGGAAACCAGGGGGCACTGAGTGAGCTCCTGGGAGGGCAGGGGTGGCAAGCTCCACCTGGGCAGGCTCCCAGGATAGCAGGGCTGTGCCCCCAGCCCTTGTGCTTCTCAGTTTCCTCCTGCTTGTCCCCTCTCTGTCTGCACCGGCTAACACATGCAC
Source organism: Desmodus rotundus (assembly GCF_022682495.2). Classification (NCBI taxonomy): domain Eukaryota; kingdom Metazoa; phylum Chordata; class Mammalia; order Chiroptera; family Phyllostomidae; genus Desmodus; species Desmodus rotundus. The sequence continues at coordinate 104,615,032 of NC_071394.1, read as the reverse complement.
TCCTTCTTCTCTCAGACCTTTTCCCTCCCTCCCAGCTGCTACTTCCCCCCAGCTTGCCCAGCCCTGCCTCATGTATTCCTTTCAGCCTAGGTTCCTCCTGGCTGCCTCATCCATGCAGGTCATGTCTCCTTCTTTTATAGGCATTCTGCTTGACAAGGATGTAATGGACATTGGTTGGTAGGATGTCCACCCCAGGGTCAGTGCTGGCCTCTGATTCACTCAGTGGCCACTTCTATTTGGATTCCAGCTTGTTATGTGTCCCTTAGTAGAGGGCAGGTAAGTGGGCCTGATAAGGCACTGTGATAATAGGGGGTGAGGGGTTAGTCAGGAGAACAGAAACACGGACTGGCAGTGTCCAACCCTGCACCATGCTGGGGCGGTACCTACCCCAGGCACCTGTCCAGGAGTGAGCCTGATACATCTCCAGGGTGGAGATGAAGGCAGAGCCTGATGGAGTCTGATGCTACTAAGTATTTAAGTTCTATCGTCAATTCCCCTGTACTTGTTGGATGATGCGACTGTCTATAGAGGCAGTGTGCTGCTGAGCCCACATGGGTGTTCTGGCTACCTGGATAGGTAGTGAGTTCATCTGGAAGCAACACATTGGTATCCTGATTATACATCATTCTTTGTGAATGTGGTTAGCATGAATCAGCCCTTTTGTTATCATAGTTGTGGTCTGACCTGGTCTGGGTGACTTCATGAAAGATGATACTTTTTTGGAAGGCTTGCTGGAAGCCATCCAGGGGCCCTGGCTTGTGCCATCCCCCCACCTAACTTTTGCAGAAGTGCTTCAGGCTGACAACTTTCTGTTGCTCTAAACAGCAAGCAATATGGTCCCATCAACATCGTTATCATCATTGTTGTCATCTCCAAGATGTCACTGTAGGTGGGAGTGATATGTAGTCCTTGCTTGGTCCCCAGAAGCCTGTCCTATTACCAGCCAACTGCTCATTTGGTCCACTAACTGGTCAGGATCAAGGGCGATGCTTTGAGTGTGTTTATGTGAGCACTTGAAGTGGCACATGGGAGGACATCTGGGGCTACCATAACTGACTAATTAAACAGGCAGAATGTATCTGATGTCCAGGTAATTACTGCTGAACATCTGCTAAATATGGAGTTTCATTGATGGCCAGTGTCGTTAGGCACAGAAGTGATGCTATGTTTGCACTCAGCCTGGCAAGGGATGATTTAAAATCTGTTCCCATCAGCAGCCCACAGAGCAGCCCCAACATGAATTAAGAAGCCTGGAGCTTATGTAACCTGACCCAAAAATCATTTCCCAAAAGGGCCCAGGGAAGCTTGGGAAGGGCTGCTGGAAATAATAGTGTGAAGTGATAGACTCTTGAGAGCTGGCCAAGTCCAGTCATGTGACTGTTGTGGAAACTGAGGCAGCACAGGGACAGGAAGTAATAGAGTCAGCAATAGAGCTGAAGTCAGGAGCAGCCGGCCAGAGTCTCCACGAAGACATTGCCCCCGCCAGCCCCCAAAGCCCAGCCTGCCCGGGCACTTCCCTTGGGGGCACTTAGTGACAGCACGGGCCCCCACCCCAGGTGAGTGGGAGTCCTTGGGCCAGCTCCAGCCATTCTGTTGCACAGCCGCGCGTGGGGCAAGCTGCTTACGTGATGTCTTCCCCACCTGCATGGTCACGTGGAGGACATGGAGAAGAAATTTGGGGAGGTTTCACCTCTGGTTGGGAGGGCAATTCTTTGTCTGCTTCTGAGGAGCAGAAAAGCAGCCTGGACTTCTGATATCCTGTGCCCCTTTTCTCATCAGCGTCTCTTAGTGAACTGTGTTAGGCTGTGACGCAGGGACCTGTGGTGTAATCTCTTCTCTCCTCTCTCCCTCTCTGATTGTGCCTCCTTAGGTCTCACCGGATGTTCATTAAATGATGGTTGACTGTCAGTGAGCGGAGAAAATTCTGCTGAAACAGCCTGAGGGGGTGGGGGTTGGGGAGGGTGGTAACCAGGAAGCGTAAGGGAAACTTGCTGTAGGCAGTACCCTGCATCACAGTCACCTGGCTGGAAGTTAAATTGGGGGGTTAAACCCTGGCTGGTGTGGCTCAGTGGATTGAGTACTGGCCTGGGAACCAAAGGGTCACTAGTTCAATTCCCAGTCAGGGCACATTCCTGGATTGTGGGCCAGGTTTCCAGTAGGGGGTGCTCAAGTGGCAAGCACACATTGATGTTTCTCTCCCTCATTTCCCCTTTGTAAAAGTAAACAAATAAAAATTTTTTTAAAAAAAGTTTGGGAGTTAACTGGGCCCCCATTTGGGCCCAGTGGTCCCATCTTGAGGTCTCTAGGGTCCCATGAAGCCTGATGATGCCTCCAAACTCGGGGCTGAGACCCCACTGAGCCTGTGCCTGCAGTGACCAATCACAGCTTTCATAACATCTTCCCTCTGAGTCTCAAGCCCCCAAATAATGTTCAGATGGAGCTGCCAGGCCCACCGTTAGGACTTGAATGTCTCCACCCAGGAGCAATTGTTCATCTCATTAACAAGCATTACTTGCAAATTTCCCTTTTTCAAATAATGATTTATGTTACAAAACCACGAAGTTCATATTTTTTGGTGATTCCTCTTCTAGTGTGTGTCCATGTACCTACAAATTTACTGTTAATATTTTCCTTGCTTTACATAATCTCCATAAATCTAACTTTCAACTGCTTTGTCGTAGTTCACCAAGTAGCTGTGTAATATTTCGCCATTCCCTTGTTTTGTGAAACTGGGAATAAGTATGTTGTGTATTTAGCTTTAATTCTTATTGCTTTTTCCTTCTTTTGGTAAGCTCTGAATAGTGGGTTATTTGTAAACATTTTTATAGCTGTTGAATGGGTGATGGGGCTCATGGGAAAAACCACCTGGGGTCTAGCACTGGACTGATGTCTGGGAGAAGTGCCTAGCTCTCTGTGGAAGGAGTAGTTGGTGCTGGCTTGGAGGTGGAGGGCAGCAGATAAGGCCCAGTAGCCTGGAAGCACCAGCCTCAGCCACTGGGTGGCTGGGGGCCCAGCTAGACATGCTGCTGTGGCCGTTGGGTTTTGAAGATCAAGAAGCTGAAGGCTGGCTGTGGACCCTGGGAGCAGGACATCCCTCTTGCTGAGCCCTTCTGCCCACTGGCACAGTTGGTGACCCTCTTGCTCCTCCTCCTGGAGAGAAAGGGGCTCATAGCAGGTGCTGGTTGCAGATAGGATAGGCAGAGGCTCTCCTTGTGGGGCTCAGTGTAGGAAGAGCTGCAGGTCACACATGGGGCTTCACACACACCAAACCTGACAGTCACCTTGACTCAAAGCCACAGGTACATGTGTAGGTGCTGTTTTCCTTGCCTTTGGGAGGGAACTTGGGGCTGTCCTTGGTGGTGGGGCTCCAAGAACTACTGTATGTGTGTGGCTTTGCTCTAGGGGTCTCTGGACAACAGCTGGGGTGGGTCCTAGACTCCCTCTGACCTGGCTGACCTGATGTTCATGGCCTCATGTCACCTGGGGCCTCCTACCTGTCTTCCCTTGTCTCCCACCGTGCCTATGTGTACAAAGGCTCTCTGGTCAGCCTTTCTAGTCACCCAGCTAATTGGTAAATTACTGGAAGTAATAAGATGTTTCTCTAAAGCTGTCCCTGGTCACCCCATGGCCCAGTTAGACGTGTCTTCTTGCTGCAACTCTAACTCTGTCTGTTGGCCTCTATTGGCCTCATCTTATTGCGATTACTGTGTACACAGCTATCTCAGTTCCTTTGTAGAAGTCAAGGTATATAAGTTAATAAATAACACCAAGTCACATTTTTCCCAAGTAGTAGACTGCATGATTTTTAAGGGTAGCAATTGACCTTTACTTATCTTTTTATCATCCACTAATTTTTATAATTACTCATCAACTCTTAAACATTAAGAGTTTTATATTCCACTCTTTTAAGGAAGAGCTCCTGTGTGACAGGAACGAAGTGTCAGTGTGTGGAAGAGGCCCTCCGGGCTCCGCCCAGCACTCCCCACCTGCAGAGGCTGGGGCCACCAGGCCATAACCTAGACCCCCACCTACCTGACATGAACTCACTTCAAGAGCAAGCCAGTTCTCAGGAGAAAATCAATAACCTCATGTGTGCTTGTCTTTTAAACCCAATGCTTTTAAGTGGCAGCCAGCTCTACCAGGAACAAAAGAAGGAAGAAATTAGGTAAAAGGAGAATCAATATTGGTGTTGGGTTTTTAAAGACTTAACACTCTTTTATGGGACTTGGTTCCAGGGAATAGGAGCTATTATTCCAGGCTCCTGGAACCAGCCTTGGGGCTGAAACAATTCAAATTTGCTTTCACCTCAGAGCCTGGAAATAGAACTAGGTGTGGCCTTCCCTGCAAAGCATTGCTCCTTTTTCTAACGTATCTGTTTACCCAGCGTCACATTGAAAGCAGGGACCAGGAAAAGTAGAGTGGCTAGGTGAGCGTGCTGTCAGCGTCCTACACCCCAGTTTGTGTCCCCACCCGTGGCCCCAGGGAATGACAGCAGATAAGAAAAGTGGAGGATGTGGTTGCATTTTATTTCCCAGCCACATTGGTGTCATTCAGGAAGCGGTGGTGGAGAAGCGGGACTTGGGGACAGTGTTGTGGGAGGTCACGGAGTCTTTGCTGGTGTCAGGATAAAGGCTATCTCACTGGGAAAATGCTTTCAGGGAAGTGCGCACTCGGTCCTTTGTTTTGCTCCAGAGCAGCAAAGATGATGGCGGCAACCCAGAGACCCAGGTCTGGGCCTTTCTATGTTCATTTGCCTCCACCTGCCCCTCTCCTGGGCCCCCTGCATTTAGTTGCTTTTGTGTGAAGTTCCCTTCATCTCCTTTCTTTTAGTCCCCTGTTCTGTGGGCTTAGAACCACAATGACAGGAGAGGTCTCCCAGAGACCAGGGCCCTACTTCCAGCTGCTTGGAAGGATTCTTTACTTCAGACACCAGCCTGGCGTTTCCTTCCCCGAGCGCACCTTTTCTCTGTTTGCTTGGATACCTGTGCACCCACGGGCTCCTGTCCAGGGATGTGCCTGCTGCCCTCCTTCCTTCCTTGGCCTTTTCTAAACCTTGTTTCAGGCCCAGGCTGATGTCCCTGTCCCTCTCATTCTAGTTTGCTGTCTCTCCCTCCCTCCTCCTCCCTACCTCTCTCTTTCTTGATCAGTTTACAGTATTTCTCTGCGAAGCCAGAGGCTCAGAATAAAAAAGAAATCAGTGACTCCAAGGAGAGAAATTAATTATTCTATCTCTCTGAAACCTTTTCATGCTCTTTCTGCTTGGTTTCATAAGAGCCAAAGCAGCAGGTGGGGGACAGTCTCACCACAGCTGAGAAAAAGAGGGAGCCATAGAGGGCACGTGGAGGTAATATGTCAAGAAGAAACTGGTTTGTGCATTCCTTTGGCACAGCGAATGTTTTTGGAATGCTCCCCCCTCCCACCCCACCCCCCGCCAGCCAAGCTGGCCTGCCGGCCTGTCCTCCAGCGTTCACAGCCACTGCCCCGGCAGACAGCAGACCTGAAGTTCTTGCATGGGCCTCCGAGACTCGGAGAACTGAGCTGCTCTGGGTGTCGGTGTATATTCTGGGAAGTTTTTAGTTTTCTTCAGATTCTTGAAAAGGCTTAAGATCTAAAGCTGGCTTTCAAAAAATTTTGACCATTACCTGCAGTAAAAAATATGTATCTTGGCCTTGTCCCACACATCTGTGTGTGTTTTCTAGGTATATGTATATGTATATCTATATGTATACCTATTCTTATCTATCTGTCTATCTATCTATCTATCTATCTATCTATCTATCTATCTATCTATCTATCTCTTTCTCTGAAACCAAAGTTCCTCAAACAATACTTACCCTTTCTACCTGCAGATCTGTGGCATTTTCTATTTTATTTTTCTCGATTCTATTATAAGCTATCCTATTCTGTTTCATTAAAAAATACTGATTGCTACCCACAAAGCTGATTTCATGGACTAGTAATGAGTTACAACCTGCACTTTGGAAAACACTGACCTAAAGGAAGATGTGAAGAATCACTGATCCAGGAACTTGCATACATTCCTAGTGGGAGTGTGAATTAGTACATTGTTAATGAGGGCCTTTCGGGCAATACCTGTCAGACTTATAATGCGTATCCCCAGTGACCCTGACGTTCCATTTGTAGGAACTTGTCTCGCAGGTATACTTGTGCAAAGTGATGTTCAAGATAATTCTTTGCTCTATTGTTTACAATAGTAAAAGGTTGGAGACAACCCAGATGTCCATCATTTGGGGATTGGATGCATATCTAATGGAACATCCACACAGTGGAAGAATACTCTGCAGCTGTTAAAAAAGGGGGTGGGTGGGAAGCTCTCAATAACCTGAGTTGGAAAGATTGTCAAGATATGTTAAGTCAAACAAGCAAGATGCAAAACAGAGTGTTTAATATGTTACCTTTTGAATAAAGAAGGGAGCAATTAGATTCTATATTTACATATGCTTATATTGGATTGAACCATATGAAATTACCATTTTAGAGGTCAAGATGGTTGAATATTGGCGATTTCACATGGTCCAACACAGCATGCATAAAGGAAGGAGGAGGTAAGAAACGAAGTTACCTGGAGGGGGCTGGGAGGAGAATTCTCACTGGGACCTGTTAAAAATAAGGACTCTGAGGTAGTGAACAGGAAAGGAGTGGGGTCACTTGGACAAGGGCAACCCTATGTCCAAGTGGAGGGTGAGCAGTGGCTGCCTGCCCGTCTTCACACGTGAATGCCAATCAAGACCAGCTCCAGACAGTGGACAGGAGGCTGGGACAGAGAGGACCAGCAGCTGTAGAATTCCTCTGTCCCCCTCCTCTTTCCTTTCCTCTCTCTAGATATCATGTGTGGATGGAATGGTGGGAACGAGTAAGAAACTGAACTTTTAAATTTTGAATGCAATTGCATGTGTTAAAGAAAGCATCGCCCAAGGAGTTTCGATGGTCGATGGCTGGACCAAGTGGGGCTTTTTACTTCTCAGGGCTGGACTGCAAAGGGCCCAGGACTCAAGAAAGCAGCCCACCTGCTGCCTGCTGCCCCGCCTGATGCCCAAGCTCTGTGAGGTTCCTGAGATCCTAGGGTCATCTGGGCAGATGCCTGGAAGGGTTGACTGCTTCTCAGTAGGGTTGGGGGTTGACCTGGGGATACAGGTGTGGCCTGGTCTGTTCACTCCAAAGCCCATGCTAATTTGATTTCAGGTTTTCACTGCTAACCAGGATTCCTGGGCTGCTGGCAGGGTATTCAGCTAGGTCATCACAGGGTATTCAGCTAGGCAACACCTACTTAGGTGCTTCATCACCATGGGGAGCTTGGTGCTAGCTCTGTAGACTTGAGAATTTGTTCCCATTAGCACGTGGAGGACAGACCCATCTCTCCAGGGCAGAATCAGACACTCCAGGTTCTGGGACACTCATAGGTGGACTGCCCCACGTATTTCTTACCCTGGGAACAGAACTGCCAAGGGGAGCAGTTCCAGGCCCTCTGGCTAGTTACCCTCTCCCTCCAGCAACTCCTAAGGGGAGAAAGGCAGCCTCAGAAGCCTTTGACAGGCAGGAATCTGAACTACGCAGCAGCCTGGGGCTATGGAGCATGAGCCCTGATGTGTTGCTGGTTACTTGGGGGCTGATCTCTTCTTCTGAGAATGGGAAATGTATGTTTGTATTGGGGCGGAGGGTAGGGGTGGGGGGCAATTCTGGGAGGATCACAGCTTAATTGCCTCTGAGAAATTTCTTTTAATTCTCTGGGTGTGACCAGTCTCCCTGTGGGGCACCTTCCTTCATTAACCTTATGAATACCTTTCATCCTATAGCTACAGTGGATTCTAGCTGGACAGAGATCTTTTGTCTCCCTCTGAAAACACCATGTGTTGATGTCTTTCCAAGTTGTGTATTCATTTAGTTATTTTTGGCAGGTGAGGATCTTATTCTTCCTTTCATTTTCTGCCCATGTTTTACCCAATACCCCATTGCTCAGATAACAGAATCAGCACTGGACAGTGGTCAGTGAGGAGAATTGTATGATCTCAGTGGGGCTCTGAAATTAATCAGGAAGTGCTGGGCAGGCAGGATGGAGTGAGCAGGAGCTGGTCACGGGCCAGGTAGGAAGCTGCTGTAGCAGTTCCATTGAGCAGTACAAGGTTTGGGCTGGGAAGAGCAGGAGAAAGGGAGTGAAAGGGGTCAGTGGCCTTGGGAAGGAGGAAGCATCCGGCTTCAGAGGCTGACTTGATATCAGAGGTAAGAAGACAGACACGACTCTGGCTTCAAGCCCAGTAGTGGGAAGTCTTGGGAAAAAGGTGCTTAATTAGTTCAGGATTGGACATTCAAATTGGGCATGGTGATGGGGATGGAGAATCCTGCTTTCCATCTGCCTTGGCCCCAGTTCTCTTTCCTGGTAGTTAATCTCAAGCTTGTGACTGAGTTAAAGAATTTGGCCTCAACTTTGTAAAAGCAAAGATGGGCGTGAGTCACTCACATGAAGGAATGAATGAAATCATATAATGGGGAGTACAGAAGAAGTAGGTGATTGAGGCCAAAGTGGTCTTGGGGCTGCTTGATTGGGCAATGTAGTACCATGCCACTTCTCATTGGGTCCTGCGCTGAGAATGACAAGGTGGGGTTGAGTGGAGAGTAAGTTGGTCTCCCGGGGCTTCTGAGCATGCATGTTGGCGTCCCCTTCCCTTGAGCTCTGGCTCCAACAGTCCCTCCAACCTGTAGTAGAAAAAGAGCTGGGGAAATGGAACCAGCAGAGGGTGTACCCAGAGGACAGTAGGCAAAGGCTTCATTTCTAAGCATGACATTCAGGGAGATTCGAAGGAGGGATTCCACTGCAGCCAGGGGAGAAGACTAGGGTTAGATGAGTCACTGATCGATGAGTTAAGGTTTAATGAAAAGATACCAAATTGTACTTAAGTGCTTATCTTTCTTCGCCTCTTGGTCGTAAATTATGTATCAGATTTTAAAATGTGGACATGATTAATGCTACTTAGGCTCTCCAGCTTGGCTGTTTTAACAAGAAGTTATATTTTAACTTAAAAAGCATAACTGAGAGGAGACACTTAACGTTTTTCCTCAGTTACTCACCCGTGGGTGAAGCTCAGCTGTTTGGCCCCTAAGGCCACACACAAAAGCACCACTGCCCACGGGCTGATAATTTACCCTCATTACTGGCAGAGAAAATAAAACTGCCTCCTGAGTGTGGCAGCTGTAACGTGCCATGAGGGTTACAAGGAGCACGGAGGTTCTTACATTTTACCAAGAAGGGAAATGGATGTAGAGTGGAGGTGGGGGAGAGGGAGTTAACCTCCGGACACTCACAGGGAGAGTCCATGGAAAAGCTGGTCTTTGAAGGGGGAGGTGTCTTGGAGGGCTTGAGAAGTGGAATACAGAGTAGGGGCCTGAATTGCACTGTTGAGTTCAGTAGACATTTATTGAGCACCTGTGTGTTGGGTTTTGGGGGTACACATGGAAATAAAAGATATCCTTGCCTTCATGTTGTTTACCAAATAGTGGAGAAAATGGACTGGTAAACACTTGGATATGATATACCTGTGGCCTATTCAATAACAGATGTTTGGATAAGGCACAAAATGGGACCTCCCGATGGGAAAATAATGAATCCACAGAGAAGGCCTGCTGTCATGCTGTGCCAGCCACTGAGCAGCCACTCTGCGTTTGAGGCCGTGGGCCTCCAGGGTTTAATGAACTCTCACCAGAGGGATAACTAGGTGGGTTCAAATCCTGCCTCTGCCTCTTACAAGCTGAATAGCTTTGAGTAAGTCATGTAACATCTCCATGCCTCAGTTTCCTCACAGTGATACTTATTTCACAGGGCTGTTGGAAGGGTAAGATGTACAACACATCTTGTAGAGGTACAACTACCCTTGTAGAAGCAACAGCTTTTCTGCTTCACATTTTTACTTCATTAGTTTATTAACATTTAATTAAATTAACTGAGTATAATAACAAATGCAGCTGGCAAACAGTTGTGGGGACAAACGCAGCAGACTCTGGGTGAGTATTCTATTTAACTGGCAGGGTACCAGTGCAAGGGTCTCCCTGAGCTGTCACAGGGTTGCGGGTATTTGACAGAGCAGAAAACGTAGGTAAAGCAGGCAAAGCAGATGAGGTCATGAAAGAGCGTCTACTTCCCGAGTTTGTTCTCTGATGAATGGCATGGACGGGCAGTTGCAGTGGATCTTGAGAGAGCAAAATGGACTCTCATGGGATGGGCAAGAGAGAAGGGGAGCTCTCCCTAAGGGGAGCCAACAGTCCAGAGAGAAGCACAATGACTTCATCCACGTCCAGCTGGATGGCCAGAATCTGTGGGCATCTGACCTGAGTCAGGAAGATACCCAGGTAGAGCTCATGGGCACAGGGAGGGGATGTCAGGAACGCATAGCCCCTGCCTGCCCACTCTTGTGTATTTCATCAGGGTATGAGAAGAGGATGCCATCCCCAGCCCCCAGGTAGCAGAGCAAAGCAGGGGTGGGGGATAGCCCTAGCTCACATACAGGAATATTCCCTTTGGGTCACCTGGGGAGTATATTCAGAAGGGGCTTCCTATCCAGGAAAGCCAGGAAGGCACTGACTCTTTGCCCAAAGTAGGCACGAAAAATTTGAATCCCACTGGATTTAAAATCTCAGGCCGAGACTGGTACCATTTAATGCTCCAGGGATGGCCTGACATCAGCTGCAATGCCCTGGGACAACCCAGCCTCAGAAAATGCCAGCCCTAGACAGAGCAGGTCCCAGGAGCCTCATTAGTAAAATGGGGACAAGGATACCTACCTGAAGGACTGTTGCGAGGATTAAAGGAAGTGACAATCCCCAAGTTCCCAGTACAGAGTAAGTACTCAGTAAGTATCAGCTCCCTCAGCCATGTCTCCTGGTTTCAGCTCTGGAAACTGATACTCAGAAGTTAGCAGTTTGCCTTGTTTCTATGGCACACCAGTGGCAGAGTCGGGTCCTGGAGTGCCATCTTTCTTTCCCAGCCCGAGCATGGTCTACAGGGCCCAGGCAGGCTGCTGCCTCTCCTCTACCTCGGACCCCTCTTGCCCCTGGGATGAGTGGCCTGTGGCCTTTCACTGTGTGGGTTACTGCTTGGTGAGAAAGGCCTCAGCTTAATAATGAAGCAGAGATTAGAAAAGCAGAGGCCGTAGGAATACCCATTTACTAAAACAATATCTGATAACGACGTCTTAAACCAGCTGTAGCTCAGGGAACGAGTGGAGCCGCCTAATGACTACAGCTCAGGGCCTAACAAGGAGGCCATCACTTATTTACAACACCGGCGCTTACTTGCTGTTATTGCACACGTGCCCCTGGGTCTAGGCAGGTGGGTTCCTTTCATAATCTGAGCACCAGATGAGTCGATTTGGCCAGTCCCCTGGGTTGGGGAATTGGCCGGGATGAGCGAGTAAGGAATTTAGGAGCTGAGGACCCCAGACACTGGCACTGGGACTGGGGGGTGGCAAGGGGCTAAGCTTCAGAGTTCTCAGAGTCCTTTGTTCAAAGTGGATTCAGTTGCCAGGGACAGATCACACAGGTGTTGGGGGTGTCAGCCCACCACCTCACCTTATTCATTATTTATTATTTATGATCATATTATTATTGCTTTTATTTATTGAGTGCGCTGCACTTCATATTCCAGGGCTCCCTGGGTTATCTCAACCAACACTGGGACTTTAAATTTCTAGACACTGACAACCCCCTAATTTGTTTTCAGCACAATCTCTCTACTTCGTGCAAACGTATCATCTCCCTTTGTCCCTGGATCTCTCCAGTGGGATGACCGAAAGGCTCCTCAGTGCTAGCGTGTCTAGACAGACCCACTCCTCTGTTAGTCTTTGCACCACAGTAAATGGCATTATAATCCACCTGGTTTATCTTTAATCTCTCTCATTTCCTTGTGGCCCTCATCCAATCTGGCCACGAACCCTGCTGGCCTTCCTTCCAAAGCGCCTCTTGGATCTGTCCACTTCCCTCCACCACCTGGTCCTACCCCTCAATCATCTATTGCCTCCTAACAGACATCCCTGCTTCCAGGTTCCTTCTCACTCATCCTAACTCTAAGTCAGATAATCACCTTCTCCAATCCAAAGCCTCCCCATGCCTTCTCATTACACTATAACATAAAGCCCCCCACTTTGTGCTGTGGCCCTCAGGACCCTATGAGCTCTGACCCTGCCCACCTCTGCAGCCTCACCTCCTCCTCAGTCCTCTCCAGGCTGCACAGACCACCCTGGCCCTTTCACTGAGCCACTTGTTCTATGTGTAAGGGCCTCTGCAGTTTCTGTTCTCTCTGCTTGGAATGGTTTCCCTCGTGGCTTCCCCAGACTGGCTCCTTCTCATCAGCCAGGTTCCACTAAATGACTAAATGTCATCTTTGAAGAGAGCCCACTTTAGTTAAATAACACCCTTTGCTGCTGCTTATCATAGCATCATGCTTTGTCATATATAGCAGCTGCAATTTTCTGAAATTATCGTACTTACTTGTTTACACGCACTGTGGTGTAGACTTTACCAGAGCAGGAAACATTTGGTGTGTGGGTTTGGCTCTGAACAGGGCTATTCACAGTGCCAGGGACGTAGTGGGCTCTCCATAAATATTTATTGAATGAATTTATGAACAAATGTTTTTCTAATTTTAATAATAACCTAACAAAGTGCGCAGTTTTACAAGAAGCTGAAGTTCAAAGATGGCATGGATCTTGCTTAAGGTCATCCAAGCTTGTAAGTGACAGCAATGAAGTTCATACTCAGTTTTGTCTTGCCCAACGCTCTTCTCCAAAACCAGGCTACCTTTCCCAGACACACCTACCTGGGTGATGCCTCTGAAATACAGAGTGTTTGGATTCCCTGGGAGACTGTCCCTGGCTCCTAAACCTCCTACAAAGGGGTTACTGTGTCAGGGCCCTGGGGTCTTTGCAGTAGCCATCATTATCATCCCAGCAGTTGCCTGTGAGGGAGCAAGTGTGACTGTGGGGGCGAGGGGGTTTTGGGGGTGCAATAAGTGGTGGCTGCCCTAAAGCTCTGGGTTATCCTCACTGGGACAATCTCAGTATGACCCCGTCATGGCCAGACACCAACCCACTTAGGGGAGTTAATACAGTTCATTGCACCAAGCAACAACTAAGTGTGGTGTCTGGGAAAAGAGAAGTGCAGAGGCACTAGAAGGGAGCCAGGTGGGTAGCTATTTGGTAGCAAGAACTGGATGCTGTGTCACCATGTGGTGTAACATGGTAACACAAATTGCCCTTTCATTCACCTCTGAGAACTGCATCTTCTCTTATTCCCCATGTGGAGGGGACCCCTTATACTGTACAAATCCTTGCCTTTCTGGTCCTGTCCTATCCCTCTGTTTTTCCTCGGGTGCATTCTTTTTGTTCTGAGCCTCACCTGACACCTGAGAAAAAAGGATGACCTCTCACAACCAATCTACAAAGGATGGTGGGATTTAGCATACAGCTTTGGCTCCCTAGGGCCAATGGTCCCACCCATTCAGAGGGCTCTGGGATGCCTCATAAAGTGGCCTTGACAGGGTTTACCCTGGCCCTTGTAAGCTCACCTGAAAGACAATTTCCATTCAGGGAGAGGTCGTTTGCTAACAATGTTTTATTAGTTCTCTCTCCCATTGCCTCTTCAATTCCTTATAATTTGGATCTGGTACAGTTAATCAATCTGTAAAGGAGTCCAGGAGCATTAAACAGAGTTTGCCGTTTTCATGCAAAGCTGAAAGACATGGCTATTTCACGTGGAGTGATCAGACATTTTTATGACCAGCCTATCACATTACACACCACAGATTTCCAATAAATAGAGCAAAGCTAGAATGGGGGCTGCCGGTTGTATATAACAATCCAACTAACAATACTGTGGACCTAACAGTGCTTTCTTGACATCTAATTTACTCAATTACGTGAGTGATCATGTCACCCCTTGCTTAGGCCCCTTCAACGCCTTTCCATAAATTAGAATGACAGGTGAATACCTCAGTGCTCTGCTCCATCATGACACTTGTGACACAGCGCTGAGAGAATATCCCCGTGTGGCCTCCCTCACCTGACTGGGTGGCCCATGAGGCAGGGCCACATTATTTTTCTTAGTGTCCCTTGTCTAGCACAGGGCCTGGTGTCCTGAGAGAACCCAGCAGAGGTCTGCTGTGTGGATGAATAACTGGATGAGGAACTCAGGGCACTGAGGACGGGGGCAGGGATGAACTGGGAAATGCTGTGCACCTCACAAGGCTCATGGTTGAGCCAAAATTCACAAAGTGACATTTCTAGATATTTGACATATCACCTGGAATTTTCTATCTCTGCATAGACCCTTAAAGTCAGGCCATTAAGTTGGAATTATGCCAACCTAACTACCCATGCTGGGACAGAGACTAACAACATGAACAAACTCATACATGAGGGACAAAAGAAGAGGGAGAGAAAGAAGGAGGATGAGCTGTATGAGACCATGCTCCAGAGTGAATGGAGACAGGCAAAAATTTCTCTTCTCTTCTAGTCCCTCATGCTCCCTGTGGCCCAAGCATGTCGCTGCTCTGAGTGTGCTAAATGACTTACAATTAGACTGCCCTTAAAGCCTAATTTACCCCAGGCTTACCCCAAGTAAGAGAAAATTTGGGGGGGTTGTATTTGCTACATCTGAGCCACCCAGATGGTTTGGGGATTGCTACTGAATTGATCTGTATTCTAAAAGCCAACCACAGTAATTGTCTTTTTATCTGTCTGCATCTCAGCAATAATTGTGTGTGTGTGTGTGTGTGTGTGTATAGTTATTGAAGAAATCTGGCATGGGGACTCATTACATGCTGTTGTCAACTCACAAGGTTCTGCTTGGCGCTGTCTTTCATGCAACCAGAAGATGGTTTTTCACCTTAATTCAGTTAAACCCACCCCTGCCTGCTGCCTTGCTGGAGAAGCCGGACTATCACCATGTTGCCCATTACTGGCGGCCTTGCCATGCATTCTGGGCCAGCTGACCGTCTCCTGTGACAGCTCTGAGGAGGGGTGGTTGGGGCAAGCTTAAGGGCAATGAAGGGCCCTCCAGTGTGGGTTGAAGAATAGAAATAGACATGAACCAGGAGGTGGTATCTCTCCATTCAAGCTCAGGTTCCAGTTTGGCAGAGTAGCTACTATTAGGAAGTCATGGGTATTGATTTCTCACTCAGGTTGGCCTGAGAAGTTTCAAGGAGAGGCTGAAGAAGGAGAATGGGAAGTATTCCTGTCTACAAAAACTTTGATAGAAGCAGAAAGTCAGCTGCCTCCGCGGGTGGGTTGGGGTGGGAACTTATACCCACAGAGGTGGGTAGGCAACACTTCAGCCCTGCTCCTCACCTTCAGCAGGAGCAAGCATAACTAGAGCTTATGAAATTCTTGAATATCCATAAATTTGAATTTTTATGTGAAATCTTCACTTTTCAAATATTAGCAACAGATTTTTAAAACATGACACACTGCTCCCCTGTTCTCTCCAAAAATGTCTGTGGGCAGCACTGGAATCGTGGCTCCTTTGGCTCCTGGAGGCAGCAGGCTGGCCTGGATGAGCTGGTAAGATTTTTGTGTTGAGTACCATGCGTAGCATGTGGGTACACTGTGATTCTTCTCTCCTCACCTGAATGCACAGAAATCACTCCTGATGTGGAGACATCTTCTGCTTTCTTCCTGCTGGAGAATTTTTCAGAAGGAGCAACCCCAATCAACGTGTGAGCTGGCTCATTATAGTAGTTACCCGACGGCCTATTTATAGAGCACGGGCTCCCACTCTGCTGTCATTGCCAAGCCCTTCCTCTGCTTGTCTGTGTAGCAGACTGAGCTTGCATGGCAGTGCCCTCCCCCAAGCTCAGGGTCTCTGATCCTGTCTGAAGTAGATAGTCCACTTGCTTTCCTTACTTTCTTTTCCTCATCTCGGTCTGACTCAGGAGTGGGGGCAATGGGCAAGGCTTTTGAATCAGTTCTGGGATCCTTCCCAGATCTTGGCTCCTGGCATCCTTAGGGACTCATCTCCCAAATGTTTGTTCTCCCATGGTGCTTGCTGGCACTTGGACAGAGTCTTGGGTTATGCAAGGCGGGGGTGCAGGGCAGCTTGGCTCAGACTCTGGCATGTGGCTCTGCTGGCTTCTGAGGAGAAGCTGAGTGTTGTCCCTGATCCCTTTCCATTTGAATCAGCCAGGAACAGCTGACCTGCCCACCTGGTACCTCACCAGGGCTTTGTGTTGGCTGGCAGAGGGGAGCAGAAGGCCAGCTGGGAGGGGGAGTTGGACAGATGGAGGCACTTCCGGCAATGGAGATGGGTGCACATGGGCAGTAGGGAGAGGACTCAACCCCTGAGTTTTCTATAGAAATCAGGAGCAGCTTGTACGGAACTGCAGGGCATGAGGGACCGGTGGCCTTCAGGGGACCCCATGGAGGCCCAAGCAGCATGGAACTACAGACCTGTGTTTCCCCATTGATGCTGCAACAGTCACAGGAAGTTACTCAGCACTTCTGAGCTTTTGATTCCATATCTATAAATGCGGGTAATAACTACCTCTTGACGTGGTGATGAGCTAATGTTTGTGAACGGGCTCGAAATACCATAGATTGCTATAGCTAAGTGAGATGATTGTTATGTTTACCTAGCTTTCGTCTACTTCTCAAATACTTATTTTTCATCCAGGTCTTTAAAGTAGAAATTTTAAATACATCCGAAGTGGAATAGGTCAGAGAAGTGGCCACAGGGCCTCTTTTGAGCCTTGTCATTGCCTGCTGGAATGGAGACTGTTCCCTCCGCCCCTTGTGTAGCCTCCCAGCACCCAGCCTGTCCTCCTCTGTGCTGTCCTCCACACGGCCTACAGAGGGACCTTTCAAAAACTGCACACCTGGTCTTGTCATCTTCCTGCTGCACAACCCTTATCTCATCATCCAGCTTCCACATAAGAGGTATGCACTGAGCTCTGTGCTAGGCAGGCAGCTGGGGACAAGATGCTGGATGGGGCACAGTCCTGTCCCCGGGCATATGGATTAGGGCTCCTCAGTCCACACAGGATAGGAGTAAGGCCCCCAAGTCCTCTGGGGCCTATTCCCTGCCCACCTCTCCAGCCCATCCTCCTCTGCTCCCTCCTCACCAACCTCCAAGATGAACTCCCAGTGCTGACTGACCAGTGCTGGTCTCAGACCCCACCCAGACTGGTGCTGGGCTCTCTTTCTTTGCCTGCACATCTCCAAGATGCCCTTTCTTCTTGCTCCATTCTCCTTGATTTGCTAGATTCTTGCCCAGCCACCATGACTCAGCCTTTGCAGGGCTGCACGTGATGGGACTCCAACTCAAAACAGCTTAAAGGAAAACAGAATGTATTGACTCATAAAACTGAGAAGTAACATGCTTTCTGGATGCAGGTGCTCAGGCAACACTTGTATCCAGCTGTTGGACCTGGTCTTTCCCATCTCATGGCTCTGCCATCTTCTCTGCCAGCTTCATCCTTAGGCAGGTCTCCCAAGTGGTTGCAAAGGTGGCCACCCACCAATACAGGCTTCAAATGCAAACAGTATGCATCTCCATAGCAGTGCCAGCAGATGGTCCTGGGAAGAGGCTCAATAGGCTGGTTTCAGTCACAAGACCAACCAATTGTTGTGGCTGGGGGTGATGGCCTAGGATGGCGTAGATATTTGGGACAACATGGGAAGGGTGTGAGCTTGACTGAATCCAGTGTATTGAAAGTAGGAGGGAGTATTTTACTAGAGAAGAAGCAGGTGCTTTTATTAAACACAGGGACCGTAAATCCTGGGCTGGCAAGCAGAGCAGATTCCAGCAGACCTTCCCTGACCACTCCCACCACCCCTATGGAGCTTACATGCTTCCATATGTCTTGCTGCTCTTATCAGAGTAGAATGAAGTTTTACTCATGCACCTGTTTCTCCCACTTCACTGTGAGCTCTCTGAGATCTGGTGTGTGTCCAGATCCCATTTAGATTTCACTCCTCATCATCCGACTCCTGGACTGCATGGGGCTTGGTACCTTGGGACTTGGTACCTGTGATCCCACTGAATGAGACCCAGCCTCTGCTTCTTGCACAAATGGAGCCACCCTGAGAAGACAACACAGTCATATGGCAGATGTGGGATCATGGTCCTAGCAATAGGTGTTGACTCCTTCTGGGCACACTGGTCCAAATCCTGTGAGTTGTGTGGACTGGTAAGATCTACCATTTGGAGTCACTCCTTTGTGGGCTGAGAATGTCACATCATAGACAGGATACCTGGAGAACCTTAGCTTCAGATGGGAATGCTGCAAAGCAAGGGTAGCGATGGATGGCACAATGTCGGAGAAGCGGGTCCTTTCTCTACGGGATGGAAGTCAACACAGTAACCAGACCATGAGCCCCAAGGAGCAGGGCCAGCATGAAGCTGTGTTTCTTCCTTTCTGAGCACTTCTCCTTGCCCTTCTCTGACCCTCAGGCCTCCACATCAGCCAGTCCCCTTCAGCTGTTTTCTAAGCACACTTCACACCAACCTTCCTGAAGGCACTAACTCCAGAAACAGGGTCACCATCATTTGGGAGGTAAACCACAAGAAAACTGCTACTATTAACAAAGGACCCATGTTTGTGAATAATTTACTTCTTTAACAGATTATCGGGGTTCAGCAGAGGTTCAACCTGTAACAGATTATAGGTTATTCTCTACAAAAACTTCTCCCTCACTCCCATGTGCTTTCCTGGGTGGGAGAGAAGAGTGTCTCCATTGCAGGAGGTTGGGGACTGTGTTCCCTGCAGCCCACATGCTCACAGTGCAGCCTCATTACCTGGGGGCACTGGGGAGGCTGGGCCAGGTCTGACAGTGTCACCCCATGAAGGTAGGGAGTCAGGGGAGATCTGTGGCTCTAGATCTTCCTCTTCTTTTCAGAAACAGGGGTCATCCCTACCAAGTCCCCAGTGCCACCAGATGAAGTTGTGGTGTATCACACGCAGTCCCCAGAGAGGTGGCTGAGGGAAGGGTGATCCCTCACCTCTGACTCTTGGTGGAGCTTACCACCAGCCCTTCCAGCAATGGAGATGGTGGACACTGAGCAAATGAGTTCCTCATGCCCCAGTGAAGGATGACCTTGGGTGCTGAAGCTGGGACCATCTGGAGAAACTTCTAGCCCTGTCTCCACTAACCTTTCTGAGGGATATTTGTATACAGTGAATTAAGAACAAGATTCATGCTGTTCTTCAAGCAATTTCTTAAGAAATGGCTCAGGTGAAATTAGCTAGTCTGAATAATTCATTTTCCTTCTTCCAAATTTAAATTTGCTATTCCCATAGTGGAGAATCAGCCAGATGTGGGGCAGGAATCATTGGCAGCTCTTATTTAAATTATTAAAGAACAAAGAGAGGCTAGGAACCCTATGAATTAAAAACCATTGTATTGATGGAGAGAGCTGACCCGAGGGGTCTGCATCATCATTAGCCACCAGAGAGGTGAGCTCCTCGTGGAGAAGCAGGTGAGCCAGCAGGGCTGGGGGGCTGAGCTGCTGGGGATAGGGTTCTCTCTGATGAGACTTTTTCTGGCTTCCAGACAGCTGGTGGGAAGGGAGGACTTGGCCTCTTCGTGACAGTCATGACTATAGGGACAGGGAGTGTTTCTACTCAGGAGTCCAATGCTGAGGGCAAAAGGGACCTCCAGAGCCATGTAGCCCAGCGTTTTCAGAAATTCTGTTGTTCACATACCAACCACCTTGGTGAATTTTCGCCATGTGGGTTTACTATCTGTACCATTGTTGACTCGCTTTTTAAAAATTTAAGTGCATTCCTTTGTAAAAGAAAATTTAAATCAGTCTAGTACATGGAAAATTGGATGGGTGCAATAAATAGAAGACATCGGTCAAAATGAATCAAATGAAAAAAATAATATAAGCTTTAACCAAAATATAAAGCCTGTTTTCTTGATTTTGGGTATTAAGTGTTCAAGAGGTATTAAAGAAATATCACACCCAAACCAAGACTTTCTCCCTTAGGGTAATTAGAAGGATTGAAAGGGAGTTAAGAGGGGTGTGCCTTGCTCCCCAAGTCACTCAGAACAATGTGCTCTGGGGTTGGGCACCAAGCAGTCAACATAGAGCCGAAGGTGATGAACACATTGCTGTTCTCCCGCTGTCAAAGGACTCACTAGCAAATGTAAGGGTGCAGTGCTGACAGTGGGCTGCTTTGCTCAGGGACTTCTGTGGAATTTTGTTCCTTCAAGACACTTCAGTGGCATTTTAAGATTGTGAACAGGTTCCTGGGCCAACCAGGTGCTTTGGTGAGGCTGCCTTTGGGGCTTATTTTGTCCACTCTGCAGAGGGCACCTGCTTGGTGCTGCCCATGGAAGGCTGCTTCTGCTTGTTCCTCTTTGTGCATCCTTCTCACTGCCAGCCTGAAAGGTTCCCAGGACAGGGCTGCTGGTGGTGGCCGCACGTTGTACAGACATCCAGGAGTCACTTCCTGTACACTGTACTCATTCTCCACATGGACAAGAGGTGGCCCCAATCATTTTGGAAGGCCTGGCATTAAGGACCCATCACCAGGGACCACAAGGCCCAGCAGCTAAGCACATACCACTGATGAGCCAAGCTTCATCTTCCTGGGCCACACTCAGGTCACCCAGCCAGGGCTTGGGCCAAGCAAGACTGCGGTGTATAAGCAGCTTGGCTGTGTAGCCCAGTCATGAGGCTGAGGGCCTGTAGCCCCTCTAGCTGCACCATTTAACATGGATGAGAATCTCAGGTGTGTCCTGAAAGGATGGTTAGACAACTTGGAGTTGGGCTCTTGGTTCTTCTTTCAAGAGGGAAGAGACATTATTGCTTTATCTGTGTGAGAATTACATGGCTAAGGTTCTGGGATTTGGGATGCAGTTACAGGGGATAGCGTTGCTCCTCATTGGAACAATGCCATTTCCACACTCACCTTGGCAGATAGGGGTAGCAGAGGAGTCGTGGTCAAAACAGTGTGAGCACTCTGCTCTCCTGGGGCATTCTGGATAGCTGAGCCTTTGCTGGTTTTGGGAGGACCTTTTGTTGACAGTGGTCCAGAGCCTTTGTACCATGATCCCTAAAGCAGGAAATAGCATCTCTCAGGGAGATAGAGAACCCAGAAGCTCCATGAGAAGAGGAGTGTGGGTGTGTGTTTCACATGTGGATCAGTGTATTGAGTGTGTGGCATGTACATAGCAGCATGTTGTATGCAGATGTGTATGTGGTGGGACAGGGCATGTAAGTGTGTACAGTCAGAGGGGGCTAGGGAATTATCAGAAAGGAGAACCTACCAAGAAGCAAAATGCAGACACCAGGCTGGCTTGAAATAAAGGTGCCTCGGTTGGTGATGGATGAGACAAACGCCATTCTGGAGCAGCTTCACCTGGGGTCTCACCTGCCTCAGATGGATAGGGCTGCTAGAGAGACCTGTTGGCAGATGCTGAGTGCTGGCCATCTGTGGGGCCAGGTCAGAAGGAATGCTGTTCTGAAGAGACCTCTCTTTATAAACCAGGCAAGACCTATAGCGGAAAGAGGCCTGACAAGGGACGCTAATTGGTTTATGCCCATCAACAGAGCTGCCTCAACAGACTTCCACACTAGAATGGTAAATAAATGAATTATTGAAAGGGAGGAAGAACCCCATAGACAAATCAGCCCCTCATAGATCTTATTTTTAATCCCTGGAATTCTGACTTTTTAAGAAGAGCTCAATTGGCAGGCAGTACAAGAAAACGTGGGAGTGACTGTTGCAATGTCTGACCAGAGCATGGTACAGCTTCCAATCAAAGATGACTGAGCAAATGAAAATAAGGATTCACAGAGGGTTAATAAAGCTTTCCTGCAAAAACCAAACAAAGAATTCATGGAATAAAATGATATTGGGGATCTGTCCAACAATATTCTTTGGGATGCGTCCAAGACTGTAATCAGAGGCAAGCTAATTCAGTACTAATTTCAGGAAAAAAGATGGGGAAAAATGGATAATTAGAAAAGAAAATAGAAACACTAGAGGAATCATATAAACATAAATTAGGTCCCAAAATACTAACATAATTAATCACAGCCAGGGGTGAATCAAACCTAGTCCTATCAAGAAGAACTGAATATTTCATCGAGCATACAAAAGAAATATGAACCGAGAGGCATATAATCAGCCATAAGTTAAAAAAAAATAAATAACACTTGTCAGAAATTAACAGCTAAAATGTAAGAGAGAAATAACATCTTCATTAACCAGTACAGATGAAAAATGGACTCAGAAAAATACAACAAATGCTTGTATCCCTCAAAGCCCAATCTCCTCCTATTGAAATTACAGTCATAACTTTCAAAAATCTTTTTATTTTTCCTCTCTCAGGAACAGAATGATTCATTATATATAAAAAAGAAAAGAGAACAGAGGAAATAATTAAAGCTATAAAAAAATTCCCAATTATGAAGCATCAGAGTCCAGATGGCTATAACACAGATTTGCCATGAAGAATCAACATGTATGTGTGAGAGTGTGAGTGTGTGAATGTGTGTGCAAGTGTGAGTGTGTATGTGTGAGGTGTGTGTGTGTGTGCACATGTGTGTGTATTGTGGGGCAGCAGGGACATCTACTCTAAAATGATGGAGTTGGAGATCTGGACAAGGATATGCTATGAGAACATTTCTCCCCTCCTGTAATTCGGATTTCTTAGGCCTGGCAAGGAATATAAAAGGTCCCCTAATTTGCTCATCCCAACATGTTGGTACTTCATTTTGAAAGAGGAGAAACAAGGCTAGTCTGTTCCAAGGAGCAGAGACTGGAAACATGTCCTAAGAAGGACCATTGAAGAAATGGGGCCGGCTGGAGAGGAAAACTCTCTGAGGCAGAGAAGAGAGTCTCTGCAAGGAAGAGGGCTCGCTAATGCGGACTTTATACCCAGTGTCTGATTTAGGGCCCAGCTGTCATAGACAGCAGTGTCCTGCCATGGGGAGAGCGAGTGCTCCATCCCAGGCAGAGGTTGTACAACCTCCTGGCAGAAATATTGAGGGGATTCAAATACTGAATTTGAAAGGTCCTGTTTAAACCTTGTGTTTTCTAGTTCTGAGATAGCAAGCCAGACCAATTTGAAACCCTCCCAGAAAGATCAAGTGATGTATTTAAGATTTCTGGTGGAGGAGAGGATTCTTTTGCCAGCTTTAAAAACTGATTATGAACCCCAAATTAGCCATCAGAAAGTTAAGGGCTTTGTTTCACTTGGAAAGAGGAATTAGTTGGGGGGCCAGACAAGAAGATCGCTGCCTGTTCTGACTTTGGACCTTCCCGAGTAACCTCTGGTTACCTTGGAGCCTTTGTCGCAGCTCCCAAGAGGGCTGAGCGGCTCAGAGAGCAGGTGCTGTCCTGCCTTGGAGGTGGGGAGCAGGCAGTGGTTAGAGAGGGTAACCCTTGGGTACCTTCCTGGTGCTGGGCCCTGTGCTAAATGCATTTTATACGTCATCTTATGGCCACTCTGAGTCCAAAAACATTTTCCCTGGTTTAGGAGATGAAAATATGTAGCCATCATGAATTTAAATAATTTGTGCAAGGCCCCACTGCTGGTGGGTGGTGGGCATGTGGGATTTGAACCCAGGTCCCTCTGTTTTAGAGCTGGGTGCACTGCTCTGTGCTGCCTCCCATTCTGACCTCTATGCATGAGGCCCTGTGTCTGTGGCCATACTGCTGTCAGTGATGTCTAAATGTCCAAGCAGTGTTCCAGTGTGAATCGCCATTGGCTGAGTCCCATGTGTTGGAGGCTATGGTATACTAGAGAACAGTGATGGTGTGGAGAGGTGGGATTTGAATGATCCTCGTTGGGAAGTGCACAGCTGGAAGAATTCTGAGTCCATGATTGATCACAATTTTATTACTTCATGAAGTCTCAAAAAAGCCTTTTTGTGTACATATGCTTATTATAAATAAATGAGCATAAGCTTTCTTTTAACTCTTTGAAAATATATGCTTGAAGCCAAAGCTGCTCAGATGCTGTTCCTGGGGTTTCAGAAGTTCATTTGATCAGGAGCTAGTCTGTTCTTGCTGGAGAGTACAGTGGATTCTAATTAGTTAGGGTTCAAAG
Organism: Desmodus rotundus; assembly: GCF_022682495.2. NCBI lineage: Eukaryota > Metazoa > Chordata > Mammalia > Chiroptera > Phyllostomidae > Desmodus > Desmodus rotundus. Next base: position 104,590,967 of record NC_071394.1, on the reverse strand, counting down.
ACTGAGCGAGTGTTGGCCAAGATTCTGTTAGTTACACTAGACATCAAAAATCAGCATAAATAAGCAATAGGGTATGAATTTATAATACCATTTTCTTCCAAAAGACCTGAATGACCCAGACCATTTTCCCTTTGGCTAATTTGAATCTTTGCATTTTAAGAGGCCGAGGCACTAGGGTGGAAGCAAGAAAGCTTCTCAGTTTCCTCAGCTGTGTGGGTTGAGCTGTGCTGTACCCACATTTGACATGTGCGGACACAAGGCGGGTGCTGGGCCAATGAACAGGAGCCATCTGTCTATTTAGACCTGGTCTTAGGATCTGCAGTCAATCCACCGGCGAGCATTTATTGAGCCCTTATATAAATAGAGGCAACTGAAATTGGCATCAGCCCTTGATGGAGAGGGCATGCAGCGATTTCCGTACTGCAGGTCTGAAAGAGTGGCTTTGTTTTGAATTCCCTGAGTAATTGAAATAAAAAGTTTTGGATTCTAATGGAGCAGAGGGTTATCTCTGCTTTTTGAGAAGGTAGAGAAATGCATTGAGCATGATAAGGAGAGGCACAGAAGATGTAAAAAAGACCTAAACTGGACATCTAGAGATGAACATCTGAGATGAGAAATACACTGGATTGAATTAAGGGAAGATGAGGCATTGCAGAACTCTAAGACATAATAATAAAAAAAATCCAAAATGAAACACAGAAGGATAAAAGATTGAAGAAAATAGAGCATCAGTGAGTGAACTGTGGGCATTAAAAACCACAAAATAGGAAGTGTATAACATTAAAAAATTCAAACAGCAGACTGAAATGTGGCATGAAAAGTAATAGCCCCTTTCTCCAGTCTGTACCCCCATTTCTTTCCCCAGTGATAATCACTACTAACAGTTTCTTGTGATGCTTGTCAGAAAAATAAATATGCCCATATCCACCTATTTGTATGTATACACCTGAGAGGCAGTGCCAAGTTTGAGGACAGTTAGCCAGCAGGTGACAGATCATCTCCTTTTCTTGAAGTCTAGGACTCCCTAACCAAATTTCCTTATATGGCCTCCAAGGAATTTTGTGAAACATAATTGATACTGTGAGGAAGATGGGTTTCATGGCTTAGAAAGTTTGAGACATCTTGGGGACAACAAAGTCAAGTGAGTGGACTTAATTATTGCTGAGTTGGCAGAGCTTCAGACTCCCGGTGAAGGAGAGAGCGAGCCATATTTCCCAGTCTTTGGTCAAGGAGCAAAGGAAGGGTGTGTCCTATCACAACAGGTTTGCTTCAGGTGAGTCCTTTGGGAGATACTGCTCTGCCGACAAATGGAAGAAGGCATCCGGACTGAAAACTGAATGGAACCTCCAGGGCAGTTGTGTGTGAGCCTGAAGGTTGGGGGTGTGAGAGAGAGCACGTGTACTCTGGGCAGTTGCGGATGGGGTTGGGAAAGAACCAGACTAGGCAGGATTGGAGGCCAACCTCCTGTACGGAAGTGGTGCCACATGGAGCTGAGTGATGGTTGAAGAGTTAAATAATTAAAAAAAAAACAAAAAACTTTTCTGGGAGAAGGGGATGATTCAGTAGGTGAATTTTCTTACAGAACAATAAAATTCAAAGTGTGGAGAGGCAGGCCCCACTTCTTGAGTTCAGCAGAAGCAGGAGGATTGGGAGGCCCATTTTCACAAGTGTGACAGTGGCAAGAGCAGAGGCGTGGAGTCAGAAGGCTCTTCTGCTTATTACTTGTGTGGCCCTGTTTGTATTACTCAAGTTTTCTGAGGCCCAGCCTCATCACCAGACCCAGAGGGATTATAACCTGTTGCTAATACTTATTGAACACATATTGTGGCCAACTTCTCTCTGTATGCTTGACAGGAAATACTGATTTTTGTGCTCACAACAACTCTGAAAGGTAAATAAGCTTTTTATCTGAGACTTCACAGGTGAGAAAACTGAGGCACAGAGAAGTTAAGTCATTTACCCAAGGTCACACAGCTTGAGTGGCAGAGAGGAGAATGGATCTCAGACGTTATTTTTGCCACGCCCACATGGCATAACATTGTAAATATAAAAAGAAACGAGGATCCATGGCACACAGAAAGTGCTCCACAAAATGATAGCCCTTTCCTTCCTGCAAATAACAACTTGCTGGAACATTCAATAACAGTGTGTCCGGAATAAATATTTTGTACACACAATAAGCAGCTAATCTTTCTTGTGCACTCATTAGGCGCTTGAGAACTGTGCAAGCCTTTTGCACATTTCATCTTACATTCCCGACAACCCTGGGTTGGCTCTGTTACTAACCTAACAAATGGAAGAAAGCATCCGGACTGGAAACTGAATGGAACCTCCAGGGCCCATTATAGGTGAGAAAACTGAGGCAGAGAGTAGATTTAAGTTACTTACCCTGTCACGAGGTTAGTGATTGGCAGAGTCTGAGGAGGCATCATGACTTATGTAAGACCAGAGGCTGTTACTAAGTGATTTAAAACCAGAGTGATGCTCCTTTCCCAACAGTGAATTCATCTGAGAGGAACTTGGAACGTAGGAAGAAAAATCAGAGATGCCTAATCATGGGGCCACAGACATAGGGCAATGACGACTCTTTGCTCATAGCAAACCACCCCAACTTGTAATGGCTTAAAACATTAACAGTTCATTATTTCTCATAACTGTGCAGATTGGCTGGGTTGTTTCTCTTCTGGTTTCACCAGGGCCCACTTCTGCAGCTGCTTTTAGCTGGAGGGTTGGGGACTCAAAAGTGGCCTCACTCTTGTGTCTGGCAGTCAGCGATAGTTATTGACTAGGAACCTTGTTCTTCCCCATGTGGCCTCTCATCTTCCATTAGGTGCAACTGGACTTCTTCATAGCATGGTGGATTTAGAGTCGGAGGACAAGAGTGGAGGCTGTCCAGCCTCCTGAGCTCCTAAATTCACACATCACTCCAGCCATATTATTGATTAAAGTAAACACAAGGACAGCCTGGCTTCAAGAGGGTGGATTATTACAAACCCCAACTATTAAGGGAAGGAGTGGCAAAGTCACGCTATAGGAGACATAGACACAGGGAAGCCATTATTATAACAATCTGCCACACTGGGTTTGAGACAAAGGACGTCAGAAAGAGAGTGACATTTGCATAGGAAATAAAAGGAAGTATTTATTTTCGTGTATGTCTTTTGATATTAGGACAGAGATTACCAGGACACCTCATTATAAAAATGAGTAATGAAAAGAAATTGTTGGGAACTCATGATCAAGGAAACTCAAGTTTTCATTGTTTTAACTCTACAAGATGATCCGTTTTGTAAGTTAATATAAAGTTAAAGATTGATGAGACCATATCCATGAAGTACCTAGAGTCCATGTAAGGAGAAAGGACTCTGTCAATATTACAGGAATCATCAAACAACTATCAAAATGCCACTTAAGAGAGGGCAGGTCATATTTTTTACCTGGAAGAATTCAATTCTGATTTTCAAGGGTCTCCCAGCCTGGATTTGTGTTGACTTTCTCAGTCGTTCCTCTTGGCAAAGGGTAGAATGAGAACTTTTCCAAGGAAGGGATTTTGTGCTGGGAGAACTTGAACCCCTCCTGGTAGGGAGAACCAGCTGAGGGGTCGTGTGAGGGTTTCACATCAGGTGCATCTCGATCTCTTCCCTGAGGACAGCTGCCAGGGGCACTGAGCCTTGCGCAGCAGAGGGAATCCTTTCATCCCCTTGACAGGCCCCATCTGTGGTTTCACACAGGGACAGCCAGCCAGACACTGGGACCGCCCCATGACTGGGTCAGATTTGGCCTAATGCATAGCTCACTAGGACGATAGCGCCCTAGTTTCATGTAGAAACTAGGACGATGCAGTTCCATACCACCTGGAAGGTCTCCGCAGTGAGCTCCACATCCTGAGGGAAGGAAGTACTTTAGTGCATCTTAGGACCTGAGATAAAAGCATTCTATGGTCTGATGTAGCCTATATTTCTGGCCCCTTCTAGAGAAAGATACCCCCTCCTTTCTGGAAATAAAGCATATCTTCCTGGCATGTCAGTCCCACCCACAGGTGATTTGTTTATTCATCAAATATTCTGAGTGGTACTGGACACTGTCCTAGGAATGAAGACACAGCAATGAATAAGACAGACAAAATCTCTGCTCTCCTGGAGCTTTGAAGAATGTTCTAGAAAGGGAAGGCAGACAGCACAAAGATCAAGGGAGAGAAGTTGGAAAGATTCCAGCAGCAAAGCGAGGGTCCGTTGGTGGGGACTGAGGATAGAGCTTGAGGGCTCAGAGGTGGGCTCAAGTACGCAGGCCCCTTGGGAACCATTCATAGGTCCTGGTGAGGAATTTAGATTTTCCACTGAGTGCAGTGGGGTGCTGTTGAAGAGTTTTAAGTAGGAGCGTGAATAGATATGATCTACATATTTAAAAGATTCCTCTAGTCTTGATAGGGAGGCAAGGAAAAAACTGGGGAAGGAGGACCACTGAGGGAGAAGGTTCAGGAGCCAGGCTTGAGGAGGTGGTGGCCTGGGCTGGGGGGATTATGAATGAGAATGCATTTTTGAGTAGATTGCAAAGTCCACATTCATTGCAACAATAACTTTGATTTGAAGAAGTTTTGCCTCCACGGTGGACCACTTCAGGCTGTGGTTTCAAAATCCCTTGTTCACTGCCACCAAGTATCATGAGAGATACTTGCATGAAAACCCGTGAGAAGCCCCACCATACAGAAACCATTGTGTTAGGACAAGTTGGTAGCCCTCTGGGTAAAGAAAGGCAGGGATATTTCCAAACTTTATATTTTATTCCACTAATTGGCCTCTTTCGATGTACACTGTTTTTACTAGCTATAGCATGGTAATAGGTTTTAATGTGTAGTGGGACTAGCTGCTGCTTCTTGTTCTTTTGGGGAAGTTTTCTGGCTATTCTTGCTTATATATCTTACTCTAAATCTTCATAAAAATATTTCAAACCTATAAGAAGTATAGGGAATAATGCAGCATTTTTAAAAAAGAAAGAGAAGTATGTTGTAAACCCTGATCTACCTGTACGCAACTTCTGAAATATCCCCAATTTACAAATGCAGAGGAAGCCCCATCTATCTCACCTCAGTCCCTGTCCCTCTTTCCACTGGGGTGTCACTGAATTCGGTGTTTTTTATTGCCATGCATTTTATTCACTTTTAATGTCTGTGTTTGTGGGCTTGAACAAAACAGTAATCTGGATTTTTTGAAATGTTATATAAGTGGCCATTATACTTTGTGTCCTTCTGAATCTTGCCCTTTCCCGCCCAACTCGGCATCATGTTTGAGAGATTCATCCATGTTGAGACAACTTCCTCTAGTCCCTTATTGCTATGGTGTTTTGTTGTATGAAAATATCATAATTTATTCTCTTCTTGTTGATGGGCATTTAGCTTGTATATGATTTTCTGCCATTAAAAGCAAACTTCTGCTGACATTCTTGTACATTTCTAAGAATTTCCCTTGGATCTCTGGGTCTGTACTTAGGAATGAAATTGCTTGTTCATAGGAAGCACACTTGTTCAGCACTTCCTGACACAGTCAAACTGCTCTTTGAAGTGAGTGCACCTGTTTGTTTTTCTATTTTAACTTTAGAATTATCTTGACTATTTCCAAATGAGCATATAGATAAATAACAAGTTTTATGGGATTAAATTTGTATATGAATTTAGGAATATTTAACATCTTTAGAATGCTTAAAATCTTACCCAAGAATATGAAACTTATCTTTTTAAATTATATCTCCAGGTATTTTGTCACTATTATAAATGAAGTTTTTTCTCTTCCATTGTATCTTCCAATCGGTTGTTTGTAATTATATAAAAAAAAAACAACCACTGCTTTCTATAGGTTACTTTGACAACCTGCCCCTTTATCATTTAGAGCAGATTCCCATTTGATTGTCTTGGATTTGCTAGTTCTACAATCATATTATCTATGACTACTGACCATTGTTGTCTCCTCCTTAGAATTTATACATCTGTTTTCCAAGACTAATTGTTACGCCTACTGTCCCACAACAGGGCTAAATAATAGTGGTGAGGTGGACATTTTGCCTTATTCCTGATTTTTATGGGGAAAATTCTGGTGTTTTTCCATTAAGCATTTTTGTGTTGGGAAGGCTATATGTATATCATCATGTTAGAAAATATCCCTATATTCCTATTTCATTATGAGTTTCTCAAAAATCAAGAATGAGTGTTGAGTATTATTTATTGCCCTTTGAGATGCTTAGGTAATGCTTTGGGCATATTAATATGCTTAATTATATTACAAATTCTCTAATATTGAACCATCCTTGCCTTATAATAAACCCCACTTGCTACTTTATTGTGTTGCTGGATTTTCTGTTAATAATTAATTTTAGGACTTTTGCATTGATCCTTATAAGCAAGATTGATTTCAATAGTTTGAGTGTTGGGGAGCTATGTGCAACACTCTGGTACAGTCTGGGTGTTAGAATTCTCCTTTCAGCTCCAACATTTATACTAAGAACCAGTCCTCATGACTTTTGGGGGTTTCTAAATGTCCTGCAGACCTTCGGTCTTCAAGAGATTATCTTCTCCCTAATCTTGTCACACGGTAGCAAGGCGTCTCAGATAGAAGGGGTCTGATCAGATTCTTTGGGCTGACCATGGACCACAGCCTCCTATTATAGCTCAGATTATTCTGTTTACTCAGGCTTTTATCCTTATAAGTAGGTTTTGGAGCACTGTGGTATAACTTGTCATCTATGCAGATCCTCTTCCTAACCCTGTTCCTGTTCTGTGTCCTTCAATAGAAATACTTCCCAGTTTTCCAAGCATGTTTTTTACTCAGAGTGACTAAAAGGAGATGTTTGAATTTAGGAGTGTACTTTTCCAGAGAAAAGATGTTTTAACTGGTACTTGAATGATGTTCTCATCCTGGTCTTGATGCCCATTTACTGCTAAAGGTCCCTGGGATGTGGGTGTGGCAATCCCAACCATGGCTACTGACCAGTTGTCACATTCTTGTGATAGGAACCTGGGTTGAGTTCCCAGCTGGAACCCTCCCCAGAAGCCCATCTTTCTGACCTTACCTCCAAAAGGGAAGTGGCTTCTGGAGGATTCTAATGCTGGGTTGCTTACTTGCACAAGGGGTTCCAGGAACAGGTTAACTCAGTATTTAAGAAGAACTCTTCCTCTCTATTTGCATGAGAAAAGGGGACTCTGTACATTTGCATAGGAGAAAGTAACTGCTATCAATCACTCCCTAGGTGACCCCTCTGGAGAACAAAGAGCAGTCGGTTTTTTTAAATCAAGGGTTTTTAAGTTAAGGGTTACCAATAAATGTGATCTCTCTTGGTAGGATGCTTTTCTTTTTCTCTTTCTTCCTGGTGGACAAATTAGGCTGCATTTTTATTTCTTTCTTACTTCAGGCATCTCTGTTGGTCTCTGTTCTCTACCATTTCTTACCCCCTGCCTTTTATTCTCACTTTTCCCAATTGGCCACCACTCTGCTCTCCCCGCCCTCCTTCCATCCTATCTCTTGGTGTGTAATTTGTTTGTAGTCAGGTTGTCTCTTTGATTTACTGGGCCTCTTCTCAGCAGAATTATAATAAATGGATTGCTTTGCAGAGCCCCAGCTAGTTCAACACCATTTGCTCAGCCTGGGTCAAGCCCCTTGCAAACCCAGAATGCATACAACCTGCACAGAGGCACATCACACACACACACACACATAATATCAGCTCTATCTTTTTCTTGCCAGATAATAGAAAATCGTAAGTCATCCATCTGAGAGCCAATTAAGTTACAAGAACATAGCAAAAGATGTCCCCAGGTTGGTCCACCTCCCCATAGTGCAGTGCTGGGTGCTGGTGGTCTCAGGGGGCCTGGAGAGTGTCCTGATTCCAGACTTGATTAGTTGTATAATTAGCTAAGTGTAGGCCTATAAAGTCTTTGTTGTTTGCATCCAGAATACACACGAAGAGCGTAAATCTCAACTGCGTTAACTGAAATGAGGAATAACGAATCCACTCATGGGCTGCTCTGCCTCAAACACTTCAATGGTTTCCCTTTGCACTGAGAATAAAGTAGAAAAACAAGCAAACAAACCATAAATCCAAACAAAGAACATTTTAATGTGGCCTACGAGGCCCAGCCTGCTTGGTCTCCTCCCTCCCCCACTATCTCCAGTGCCAGAGCACAGTACTTCCCTACACCCCCCCCCCCCCAACACACACAAATACCCACAGGAGCCTTTGACTTGCTCAGAAATGCCCGGCTTTGGACCCACCCTTGCCTCTGCCTGATGAGTCCTACCCGGCCCCAGCCCTTCTTCATCAGACCCCTTCTACTCATCCCTCTAGTCTCAGCCTCAAACCTACTTCTTCCAGGAAACAGTCCATCCTCTTCATCAAGCTATTGACTCCATCACCCACTGTCATCCTCCTGTGTCACTGAGTGCAGTGGTTATGACATGAGTATTTAGACCACTCCTTGCAGGATGTCTCTCCCTTCAGACCATATGTTGCCTTGAGGTTGAGTTCCATCCTGTTATGGTCTGGGATTTATCTGAAGAGCAGGCGCTCCCTAAGTACCTGTGAGCAGCACTGAGCAAAGGAAGGGATGCAGAAGAGCAGCAGGTCTTTCTTCACTCAGTTGCTGGGAGACATTTGCATTGATGTATGAAATTTCTCTTTTATTTACTTCCTCTGTTTTCACACTCATTCCACTCCTTTATTCCTGTTCCCTGGGGCTGTTCTTTCTGAGTTGAGCCCTGGCAGCTTTCTCTGCACTAGCGTGAAGTCTTAGAGAATAGGGGCTGAGCTTCTTTTCTTCCAGCTTGAGACTCCCACCACCCCTTGTACATGGGCTCACTTCATATTTGTTGAACTAAGTTGATGACTTCATCCCAAGGTATTCCTGGGTTCTCCCTTGTCACCATGTCCAAGTTCAGCATGGCATGGCTTGCGGAAGGAGGAGTGGACTGGTGGTGAGGCCTCAGCTTCGGGTAGACCACTCCTGGCTTTACTTTTCCTCTCATGGGCCTCAGTTTTCTCATCAGAGTCCCTTTCTAATAATACTAGAACTTTCTAAGGCAGAAATGCCAGGACTGAATCTTCCCAGCCTAGAAGCCTTGTAAGAGGTCATCTAAGCCACCCCTAGGCTCCAGGACTGGTAGCACCTGGTCTGTCCATTTCTTCCCGGAAAGTCTGTATTCTCTGCATTGACCTTCTTCTCCCTGTCCAGCTATGTTTATGAAGCCCAAGATTGTTGGTTATTTTCTTTCCTTGAGGTTCTAGCAAATGAAATCAGGTTCTAGAATAACAATGGGAAGTTCTCTTTGGAGTGATGGGAGTTCTGATGTGGCAGACAAACAAGCCTCTGACCCTAAACTCTCTGTTGTGGACTTTTCGAGATTTGCTCCTTAGTTCAGCATTTCATGAATACGCTTGCTATGGAGGGTACATTTCCCCCGTCTCCTCCTTTGGCCACCTCTGATCCACAGAAGTATGTTGAAGAGCCAAGTGCTTTGTTTCCAGAAAATGTACGCTTCTGATGGTTTTATTTCCCTAAGTAGTATTTTTCTCTCTAGTTTCTCATTTTCTCTGTCTCTGGGAACAAGGAACTGTGGCTGCTGTGCTAGGGCCTGTCCTGTTCTTGTGTGAGTTCAGTAAATCTCCAGCATCTGAAAGGAGTGACAGCTTCCAGCCTTGGACTTCTGCATGGCAAGAGGCTTTTCACTCCTTAACGCATGGCCAGATCTTCTGCTTTAGTAATCATTCCCCTCTCTTCCAGAGATTTACAGTTTAAGAAGTGTTATTTAAAAGAAATTAATGCAAAATAGGAGTCTGCCCTGGAAAAGCCACCAGTGCCCTCTGCCTGCTTTTGTTCCTCCCCTGTGGCCCTGTGTAGGTATAAGGGCTACCGTGCTTTATCTGGCCAAGCTTGGCCCCAGAAGTTGACACCCACAGAGGTAAAATAAAACAAAACCACCTCTATCTTGTCTTCTCACCCTGCATTTGCTGGCTTGCTGGATGCCTGGTGAATTAAACATTTTGCCCAGTGACAGAGAATCAGGAAGGTCTAAGACACAGGAGGGGTCTTGGTGTCCAGTGTAGAAGGGGGCGTTGGAGAGTGAGTGCCTGTTCTTCCATCACCATGCACAGGGAGAGGGTGAGCTCGGGGAGAATAATCTCTGTTGCCGATGCATTTTATCCACAAAGAAACTAAGAAAGCCACAGCTTTGAAGTGGAAATTGTCTAGGCTTGGGAGAAGCTGGAAAGTAAAAGAAGGTGCTAGGACCTTTTGTGTGCAGATACAGAATCTGAAAACATGCGCTTTTCCCATTAAACATGCTCAGATGTCTTTCTAGTACTCATGTAAGCAAAAGTGAATTTGTATAGAAGCCTTAAGAGGAAGAGCCAACGGAATGTTAAGGAAGGCAGCTTCAGTGTCTATTCAAGTGCAAACTGCTAGAGAAGGTGGGCCGACAATAAAGTCATGTCAGGTTTATGTTCCACATTTTACACCTATGGGCAGGGGAGGGAAAGTGGGTATAATTCAAGTCCAAAATGAAAGGCTCAAGGGTCCCTCCCTAAGGCCACCCTCTACCTTTCTTTTTTAGCCCCAGTTTTTTGCAACCTTTGCCAAACATCTTTGGAACAGACAAATAAAGCTTGAGGATGAGGTAGGGGTTGGGGACTGACTTCCTTGGATTTCTCCATGTACCCTGTAGCAGAAAGTTGTAGCCTTCCTGGGATCACTGGGGAGATATGGGAATAGAATTTTAACGGCTCTCCAGGTCAGGTAGAAGGCCGATGCCAAGAAGAATAGCTCTGAGATGTCACACAGACCGACCAGACCTTCAGGCTGTTCACAGTCCCTAAAGGTCCCAAGTGCCGAGTCTGTGTTTGCTTTGCGCCTGCTGGAAGCTGAGCATGCATAACCAGTTTTCTTCACCTCGGTGCCTGCCCTCCCATAACCTGGTACCCTGGGTGCGAGTTATCTCATCAGTAAAGGGGGACGATCACAAAACCTGCCTCACAGGGTCATTGAGAACTAACAGACTGTGCCTGGCATGTCATCAGCACCCGATAATAATTGGTGTGGTGGTGGTGGGTATTACTATCGTTATTATGACAACCATTATTTCTACCCTGCTGGCGTGTCACTGCTCACCTGTGTTCTTGCTGAATGGCTTGATGGTTTCCTCCTTGCCTGCTCCTATGCAGGCTGGTCCTGGGCAAATCTTCATGGAGTGGGCCTCCTCCAGCCCAGTCCTCCCTGAAGTCTCCTGGGTAATTCACGCATCAGGAGTAGTTCCCTGGGGTGTCGGGCTCAGAGGGCAGCCCCATCCCTAGAAAGCACCAGGGGTTGGGTGATGACAAAGGTGGTGATCTGGAGGCAGAGCTGGCAGTGGCAGTCGTCAGCACTCAGGTCCCACCAGAGCCCTCTGCTGCTTGAGGTTCAAAGGGGTGGAGGTTGATGAAGGGTCACCAGGTGGCTCAGCCTCATAGGGGGGAGAAGAAACTCAGTGGGAAGTTTCCTCCTGGTGAACTCACCATAGTCTCTTGTCTCGTCACCAACAGAGCTGCATGAGAGGGGGCCACCAGCACACATAGGGTGGTAGGAGAGAGACTCCAGCCCTTCCTGAAAAGGTTAGAGCAGAGGTGCTCTCTGACTTTCTCACAACCAGATTTATGTTGAGGGACCCAGGGCATACCCCAGCCCCTTCACTATATTTATTCCTAAAGGGCAATTTTCTTCTTGGTCAGCTCATCCTCCTTAGGAGTCTGGAAGATTCCAACCTGTCTTTGGCCTGGAGAGCCACAAGATGCCACAGTATCATTTAGGGAGGGATGCTCCAATCCAAGCTGCTCCTTAACCCCCCAGGTCTCAGACAGGGGCAAAGCGGGAGGGCCAGAGCAGCAGCTGCTCAGCAGGAGAGAGGGGCCACAGCTGTGAGTGTGGAGCAGCAGAGCAGGGCGTCGGGGTCACACGGGTCCCTAAGGTGGTCCTCAACCACAGGTATGTCCCATCTTCAGCACCATTGGCTTCCTCTCCCCAGAGTGCCTTTCCTGCCAGTCTCTTTGGGGACACAACTCATCCAGAACTCAGAAGGGCATTTCATCTGGGCAGCCGCCCCTAACCACTGGCTCAGAAGGAGGCAGCTTCCACGCTTCCTTTGCACTGTTGGCTGACACACAGAAGTGATGATGGATGAAGGATTACTTCTCACTTTATTACTCACCACAGACCATTTTCCATCTGGGCTTAGAAACCTTGGGATTGGCTGTGAAAGACTGGAGAGGGTTTGGGGCACCAGCCAGAATGGGATTGTGTCTACTCTTCCTCTATTAGAGACTTTCATTCTGCTTGGCAGCTGGGTCTCAGTGTCCTGATGAAGGGAGGGATTTAGTGCCCCTTCCACAGGCAGTGTCTCTTCTCTAGAGCTCAAACTGCATGCAGACCATGGTCCAAGGCTATGACACTCCCTGCTCTTCACCATTAAACATTCCTCAAGGATTCAGGCCCTTGCTGATCAATCCTGAGAAGGCAAATCGATGTGCCAGCTGGCATTGATTGCCGTGTCCTCGGGGTGGGCTGTGGTGAGGATGGTGACTCGGTGGATGAATGTGCCTGGGCCTACTGCCGATGTCTGCATTAGAGGAGCAGAGGTGTGGCTGCGCACAGGCCAGGCATTTTGTCATAACAGCCGAACAGCTTCACGGCCAACATCCTGCAAGTTACACTTTTGCCATCATCATCTCATGACTCCAAGTAGCCTCCCTGTTAAGGGGCTTCATTCACAGCCCCATTTCCATGTGGGAATGTGAGTAGATCATAGTGGCATGAGGGCTGATGGCAGGACTAGGGGGAGAAGCCAGCTCTGGAGGATTTCCAGCCCAGTCTCTTCTGGCTCCTCCTTTCTGCTGACCCCATCCTCTTAAAATTGCCCCCCACTTAATGGCACTGATTTGGCTTCTCTCTATAGTTGGTGGCAGGTCAGCCCTGGATCCCAGGAGACTCCGGGCAAGTGACAGCAGAGTCTGTCTGCTAGCAGGTGATACGGGGCTTCAGCACAATCTGTAGTTTGGAAGCGATTTTGTGTTTTCCAGGCACCATCTGTGGAGCAGAGCAGTGTCTGTGTGGGCTCTGTTTGCTTATTGAGGAAACAACTACTGCTGAGGAGTGGAAATGTCTGCCCTCTTGCGTGTGTCATTTTATTTCCAAGCTGAGAAGTTCCTAGGCTCCTCAGGAGGTTTCTCCCTCTCTGCCTCCAGGCCCTGGGAGCATTGTGCACTTTCCCCTCATTGTTGGAAGGCAGAGTGTGCAGTGCTGGGGCTCAGCCCAGCAGTGCACAGAATCCTGATCCTGGCTCGTCCCCCAAGGGATTGGGGGTGGGGGCATGGAGGGCACTGTTGAGGGCAGCATGGACTGTAGGATATCAGGTGCTTGTTCTTGATTTTCTCCCAATGGAGATATATTTAGCAGTTCCAGTTTTATTAACTTCCCAATGTGGTGGTCAGTGGGGTGAGGACAAGAGGAGGGCCCTGGGTTCTTCAAACCATCTGAGGTGCAGGGACCCCTGATACATGAAGTTCATTTTCTCCTCCTTCTCCTCCTCCATCACCCCTTCTCCTTTTTCTTCTTTCTCCTTCTCCTCCTTCTTCTCCTCCTCCTTCTCCCCCTTCTCCTTTTTCTCTCTTCTCCTTCTCCTCCTCCTCCTGCTCCTCCTTCTTCCTCAGCCATGGGGACCCAGAGATTATGGAACATTTTTGCTGAGTGTTCTAGGCAGGGAGTGAGACTGCTCCTGAGGCTTGCCTGGGATACTTATTCATTCTTGTCAGTGCCTCTTAGATCCTACAATGGGCAGCATCCCACTCTTGCATGCTTCAGTGCCTTTGTCCTTGCTGTTCCCTCTGCCTAGAATACTGTTCCATGCTTCTTTGACTAGCATACTCCTACTCATGTGCTAAGCCCCAGCTTAAGCACCCCTTTCATCAGACAGAATGAATATCTTTCCAAGGGTAGTGTGTATCACATCCTAACATTGGTCTCTTTTTTGTTTTCAATCACCCAAACACACATTAGACTTTAAGCTTATTGAGAAGAGGTATTTTCTAAGCAGAGGCACAGCAGAGGCAATGACAAGAAGTCATGACTATTCCTGCTGAGTTTGCAAGGTGATGGATGGGGAGACTAATGGACCCAGAGCTTTGGTTCAGGCCAGGAGTGCAGGACATAGTCTGGGTGGTTCATGGTGGTCGCTGGTGTCTAAGCTGATAAACCCATCCTAGGAGAATGGACCTGGGGTTAGAGGAGGGAGAGTTTGGTTGGGCTCTGCGAATAGCATGTTCTGAGGCTTCATCTTCTTTGAGCCTTATTTCTCCTTCTCTAGAAATGTGACAATAAAGCCTATCCCCATAGGCTGCTGTGGAAATCAAGAGAGGTGACACAGGTAAAGCACATAGTAGGTGCTCAGATATGGTGGCTGTAACTGAGACCATTCTGGCCGAGAAGCCAAGGCCTTTGGGAGCAGGGATCTTGCCATTGACTTCGTTAGATCTGCCGGTGGGCCCAGCACAGTGCATGTGCTCGCTGGCTTATTTATTTATAAATAGTTGAGTAGAGATGATACTCTAAGAAGAATTTTGAGCCAGGAAGAGTGTGAAAGTGGTAGTTAAGAAAAAGAGTCTGACAGTGGTGTGCGAATAGGGTGGGTTTTAGACAGTAGAGTGTGTGGAGGGGAGAAAAAGAACCTCGAGCCTGAGAACCAGGACATTTCAAGCACACTCTGAAATGACTTGGACTGAGGGGCTTCTGGGATGGCTTGGAGCTTCTTCCTCCTGCTTAGGCTCATGGGGTCTAGTGGGAGGCAGACTTGGGCAGGGAGGTGGGAAGAACATGTGGGAACAGGAGGGCAAGTGTGTATGTGGACTGTATTTGGGTGGGGCTATAGGTACCTCCAGGTGTTGGGGGGATAGGTGTGTGTGCGTGTCTGCACGCATGTGTATCTGAAAGATCCAACACTGAGCAAGAGACATATTTCCAGCCTCCCGTGGCTTACAGTTTTATAGTTGCATGGGGAAGAATGGCATTAATGAAATTGTTACTTGAGAGTATGGTGACTGGTCTGATGGGAAATTTGGGGGATTCTTTGAGAGTTCATACAAGTACCTTTTTCATACTCAGGGGCTTAGTGAAGATAATTTGTTTATAAAAATGCTTTTATCTTTTATTTTTATTTATCATAATTTTGATAAACAATTAAATTTGTTACATAGATAAATATGTCCATATTTTCGTTCTTTAACATAACCACAATACCATTATCACATGTAAAAAATTAACATGCATTCCTTAGTATTATCAAACATCCAGTTGGTGTTCAAATTTCCCCGTAAGATCCACATGTTACGTTTGGCTGGCTTGTCTCTCCAGTCTTGTCTAATCCATAGGTTTCTCTGCTCCTCATACTTCTTCATGTAATTTATTTGTTGAATAAACTGGGTTATGTGTCTGTACAGTTTCACAGTCTGAATTTTGATGATCACAACCCCATGGTGTCGGTGTGTTTCTCAGTCCCCTGGATGTCTGGTAAACTGAGAGTGAGAACAAGAGGCCCGAATAAATTTGGTTTGATCTGGTTTCTCCACAGGCTTTTGACCCACTGGTTTGGCAGTCATAGGTGGCTAATGCCTAGACATCTCATTCACTGCAGCTTCTAAGCTAATGCCAGCTAGGTGAGAAGAGTCATTCAGAAGAAGGGAAAGGAGGGGAAGAGAGGAAAAGAGACCATGAATTAATCTTGGGGGTAAGCTTTAGCCTGGTTGCTTAGTTAGGGGGAGTGTCATCCCATGCACCAAAAGGTTGTGGGTTCAATTTCAGGTCAGTTAGAGCATATACCTAGGTTGCGGGTTCGATCCCCAGTCGGGGTGCATACGGGAAGCAACTGATTGATGTTTCTCTCTGTCTAAAAATTAATGAACATATCCTTGAGTGGGGATTAATTTTTAAAAAAGGAAAGTTTTAAAAAAAAGCTTGGAAGTAAAAGAGGACATGTCAGCACTGAGAACATTCTGTTGAGCTGGAAGGTCAGCAGCAAGGTTGGCGCCACAGGAAAGAGGGCTGGGGTAGGAAGCAGAGGCAGAGCAGAGCTGCAGGAAGTTGGATGGTCTTGTAACCTCTTTCATCCTCATGTATAGAGTGGACTACGCCTGTGATTACCTCTCAGAGGGAATGTGGAAATCAAAAGAAACAGTGGATGCAGAACGTTTAGTACCAGCACCCGGTGTAGAAAGGATTCAATAGATGTTATTGGTGATGACATCGGTGATGATGATAATGATGATGGGCATAATAACAGGGAAGAGGAGGGGAAGGGAGCTTGGACTTTTCCTGAGATCTATTGGAAGCTACTGAAACTTTTGGGTCAGAGAGAGATATGATCAGATTTGTACTTCAGTAATCCTGACCTGTCTGCAAGTTGGAGAATGGATTGGAGAGGCATGAGAAAGGGTGTGAGACAGCAATGAGGGGCTGATACAGTTGTCCTGAAGAGAGGGAGCTGGCCTGGGTGGGGTGATGCAGTGGGGAAGGTCTTACTGGGAGGTCTTGAGTGAGTAGACACAAAGAAGAGACTGTAGACAAAGTGGGTGAGAGAGGAGAGCCAGGAGCCCAGAGTTTTGACTTGACTCTCTGGCATGAGTCTGGTGCCACCCATCGAGATGGGGTGAGGGTAGGGACCTCAAACCAAGCACACACCCTAGTACTTATATATGTATGTACTTAGTGAATACGTGTGTGGTACTGTACTAATATGGTCTGTACATTTTAATATATGGCATAAAATATAATTTTTAAAAAATCAGATAAAGTAAACAACATTTTAAAATATCTTGCTGTGATTAAAGTGGCTTTTTAAGTTGATACAGCAAGGCAAAATATACATTGTGAGAGAGGTTCATCATTAATGATAGTGGATGTATATTCATATTTCAAATATCTTCTTGATTATTTAATGTTTTGGGACAATTTCTTGTCAGATATGATTAGACTCTCGTGGCTCTTGGCTCTTTGTGTAGCCGATGAAGAGCCGTCAGTATGGGCAGGGCAGGTGCCAGCAACCTCAGGCTTTGTCTACACGTGCAGCGTTGGCTTGGTTCACCTTGTGCACCCTTCTCCGGGGTCTGTTAAAGCCACTCATTCCATTTTTGTAAGGGTTAGCTTGGTCTGAACCAGGTAACATAACCTGTAACTGCTGCTCCTCACTGCAGTATGTCATGTTGGAAATGAACAGGAGGAGAGCAGCCTGGCTCCTCTTCTGCATGCTGGCCTCCCATGCGTCGCTCAGGACGACACCTCGGAAGCTGTACCTGACAGCGTCACCTCCAACCATAGCCCAAGTGATGGCACCTGGGGTGTCTGTATACTTGGTGTGACTAAAGCTCAGTTTTTTCTTTTGTCTTTTTTATGTATTAAAAAGAAATAGAAATAAGAAGTGCAGACACTCCACTGGGAGCTGTGGGATGCCCTGTGCCACTCTGGGGTGACCACATGCCTTGTGGGAGGTGCTTAAGGCAGGTGAGGCTCTGAGCAGCCTGCTTGGGCTTCAGTCTGGGCTCCTGTGTTCCAGGTGCCCCTGCAGCTCTTGAGTCTGGCTGTTGAGGTGGATCCTGTTGGTGAGTGTATGGAGGAGGGAAGGTGCAGGGAAGAGCCACCCACCCTCCCTATGGACCTCATGTCCATTCTCTCTGGCTTCTTTGGCAATCTGACTAGGAGAGAAGTCCCAGATTTTCCCAGGTATTTGGGTGTGTCGGCATGCACAGTGAATGTTGGCACATTTAGTAACATCCCTTGCAAAGAAACATGAATTTGTATAGGATCATTGTTGCTCTTTCTGAGACTCACCTTGCAGGAGGTCCTGGGGCTGGAAGTTCGGGGTCCTCTCACTGCCTGCTTATGGACACTCCTCCCACCCCCTGGCCCAGCCTGGGCTGTGGGCACCTGTACCAGGTTTATTTCTAGGGAGGAAGGATGTGAGAGCCCTGCAAAGGGAGGGGCCTGGGCACCCACCAGAGATGGGAATCAGATAATAGATTAACCAGGAAGAGTTGGCAGAAAAGAGATTTGTGGGGTTATTTAGAATTGTTCGGTGTCCTTAAGCTGGTTATTATTTTGTTGCTACTATTCCTGAGTCTTGATGAACCCACAGGCAGCTGACGGGCTCGTCCACTACTCCTGTGCCGAGCTACTCCACTGCAACCCCGCTGGAGACAACCCCGTGAAGGAAGAAGACTGGGAGGATTAGGGGGCCTAATTGGTTGTTGCTATAACATTTTTGCTGAAGTGTGCAGAGGCAGACAAACAGCTGCTCCTGTTCCAGGGGCCAGCACAGTCCTCAAGAGAGGAGGGGCAGTCACTGGGACATTTTCAGGAGGGTGTGTCCTCCTCTAATGGGCTTGGATGCAGCTGAAAGCAGCTGGAGAGGCCTCCCAGCCTCTTGGGGGGGCTCCCAGCCTGGGTGTGATAAGAGCAAGAGCAAGTGTTTCTGACCAATTAGGAGCCCATACTGCGTGGCGCCTTCCTCCCCTGAGTGATCATTTTCTCCTGCAGCTGGATTCTGCCCTCTGATTATCGCAAAGCATCGCCTGTTTGGTTTTTTTCTCCACTTAACTCCCACACTCATTTTGTGCATGAATGAGTACAACGAAACCAGTTTAATTTGCTGTTAATTCTCTGTTCAAAATATTCTCTTCTATTTAAGGGACACAGTCCCCTTCGTCTTTCTGATGAAGCTGCTGGTGAAAGCAGGTGGCTGCTGGGGTGTGGAGGGGATGGTGAGGGCAGGGTCCAGGGGCAATGAGCACAGCTCTTCAGGGCACAGGTGACACCATGGGGAGGGGCACGGCATCCCCCAGAGCCTGCTGGGAGGAGGGTCCACGAGGGTCCACGGTGTGTCGGGCCTTTACATTTGCAGAATTAGGGGTTGGTTTGGGCTCTCTTCATGGGGAAAAATTCACGGTTGGAGAAACATCTCCCAACTGAGGGGCCATGGCAGAGAGATTCAAGGCCGCACACTGACGCTGGGCTCTGTGGATCCCCAGTGTGGGAGCGAGGAAGTGAATTCTATGCCTGATCTCAGCTGGGAGGTAGTAAGGGAAGAGATCTCATGGAATTTAGAGAACACACACTTCAAAAATTGCTTTAAAGTATCTAAATATAGTGTTTGTACAGTGCGCTCAAGCTTAGCTGGCCTGAAAGCAATTCATTTTTGACAAACACTTGCTTGTTTTGGTCCACCATGCCTAGCTTGTCCTCCTCTCTGCTTTATCCTGGGCCTTCAGGGGTCAGGGCTTTGCACCTGGTGGCAGGTGCCCAAATCTCAGTCGCAGGGCTGCATTTTGAGGGAAAATGATCTCCATAGGAGCCGAAGGTGCCCAGCAAAAGTAGTGATGTCAAGCACAGGTCTCCAGGGGCAGTCCCTCGGCCACATGGAGGTGGAAGCTGCTTGGTGGTGGGTGGGTGAGACCCCGTGTGTACCTTACCCTTCAACAACTGCAGAAAGTCTCCATCCCTCAGGGAGGGTCCTGTTTCTAATGCTCCTGTAAGTTGCAGAAGGAGGAGGCTGAGAAGCCAGAGGGGATGAGCTTCCCTCAATTTTCCTCTTTGGAGCTATCAAAAGTGCGGGCTGAGGGAGCCTTTCTGGGTAGCCAACACATTTTATTTCTGTGAGTTTGCAGAATCTGCTGGATTCTGTTGTCACATTCTTTTGTTACTCCTCTTGTCACTCTAGGCATTCTTGATTGCTCAGCCAATGACAACCTAGCTTGGAGGGCAGAGTTCTGCTTTGGGAAACACACATTTTATCCATTGGTTCAGCACATCTGTAGAGAATGCCTGCTGGGTAAAGATGCTTAGGTGGGTGCAGAGGACAGAGAAAAGAGCAGAGGCAGCCTGTGGTGGGTGGTTTATAGAGCCAATCATATAGCAAGCATACTGTGTACCACCTGGGGGACTGCCCTGGACAGGGGTGGGGAGAGAATTCCAGAGACCCAGGATGATGGGAGTCAGGAGTCTTTGGAGCAGATGCTGCTCTGAGGGTGGGAGCTGGCTGGGCTGGGCTGAGCTCAGGGCCTTGTGAAGAGGCACCCCTGGCATGACTTTGCTTCCTACCTGCTCTATGTCCTGCTGCCCCGTCTTGAAATGGGCACAGTTTGGGGAGCTGGGCAGCGATTTCCACCAAGGAGCCAGCTGAGAATGAAATGAATTGGGATCGATAGGCTGTTTAGGGCACTGTAGTTATACCAAAGTGGAACATTGTCATTAAGTTCACCTTAAAGGATATGAAATGAAGTTAAACACAGCCTGTACCCTGTCATCTGGCTTTCTTTTCTCATTAGGAAACTTCCCGCCTCACAAGAGAAGACAAGGCGGTACTTGTGTCCATGTGGGAGGGTCCTGTGCCCCCTAGCATTTAACCAGATATGACTCCACCACAGACCTAGGTGCCCTCACGCTTCATGTGCAGCTCCTGAGCCGTGTGGGTGGAAGACTGAGAAATGATGAGGGCTGGCCCTGTGTTCTGCCAGCCAACACCAGCCTGGCTCAGCCCTGGCCACACTTTTCACTGTCCTTTTTCTGTCTCTCACCTTGGCAGCCAGAGTACTTGTCTAGTGGCAGCTACTAAGGGTTACATTTGTTCCTGGAACCCCGCTTCTCAGTTCACCCCTCACCCTCACTCAGAAGAATCTTGTGGTAAGGATACTGGTTTAACTGAGCTTCCTAACTAATCTGAGTACACAACTTCTTTTCCCCTTGAAACATCTGTTCTCTTTCCTCAGTTCCATGGGTTACCCTTTGGGAAGCATTGCCCCATACCTTCCATCCTTTCCTTTCTCTTCCCACCCAAATTCTTTGCATAATCCAAGCTGTGCCTATAGTCTGCCTCCTGCAGGATGTCTTCCCTGACCACTCCAAGCCCATGTTCCTCTTTCCTCCCCAGGGCCCTGGTGGTCTGTATCAGATAGCGCCAAGGATTCATTTGGAGACCGAGGTGATGAAGGGCATTTTTCAGGATAGCCACAAACCCCAGGGTCATGGCTTTACAAGAACCTGGCCACTACTCCCAGCTGACCCTCCAAGCTCTGCTGTCATTTTCCATATTTCCTCACTCCACTGCCCCAGTGTACCTGAACTCAGGACCTCCCAAGCCAAGCCAGAGAATTCTGTGGCTTTTAGGCCAGAGCCTTTTTAGCCAGCTGACCACCCACCTCTTGTCCCACCCTCAGGGCCAAGGATCACTCATCACCAGCTTAGGGCCTCAGGCAGCCCTGGCCATCCGTGCACCAAGTAAGTGAGTTTTTGTGGTATGCCTGAGGCTGAGGACATGGGACAATCAGACCATGCCCTTGGGGTCAGGGAGGGGATACAGCATTCTAGAGGCTGGATATCTGAAATCAGCCTGTTGGCAGAGTTGCTTCCTTCTGGAAGCTCTGAAGGAGAATCCATTCAATGACTGTTTCCTAAATTTTGCTATTTGAGACAATCCTTGGTGTTTTTTGGTGGTAGCTGCATAAGTTCAGTCTCCGCCTCTGTCTTCACAGGGCCCTTTGTGAATCTCTGTGTGTCAGATCCTTCTTTTATAAGAACACCAACCATTGGATTTAAGACCCACCCTAGATCCAGGATGATTCATCCTGAGAAACCTAACCTAATTACATCACCAAAGACCCTGTTTCCAAATAAGGTCACATTCACAGGTCCTGGAGACCAGGACTTAGACATATCTTTTGGAGGACAGAGTTCAACCCACTATACTAGCGCTTCCTTCTCTCATTGGAGGTGTAATGAGGGCCCCTGCTTCCTCACCCAGGAATCCCAACTGTCACCCTATTATGGCCTATACTCTCAGCCATTCACACTAATACAATCCAGGCATGGACAGGACTCATCCTTGGATCCTACCTTCTCTCTGGCTGCTGTCTGACCTTGGTGGACCTGCGAGTTTCCCCTGCACTGCAGGAGGGGTTTGGAGATGGCCCTGGGATGCTGGTCACCATGCTGGTTAGAGTTGCTCTTTATGCTGGAGGCTTTGAGGAGTGACCATGTTGATTCCAGCTCCCTTCTGAGGTCTGGACCAGCCTGGATGGACCTTCTGCTTACTGGTTGTTAAATTTTTTATTTGGTGGTGAGAGTGGCCTAGCTGTGTCCATTTCCCCACAACTGCCCACCACACTGTAGAAGGCTGGCAGAGTCCTGCCATTTCCCCAAGATTCCTGGACATTCTTTGGCCTGTTGTGATTGAGCAACTTGCTTTTGGCTTCCTTTTTGAAGCTCCCTTTGCACCTCTGCTAGCTTCTCTCCCCTGCCACCTGTATTTTTTGTGTTTTTTAAATATTTTCTGTCAGCTGATCTCCTTCATGCCTCTAATTGTGATCCCATCAGATTAGAGGGGACAATTCCTTGAGCCCAAGGCCTGTGGCCCTCTGAATGCTCCCACGGCAACACATGCCCATTGATGTGCCAAGTCTACAAGCCTGCAGCCAACAAACACTATACATGCTCCCCTGCAAGTTCATTAGCAGTAAATGAAACTTGTGCTCCTCATGCATGTTTGTTTCTCTTGTTTCCCTTCAAATCTCTAGGAAGGACTCAAATTCCCTCCCAAATCTGGCAGAAACCAGCTAGCCCAAGAGGACGGTGTCATAGGCCAGAATCTAGCCAGTCATCTTCCATAGGTACACTTTGCCTAGACTGCCTGTGAATAGAAACCTCACTTAATTTTGTTTTTGTTCACTCATCATCCCCAGGATCCCAGCTGGTGTCTTTCTGGTGTTGTGAAGGTCATACAAACTTCTGTGGAAGTTAGTAGGTGTGTTGATAGCCAAAAGGGTATTTTACTATTTATGCTAAAATAATGAATTAGTTGATCAAAAATTACAAGAAACATTTTAAATATCACTGGACAAATCTTGTAAACACATTTTTCCAGGCCAGAGTCCTTGCCTGTCTAGAGTAGGGGTCTAGCCCGCAGCCTGTTAGCATATTGCAATGACAATGGTAAGCTTGAATAGCCACAACAGAGACCTCGTAGCCCATACAACCTAAAATATTTACTCTCTTCCCCTTGACAGAAAGTTTGCCGACCCCTGGTGTAGACCATCCTAATGCACATCGTAGCAGCCCAGATACTGAGGAAGGCCAGTGGGAAATTAAGGCACCTGGAGGGCTGTGCTCCTGGAGGGCTGGAGGACTGTCCTAGAGCAGTGTTCCTTCCCAGTCAAGACAGTGTGTCACCTGTAGACATCAAGAAAATGCAAGCCAAGACCCATTCAATTGATGGTATTATGTCCAGTTGTGTAATGAGATCTCAAGCAATAGGGCACATGTCTGTTTCTTAATAGTCTTCTGAATATGTGATAACATGCATGAAAACATCTTGTAAACTCTAAGGTCTATTATAAAAAGCATATGTAAACACCAGCCCCCACAAATGAAACACTTTGGTATAAATCTAACAAAATATGTATAAGATCTACATGAAGAAAACTACAAAACTCTGATGAAAAATATTAAAGAAAAACTAAATAAATAGAGACATTCCATTATTCATGGAAAGAAGACTCGATAGGAAGAACTGACATCTTGTCAGTTCTTCCCAATTTGCTCTATGGATTCAATGCACTCCCAATCAAAATCCCAGCAAGTTATTTTATGGAGGTAAACAAACTGATTCTACAGTTTCTATAGAGAGGCAGAAGACCCAGAATAGCCAACAAAACATTGAATAAGAAGAATAAACTTGGAAGACTGACACTACCTGATTTCAAAACTTAGTGTAAAGCTACAGTAATCATGACAGTGTGGTGTTGGCAAAAGAATAGACTGGCAGATTGGTGGAGCAGAAGAGAGAGCTCAGAAATAGGCCCACATAAATACACTCAGCCGACCTTTGACAAAGGAGCAAAGGCAATGCAGTGAAGCAAAGATAGTCTCTTCAACAAACGGTGCTGGAACAGCTGGACATCCACATGCCAAAAAGTGAATCTAGACACAGACCTTACACTCTTCATAAAAAGCATATGTCAGTCTTTTAAAAGATTTTATTTATTTTTAGAGAAAGGGGAAGCGAGGGAGAATGGGAGGGAGAGAAAAGTCAATGTGAGAGAGAAACATTGATCAGCCGCCTCTCGCATGCATCTCGACCAGGGACCAAACCCACAACCCAGGCATGCTCCCTGATTGAGAATCAAGCTGGTGACCTCTCGCCCTGCAGGATGATGCCCAATCATAAGCCACACCAGTCAGGGCTTGTGTCTTAAATTTTTATCCTAATATTTAGAAATAATAATAGGTAACATTGATGAGTTTTTTTTAAAATTTTTGTTCAAGTACAGTTGTCTCCATCTTCCTCCTACAACTCCCCCACCTCCCACACTCAATCCTACTCCCCTTTGGCTTTGTCCATGTGTCCTTTATACATGGTCTTTGATGACCCTTCCCCTTTTTTCCCCGTTACCCCTTCTCTCCTCTTTTGTTACTTTCAGTTTGTTCTTTATTTCAATGTCTCTGGTTATATTTTGCTTGCTTGTTGGTTTTGTTGATTAGGTTCCACTTATAGGTGAGGTCATATGGTATTTCTGTTTTAACTCCTGGCTTATGATGAGTGGTTATTACGAGCCAGGTACAGTATTAGACGCTTTGCAAATAGCATTTCATTTGATCTTTATGTTTCCTTGAGAAACATGTAATTGCACACATGTTACTGATGAGGAATCTGGGGCTCAGAGAGCTTATGTGGGTCACTCAGGGTCACACTACTATTATCCACACAGTCTAGATTAGAACTCATGTCCTTTTTTATTTCAACTCTAGTGCTCTTTTAGCTGGAACGTGGCTGGCTAGGCAGGAGTCCTTCTAAAGGAGGAAGGTGTGTATTTTCCTCTGCTGGAAGGTAAAGCTTTGCATCATTTTTCTAAAGGAAGGGCCCATGGGCCAAGGAGCTTGGTGAAACATAAAGTAAACACAGTTCAGTTGTTTCTGGCAATTCTGTGTTATTTTACTGAGATGTGAACTTGAGTCTCAGCACCAAGGGGCCTTTCAGTTGCTTTGCTATTTGCCATTTATCATCATTACAATATGTTACATACATTAGAGTAACTTACAAAGTGGGGAAAAGGTGATCCCTCTCCTTCCCAAGAAAGTCAGCCAGTAGTACTAGTGATGGAGATCAACAGAGTAAAGAGAATAGACATCCTACAAGAAAGAATCTACACTTCATTGTATTACTCACTTTAAAAATTAACTGAAGACTTGGAAAACATCCACATTTAGATATCACCACTTGAGTCTACCTGGGAAGTAAAGAATAACTGTCTGCACCCACGTTTGCCTCACATGCTCTCTCCCCTCCCGTATGCCAGAACTTGGCCTCCCCTCTCCAGGACTGCAACATGTTGCTGCCCTTAAATTCAGGGTCCTCTGGGACAGTGTTAGGGACCAGTACACTCCAGATAAGCTTTCTCCCTGAGACGCTGTAGGCCAGAGCTGGTGGCTTTGCTGGGGTCTCATTCCCTCACTGATTCATTCCTTGACCCATTCGCCCATCCTCGCAGCGAGCATGTATGGGCCAGTGCTCCGTGGATTGCTCTACAGACTCAACACAATCCCAATCGGAATCCCAGCAAGTTATTTTATGGATGTAAACAAACTGATTCTAAAGTTTCTATAGGGAGGCAGAAGACCCAGAATAGCCAACACAATATTGAAGAAGAAGAATAAACCTGGAAGACTGACGCTACCTGACTTCAAAACTGTGCTCACCCGGGCACAGTTCCTACCCTTAGAAATCCTATCGCGCAGTGAGCTGCACATCTTCCCTGTTGCAAGCTGTCATCTCTCAGATTCCAACACAAGATGTGGGGCCTTCTGCATATGCGTCTAGATGCTTCAGTGCATCAGGGATGGAGGTGCTCGGATTTCCCATGAATGTGTGGAGTAGGGGCCTTGCCTGGCCTCTGGGACTCTATATTCCTGTGAGCTCTTACTGCACCTTCTACTGGTTCCAACCTCACTGCACAAGGCCCCTGCCCACACAGTATCCCATGCGGGCAGCGTGCAGGGAAGGCGATTTGCTCCCTGGGCCTGTCAGTCTGCACTGTCTGAAGGGAAATGGGGCTTTTGTGAGTTCTCAAGTGAATCCACTGGCCCATTGTCTGGGCCCAGCTCTCCACAGAACTCCACCAGAGCAGTGAGGACAGGGGTGGGCTGGGAAAGGCCGGATGTATTTCCAGCCGGGGCTGAAAACACTATTCATCCTAGAAACACCCTGTTAAGCAACAACAAGAGCACAAAGAGGGAGGAGAGGGGAGAGAGAGGGAACAAGGAGGGAGGAGGCAGAGGGAGGAGGTGTGAGGGGTGAGGAAGAAGGAGAGAGGAGTGAGGAGGGCCAGGAGGAGGTAGGTGAGGGCCAGGAGGAAGAGTACCCACAGCAGGTAAGATAAGCTGCTTGTTGGGAAACTTCAGGCTGTGGGGATGGAGCCAGAGCTCAAAGTAGACATGTTTCTCCTAGGGAGACCCTGGCATGCTCAGTCAGATTCATAAAAGGAATTGATAGGGAGGTCAAGAGAGAAGTAGGATGTGCCCACCAGGGAAGTGACAGCCCTCTTCCCTCACCTGCACTGCTAAGACCATGCAGAGCATGTGAGCTCAGCAGTAGATGCTTCCTGATCAGAAAACAGCACAGATAAGGAGGTGGGGGCTGGAAGAAGAGCTGCTGGAACCAGGATGTTGGGACCGGGGAAGAAAAAACTTAGAAGGGCCTGCCCTCCTCGTAATCTGAAGGACAGCTCTGGAGAAAGGGGAACTGTTTCCCCTCAGGAGTACAAGGGCCAAAGAGAGGAAATCCCAAGAAGCCAGGTTTCTGACCACTGGGACCATCTGATAAGAAAATGGCCAGCTGGGAAAGGTGGTGAATGCCTCATCTTTGGTGGTATTGCAAACAGAAACTGAATGATAGCTGGTGAGGGTGCTATATCCTAGGCCTAAGCTTGGGGTGGAGGAGTGTACCAGCCCTCTGGAGCTTTTTAAACCTTGACAGGTTCTGAATTGACAGTAGTGCTTGGATTTGGGGCCTAATACCCTGCTGCATTTTGATAAGAAGTGATGTGAGTGGGCAGATGAAGTCTGGACCATTCATCATGTTCAATCCAGAAGACAGGGAACAGAGCTCCAGATCTAGAAGCCAGTGAACGTGATCTTTTTTCAGTTTGGAAGAAAGAGAACTACAGATGTCATTTTTTTCCTGACGCCTGTTCTTTTGGTGAGAAAACCAAGATAGGGAGTCAAGTGGCTCCATCCTCTCAAGGAAAACTTTGCCTCCCACCCAGCAGGAAGAGTGCAAGGATGTTAATGAACAATTCTGCCCTTGAACTTCCAGCATTGAAAAGGAGGAGGTGACTTCAAAGTGTCCCCCACTGCCCATTGTTAGGAGATCAGGAACTGCATTTCAGCTTCCACCCAGGCAATAACCTCAGTCCAGAAAGGCCCAGAGTGATCAGCCCAACCCCATCTACTGTCTGTCACGGAGACTGTCCAGGCTTATACCTCATTCTAATGGCATAGCCGAGCCTAGAGCCTAGATCGGTGGTCTCATGTCTATTCCCTCTGACAAACTGATGTTTAGAGGGCCTCCCTTCTCCACATATTACTTTAACTGCTTGTCAGGTAAGAACAATTCTAGAAAATGTATCCTTTGTAGCTAAGAGTGCTGTCCTAAGGCCTGAGGTGTCCACATGATGATGGAGAACTCATTTAGTCACCAAAGCTGCCAACTCAAAGCCCGGGTCGCTGTGGGTGTGACAGCCCATGCCCTGGGAGGTTTTGTACCCCAGATCAGATGCTCACAGCTGGAGAAGGAGGGCAGTGGGAGCCTGGCCACCAGGCCTGCTTGCCCCTAGCTGGGAACCCAGTGGGACTACTCTCAGGCCAAAAAGGGAGCCTTGCCTGGAACTTCAGATCCCTCTGGAGACATTTCTGCACGGAGGCATGCACTGCAAGAGTTTTATAAGGCTCGGGGAAGACAGTCATGGCATCGAGACTATTTGGGATCTCAAGAAATGCTAGGTGCCAGGAGCCGGTTAATGCTATTGATTGGGAAACACAAATAAAAGTCTTCCCAGGCTCTCTCCAGATGTCTTGGTGATGATAGAGAGGCTTTAGGAGTGTGATAACCAGCAGGGCTGGATGGGCATTCCCTGACAAGAAGGTAAGGAGTGACAAAAGTCCTATTCCTAGAGTCAGGTAAGAGGCATCCATGGTGTAAGAGGGACAGCTTTGGAGTGGCCTTGGGCATCACCCCATCAACTCCCCCACAGACAGCTTCACAGTTAGAGGAGGCAAGAAGTACGACCTCATAGCCAAGGGTGAACACTTGCCCTGGTAGGCTTTTCTCATGGCTCTGCTACCGGTAGTCCATTGACCTCACACTACCTGCCTCCCTTCGACCCTCTGTACAGATAACAGCGGTCATATGGTACAACAAGACAGGATAGGACTCTGGGACCAAAGGGCCACTGCAAGCAGTTCAAAATCAACCCCACAGAACGGGCAGAGTGATAAAAGCAGAGGGATTGGGACCTGCACTGAGTGGTGACTTGAGTCATCAGGAGGCCACCTGGAGGAAGAGTGACTGAGTCTCTGCCTTGCTGCCTGCAGCCTCTGAGCCTCCAGACCTGCTTCGCACAGCAGGGCTCAGCCCGTTGCCCGCCCCACAGTGATGGCTATGCGTCGCCACGTGTGAGGTGCCCGTGGAGGAGAGTGACGTCACTGGCACTGCTCCCACAAAGTCCACACACAGGCCACTGGGCCAGGAAACCAGAGAGGGAGACACAGAATGCAGACCCTAAGGAGCTGGGGTGCCAGAGGGGATGGGCTTCATCTTCAGGGGCAGAAGGAGAGCAAGGCTAGATGGTTAGGCGGGCTTTCAGAGGGGGTGAGAGGGACCATGCTGGCCAGAGAGAGCTGGAGGGCTTGAATGCGGTGGAGACTCATGGTTGGATGAAGACAGATTCTACCAGGGGGACCTGGAGGGTGAGTCTTGAGGGCTGCAGTAGGCCAGCCTGGCTCTCTGGAGAGGGAAGGGTGGCCCTCTAAGTGTGGGGGTGATGTGGAGGGCAGCGAGGCAGGACACGAAGGGTCTTATGCAAGGAGAGCAGTGCCAAGGGGTGGTGGCAGCTGCGGTGTGGCAGTGCTGAGGATAACAGACACTTGGAAGAGGATGGTAGCACACAGTGTTAGCACCTGGTGGGAGGTACACTGTGGAGCAGCTCTAAAGGGTCACTCAGCTCTGGTGGCCCCTGGGGACTCAGCAGCCCCAGTCTGGTCCAGGATGTGTCCAGGTGAATGCAACAGCCTGCCTGGCCAGCCCCCACCCATTCCTTTTCCAACTGGTTGTTCCTCACCTGGCACATCCCCCAAGCCCCTACCACAACCATCCCCCCAGAAGCCACTGGCTTTCTCTGGCTCCTGCCAGTGCATACAGGGGCTCTTGGGGCACAGCCCAGTGCCAGTGACATCTGAGAGTAACTGTGCCACAGATCAATCCAGGATGAGGGTGCAGGAGGGCCTGGAAGCAGAAGCAGACAGCAGCATGCTCTTTTGATTAACAAGCCCGGGCCACCATCCATTGCCAGCCTTCATTAGGGCTGCAGACAGTCATTTTGTATGGGTGTGCAGGTTCTCCTCCCCACTCTTCTGCAGGGTGATTGATGCTCCCCTGGGTGCCCACATCTCTCAGAAAGTGGGAGGCCCTCTCTCCTTGTGCCCATGAGGAGAGGGAGGCAGCAACTTATTATGCGTGGTTCTTACCCATGTGCCACTGGCACCAACTCATGGCTCTGCCACAGTGGCCAAGGCCAACAGATTTAATCTTCCTTAGTATTTGTGGCCTTGGAAGACTGGAAAATGCCAGGTTTCTCAATTTTAATAAGTCTTTGACTCTCCCCACGAAAATGCAAATAGGTAAACCACTGAGCAGTAGCAGGCTCCTGGCCAGACCTGCACCATCAGTGTTGGGGTGTTGATTTAAATGGTGTTCCTGAACCACTGCATTCCTGTGTGGTTCTCTTTTCTCTTATTGCCCCTTACCTCTTTCTCTCTCTTTGCTGCTGGACTGGACAGAAATGCCCACGTTGTTGTCGGGGAGGTATCTGGGAAGGAGCTTGGCTGCAGGTTTGGTTAAAGGCCTGGGAATGGATGGGGCTGGCAGCATTCACATCTGGGCCAGAGGGCAGCCTCAGGGGGCTTTTCTGCCTGTGCCCACTCACACGATCTGGCCAGTTGGCTTCTGCCTGCAGAGGTTGGACGCCGGAGCATAGTCTGGAGATGCCCAGCCAGGGGTGGTGAGATAATTTTTTTTGCTGGTTCTCTGGCTGTGGCCTATTTTCAGACTTAGGAGGGATACACATGGATCTGAGGGATTCTCATAAAGGATGAGAGATTAAGCTATCAGAATGGGAAAGTGAAATGAGACTGAAGGAAAAGAAGGAATCTGGGAAAAAAGACTGTGGCTATTTGGAACTTGCACCCGAAATGGAAGGCTTTCGGTACCCCCCTTCTCCCTGTTCCTGTGTTTAGTCTCACTTTCTCTTATTGGAGAGCAGCTACCAGTCCTTGTGCCACCTGGTCCCTTCCCCAGCAATGAACATATGGAGATGAGAAGTTTGCTAAGGGTGGGGCCTGGGTGAGGGGGCCCCAGGCTACACTCGGAGGAAGGGAGCACACAGAAGGAGTGCAGGAAGAACAATCTCCTGAGGGCAGAGTACAGCACTGAGCTTCCCGCTCCAGTTAGGTGGGAGTACTACAGGAATCCCCCCACTGTAAAGAATGGACCCATCAGGCCTGATCCATTAGGAAGATTAGTGGCTTGTCATCTAGTAGAGTAGCAGGATAGACTGTGGTCACCCTGACTTCTTTTTGATGTACTACATTGACCTTGGCCCCTCCACTCAAAGCATAGTGGAGTTGCTTGCTGACCCCCTTCCCCAGGGCTATGGATGCAAGGAGAAACTCTTGTCTGAAGTACTTGGTGGCCTCACTGGAGGGAACACTTTCTGGTAGCACATGAGACAGTAGATAGGAGAGGACCCCACTGCTCAGTGCCACCATGGGGAGGGGTTCAGAGCAGGCAGTACTGGCAGCACTGGCTTTGGGATGTGGCCGTTCATCCAGAACAGAACCAGGGGCTGGAGCCCCTTAAACTCCAGCCTTGTGTCCTCTGCCTGAGCACCAGGACACTGAGAGGAGTGCCGAACCCAAGAAAAGGGCCGCACTGCTTCTTGGGCCCGAGTGTGTGTCTGGGGGTGGAGGAGCCACATGGCTTCTGCCTGTAGAGGTTGGATGCTGGAGCGCCCACATGGCTATCTGGGCTCCTTCTTATTGGCCTTCCCCATTGCTTCAGACCCGGCTGGAGCCATCTATATGAGGCCCAGCAGGCCTTCAGGAGCAATGTGCAGGACAGGAATTTAGTGCTCTTGCTGAGGCTGTGGCCCCATCCCGAATCCCCCACACACAGTGGGAAGGAGGAAGCTACAACAAGTATGTCTGTGGTTGGGCAGAGGTGAAGGAGGGGAAATTGAAGTGTGGCTGGAGGACTAAGTATAACTTTTCAGTCAACCAAGGCTACCAGGGCTGGGTAAAGCCAAAACTCATCCTTCAAAATGAGCTTTAAGGTTGGAGACTCATAGGTTCCAGCTAAGGACCTTAGGCCCATCAGAGACTCTGCCAGGTCCAAACATGGAATGTAACAATGACTACTATTTAAGTACCAACTATGGCTTGACAGAGGCTGCAGGAAGTGCTTGGTGAATAATAGTTCATTGGCTCTCCACAAATGTCTTCTGACATTGATGCTATTAGCCTCATTTAATGGATGGCTGCACATGAGCCTTAGGGGTCTCAGTGACTTGCTCAAGGTCGTACAACTGCAGAGTGGTGCAGCTGGGATTCACACTCAGGTCTGTCTGATTCAAGTCCACTGTGATCAAGACTTGGCTACTCTGGCAGGTGGTTGCCTCCTTGCAGGCAATGCTGCTGGGCATGACAGGAACAGGTACAGGAGATGTGGCTACCCTGGGCTACTAACCTGAGCCCTGAGCATCATCAGGGCCCCGACAGAAACACATGGCATTGTCCAAAGAGGTGATTGAGGCAAGATTGATGAAGAACTGTTTACCAAGGTTTGCATAGAGTTTAAAAAAAAGGCAACAAGAATGATAAAACACTTAAGGACTAGCTACAGTGGGAGGCTCCTACCACCCTAGGCCTGAAGGACAAGGGGAGGGGCCATGTTACCGAAAAGGGGCTGGAGGAGAGGGCCACCATCCTCTGCAGCTTGGCAGGGAGGAGCTGGGGTATATCCCCAGCTTCTCACTACCCACACCCTTGGGGCTCCCATGATGAGGAGGCCCAGTCAATATGGGGTATAAAGGCCTGTCTCCCAGGACACAGTAGAGTGGAAAAGGGTGGCAATGGATCTGGAGGAGTAAATGAAGACTGCCTTTTACTTGCTAGAATAGGTGTCTTTGAAGGAGGCACCCAGCCTTCTTTGTGTCTGTATTTCCCATGTCTAGCACGGGGCCCAAGTATATGCTGGAGAAAGCCCAGTAGCCTTTTTTTTCCTGGCATTCCATCCTCCTGCTATGGGTTGAATTGTGTCCACCCCAGAAAGGATACACTGAAGTCCTAATCCCCAGTACCTCACAATGTGACCTTATTTGGAAATAGGGTCATTGTGGATATAATTGGTTAAGACAAGGTCAAACTCAAATAGGGTGGGCCCCTAATCCAACGTGACTGGTGTCCTTGTAAAAGGTGAAGACAGAGGCACACAGCAAGAATGCTGTGTGGTGAGAGTGGCAGAGACTGGAATGATGCAGCTGCAAACCAAGGAATATCAAGGACTGTCAGCAAACCACCAGAATCTAGGAGGATGCAAGGAAGGAGTCTCTCCTACGTTAGAGAAGGCACATGGCCCTGCTAACACCTTGAATTCAGACTTTTAACCTCCAGAACTTTGGGATAATTCATTTCTGTCGTTTCAAGCCACCTAGGACTGTGGTTCTATAACCAAAAATGCAGGTCTGGCTGCCTGCCACAACGAAGGTCAAACTCGTGAGACTGGTGCTGGTGCATAAGGAGAGGTTAGTCAGGTTCTGTGACCTGGGAGAATGGTGGACTCCTGTCTCAAAGACCATCTCATCTTCCTGCTCAAGCCTGTGGTTCTTATTGAGATAGGAAGGGGAGGGCTTTTTTCCTATCCAATTAGCTTGCTAGCTTTTGGAGTACTCAGACCCTGTCCATTCATCTTTCTAACTTTTGGTGTGCTCAGTGTAAGACCATCCCCCTGTGCCATCTTGGCCAATGGGGTAGATTCCCTGGCCTTCCCTGACTGTCTACGGTAACAGTTCTTTGTTGTAGCAGCCCCCAGAAACTAATACATCTCCTAAAGCAATTTCCATCTTTTATTAGTGAAAAGCATTTTCAGAGTACAAATGTATAGTCTGTGAGGTCACCATGGGACAAAGCCAGACCTGGGGATTCAGCAGGCAGAGGGTCCGCCCCAGCTCCAGAGGTTCCATTTGGTTTCTTGCCATGTTTTTTAGAGGCCACTCTCACAACAGGGACAGAGTGACCCTCTGAGAACAGAGAAGCAAGAGCCCCTCACAAGCCACATACCAAGTCTGAGGCTGAGCCAGAGAAAACAGTATTTTTGAGGCTGATTCCCTGCCCTTCCCAGCTCCTTAAATGAATAGGCCATGTCCTGTCCCCATGGTCTGGGCAGTTCCCTGGGAGCCTTGCTTGGCAGAGCCCTGGGAGGGAGGGACATCAGCACTGTGTCTCTGGGCCTTCCTGCTTATTCATGGGCTGTGCCACATGTGAACCAAGACCAGATCTAGAGCTGTTCCAAGTCCTTAAAGCACATTTCTATGCTAAGACCTATCTAAGCTGTAGCTTCTTTCTATTTACGATAATTAATTGCACCTTGGAAAATAAAAGAAACAGAAGGAGAAGGGTGTGGCGGGGAGGATGGCATTGATCTGTGTGTTCTTTAAAAAGAGCAAATTTCACAGTTCGTATTTGTAATCTCAATGCCTGTTCCGACTCATTCACCAGTCAGTCATTCAGCAGATGGGTTAGACTGGCTCATTCAGTTACTCAGGCTTGTTTCTCTTCCCCACTGGCCATTATTACACATCAATCAATGGAGACATATAATAATAAATAGCTCTCTTCACCTAGCATTTTACACTTGGCAAAGACAGTAAATGTTAGCCCAGTGAGTGTTTTTTAAGAATATAGAGCATCTTTCTGGGCATGGTCCTCCTGGTTCATGGATGTTGGAGAGAATGTCTCTACCTGTGAAGATCAGGCTCTGACACTCAGATGTAATAATTTGATCTGCTTGTCAGGTGTGGGGCTGGGACTTAAACACAGGTCTCTGGAGCTGATTGAGCATTATGCTATATGAGGCATCTGGTCAAGCTGTAAGGGATAGAAGTCACAGCTCTGCCTCTCCAGGTACTTACAATATACTTGAGGAGGAAAGATTGAAAACAAGCTTTCAGGTAGAGAGGAGGAGGAAGGCATTCCATGAAGGAGGATCTGCCTGAGCACATGTGGGGACAAGGGAGCTGGGTTTCCCTTGGGGACTGGAAGGCCAGTTTGGAAAAGGTGGGCTTGGTCGGAAGGTTCACTAAGGCCAGCAGTTTATAATGTATTGTGAAGTTAGTGGAGAGACTTAGAGAATCCCAAGTTAGGGGAGTGAGATGGGAAGGAAGAGGTGTTTTTAGAAGACTGGTGACCTTTCCGTTGCTGACTTTACGTCTTCTAAAACAGCATAGTAATAGGAAGCGCATCTGTAACCTGGTCTCCCCACCCCTGCCTGCCCCCTGCCTTCTAGCCTGTGTGCTCATGTTGCCATTTTCCTTGGCTGAAGCACTGTTTGTAGAGTTGCACCAGTGGGGTCCTTACAGTGCTGTTTCCTGCTTTATGTTTTATTGCTGACATTCCAAATGCTGTTACATTGTCTTCATAACACTCCAGGAGGGGGGACATGAATGTGCTTGCCTGCTGGTTCTAGTGTTCTCCTATTCTAGTTAATGCTGTAATGAACATCTTCATGCTATAGGATTTTTTTTTCTTTTTCCTTTGAATTATTTCCTTTGGGCAAATTCTAGGGAGTGAAATCCCTGGGTGTTCAGAAGGCTTTGCTTAGTGTGGCCACATGGCTTTTGAACCATTTCCACTGGCATCAGAAATGACCGTGGCAGCTGCATGGAGAATGGTTCAAATGGGGACTTCTGCTGAGACACCAGTTAGGAGGGTGTCACTGTGGTCCCAATGTGCGGAAGGGAAGCCCTGGACTCAGATAGGGTGTCCAGAACATAAAAGAATATGCACAAGAGAGAGAGAGAGAGAAAGAGAGAGAGAGTCACAATGATCTGGAGAATGATTTGATAAGAGACTAAGGGAGGACAAGGAATCGAAGCAAAGTGCCTCTGTGTTCCACACTGGGCTCCAGGGAGTTCTGGGCAGCGGGAAGAGCTAGTTAGAGAGATGTAGGAGACGTGGACACATGGGATGGGATGTGAAAGGCTCACATGGAATACTTTCTCACTTCAACATTTTGTAGCTGTTCTGGGCCCAGGCCCAAGCCATGTCAGAATGTGGGACCCCGAGGCTAGCTGGTGCCCTTAACAGTTCACACTCAACTAGTGTCATCCCCAACCCCAGAGCTGGCAAAGCCTCTCCCTCCCATGGTCCAGGGAGGCAACTTGAGGCTAGTTCAGAAGGGCAGGGATGAGATTACAGGGAGCCCGGTCTGTACTAGCAGTAGGAGACCTGGGCATATTGTGAAGCTGGGGCTTAGAAGCCCTTGACTCTGGGACCCTGTCTGAGGGGCTGAGGATGGAGAGGGCCGCAGACCCCCTGAGGAGTCATGTGGGTATCAGTCAGGAGTTGTCCAGTGAGTAGGGCATGTGGAGATAAGACACAGCCTCCAGGAAGGCCAGGGGGAAGAGCTCCACAAGGCCCCTGCAATGAGGCTGGGCTGGGGTACTTGGCAGGCTGCTGTGAGGGACAGAGTGGGGCCAGGGGGTTGGGGGATGCCATAGGAGCCGGGGATGGTGGCTGGAGGATGTGTGTTCCAGGAGGTACTCAGGGCTCGCCATGCCGAATCCAGGTCCCGAGGGCAGCATGGGGATTCCCCAGGAAGGTGGCCGGCCTCACCGTGGTCAGAGGAGCCCAGCACACCCTGGGCACCAGCACGCTCTGGATTTGGGAGTGGGGGGACTATCTTATACATATTTCATTCCTGCCAGTATGGGCTTGGTCTTAGGGCAGGTGTGAGTTGTGGGGGGTGTGTGTGTGTGTGTGTGAGTGTGTGAGTGTGTGAGTGAGAAAAGGGTGGTCTCTGTGCTTCCATCAGCCATTGGCTGGGAAAGGAAGGAGGAAGTACCAGCTGCGTGCCAGCCTCCGTACACCTGTCATTTTACTCAGCGTTCACAACTGTCCCTGGGATCCCCACTTTCCGCCATTCACTGAGGCTGTAATTGTAGATTTATTTGCATGGTTACATGATTCATTTCTGCTTCCCTGCTTGCCTGCAAGCTCCTGGAGGGCTGGATGTCTGTTCTCTGCTCTGTCTCCATGCCTGCGCAGTGTTCTCTCTGCCTGAGGGGGTTACTCGGAGCCCCTTTACGCTGCCGTATTTCTGCCGTCTTCCGTTGAGCCTGACACCTTGCGAAGGCTGGTGTGGCTTCTAGGCTTCGGGAGCTCTGAGGCCATGAGGGCAGCACAGGGTGATGATGGCACGGCCGCATGGGTCCTGCCCTGCGTGGAAGGTCCCTGGACTCACTTTGTCAAATACCCATGAGGCACTGCTGAGAGTCCTGGGAGCTCCGATTCCATCTGTGTATGTTCTTGTGTATTGTTACCACAGTGCAAGGACATTGTAAATATTTTCAGCTGAATGTCTGAATAATGCCTTTTCCAAAAAAATGG
The DNA here is from genome assembly GCF_022682495.2 of Desmodus rotundus. NCBI lineage: Eukaryota > Metazoa > Chordata > Mammalia > Chiroptera > Phyllostomidae > Desmodus > Desmodus rotundus. The sequence goes on along the minus strand of NC_071394.1, from coordinate 104,553,934 downwards.
CAGAGCTGTAAGGAGAGGGTTTATTTATCTCTCTTTCACTGTGATGGGTATCTAATTCATCCCAAATGTCAATACATCCCAAGGTGCAAATCCAGACAGAAACATGAAGCCCCTGTAGAGCCAGGTGGCAGCTGCCTCTTCCTCCTTTCTGGTGGCTCAGACCTAGCCCCACCACCTGGACCCCCAGGTGGTATCCCTCTGTGGCTGGAGGGGATATCCTGAGGGTTTCCATATCAAGCCCACTGCAGGGAAGTTGTTCCCTGGGAAAATGGGGTCTCTCTGTGAGGCTTCCTATGCACCCCACCCTTCTTGGGTTCTTGCCAGTCCAGCCAGCTCTTGCCAGAAGCCACCTTCTGTCTCCCCTGCAGCCTCCCATCCTCTGCTGCTCACTTGTTCCCACTTTATTCCTGTCAACCCAACTCTGCCCCTTCCTTTGTTGCCTCTGCCAGCTCTGTTATCTTTTCCCAAGAGCCAGCTGGAGCTCTCCATTCTACCTCCCCCACCACTGCCCACCCCAGGCCAGGAGACCACAGGCGTCTCCCTTTGCCTGCCCACAGTGTGATTCTCTCTATTGGGACGAGCCCACTTATTCCCCTCATGCAGAAGGACCATGTCCCTTCCTTTGAGTTTTTCAGTCTCCTTAAGGGCTCAGCCAGAATAGGATGTCAAGTGTGACTTTGCTTCTTGTTCCCCCCCAGGACTCGATGGCGAGTCCCTCTCTGGCACCTAGCACTCTGAATCACTGCTGTATCCTCAACATGTGTTACCCCCTGATCTTTACAACAATGCAAGGAAAAAGGTAGACAAGATATCATTAGAAGTCTAATATCATTGATTCTTGTAGATATATTATAAGTAGCTTACAGTACCATCATTAGATTCTTTTCATAGTTAAGGAAACTGAAGCTTGGAGTGACTGAGTTATAATAGTAATAACACAGGTTTTGCAGTACTTTGTCTCAGGCAGTGCCCACACAGTCTTGTGTTCTACCTCCTTAGCTCCAGGCCCAGACTGAAGATGAGAAGGGAGGGAAAGGGAGGGGTGCAGAGAAGGCGGGGATAGGAGAAGAGGGGAGGGGGGATTGTCCCGAAGTAGTGGAAGTGGGACCTGCACCCAGGCCGCCCACATCTGTGGCCTCTCTCCACTTCACGTGTGTGTGCCCTGCCAGCTCCCCTTCTGTGGACAGTGAGTACGTGCTCCCAGGGGAAGAGGCCAGGCAGTGGGCGTGGGTCCCAGAGTCCTGTTCCCTGTAGACATCAGATGTGACAGCAACACATGCACCTCCAGCTGGTTTGGTCCCCATGCCACTGTTTGAGAGCAGAAGTGATGTAAATATTTAATTGTGCTTCCACCATAACTTTCTGCCAGGACCCTCAATATGCTTTATAAATGCAAATGAGTGCTCCCTTCCTCTCCGGGGAAATGTAAACCTCCTCAAATCACTTTTATGCAGCCCCCACCAGAGTGCAATGCCATAATCAGGAGCTCTCTGTGCCAGGAAAGAAATTGCCCTTAATCATATCGAGTGGATGGTTTACGGTTTGTGGTCTCTGTCTCCATGCGGGCAGGATGCAGAGAGACAGATTCCTCTTGACGCAACTTCTGTCCACTAGCATGGATGGAACACGCTATTTAGAAACAGATTCAATTACAGCTCTTGAGCAGGTGACTATGAATATAATGAAGGCTTAGACTGTATTAATGGGATGAACAGAACAGACTAGTCTTTGGAAGATTTAGGAGTAAAGGCTAATTCTTATTTTTAATTCTGGACTCTATTTTTCTCGCTGCCTGTATCCTTTTCCTGTTCACTGCTACTTCAACATGATCCTGAGGTTGAGGGGTGATGCATTATTCTGGGGGCTTTTGTGGCTTTTTGGCTTTATGAGCAAGGATTCCCCCCAGCCCCAGGGCCCCAGCTTCATAGCAGAGGGAATGGAAACCCAGGTCTGCATGGCACGCTGCATGTTAAGATTTGAGGCTATTGGCGTCAGGGTGGGACGGTCTGTGACCCAGTAGGAAGCACTGCACCGTTCTGTGTCCTGGTCCCCAACACTGCCACATGGCTTCAGTGGCTCCTGCCTCAGGCCCACCTGGCAGAGGCATTTTAATCATGAAGATGAATTTCTTCAGAGCCTCATGGAGTGTCTTCTGAGAAGTGTATTATGCAAATTTGGCGTGTCATCATGATCATTATTAGTGCTGTGAAGTGGAGATGAGGGGAGAGGGAGGGCTGCTCCATGCAGGGATCGGCCTCCCCAGCTGTCAGAAGAGTCGGAGGAGAAAACAAACTGGAGAAGTCTGTTTCACTGCTTTCTTCAGATGTGCATGGGGTACGACTCTCAATCAAAACCCAAACTCAAGTAGGCAAGAAAATGCAGCTGCTTTATTTACTTTGCTCCCTTTGGTTGGCAGTTTGAAACCCAATTGCACTGGGGTGGCAGAAATACAATCTAGGTCACAGGCAGGGTATAGAGTGTGAAGTCGTGAAGGCAGTGCCTCCCCGGCCCTGTTGGCTCCTGCCCACGTGGGCACCCATTGAGACACCCCATCTGACCCTTGCTTACTGTTCATGAGATCACCACTGGGTGGTTCTGGGCCCCTTCATTAGACCTCAGTCAGGCCCCAAGTCTCCATCTGTGTCACGTCAGCCTGGTGGGGTCACTCTCTGCTATGTTACCACACTGGCATGCTGGACATCCAAGCCCCTATCACCTCCATTGATTTCCACCATCATCTCTTCTCTGGGACTGAGCACTGGGAGACAAGGGCAAAGGGAATCCCTTTTCTCAACACAGCTCCACATTCATCACTCCTACTTTGATTCCCTTGGTCCAGCCCAGCAGGTGGGTCTATTCCCAAACCTTTGATTTATGCCAGGAGTCCTTCCATTTCTAAGGGGCCAAGATTTTAGAACCCTGCATTCTGCATCATATCGCTCTGCCAGCCTATACGGCACCACTGTGTGAATTTAATAAGGTGCCTCTCGGGAACAACTGGATGTCCACATGAAAAAAACAATTTTATATTTGATTTGTACCCTTTGCCTTTTCCAAAAATTAACTCAAAATAGATCATCGACTTAGGTAAGAGAAAGATCTTTGTCACCTTGGGTTATGCAACAATTTCTCAGATATGACACCAAACCATAAAAGAAAAAATGGATACATTGGACTTCATCAAAATTTAAAACTTCTGTTTGTTGAAAGCCATGGTTAAAAGAATGAAAAGTCAAGCCACAGAGTAGGAGAAAATATTCGCAAAGCATATATCTGATAAGGGACTTGGATTCAGAATATATAAAGAACTCTCTAAATTCAATAAGAAAACAAACTGTCCAATTTAAAAATGGAAAAATACTGGACACTCCATCCCCAAAATATACAGATGGCAAATAAGTATGTGAAAAGATGTTTGATATGACTCATTGTTGAGGATGGGAAAATTAAAACCACAGTGAGGTACCACCACTCACCTGTTAAAATGGCCAAAATTAAAAATGACTGACTGTTCCAACTGTGGTGAGGATGTGGAGCAGCTGGAACTCTCACACACTCTTCTGCATCAGCCAAAAACTGGAAACAACAGTTTGTGGTAGACAAATTATGGTAGACAAATTGCAGTATGTCTATACAATGGAATACTACTCAGCAGTAAAAATAAATGAACTGTTGATACACAGAACATACATCTAAAAACAATTATGCTGAGAGAAAGACACCAGAAACAAGAACCAGTATATACTACATGATTCTATTTATATAAAATTCTAGAAAATGCTAATCTATAGTGACAAAGAGCAGATCTGTCATTGCCTGGGGACAGCAAGAGGGTGAGGCATGGACAGGAGAGAAGGAGGGATTATAGAGGGACAAGGAAACTTCTGGATATGATGGATATATTTATCATCTTGCTTTTGGTGATGGTTTCAAGAGTGTAAATGTAAGTCAGAACGTATCAAATTGTACACCTTAATGATGTGCAATTTATCCTATGTCATTTCTCCCTTAATAAAGCTGTTACAAAACAAAGGGGCTGTTGGGTTTGCTGATCAGGAGCTGATGAGCAGTCTTTGGGGGGCAGTTTCTGTTGAGAGGTGGGGTGCTCGGTGGTAGACTGAAAAGAAAGAAAAAAGCACCCTGTTCTAGGACACGTACTGCTACCTCCCCGAAAACTGGTGCAATAAATGGCGACTCTGTGGTCACCGTGTGGAGATCTTGGCGTGTGTGCCGTAGCCACCCCGAAGCTCCCAGGAGTCAGGTGTCTGTCTTTCACTTAGTGGCCGGAGGGATTGGTAAGCAGGAAGCAGGCTGCTAGGGTCTGAATGTGCATTTGTGTTCTGGGTGAGGACTTTGCCAAAGCTGTATGAGCCCCCAGCAGAGTCTTGGGGAGGGGGTCAGCCTGTATCTGGGCCCAGAGGACAAACGGACCTGCATAAAGGCCCAGTCTTGGGAGAGTGGTTGGGGCCAGAGGAGGGAAATCCTCTGTTCTTGTGGAGAACCGTTGAGATAAGGGCGTCATCAACACAGATGCCTGAAGTGGGGGCACAGTAGAGGAAGGCAGGGCCGACAGGAGAGGTTGAGGAGCAGCCTGGTGGGGAGGAACAGGGGAGAAAGAGGTGGCCCAGGAAGGTCTGAGGAAGGAATGAAACTTGGCTACTGGATCTACATGACCCTGGAAGAACCTCTAGGTGAACTGTCGAGGGAAGAGTACGTGTCTTAGGGGTAAAGAGGTGGTGGATAGATGACTTCATCCCACACAGGTGGCCAGAGGTCATTCGGGGCAGGAGCAGCAGACTTGGCAACAGGAAACCTGAGGTCTGCGTCCAGCTCTGCTGTGACCTGCATCATCGGGGCAGACCTATCCCCTTCTCTGCTTCCCAGAGGGACCCAAGTCTCCAACACAGACATTTATGGTCATAATAACTTCATGAACATAAAGGCCACTGTCCAACAATCCTTATGACTCACCGGATTTTTTCTGTTTGGTCCACAGAAACTTTAATGGACACCAGGACGGCTACCGCAGAGCTGGGCTGGACAGCCAATCCTGCGTCAGGGGTGAGTGTCAGACCCTCCCTCCTTCAATCCTGCTGGGTAGTCCTGGGCCTGCAGGATGGCTGCAGGAGCAGGCAGGCCTAAAGCCGCATCTCTGAGAGGTGGAATATAGGTGTGAATGGCTGGGCCCCCTGCCCATCCACAGACAGGCAGCACCAGGGCCCTCAGGCTCGAGCTGTTCCCTGACATGGTGATGTAGACCATCTCCTGACAAAGTCCTTCAGGGAGCCGGCTCCCAGGTGTCTAGGGTCATGCCCTTGTGGGAATGGGGGAAGTGACTGCCAATAGTTGGGCACTCAGGCCAGTGATGCTGGGGCAGATCAGAGCTCTGATATGCCCCTGGGGCTGCTGAGAGGGCAGGGGCATGAGGAGGCATTGGAGTTCAGAAAGCCTGAGGTTCTGTTCGCCTAGAGCTTGCCTTAGAGAGATGTTTTTCCTTCAATTGCTCCGTGTTCATGCACCTGGACAGACTCTCTAGCTACAAAAATGGAACAGCCTTGAGGAGCTTGTAGCCTCCTGTGGGGACCACCGAGTTCATGAATAAGCTGAAGTACATCTCTCCTTTGTGGCAGTGGAGAGATTAACAGGCAGGTGTGGGCACAGGTGTGGGCACAGATGTGGGCACAGAGCTGGGAGTGAGAAACTTCAGAGGAAGACAAGGAGCCTTTATAAGCTGGGTTTTGTAGAATGAGACTGATGGTGGTGAATGGGGAGTCTGCAAAGATATCCCAAGTAGGACGAATAGTTGATTAAAGGGATGGAGTCATGAAAAGACAAAAGAAAGAAGAGTTTGTGAGTCTGGGACATGGCAGAGTGTGGACAGTGTTGAGTGGGCTGGGTGCAGATTGGAAGGTGGCATGTAGAGAGAGGGTTGTAGCTGCCATTGGATTTTATCCTGTAGGTAATGAAGAGTCCTGGGCAGGAGAATAAACTAGTCACACTTGCTGATCAGATTGTGGAGAACAGTTGAGATAAAAGTATTTAAGAAGCTCTTTCAGTTGTCTTGCGTGGGTCAGAAGAGCCTAATTAAAACGGCATATTCAGAGGGCAGTTTGAGTGAAGCTAAGGGGGAAACATTGGCAGCATCTGGCAACGGATGGACTGTCAGGGGAGAGGAGGGAGGTGGAGATGAAGTTCAGGTGCCTGGCATAGGTGACTGGCCGACTGCATGGCTTCATCACAAAGGGGAGGGGTCAGGAGGGGCCAGTGGGCTTCTCATCCTAGCGGAAGGGTGAACTTGGCTGGTGCAGGGTGGCCCAGGCTTTGTCATCTGTGTCACACCTCCTCTCCCCTTCCCTGCCTTTGGTAACTTCTGCCCAGGACCAAGATTTGCTCTGCACTCGGTGGTACACGTTGTGTCCCGACAAGTCCAGTTCTGCTGTGGGGACAGCTCTAACTGGGCCATTCAGGTCGCAGGGCAGCCCTGCTCTTACTCCTGGGCTCTCTCCTAGGCTCTTGGTCTTCAGCCCATCCTGACATTTACAGAAACACACTGCCCCAGGTGCAAGCCCTGGCGTGGGAGGGCAAGGACTAGGATGAGCTGGTGTTTCCCAAAGGGATGGGCGGGGCAGAGGAAACCCTGCTGGGAACACTGGGCAGTTGGGGAGCCCTTCCTACTTCTACTGGGGACTTCATGCAGAGCTGGTGAGTTGGCAACTTCTCAGGTTGCCTGGATATTAAGAACTTGCCACTCTTTTACAAATTTATTGTTTGAAGGCTTGAATGTTTTCACAGGCATTGGCATGATTTATGATTATTAATTTTTCCCTTGAGTTTTGTAAACACCACTCTGATCTTCTTTCCCAAGGAAGATTATCCTTTAGGAAACATCCAAAGTCAAGCGATGCCCTTTAGAGACAGCAGCTGGCTGGGTTGCTCTCTGCTGGCCCCCTCCCCGCTGACGCTTCCCCCTACCCCCCTCTTCCCCTACCCCCCACCACTGGTTAGCAGTCACAGTTCAGCAGCCCTTCCCTGAGGTTCTCACTCTTCTCTTGGGGACATAGAGCAAGGCAGTTTTGCTCCTGGTGTCCTGAACAGCTTCAGAGCCTTTCTGGCAGGTAATGAGCAGCAGGAGGGTCAGGCCAGCCCTCAGCCTGGGTGGAGAGGGAGGATCAGGGACTCTGCTTCCATCCAAAGCCCTCTCCCCATCTCCCTCTGTTCTCATCCTGGACAGCCGCCTTCAATTCTGTGAACACACCGGTGGCTCCTGAGTTTGTGCTCCTAGCCGAGGCTCACATATCCAGCTGCCACATCTCTTAGTGGATGCTCATAGGCATATCACTCTCCACACGGCTCAAGCAGAATTCACCCTCCTCTCCTTCCCCCTTTCCCCCGGTGGGGGCTCCATCTGAGCACATTATAAAGGCCAGAAGCTGGAGCCATCCTTGACTTCTCCTTTATCATCTTCAGGCCTCATTGCACTTGGCCCGTCCTCAGCAATGCCTCTGCTGCATCCTTGACCACATTGGGTCCCCATCACAGGTCCTCTGGGGGCTGGGGAGCTATTCTTCACAGTGCTTTCCACAGTTCCAAGTTTCCATCTCTGTGTGTTCATATTAGATTCATTTCTTTCCCTCCTCCCCACACCACCGCCACCCCCCCAACCCCCACACCTTTGCCTGTCCTGTAACCTCCAAGGTGTCTAAGGCTCTGCCTGTTTGTTCACCTTTAGAAACTGGCACCTACTTCATTACATGACAATGTGTATTTGTTGAAAGTTTCTGATGTGGGCCATTCTTGAAGATGGGGAATCCAGGAGGAGGAACACGCTTGGGCAGGAAGAGGCTGAGTTCAGTTGGACCTGTTGAGTTTGAAGTGGCTTTGGGGTACCTGCAGAGAGGGGTGCTGTCAGCATCTGACTCGTGGGCAGCGGGATGAGAAGGCAGCCCCACAACAGAGGGAGGGTGCCTGTGACTCCAGGGAGAGTGTGTGGAGGGAGAAAAGGTGACAGCTTTGGGTGGATAACCTGCACCCAAAGAGAGAGGAGCCTGAAAAGGGGACTGAGAAGGTAAGGGGACTGGGAGGCAGGAGAAAACCAAGAGGTGGGCCTCTCACAGAAGCCAAAGGAAGAAAGTGTCAAGAGGGACGAGGGGACAGAAGTGGCAAATGCTGCTGGCATTAAACGTCTCCACTGGGCTTAGTTACCAAGGACCCTGTTGGTGACTCACTTGGAGGGTTTCGGAAGGGACAGGATTGGGAGGACAGAAAGCAGAGAGTTGAAGGGTCAGTGGGGAGGTGAGGAGATGGAGACAGCAGTTTGTGAAGGGAGGGAGGGCAGCACCTGGGAGGTGGGAAGGAGGGGCTCGGAGGAGCTGTGGGCACGTTTGCCTTTCTGAGGAAGGGATTCTTTTCCTGTTGAAACAGCAGGACAGAGATAAGGTGCCTACAGAGAGATGTCAGTACTCAGGTGTGGTGACAAGCCATAAAATAGAAAATTCCTTCAACCTCTTATCTTCTCTCTGAGGTTGGAGGTGAGGTTCAGAGAGTGAGGGGTGCAGAGTCTTGGGGAGCAGGTTTTAGGAGGGTGGACAAGGTTTGCAGTAATGGCTGCTGTTGCAGAGGTGGAGAGAGGCTGGCATGACTAGAAGGAATACGGCCAGGAGGAAGGGCCTCGCTGTGGCTGCAGGCTCCCTTCAGCTGTCTGCCTGTACCTGGAGCACCTGTGGCAGCGGGATCATCCTCAGTTGTGCAAGAATGGTGGTCCTGGAGGGGTAAGGGGCTGAGGACGCTGGTGAGAGGAGGTTGGCATCTTGCATCATGGAATCTACTCAGCACGAAGAGTGAAGCCAGGTGGGACTGACCATTGTGACAAAAGACAGGGCCCAGACAGAGTCTCAGTGAGACTGGAGGAGGACAGAGGCTGTGGCCTTGAGTCAGGGCTTGGATTTAAGACCCACAGAGTACTTCTGGGTGGTGAGGATGTCCAGGAAGTGGGGTCAGTGTCAGGCATTTGAGATACCAGGAGGCTGGGTGGGTGGTCCACATCTTTCTGGGACCCAGTGGGGGAGGAAATGGGGCTCCCCATCCCAGGTCGTCCTCAGCAGTTGGGATCCCATGTGTGCATGCTTAAGATGGAGAAGGTGGGTAGCCTGGACATTCCCAGAGAACTGGGCTTGCCTGGTCCCTGATTCTGCCAGGGGGCCAGCTGAACCCTACCCACAGGATGGGGCCTGTGAGATGGGCTTCCCCCAGAGACAGGCCCAGGGGCTCTTCCTTTTATGCGGCTCATTAGGTGGGGTGTCTTCAGTGCTGTGCTTGAGAATGGCCAGGTGTGAGAAGGGGAGTTAGATGTCTACCCACACGTAGCCCACAAACTGTTTTCAGTTTTATTGCTGGGAAGTGGATCATAACATTGCATGTGAAAAACAAAGTATTTATGCTCAAATGCAAAATGCTACTTTATAATCTAATTGCCATTTTAATTTAAAGCCTTTTGATTTAATCTGAATCAGAGGCCACGTGGTGAGCAGAGAGAAAAAGTCAGAAACACATCTAGAAAGTAGCAAATGCCAGGGAGGGGCTGAGCTCCTACCAAAAGGCACCCTGGGGACCCTCCCTGGTGCCCCTGGTGACTCCTCCCTTGGGCTGGCTTCAGTTACTTCTCCCAAACCTTCGCTTTCAGTCCTGCTGGGAAAGGTCATCTGACCTTCCTGTTGCAGGAGTTCTGGGCAGTGGGGGAGTTTAGTGAGGATCCGTGGTGAACACTCAGTTCCAGGTCCAGGCCAGCACCCTGTGACCTGTAGTCTTTAGGGCTGTAGGGTCCTCTCTCCACAGTTTGCCCTAGTGTCTAGATGCTGTCTGGCCTTCTCCAGCTCATCCTTTTCCCTGACCTTCCCTCCCTGCCTCACTTTCTGTCCCTCAGGTGTCCGCTCTGTTCTCATCTCCTGGGGAGCCCTCCTGGATGCTTGGTCTCACCAGGGCTCTGCTAGGTGCCCTCTTCCTAAAGCCCAGAGGGCTTGGTGCCCATTTCTAACATACTGTTCATCTCTCACATGTAGATGTATTGTCTCCACCACTGGCCAGAGAATGGAGCGGCATCATCCCTGTGTCCCCAGCGCCCAGTACTGGCCCAGCAGGGGACAGGTTCCAGTACAATTTGTTGTCTAAATAAATGAGGAAGGACCAGAAAATTTTTGAGCCTTCTCTGTATTTTCAACCCAGGGTTCTGAACTAAGGAGATGCTCAGTTTAGGTTTATTGTAGCCCAATAAAATGTTTGTTGTAGACCTCTCAACACCAAAGTGGTTATCAATATCTTTTTAAAGAGCTTGATTGTGTAAATAGAGTCACCTTGCTGGACTGATACAGGAGACCAGGACACTCCCCAGAAGGTCCCAGGTACTTTCTGACACTGTCTGTGATGGATTAGAAAGATCCCACTAGTAGTGAGGTTTTTTCAACTTGCTTATTGGAAATCCAAACCCAAAGTTCTTTTACTTTCCAAGAGTTTTGCACAGGCTTTACTGGCTTTTGCCACCTGGGCCACTGATGGTCTGGGTGTGTATAGGTTTCTGTGTCTGTGGGACATGTGACTGAAGTGTGAACATCTACCTGAGTCATCTGTCATCTTCAAAGAGTGCTCCATGCGCTTCCAGACTCCAGTGCCACCTGTGCTGCCCTTCGGAACCATCTTCACGGCCCGTGACGGAGTCTGTTTACTCCTTTATTACTGACAAGTCTTCCTCATGGGAAGTGGGATTTGAGAGAGGAAAAACGGAAAAGGAATCCAGAGCCAAGCCTGAGGATCCTTCAGGATGAGCAAGCTGGGTGTGTGTGTATCTGTGCTGTGTGTGTGTGTTTCTGTATATATGTGTATATATGTGTGTGTGTGCATATCTGGGTGTGCGTATGTGTATATATGTGGGTGTGCGCACGCGTGCTGTTAAATGAACTGATTTCAACTAATGCCTCAGTAGACAGTTCCCAGAGTTCTGAAAATATCTTAAATGATGGGAAGATTATTGGACTAAGTGGAGAGCTTCCAGAGGAGGCCACTGTGAAGGGAACAAGCCAATTTGAATGTCTGTGTCTGGTAAATTACCTTCCAACGCAAGATGCAAGCGTGCCCATGAGAGCAGCCACACTGGGCCTCACGGTGCAGCCACCAGTTGCTGTCCATGTGTGGACCCTCCTGGCCACTTGGCTGTCATCCCTGGCTGTCTCTTCTCTCCCTGCCTGTCAGGTCCTCCAGCACCCTCGCCAGCCGCCCACATCATGGGAATAAGGAAAGCACGTTCAAGAGAGGAGTCCATTCTAATAACACCCCATTCGCTCCAAGGCCAAGCAAACTCAATGGGAATTTATCTGGTCTGATGGGCGAGGAGTTGATGGAGGAGCAGTGAAGGCTCCAGGCTTTGCATCAGATGAACCCAAGCCCATCCCAGCTCTGTAGCTCCCTGGTTGTGTGACCGTGGGCCCACCGTCTAGACTCTTTTACCCTCTGCTCAGTGGGGTGAGGATGGACACTGTTTCGTGTGAAACAACGTGGGTAAAAAGTTTTCCTCAGTAAACACTCGGGAAGTGTTAGAGTAGTACTAACCCTCTGGAGGGCTGGGTTTTCTCTTTTCTTCCTTTGATGACTCAATCATGCTAATTATGATAGCAAAGCGGGAGCTAAATTAGGCAAATCCAAGAGAAATTTAGGTCTGGGCAAAATGATTTTGTGAATGGAGTTTTACATACAGTATTTGAGTTTCAGGCCATGCCAGGGGCAGGCAGGCAAAAGGGGACCGTGCTGGTCATCCTCCCTCAGACAGGCACTACTGCCTGTGACTTGGGAGCCTTTGTCCATCCAGGTCTTGGATTGCTAGAAGCTACGCTTTTGTATCAGTCAGGGCTTTCTGGTGGCCAGGGACAGAAAAGCACAACTCAGTCTTCAAGAAGGTATCCTGGCCTCTGTAGTTAAATGGTACAGGGGCTGACTGATGGGCTGCATGTGTTGGCTGGTGTAGCTCCTTAGGATCCATCACTCTCTCTGCATCCCCACTCTCTGCATTCTTTCTCTCGGTCTTTTCCCCTCTCTGTCTTTTCCCATCTGCTTTCTCTTCTCCCTATTCCTATGGTGGTGGCTCTTAGCTGAGCCTCCTCTTCGTCACAAGAAATCTGTACCCAGCTCCAGCCCTTACAACTCTCTTCATCCATATTCCTGGGGAAGAACAAACACCTCCTCCTGGTGCCCCCAGCAGAAGCCCTGGAATTAGCTCTGAGTGGACCTGACCCGCTGGGCTGGAATCCCATCCCAACTCTGATCTAGGAAAAACAAAGTGCTGGTCGGTGCTCCCAGGTCCCTTGCTGTGTGGGGCCCACTGGAATCCTTGGGACTGAAGGGGGGAAGGAGCAGTTTCCCAGAAGGAATCGGGGTAAAGGTGCCAGACAGATGAGTAGATGGTAGGTAGGGAAAGTGAAAACCTAACTGTGCATCACAGGCCCTAAGTGCCACGCATGCATTAATCCTTACCACAGCCCTACTTCACAGGTGAGGAAACTAAGGCACAGGCAGCTCTTAAATTATCCACAGTCAGGCCAGAAAGTGGCAGTGGTGACATTTAGCCCCCTGCAGGCCGCTCTCCTGCTGACAAGCATGCCATACCATCTTTCCCAATGAAATCCTGCTCGCCACCGTCTCTCCAGGGGGTGGCTCCAGAAGAGCTCCTGGGTGGAGTTGCTGATGGCTCCTCAAATTCAGGCTCAGGATATGAAACGTGTGTTCTCACGGTACCAGACAGGGGGGTATCCTTTTCCTGAGCTGTCTCCACTGACAGGCCCTGCTTCAGTGGGCCTCTGGTCTCCCTGCCCCTCCCTCCTCCCCTTCCCTCCCCTTCCCTCTTCAGGTAAACCACTGAGCGAAGTCAGAGCTCCCCACCCTGAGCCTCCCACCCACTCTATCTTTTTCTCTCACTACCAAAAGGCCTGTAATTAGGAAACATTAGCAGGCTCAAAACAGCTTTCATACCTGAAACATCCTCTGTAATTGCACTCAGCAGTGCTCTTCCCTGGCTATTAATGTCACTTTTATGAAGCAATGAGGAACAAAACACCCTGAGGCACTTAAAACATTTTTTATATAACACCCGTCTTTTAGGAATGGAAGTTTAAAATCACCTGCCTGACAGAGACCGCGACAGACAAAGGCATGGGGGGCTCAGGATGCGAGCCATGGAGGCGGGGCCCCGAGGAGATGGAAGGTGGTCCCTGAGGTTCAACGGTGCTCTGGAAGGACTGTGATGGCCTTGGGGTCCCTTGGCTGGCACTGGGTGGATCTCCGGGGGTGGAGAGGTGGACCAGGTGAGCAGCTAGAGCACCATTCTGCCTGGCCTCCTCGTTCGTGGTTGCTGTCTCAAAGGGCTTTTATGTGAGATCTTTTTTTGGGCATCTGTGTGCCTTTAATAGAGAGATGAATGGAATGTTACAGATGACCAGTGTCATTGAGTAGCATGTTAATTATTACTTTGGTTGCAGAAATACATTCGGTATGGCTGTGCACACGTGTGTGTATGGTGGGGGGTGGTGTGGGTGGAAGGGAGAGAGACTGATGGAGGAAGAGGTGTTCCCCCCGCTTGCTGTATTAAAGAATTTCTGGACTTGTGGTGATTCACCAGAATCTTTCTCTCTGGCAGATTTATTTTCTTGCACTTGGAAATGGCTCACAGACTGATGCATCAGCAGAACAGGAGATGTTTGTGTCCGTAGAGTCTGGGAGAGAACCCCGGAGGTCACCCAGCCCCCCTCATTTGCCTGGACAGATAGGTGTCTTTCCTCTTCTCCGGAACTTTCCTCAGGAAGGCAGTTCCCCTACCATGGCCCTTATGCAAACCCTGGAAACCTTTCTCCCACTGGGACGTCAGCCTGTGGACCCACTGCCTGATGACAGCTCTTCTCAAGTTGAAGGTGGGAGGGGCTCTCAGGGCCAGGGTAGGAAACAGGACTCCTAACACTGGACCCTGAATGGAGCCAGGTTGGTCAGCAGGAGCTCGTTGCCCTGACGCCTGAACTCATAGCTCCCTCACACTGGTCACCTTGGTGAAGGAAAGACATATACTAGTGGGGAAGACAAAGTATTAGAAGGAAGGTAAGGCAGAGTTAAGAAGCCTAGAGAAGATGGACAGGAGGAAAACAGATGAAGAAGGGGGCTTCAAGGTGGGCAGAAGACATACTGGGCAAAGACGTATGAGGACCCTGAGCCTGGGTCAGGAGGGACGAGGCGGGCGTTAGATGATGCCTCTGGCCTTACCTCCAGTTACAGCCAAGGTACGGGAATGATGATTTGGCCTAACCCTCACTGTACTTTGGTAGTATAAAGGAGCAAGCCCAGGGTTTAGGATCAAGTGTCCTGGGCACATTTCCATTCCCTTCTAAGTTCTTTAACTTCTCTGAGCCCATTTTCTGTCTCTATCACAAGGGTAATGTAAGGTCTTATCTTCAGAGTGGCTGGCAGGATTAAAGTGTGTCTGCCTCCTTTGTGAACTGTAAAGCTCGGTCAATACTGCTTGCCCTGACTGGTACTAGGGTCGCAGTGACTCTTGTTTGAGGGACTTACCTTGCATGCGATGAGGATGGGAACTGATTGAGGGGGACCCTGAGACCAAAATCACATTCTGGTGAGTCCGTTAGGTTACGATTCTTTCATGAATATCCTCAGAGGGTACACCCTGTGATTAATAACAGTGTTATTATTAATAATAGCAACTGCATAATTACTGCAACTGCTAGTTACCAATAAGTAAGTGCCAGCTGTGGACCAGGCACTGAACATTACTTGTATTAACTCCCTGAATTCCCACCAGGCCCCTGCCAGCCAGGTGGTGCTTGCCCCTGTTTGCAGAGCATACAGACACTGAGACTCGGGATGATTATCCAAAATCACGGGACTGCTCGGCGGTTTCACTGAGACTGACCCCAGGCCTGTCTCACCACAAAGCTCACCCTTGCACCTCTGCCCCCAAAGAGGTGTAAGGAAGGCATGTCACATATGGTGCTCAGCAGCCAGAGACCAGGGGCAAGGAGAAGCATGTTTGCGTTACTGGAAAGGAAAGGGTAGGTTTGAAGCCATGTACCCGTGAGTAGTACGCGTGTTAAGCATCCCATGATGGATTTTTGAAGCAAGCCTGTATGGGGAGAGATGGAGTGGGTGCTTTGTGATGTGTGGGGTTTGGGGCATAGAAGAACAGGTCTTGGTGGAGCCTGGAGGGGGAGACCCCACTCCCAGAGCAGGTGAGGCCTGGCCAGGGATCCTGAGAATGACTCGGAGGGTACCTGGGGATGCCTGGCTCTGGGCAGTGATGGAAGAATCTGTGGGTCAGCTCCCATTCCCAGGCCTTGGCAAATGTTTAGGAAGTGAAGGCTCCTGGGAAGGGAGAGACATGAAGTGGCCTCAGTGAAATGCTTTGTCCCATCCAATGGCCTCAGCATCAATTCTGATGAGCCAGCCTATCCTCCATTTGAGGTTCCCCTCTGCTGATACAAATGGGGGTTTTAGTCATGGCGGATCCTCATCTCCACGTGCACCGTCCCATTCACCACTCCTTCTGGAGGAGACAGTCACACCCAACACATCTTGCCATGTCACAAAGGACACGAAAGCTGTTGGAGTGAAGATTCAAATGTATCTTGCCGATTGGGAACTCTGCTTTCAGACTAACACGGTCAGTGGTCAGGGCCTGCATTTGGACTCAGCTGCAAACAGTTCATTGTGCAGCAAGAAGCCAGGGTGGACTTAGGTGAGCAGTGCCTCGAGTACTGGGGACTTTTGTGTGGCTGGCCACATACTATGGGGACTGACCAGAGGATGCAGGTGCAGGAAAGGCTAGACTGAGCTGGTGGTATTTGGAGAGCCATCCAGGTACAAGTCACAGGTGGTGGTGGCTCCATTGTGTGCTCTGCTGGGTTAAGCACACCTGCTATGATGGGCTTATTCTGGGAGCTGAATTTTAAAAGGGACATTGGAAAACCTGAAGTGTGCCTATTGAGGGGGAGGGGGGGTGACCAGTGACTATGTCATTCAAAGAATGACTATGGACCTGGGAACCTCAGCCCGGAGACAGTCTGAAGCAAAGTCCAGGAGGCAGAGGAGTGAGATCAAAGTCTTCCTCAGGCTTCCTAGCACCAAGCAAGCTCCAGTAGCCACAGTGCCAGGAGAAAGTCCCCTGACTGGGTCATATGCAGTGGCCACATTGCCACAAATGGGGGGAAGGGGCAAGCAGGATGAAGGGGAGTGTCTCTTCTTCCCAGGCCAGATTTGACTGTTTAGCACCCTGATAATGGGATTTTTCCCAACCCTGAGAATGGAATGAAGTCAAGAGCCAGCTTCTTTCTCCCCCATGGCCCGCTCTCTTGTCTCCAGGACCTCTCCAGAGGGCCGCTACCAACCTGCCCACACACAGTCAAAACAAACTCCCTTTGCTCATGGAATGAGGAGCCTGTTTCCCAGCCTCTAATCCAGTGTGGTGGCCCAGCTTCAGCCAACCCCTGCTCTGCGTTCTGAGCAGAGACACCTCCAAGCTGAAGGGAAATGTTACCAGTTTCTCCCAGGGGAAACTCTGTGGCTAGTCACTGGAGCCCAGGCCTGGACAGAACAGTATCAGGCGTCTGGGGCCTGGGGCCTGCAGCTCCCGCCCCTGCCTTGTATGACGAGCCCTTGTTGGGCAGCAGTGAGGACCACATTCAATCGACAGCTTAAGATAATCACATGTGTGAGGCACTGCGATAATGACAGCTGAATACCCTGCCACTGTTGCCATAGTGACCAGCCAAGCAATGATTCCCTCCTTTTTTTCTTTCTTATTTTCTGGGCCTCCTTGTTATGGGGCTGGCTGGTGGGGTGGGGGATGAATTTGGGAAATGGAAAAGAGGAGGAAAGGGGGAGGGGAGACCCAAAGTGAGTTGCCCATTATATTCTCCTTAAATACCCCAGCTGGAGGTGTTTTAAATCTCAACAGAGACTGAGAGAAACAGTGTCTTAATCCCCAGCTCCCTGTGAATTATTTAAAGGGATCTTGTCAGAAGGATGAATTTGTCACTGTTGCAGTGTCAACAGCAGCAGCAGCTGTCATAAAGGCTGAAGACCCCACTCCAGGCAGGGCCTGGTACGAAATGCTGCTGCCCCGTGGAAGTTACAGTGGCCTGGGGGCTGTGGACAAGGAGCCCCATCTGGAGGCACAAGTTCGCAGTGTTTTTCCTGGCCTGCTGGCAGAGACCTGGGTGTAAAGTGTACCAGGATGCAAAGAGATGTGTGCCATCTGGACTCTGGGCCTGGCTGACCTCGCCCTCTGTTAATGTGGCTGCCACAGCCCAGAGCCCTGGGATCTCCGAGCAGTGAGGGGTGCTCACCCTGGCCAGGAGTTGACAGAGCTGACCAACAACTGATAGGTGGGCACACAGGTCCCACCTTGGCCACAGCCAGCATTTCCAACTACACGCACACAGACACAGAGGCACACTCGCACATGCACACACATGCACACGCACACACATACATGAACACACATATGCACGTGTGCACACACTGAAAATGATGCACAGGTACAGACAACCAGACAGACAGGAGAGAGTCAGGGACCATACACATCATGGAGGGAGAGTCGAGGGAAAATGATCGGTGCCCAGAGAGAGGCTAGTGGGTGTTTCTGGAGGGCCTAAATCCATGGCTGACTCGCAGGGGCCTCTTACTCAGGTTCAAGTTCTTCAATGTATCATCAAATGCGATCCTCACAACCACCTCGTGAGGTAGGTAGGTAATATTAGCATCACTGTGTTAGAGGAGGAAACCAGGGCTCGGAGAGGTTTAAAAACTTGCCCATGGCCACAGAGTCGGATCTGACTGACCCCAGAGTCCGTGAACTGCACTCCTGTGCTAAGCGGGGGCTCATCATGACCTCTAGCATTCAGGGTAACAGCAATGCTTCTTAATCCCAGCCCTTTTACAACTTCCTTCCCAGCAGTCCAGATATATTCTACTTGGGGCCATTTTCCCCATTTCCACCTCAATATGGTATTTCTTTCATTTTCTCCTCATCTCAGTTTCCAAAGGAATTTGGTGGAGACTCTTGGAGACCGCACTGGGAAACAGTGAACACGCGGGGTCCGGCAGAAGTCAGGCCTGCGCGAGTGTGGCTGGGAGGGTAACGATATGGGTCTACTGATTTATAGTTTGGGTTTGAAGATTTCACCTAAAGTGTCACATGGTGTGCTTGAGTGTGCTATTGTTATGTTACAGAATTACATGCTTATGATTCTGTGATAAAAGATTTTGTGATAAAATGGGGGTAGTATTTGTGCTGGACCCTGTCTGTTTTCTGTATTCTCATTATTGTCACATTGTTAGTGTGTCCCTCACCCTCATTTCAGTGAGTGAGTGAGGAAGTAGTTAGGGGATCTTTGCTTTGTGCCTCTATAGTGTGGCTGCCCTTTCAAGGCTCTGGGCTTTCAAAAGCGGTGTCCTGGCCCAAGTCAGCTGCCCAGCACACTATGTGGGGCCATGGTAATGAATGGGGGTGGGAGGTGTTCATATCCTCCTAGCCCAGCACAACTAGGAGGTAAATTAAGCGTATTAGGTGGTGGGCTGGTGTTCAGAGCCCTCAGGGGAGGCATTGAATAATGCTGCCTTGGTTGTTGGTATACTAAACGGTAGATCCCTCTGGACTTGTAGGAATTTATGTCCCACAGACCACATTTCACACTTTAATTCGCTCTCTAGCTTGTCTAATATCTGAGTTCTCTCAGGCTTAGTCAATTTAATGCACAGAAACCACATCCTTGGGGGCTAGGCTGATCAGCCTAGCCCAAGTGATCTGCTGACCTGAAGATTCTTGGGCCTCCTGCAGGCTCTGTGAAGTTGTGTGCTGCTGGGCCTCAGCAGGCTTCTCGTTCAGAGAGGCAGCCATCTCTAGCTGGGGGCCTGAACCTGGGTCTTTGGGTTTGCTCTGATTGGGCAATGCCAGGGAAGTTCCATTATGCTCCCACAGGGCAAAGACTGTTTGCAAAAATAGCAGGTTCCCTCCCACAGACTGCTGAGGGGACCAAAACCTATGAGCTGTGTCCAGTTTTGTCTCCTGTGGTCTGAGCTGGTGGCTGACAGTGGCCCAGGGATTGCCTGGTTGGGAAAGGAGAGTCCATACTGAAGCCCACCCAGAGGAAGTTCTGGGGTTCCAAGAGGGGCTGGGAGGGGGCTGCTGGTTCTTGTGGTATCCCAAGATAAAGAATTTCCTGAGACTCACATGGGAAGATAGGAATCTACGGTATGGCATATTGATGATGTATAATTAAGGGGGTTTCCCTCCTGACTTCCCAGTGTCCGATCTCCATCTGTTTTGCAATGGGAGAAGTCCAACCTTGGCTTCAGTAGGGCCAGGGTAAAGGCCATTGCCCAGAGTTTATGCTCCATATTGAAGTACTGTCCAGTCCAGCATCTGGAGAGCTTAGTACGTTTCCAGATGCAATCCATTGCTGTACTTTCGTATTCAGGCTCCCTCCTGGAGGCCATGGAGAGAACAGGTGAGTGTACCATGTCAGTACTGGTCACAAGCAAGAGAGAGAGAGAGAGCTTCTCTGTTCCCCTGGGGTTATAACCAGGAGCTTGGGTTTGGGACAGAATAGGTGCTTTCTTAAAATGACCAATCAACTTCCAAAGTTTTTGTGGGCTTTGGATAGGGTCCATCCCTCAGTTAGACAGACAGGCCTCTGTGGTCCAACACCTCCCTCTGTGCCCCCCAACAATCCAGTACTGAAGGGTGGTGGTGGGAAGAACAAGTGTTAATCCCCTTGGTGGAACAGTGCTATGATCCCCTGGATGTGAGAAGTTGTAGCGTCCTGGTGAAGCAAGCAGCCTCTTGCTTCCCAGTTTATTAACCTCAATGTCTAGTCTCTGTTGCTCCCCTTCTCAATATGTAGCTAAACATCTACAGCAACACCTCTGCATTCATAAGGGAGTCTGGCTCTTTCCTCCTGATGTTCTGCTGACCATAGGGTGGAATTATTTATCTAAGATAAAGGAGATGATTTTCACACCCTGCTGCATCAGCCAGAGGTGGATCCTGAGGTTAACATAACAGTGCTGATGCTGATAGTAATGGTAATAATTGGTACTTAGTGAATGGTAGTTACCTGCAGGCATAGCACTAGATGAGTTCCTGTCTTGATCCATCAGTCCTCCTGACACCCTGCAAGGTAAATAGTCTTTTGCAGGTGAGGAAAATGAAGCTCAGAGAGTTGTCGTGGTCACAGAGCTGTAACTGGTGGAGGTAGGGGTCCGCCTGCTTGGGCAACTCTCTCTCCTCACTTTCTTCCATATTTCCCTTGCCCTGTGCAATTTGGCAGCCATGCTGGCCTCCTGGCTTTCTTGGTAAGGTGTCAGGCACACTCCTGCTCAGGAGAGTTTGTTTTTGTTGTTCTCTGAGCCTGGAATGTTCTTCCCTCTTGTACTTGCCAAGCTGGGGTGGCTCCTGCATGTCAGTCAGATCTCTGTTCAGAAAGAGACCTTCCCTATGACCCTACTGCTGGCTGTCACTCACTCTATCTCCTTACCTGCTCCCCATAGTATTAAACACTATCTAACTCTACATTATTCATTTGTTTGTGTGTTCATCCTCTGGTTCACTCTATTAGAATAGAAGGCCCACGGGGGTTGGGGGGCGAAGGGCAGGAACATTGTCTCTTATTTATGGCTGTATCACCAACACCTAGAACACTGTTTAGGGATCTACATAGATACTTAATTCTTGATTTAAAAGTGAATTAAATGAGCTGAGTTTGAAATAAAACAGAATAGTGGGATGTCATTAGGATAATAGAATCCAAAAAGCCCTTCCCTGGCCAGGCCTTGTAGAAAAGGCTTATTCCTGATGGTTATTCTGATGCAACACCATGGTAGCCCCTGTGCATTGTGGGAGGCAGGGTCCCCTGGGAGGTTGCAGCTGTGCAGGGAGGGGCCCACTATCACAGATCTTTTCAGAACACATGCTTGGTGCTGTCTTCAGAGGCATAGAGTGAAATCAGCCCACTTCGCTTAACTTCATTTTATTGTGGCTTTTCATTTTTGACCAAGAGATATTATTTATTAGTTTGCTTATTCACCTGACTCATTGGATTTGGCTCCAAATGACCTTTGCCTGTTTCCAAAATCCAGATCCACTTTTGGAGGACAGAGAAAGTGTGAAGTCTCTGAAGGTTGTTCTAGAAGACAATGTAGATGGAGTTTATGGCAGTGATTTTGAAGGGGAGAGCGTGCTTTATTCATGCACACACAGACACACACAAACACACACAATCAGCCAGACTGTGGATAATCAATAGCACTGTCCAAATGTCAGCAGGCAATCTGGGCCACTCCTGAGCAACAGCCCTGCGAGCTCTGACTTCCAACAAGCAAGTCAAACAAACCCAGATCTAGAGGAACACAGAGGTGTCTTTCTCATACATCCAAGTCCTGGTCTGAAAGCCTGAACAAGTACTTTCTAATGGGTGTCATTGTTTTCTGTATTATGCTTATCTCAAGGACAGGTGGACCATGTGTATCAATAACAGTGCCCTTTCAAAGGCTGTTAATATTCTGCTGGTTGTTCAAAGCTGCTTTGTTACTTTTTCTTCCAGGGACAAGTAGGAAACTGGTAGGACAGACAGTAAGTCCCCAGAAAAGGATCAGGAGCTGAGGAGGCTGAGAAGTTGAGGAACTGACCAAGGCCTTGCTCATCCCCTCAATCTGCCACTATTTATGAAGGGCTAGGGTTGGGAATATGGAGAGGTCCCCAACACAGCTTTGCCTTCCAGGGGCAAGTCCACTTAAGGGGATGGATTTGTGAGATGGCAGCAGTACTCAGAGAGCAAGGTGGTGAGTATCAGTATGTTTATCGGTATGAGTATGAGTATGAGTATCAGGTGTTTATCAGTATGACTGGAAAGGGGACCTGGCCCTGAGCAGGTCTGCCTAGGGCTGGTCAGTAGTGTGTGGGTTCTTGACTTCGGGCAGGAAAGATTTCACAGTACGAGTCCAGGTGATTTTTAGAGAACACTTATGAAAGCTAGGGACAGTGAAACAAGGAAGGGCCTAGGACAGAAGAAGCAACAGCAGTGGGACTAGGTGGGGAAATGAGCCTAGGCTGGGTTGCTTTGACTCACTAAGAGGTCAGAGAAAAGGGAGCCTAGGAAACAGGTTCAGGGAGTTAACTCAGGATGAGGTGCTGCTGCCCATTGCTCCCTGTTTGCAAGCCTTGTGGGGGCCCTTAGAGTTTAGGAGATGCCTGCCTGCAGGAAGAGAAGGAAGGGGAAGGTGCAGCGTGTGTGCTCCTAGGAGGGAGAGCACCAGCTGAGACCTTCGTTTTGAGGGACTTTAAGGGCTGGGAGTTTAGGGGAGGATCTCAATAGAATAGTCATCGGTTTTATGCTGATGTGCCAAATTGAGATTTATTCCCCTAACTTCATTTGTCCTTGGGTGTGGTGGGCAAATGGCATTAATTGGATTTCTGCTATCTCCCTGAGTGGGCTGATTTAAGCTAATTACCCCCTCTGGTTGGGGAGGAAAAGTGCAAACCATTTACTCTTAAGTGTCCTTGGTTACAGAAGACAGAATTTTGTGATTTACTAGATGGCTGTAAACTGTTTGGCAGTTTAACTATCTGTCTCAGTTTCCCTATTCTGTTTGTCCTGGCATACTAGCCTGCCTCGTCAGGAGGTGTCCAGCAGGCAGCTGGATAAACAAGTCTGGACTTTGGGGAGAGGTCAGTGATGTGCCCCTAGTGGCTGCAGCCTAGTGTGTGGATGAGGTCAGGAAGGATAAAAAGTAAGACAAGAAGGGAGTGAGGGTGGTGCCCTGAGAAACCTGTGAACTGCACTGGTCCCAGCCATTAGTGAGTGAAAATGCCATTGTGTAATATCTGTGTTGCAAAGGCAAATGCATGGAATTGTTTCACATGTTGAAATGAATAAGCTAGTCAAAACACAATTCCCTGTCTTCAAGGAGCTCCCAGCCAGGTATCACAATCCAAAGTCACACACATGAAGTAATTAACGAATAGTTCAAAACAGTGTTATTATCAAATGCTAAATTGCATGGAATAAGTTCACTCTTGCTTTAAGCATTTGAAAAAATGGTTGCTGAATATAAGCTGGGAAGGCATCAGGGAGGAAATGAGGCTGGAGCCCACCTGCTGAAAGGAGGAAGCTGTGAAGAGAGCTTGGCTCTGCCCCCCATCAGCTGCATGACTTCGGGCCAGATATTGAATGTCTCTGGGCCTCAGTGTGCCCATTGGCCAACAAAAGGGCCTGCTCAACATGATCTATGGTGGCTCCTAGCTGATATGTTATTCTCTGGTTCTGTGTCTTGAAAGAGTTGAGTTTGAATGAGGGTGGGATAGAAGAAAAGTGTTAGAACACCAGTGACAACATCAAGGGACAAAAATGGGCACTGCGTCCAGATGTGAGAGGATATGGCCCCTGTTTGGGCCTCTGTTTGGGCCCCTGTTTGAGCTCCTGCCATCTCTTGCCTGGTCCGTCGTCATTAGTTTTTGACCAAAGAGTGGGCCAGGGCATGAGTCCAGGCAGGAAGTAATGCCAGCCCTAGCACATGGCCATGGAAATGCAAGGGAGAGGCCAGATAGGAGGAATATTGTTCTGGAAGAAATGGCAAACTGTGGTGACAAATCGGCTGTGTTGCACATGGGAGGCATCTTTGTCCTGATAGCTGCCTGACTCCAGGTTGGGTAATCAAGTGGCTTTTGAGTAGGGTTCTGGGCCCAAGATTCTCATTCTATCTTTGAACCACCCTCCTGATGCTCCCTCGGCTACCTGTGCTTGCTCTAGAGGCTACCTTTGCCCCAACTTAGTTATCAGTTGTTCATCCACAAGCAAACTTGACTGAGCCAATACTTATCACTTGAGATACAGGGAAACAGGGGTGAGAAGGGCATCCCTGGCTCAGTGGATAGGATGAGCAGGGGCATGAAGTTGCTGTGGGCAGGCTTTCTGTGGGTGACAGAGACCACACCAGCATTATGGGGTGTCAAGGTATATGCTGGAAGAAACTCAGATAACAGATATATTGAGATAATAGTTACAGGCTATAATATTTACTCATTTTAAGTGTCCAAGTGAACAATTTTCAGTGAGTTCACAGAGTTATGTGATTATTACCATAATCCCATCACTCCCCTCCCAAAGATTTGTCATGCCCAATGCAGTCACTCCCTACTCCCACCTCCAGCACTAGGGAAACACTCTTACTTTTCTGTCATGGATTTGCCTTTTCTGCATATTTCATGTGTGTGGACTTTTACAATATGTGGTCTCTTGAGTCTAGATTCTTTCATTTAGCATGGTTTAGGAGTTTATCCATGTTGTTACATATATCAATAGTTCATTTTTAAAATTTCTGAATAGAAATAAAATCGTATGGCTATGTTATATTTTGCTCATGAATTCGCTAGTTGATGGACACTAACAGAGGGCCTTAGGTGCCATGTTGGAGTCCAGTTGAAAGCTCCTACAAGGGAGGACTACAGTGAGATTGGCATGCAGCATTATCAATCTTACTCCAAAATAAAGATGATCAAGAAACATCCTGGACCTTATTTTCTTTTAGTCAAATTATTTCAGACTCTGAGCTTCTCATCCCACTGGTAGGTGAGAGTTTCATTCTCAATGAGTGGTTCTTCTTTCCACCATGACTGTGCAAAGCTCCCGGAGGCCCCACTCAGAGCAGAGCTACTGTATTGTCCATAGCCCCTGACCCTCTGAGGCCGGCCACCTCCACGTGCCCTGGGTGTGCATCAAGTTCTGGAAGTGGTGGCAGCTTTGGGTAGTGACTTCATATTCCACATTCTTACTGGGACTTGATGTTTTATCTTTTTAAGTTTTTGCCAATCTGATAAGCAAATTGTGGTGTTCTGTTGCTGTTTTAATGGGAGGAGATAATTATAGAAAAGAACATAAGAGGCAATGTGTCAACTGCCCAGAAGTGGAGGCAGAAACTGCTTGTGAATGGAGACCTTTAGAACATCAGCTTTCGGACAGGCAGGAGTGCACCAAGGGGCCTGAGCTAGCACAGACCTTGCATAAAAGAAACTGGGTCCTAAATAGGAAATTGAGCATCTGTGGGGTAGTAGACCAAGAGTGCTAAAACTCTGCTTTTTTAAAGAATCTTGGAAGTAGTGTGCCTGGGGACACAGCATAGCTCAAAGCCTGGTGGGGGAAGCAGGATGCAAGAAAGAATGTTAAGGGGACACATGACCCCTTGGGTCTGGTCAACCCAGTCTTGCTCTATTCCTGCCCTTCACCTTAAGCCACCCATGTAGCTCAGTCAAT
Source organism: Desmodus rotundus (assembly GCF_022682495.2). Taxonomy (NCBI): domain Eukaryota; kingdom Metazoa; phylum Chordata; class Mammalia; order Chiroptera; family Phyllostomidae; genus Desmodus; species Desmodus rotundus. The sequence goes on along the minus strand of NC_071394.1, from coordinate 104,528,591 downwards.
TAGAGCGTTGTCCCTATACGCCAAGGTTGCGGGTTTGATATCTGGTCAGGGCACACGGAAGAATCAACCGATGAGTGCATAAATAAGTGGAACAACAAATAGATGTTTCTCTCTCTCTCTCTCTGTCTTAAATTAATCAATACTAACAACAATAATAATAAAAGACCTCCTCCATGACTTCTAGTTACACTCAAGATGAAATTCCAAGCTCTCCACCAGACCTTCCCTCCCCTTGGTCTCATTTGTGCCACCTGAAGCTTTTTATGACTCCTGCCACACAGGCTTCCTGCCTCACCAGCACCAGGCCACTTTTCCCTATCCCAGAGGCTTTGCACTTGCTGTTCCCAGGCCTGGCAGTGCTGCCCATCTCTGTGCCCAGCAGACACACACTTCTGCTGGCTACCTTCTTCGATCCATCCATTCCCTCTCAGCTTAGAGGGTCTTCCCTGACATTCCTCTCTGTATCAGGTACACTTCCTCTCTTGGCACCCTGTAATTTTCGCTCACAGCAGTTAGCACAATTGTAATTATTTAGTTATTTTAATAACCATTTGTCTAATTTCTGTTTCTCTCACTAGATTATAAGCTTCATGTTGCTGTGTCCCTGGTGGCTAATGGAATGCCTGGCATAAAGTTGGCATTCTGTAAATATGTTTTCGTTGATGAATGAACAAGGTGTAACTACAAAGCAATGAGACTGATGCCAAGTGTCGTAAACAAATAACAATGTTTGTTCCTCCCGGCTGGGAGTGCCGTTCCACCCTCGTCTTGATTTACCAAATCTTTTTCTTCAGTGTGCCCAATCCTAATTGTCACTTGCTTGGAAAGCATTTATACCTCCTCTAGCCTGCTCCAATCGCTTATCTTTTCAACCCTTTCTAGCACCCGCTGGCAGAAGAAGAATGAAATAGGGAAGGAAATGAATGTAAGACTCTGTGATGGCCTTTTCCCAAACAACAGGGAGTTATTTCCTTTCTCTCAATTTCTGTCTCCTCTTTCCCTGTGACTATACAGCTGTATTCCCCCTAATTTGCTTTGATTGCTCCCTTAGGAGCTGTCATGGATCAATTAGATCAGTAGAATTTTATGACTCGAGGTCACCCAGTATGATTCCTCATTTTACAGATGAGAAAACTGAGGCCCAGAGAGGTTAATGGTTGAAACAATTACCTCTATTGGGTCTTATAATACCAATCAGTGTCATTTTCTAAGATAAATGTTCTCAATATCCCAGCTCCACAGGAGTATAAATCCTCATTCTGTCTATTTAAAGACCTACTGGTGGTGACGGTCTCAGTGCCAAGGTGAGCCCCGAAAGATGGGCTTCTGGTCTTGCTCCCACACTGCATTAGTCTTCTGTGGGTCAAGTGCTCTGGCTGGGATTAGGCCCCCAGCCTAAATGGGGGCCACAGGCTTCACCCGCACATTGACGGTGCAGCCCCACCTTCCTGCTGAGACCTTGTATAGCATGACTGAAATATGGCTTGTGAGACCTGCTGTGTTTTAACAATTATAGAACAGCAAAATAAACCTGTCTTTTCCTCAAAAGTCATGCAGGGTCAGCCAGGAGAAATGATTTCAAAGCTGCCATGGAAAGGGAGAGAAGTCTGAAAATTTGAACAAAAACAACTGGTAGCTCTTTCTTCTCTTTAATGTATTGCTTTCTGGTTGCAAAAAAACAGGCAAGCAGAATGCAAGTTTAACACACACATTTAAATAGAACATAACTCACAATCTTAAAGAAGGAATAAAAAGTGGTTCCTCGACATCTAGAGAGTCAGTGAGAAATTAAGCAACATCCAGGTGAGGTTTGGCAGTGTGCAAGGACCCCAGATAGAGCTCAGGAAGGATTCCAGGCTGCAGAGGGAACTGGCCACCTGAGAGTGCAGGGAGGGGCCGGGGAAGAAAGGCCCTGGATAGAGTGCAGTTCAGTTACTCCTGTGGTAGGGGCCAGGCAGCAGGAGAGGCTGCAAGGTCACTTTACGGGCCTGAGTGTTCAGGGCCAGCTCTCCATGTTCCTCTGCACCATGTCTGGTCTTGGGATAACTGGTGCATGTTTGAAAGACAGACTTGCCTCTGCCCTTCTCCTCCTACAGGGGGTTAATTCTGTGCAAGAAGCTACTGTAGTATATTTCCCATGCACACATAATTGGCTTTTAGCTCTTTTAATGAAGAATACTAGTTTGTTTATATACAGGGTCTGGCACAAATAATGCCCCTTTTTTATTACAAAATCTTTTACTACAAAATCATAAGCATGTCATTCTGTAACATAACAATATCACACTCAAGCATACCGTATGACATTTCGGATGAAATTGTTCAAATTGCCGTCCATCTCGTGTGAGACATTCATGTACCCTACCAACCTCACTCAAACAAGCCTTACTTCTGCCAGACCCTGTATTTCAACAATGTAATAAGCAATTAACACAATATTTAAAGAAATAGGTACTATTTGGTTTCTTTTATCACCACTGCTAAATAGCCAAGGATCTTAACCTATTTTCTTTTTTCACTTTAGGAAGTTGAATGTCTTCTGTCCCTTATTTTCTTGTTTAGCAAACACACTGAAACTTCCTGGGAATACCTCCAATTCTTGAGATTAGGGTCCTGAGAGCCCCCAGCTGCTTCCTTTCCCTGCACAGGAAGAAAGAATGACCCAGCAACTCTTCATTGGCCCCTGGCCCAGAGAGGCTCAGTTAAAGAAGCCAGGCCCTCCTGGACCCCTCCCCGTCCGTATTGCCTGTTACTGAAATAAGTGTTTCGGAGAATTTCTTTGACCATTCAAAGCATTTCTTTCTATCTCTTCTCCTCCCCATCTCTTCTTAGGGCCACGTGACCATGGATGAATTGCATGATGTCTTTCTGTCTGTAAACTGAGGATGATAGTATCAAGTTGTATTGGGAGCTATTGGGAAGATTGAGAGATATCATGTAACAAATGCATTGTTTCTCCTCTTCTTCCAATTTACTGGGCTGCTAAAAATGAGAGCTCTCTTTTTCAACACTAAACCTGATCATCTCTCCCCTTGAAAGAAGCTTTCCTTAATCCCTAAGTAACACATTCTCTTCCATCGCATTTTAGCTTGAAGTTTGCACAAAATGAAGCTTAATTTCCTCCATTAAGGATCTCTCTTAGCAGCCCTTCCTCTTACCAGTTTTATGGTCTACCTAGCTCTTTCAAAGAGTTGATGTTATAAAACAAAAGTTTATAAGAATCTAAGTTTGTTGAGAAATTCTGAAAAGCTTTGTATTCATATCCTTTTCAGAGATAATAAAGGAGCTTCACCACAATAAATTACCTAGATTCAGAAATTAGGATTTCCAAGGCGGAGCTGTCATGCTGCTGTACCCCCAATACACAGAGTGGCTACTGAGAGTGGAGGCCATGGCTCGGAAGGATGTCCTTGACTTCACATAAGGCTAAAGCTGCAAGTTGTCCCCACTGGTGTGACAAGCCATAGTCACAGCATGAGAGTTATGTGTTAGATGAAGGGAGGCTTTCTAGAGGAAAGTTTGTTATATTTGGGGATGGGCTGCAGAGAAGGATTCTGAAGTCCACTTATAGGAAATTTTTAAAAGCAGGTTAGGATTAGATGTGTTCATTTCTCAAGTCAAAAGGGTAGACTGGTGAGCTCTTAAGGCCCACCTCCAATGCCAGGCTTCTCTGCTCTGCCTCTCTTTGTCTTCTCACCCTCTATTTTCTGTTTTTACATGCGTGTGCCTGTGGACTGCTTGGTGCAGTGGGAAGAAGTCAGTGGCTATGATGAAAACCTGAACACCATCCGTACCTACCAGGTGTGCAACGTCTTTGAGCCCAACCAGAACAACTGGCTGCTCACCACCTTCATCAACCGGCGGGGAGCCCATCGCATCTACACAGAAATGCGTTTCACTGTGAGAGACTGCAGCAGCCTCCCCAACGTCCCAGGCTCCTGCAAAGAGACCTTCAACTTGTATTACTATGAGACTGACTCTGTCATTGCCACCAAGAAGTCAGCCTTCTGGTCTGAGGCCCCCTACCTCAAAGTAGACACCATTGCTGCAGATGAGAGCTTCTCCCAGGTGGACTTTGGGGGAAGGTTGATGAAGGTCAACACAGAAGTCAGGAGCTTTGGGCCTCTTACTCGGAATGGTTTTTACCTCGCTTTTCAGGATTACGGAGCCTGTATGTCTCTCCTTTCTGTCCGTGTCTTCTTCAAAAAGTGTCCCAGCATCGTGCAAAATTTTGCAGTGTTCCCAGAGACCATGACAGGGGCAGAGAGCACGTCTTTGGTGATTGCTCGGGGCACATGCATCCCCAACGCAGAGGAAGTGGATGTACCCATCAAACTCTACTGCAACGGGGATGGGGAGTGGATGGTGCCCATTGGACGCTGCACCTGCAAGCCTGGCTATGAGGCTGAGAACAGCGTGGCCTGCAAGGGTAAGCTCTGGGACCCCCTGAGACCTCTGCTTCCTGCCCACCTGGGGCAGGGTCAAGTCTGCAAGGTTTCCCACCTCCAGCTGTGGATCATACAGGAACAGAAGAGCCCAGGGGCTCTTATACTATATAGTGCTGGGGAACCTTTATTCTCTGTGCTAGGCTTGATGATTTTCCAATTGTGCCCAATCAGAATGTCCATATTTGCGGTGGGGGAAGAGACGGGAAGAATTCTAAATGATGGATAATAACTTAAGCACTCAGTTATATCTAGTTTTGGGACATTGACATATTCTCTCTCTCTCTCTGTCTTTTTGCATACATACCCCCTCTGCATCCCATCCAGCTCCATGCTCTGAGGCATAGAGAATTTGGGATTTGGGTTGTCATGGACAATTCACTCAAGGGTAATTGAGAAGTGACTGAATTTGGAAAATATTTTAGTTCATTTCAGTCCAGCTCCCACAGCACTCAACTTGGTACTGAACCATGTAGCTCATTAACTCAAAGCCCTCTGGCTTGGCTGTCTTCCTCCAGGGGCTCAATGCCAGGCTGTGGGGCCGGGATGGGGCCTAGCTTTGGTGTGTCCCAAAAGGAGTTGAAGCTATTGGAATGGGGGTGAGATGCTATCATGAGCTGTGATACCTTTGCTTCTGCATGATGCAGAGTGATGCAGACTTTGCGGTTGTGGGGGTCAGGGCAGTGTGTGCTCACCTAGGCTCTGCTCAGTCCACAGGAGCACAAGCCCAGTATGTGGCAGTCAGTGCGCTGATTTGGCTCTGACCCGGTCTCCTCTGGGAGTGAATGTAAGAGTCAGGAGGGGACACAGCTTATCTGTGGCCTAAGGGCATGGAAGCTGAACACGGGGGACAGGGTGGGGGAAAAGAAAACTGCTTTCCTGTTTTAAATTTTGTTTGTGGCCTCCAAAGTGTCAGCCTCTTTCAAAAGCAAGGCTTCCTACATGGACCTCAGCAATGACCACCTTGACCCTAACCCATCACTGAGGTGGTCTCAGTCCTTTGGGGAGAGCGTGGAGGTGGGGAGCTATATTAGCTCCTCTTTCTTCAACATGAGCCTCATGCCGGCTGTCCTCCCTGTCATCATCCTCACCCCTTCTGAGCACCTAACCTTTCCCTGCATGTCTCCTTCCTCACTTCCTCGCTCCCCAAACACCTCCAGGCACAGAGAGGATTGCTAATGCCCACCAGCTCTGAGATCCTTTGGACTCAGCTAATTGGCTGGGCTGGGGCCTCACACAGCCTTTCTGAGGCCTGCTGAGACAAGAGAGCTGCGCCTTTGTGTCTTTATTGGATTTCTTGGTTAGGGTGCCCATAATGGATGGCGTGGAAACAGGGGAGAGAGTGCTGGATCAGGCGATGAATCAATGTAGACAGTTTTAAAACCAGCTGGGCTGGTCCCATAGTACTCCTCTTTGTCCCATTGGTTGGAGGAGGGGTGGGAGATGCCCTTCTTTGGCATTTGTCAGGGTCTGAGTGGGGACCCAGGCACCAGGCTGAGTTTTTAAAGGGGCAGGTACAGCTGCATACTTACACGAGCATGGGTGATTTCTTCAGAGGGCAGCCACGATGTACTTGCTTGCTGGGCCCTCTTGTTTGTTCTCATTATTTCCTGAGCAGAACTGCAGGAACCTGAGCAAGCATTGATTGGTTCTGATTTAATTGGGACTCTGGGAACAGGCTCATTTCTTTGGGCTAATTGGAACTTTTCTCTTTTGGGGGGTTCTGCTGTCTGTGCTACTTGCCAGTCACCCTCTGTGATTGTCCTGGGAGGGCCTGTGGGGACAAATATTTAAATCCAAGTGGTTTATTTCCATTCTCCCTCTTCAGCCCCAACCCCCTCTGGACTTTTAGGGGCCATTTCTAATCTAAAGCTATTGTGAACCTGGCTTGAATTTACAAACTGCTTCTCAGAGCAAACTCATTGCAGTGTGGAGGAAATCGGAGCCCAGGGTACCATCCCTTTGCCATGTCAGAGGCACACGCAGCCACATTTTGGTAGCATTTCTGAGCGAGGAGAGTGGCAATCAGGTGGCATCCTGGGTCCTGCTGCCCAGCAGCCTGGCTGAGCTCAGTGCCCTAGATGAGCAGAGAAACCCCCTTCTTTCCTTTCTCAAGAACTTTAAGCTGATCTTCCAAATTCTTTGCCCTTGGCTTTGTTGGTAACCCAGCCTTGATGTCTGAGCCAGACCTCACTTTCCAGGGCTCAGAGCAGGTTCCTCCCAGGAGATGAGGGAGCAGTGGGCATAGATGGTTATCTTGGGAGAGCTCTGCATCCTTTGGTTTGGGATGGGCAGTACATGTGGATGGGTTTGATCCTGGGGCCATGGTGTATCTTCAAGGGAAGGTACCCACCCATTCTGGGTGCTCAGACTGTCACCTGGGCACCGTGGTCATTCACAGCAATTCTGGGGTGTTACAGCCAATCCTCATGAGGCCAGGAGCACGGAGCATAGCAGATGCCAGGGAATTGTGAGTGAGAAACAATGAGTCTCCATTAGTTGTTCTAGAGAAAGAAGAAGGAAGGCAAATTACGCTCTCCCAATACAGCCTGAGAATCGGTGCCCTGGAGCCAGATGAATGAAGCCTGGATGATTCTGTGATTCATAAAGTCAAGTGGATCTGATAAATTTCCCTTTCTGGATATTTGAATCTGGGCCTTTGCATGGGCTGAATCTACAAAATGGTAGAAAGAATATCCTTTATATTATTTTTCTGGCAGAACCGACTTTCACGATGGGCAAGAACCTTCCTCCCCTGACTTTCACTTTGCATCTGCTAAACTCTCTCCTGTCAAAGTCATGGCGACCAGTTGCTTGGTGTGTGGAAGCACCTAGAGACCAATTAGGCAGCCCAGCCAGTAAAGAGTGGTCCTGGCCTAGAGCTGTTTGTGTTGTGAGGAGGGAGGAGGGGAAGAGGACTGGGGGACAAGAGAAGGAAGCTGTGGGGAGAGGTTGCACATTAGGATGTGCAGCAAGTGGCTCACACATTTTCTCGAGGGCTCCGTGGCCCAAAGCCTGTTCCTGACTCGTGCTTTCTGCACACACAGGTTGGACCCATCAGGCAGAAGCACAGCAGCCAGCTGACCCTGCCAGTGACCCTGACCCCATCAGGCATTTGTCTCTATGAAATCGTTAATTACTGGGAAAATGGCCCATCTGTCCCTACTTCAAGTTTCATACTCATGGCAGTGGGTTAATGAGAAATCATGACTTCATCTTTACCCTCCCCCATACCTTCCCTGCTCAGGTTGATGGCTAAGTCGGTTCTCTGTGTAGGTTCCTGTACCCTAGACGTCTCTGGACCAGGGAGGCCAAGATTTGGTGCTCTGCAAGCTCTCTGTGCTGTGGAGCCTAAACTATTGCAAGCTGAAGTTGGTCTCTGGGAGGATAGAAGGGCTGAGATGGACAGTTGCTAGGGGGAATCTGGCATGAGCAGGCCCGTTACCTGTCTGTTAGGAACTTGGGGGCTACAATATCCCATATGGGTACCCATGGAGGGGCCCCAGTAGCCAGTAGCTGCTGGGACAGCCCCTAGTAGCCAGGTCCTGCTGGAGCAGTGTACCCATTGGAGCTTGGATCTGTTTCTGCCCCTGAATGCTCCCTGACAACGTGGCTTTCCCTCCCAGGCACAGGGGTCTCTGGAGCTTCCAGAAGTTGCTGCCTCATTAACCTTCCTCTCTAGTCACTGTCAGGAGTCAGGAAATGACAATGTTCTACATAACCCACTGTGCCATCCTCCCTTATTCCTGCCCCTAAGGGTGTCCAGGCCAGCCCTGGCTCACCACTGACCCATGGTGCCTAGGCCTTCATTCTTGGTACTGTCACTTGCAGGGTGGGTGCAGGTAGATGAAAAGGGGGAAAGAGTGTATCCAGGTGGAAGAGGCCTAACCTAGAGAGGAGCTGGTTTTGGTCCTGGCTCTGCTGTGAACTTCTGGGTGGATTTTAGTTAAGTCCTTTACCATTGACAGCCCTGTCTTCTCTGCCTGCTTCTCAGGGTGTGTGCAAATCAAGTAGGATAATGGATATGAGAATGCTCTGTAAGCCAGGCAATGCCGTGTATTGCCAGGTGTCATTGCCCTTAAGTCCTAAAGCACACCATCTGGCTCTGGTTACTGAGGGATAAGATTCTGGAATGATGTTGGCATGTGGTATTCCTACCCAGAGACACAGGTCAGCAGGAGTCCTGAACCTCACTCATTACCTACCTGCACCTGCCCAGCTCCGGCTCCCTGACTGCCAGGCAATGGCCAGTGAAATCAGCACAGAGCTGTGATCCACTGTCTCTCAGCAGGTCAGTGGGTCAGTTAACACATGTTTGAAAGGTGTGGCTCACTAGTCCTTCTTTAAGGCAGGTGTTCTAAGTAGGTGGTCTTTGTGCGCTGGAGGTCTGAGTGGAGGAAAGAAGACTCCCCAAGCCCAAGAGAGAACTGATGGTCTTCTGGAAGCAGTGATTCTTGATCCAGGGTGGATGTGAGAAACCACAGGAAAGGTTTTATAAATTGACATCTCAGGTGCTCCCTTCCGAGACTGTAATGGGTGGGTCTGGTTGGGGCCCAGGCTGATAACCTCATGTGCAAGCTCCAGACCAGGGCCATCTATGTAGCTGGAATTGAGAAGAAGGGTGCTCCAGGGGAGGTCACCGTAGGCGTCGTTGGGCTTGTGGGATTAGTAGAAACCCCTGAGGACCTGAGCTCCTAAGGAGACATAGAAGGAATCTGGGATCAGAGAATGCAGGGGCAGGCTGGAGGCTCGGTGGACTGAGCACAAGGCTGATAGAGAGGAGATACTCAGTGCGTTGCCACACTTGAGTAAGGGCTGGGGGCTGTGGGAAGGCTGTGTAGGACCGTGCTGAGGGCAGATGGAATAAATATAACACCTCAGCTTCTGGGAAGCCTGAGAAGGGCCCTGGACAGTGCAGAAAGGGACAGAAAGCAGAGAGTGGGCTGTCAGGAAAGAGCAGCCTTGCCTGTAGCTGGTCAGCATGAGCTGTTCACTCAGGACTATCCTCTGAACAGCAAGGGTGCCGCCTCTGTGTTCAAGGGCACATCAAACCTGCAGGATTCCCGTGCCCTGCTCGTGGCCTGCCAGTCAGAGTGGGGACTGAGGATTGAGGTTCTGTAACCGGGAAGCCACATGGATTTCCCAGGGGCTCTCAGGTCAGCTAAGACCAATCCAACTCTGGATGTTGGCAGGGCCTTGACAACTCCTGAAGAACCGAGCAGCTCCTGGTTCACCTGTCTGTCAAACCCTGAGCTGGGCCTGAATCCTCTTGGTCACAGTCATGGTCACTGCCTTGTACGGCCCTCCCCTGGTGCTCTTCAAGTCAGACACCTCCCTGTCTTCTCCTCAGAGGTCTCTCCTCCTTCTTCTGCAGCTTTGTCTTTACTCCTCTCCTCTCTCCAATGGGGACTTTTTTCCTTGGTAATTTTCCACCTACATGTAAATTTTTTCGTGCCTGGAAACCCAAGGGACATTTTGCACCTTTCAATAGTTTCGGTGCCTTTGTCAACTTGAACAGCTGAGATGAGCCAATTTATAAGCCTGGGGGAGTTGAGACGAAAAATCTGCAGTATTCGAAGGTAGAGAAAAATGTGCCTAATTTAGCTCCTCTTGGAAAAAAAAGTTTCTGGGGCCTATTTTCATCTCCCTTAGGATTGCTGGTCCCAGCTCTGGGTCTCTTTTCCTTATCCTGGATACTGAAAGAGAAGGTGGAGCCCTGTGGGAGTGGGAAGTGTGTGTGTGTGTGTGTGTGTGTGTGTGTGTGTGTGTGTGTGTTTGGCCCCTGTGCTGGCAGCTGCATTCAAGGGCACTTCTCTCTCTGGCCCCTCGGAAGTTGACTGGTGAATGAGAGGAAGGCCACAGCCCAGACAGCCTCCTCTCAAATCCCAGGGAGATCAGCTCTGCTCAGGGCCCAGGGAAGCCAAGGTCATTAACACTGCAGCCCTGTAAGGTGAGCTTCATAATAGGATTTCCCAATGGGCTACTTCATTTACAGACCTCTAGGGCCTCCTCTGCTCCCCATGGTGGCCCTGCCCAGCTGTCTCCGGAGAGGAATCCAATGTAATTGGCTGGATGTAATGGGCTGTGACAGTGGCAGGAGCCACATCAAAGAGAGCTGGAAGGATGCCCCTCTGCCACACTGACTCCTGCATACAGGGCCTGGGGACTCAGTCCCAGGCTCTGGTGGAGGCAGAGGATGGCAAGGGGTCAGAAGGAAGGCGGAGCTTAGCACTGCCCCTTCTGCCTTTGAAAGATGGGGTGGAAGCCCTCAAGTGCCATTGGTGTTGACCGAACAATCATGCTGCTCCAGGTCATTGCTGGAGTTACTGAGAGTGATTTGGCAATGTTCTGTGCATGAGAGCTACCCTGTGTGGAAGTCCATGACTTAATAAGTATGTGTTATCAAAGATGACAGTGAAGGCACTATCTGGTCATTACTGAGGTGGTGTGGGTAGTAAAAACTGGGTTAGCCACCTAGCTAGGGCCCTGCTACCACCACTTACTGCACTGTCATTGGCTAGTGAAGGACTCTAGTCTGCAACTGCCCAAGCTGGCGTGGGAGCATGGGGGATGCTGAGAGGCCATCTATTCTGACTGCTTCATTATCCATAGAGATACTGCCAGCAAGCATTCCTGGGCAGCCATCTAGAGAGCCCCAGCTAGTTGATGTCACAGCCAGGATTAGAACCCAGGTCTGGGGATGCCACCATCTGGCTCTGCTTCTGAGACTGGATGTTGTTGAAATTAACTGTCCTTAGAGGCACAACATGTATTCTCAAAAATATCAAACTTCTCTCAGCTGTTCTCTGTGACTATTCTCTGTCGTGTCTCTGTTGCCCCTTGTTTTGCTTGGGTTCCAGACACTCCCTGGAGTCATGCTTTGTGATTGTGTTTCTGCACTGTACAGCACAGAACTTGTGTTGACTGTTACCATCTTCCTTTGAACCTCCCCAGGAGAAATACTCTCTCCGGGTGCTCTGACATGTTATCCTGTCTATGAGCCACCCAGAGGGTGCATAACGTCTCAGTGGGTGACCTCAAGCTCCCTGAGAAGAATGAGGTCTAAGGCTTTGTGCTTACAGAAAAGGATGGAGGGGTCATGGTCAGGCTGCAGGCTGGAGGCCTGGCTGTGACTCTCTAATCCGCATCGAGTACCAGCATGGGCCCCTAGGGCTGAATCACAGCTCAGGCAGGGCTGTGGTCAGATGTGCCCCTTTGCTTTCTTGTTCCTATCACTTTCTGGGGCTGGAAAGTTTCTGTCTGCAGAACTTGAGCACAAACATCTATCTGCATAGACTTCCTCTCCTGGAGGGTGATCCACCACTTTGGAGTTTGAAGCACAGAGATGAAAAGTTACACTGAACTGGAGCCTGTATGGAGTGGGGTCCTTTAGTTCTGGGCCCCGGGGAGCTCTGAAGGTCTGAGTGCTGTTTCCACTGCTTGTGGCCATTGACAAGCTGTGTTGACTGTACCTAGGGCTCTTGGGCCTCAGTTCTCCCTCAGGGGCAAAGAAGACCTGGAAGAGTCCACCCAGGGCTTTTGGAAATGGAGAAGGGAAGCCTCCCAAACTTGGCCACATAACCAGGAACAAGCCTTATTTTGCCAACAGGGCTTGGACAGGAACATTGAGAAAGGCGCAGTCTTGGCCTTTCCCTTGGGGAGAGGTCTTTGCCTATAGATGTCCTATCTATACTCTCCTTGCTAGCTGAGCTAAGAGTTTGATTGAGTATAAGTTACCGGGGAAGACAACTGAGCCCTCCCCCTTTTGTTTTGAGGGCCAAGCAATAAGGCAGAGCAGGAAATTCCTAGGGAGATATGGCTTAGTACAGAGGGGTATGTCTGGGTCTGCTGTAGGAGCTAACCCATATGACAGAGGGCATCCTGCCTGAGTGCCTACCCAGCCTGCTGCAGGATGAGTGTGTGCATCGCAGGTATGCTAGACTCACCCTCCAGTGTGAATGTGTGCGTGTATGTGCTTGTGCATTCTCCATGTGCCAGGGAGGTCAGGAGGAAATCAGCTCAGCCTCATCAGGTCCTGGGGAAGGAGGCACTGTGGGGAGCCTCAGGAGGCCTCTTGGAATCAAGGACAGAAATGCAGGGCCAGGGAGGGCCAAGCCCAGCTCCCTTAAGGGTTTCCATTGAGGATAGGCCCCAGTTTAGAGGAAGGGCTGGACAAGGACACAGGCACTTTGGTTTCTGACTTGTTCCTGGCCTCTGTCTGGAATGGCCCCCCAACCCTATGGGCATACATTTCTGGGAGGAGCTGGAGCTACCTGGTCTCTGGGTATGACTGTTGGGGGCCTGCTCGGTCATGTCTTGGCAGGCCCGGGCAGTTCTGGCCTCTAGTTCTCCGGTCAGGTTGGGTTCCGCTTGTGAGTTCACATACAGTGAGTAGCCCCTGTTCTCATTCTTTCTTCAGGCCCTCACTGGGCACCTACTAATGCCAGGCCCTTTATGCTATGTACTCAGATTGAACACTTCTACTTCTAAGAATTTGCTACTTTATCATAGAAAGTGCTTGCAATGTCCAGAGGGCAAGGGGACCGTGGGTGGCTCTGCTGCCCTGGAGAACCCAATGGAGGATGGCTTCTCTCAGCTAGATGAGACCTCCAAGGACAGTGAGTCCAGCCCACTGGATGACACTGACTTTGCTTTCCCACAGCTTTTAGACAGCTCCAGTGATGGCACACTCAGACCTTGAGGCAGCTCTACTTCCTAGTATTGAAATGAATCAAGGGGTCTACTGCTTTAGTCCCCCAGGTGGAACTTTCCTGCAAATCTCCCTTATCCCAAGCTACCTTTTGTTGTTACTATTTTTTAAATGTTTTGAGTAGGTAATACATATGAAAAGTAAGTTTTCCTTCCACTGTGGTCCTCCCCAGGGTCCATCACTGTTACAGTTTCTGATAGTTGCTTGTGGAGAAGGTCCATACATTCGCACTCCCAGAATATAGACACATGTAGGGGCAAAATGCACAGAGTTTTCACCTACTTCCTCCAGCCCTTTTCTAACTTAACAATGAAGGCTTATAGTTGCGTGGTTTTATTACACAGAAATCTGCCTCATTCTTTCCAGTGATTGTGTAGTAATCCACTGGATGGATATACCTTTATTTGATTGGTCTTTCATTGATATATATTTAGATTGCTTCCTGTTTTTTATTTCTAAACAATGTTTCATCAAACATCCTTTTGCATTCATCTTTGTGCTTAAGTGTGAGCATATGTGTGAGACAAATTTATTAATTTATTCGATGAATATGTGTTGAAGGTTTTCTATGTGCCAAGCACTTTTCTAACAGCTGAGGATGAATAAATTTTTAGAAGTAAAATTGCTGAATCAGAGCATATAAATATTTAATTTTGATAGATAGTCCCCAAACAGTCCTTCAAAAGAGGCATTTTCTACCAATTTTTGCTCCCACCAACAATGTAAGAGTTCCCATTTCCTATACCTTTGCTAAGATAATAAAATATTGATCATTTTTATCTTTGTCAATTGGATAGATGAAAACCGGCATCCCGCTGTGGATTCAATTTGCCTTTGTCTTACTATGAGGACCATTTAAACATGGCAGAGTTCCATGGCAGAGTGGCCGGCCTCAGGAGTTGAGACGCAAGCTTTCCTATATAACGTGCCACTAGGTCAGGTGATTTGCATGCTGCAGACAGTTTGGAGTTTGCTCACTGCATAGCATGGTCCACCCTTCACTTGCTTCTGTCCCATTCCCTCCTGCCCTGCATCCCACCATGTACGTGTTCTTTACCTGTCATGTCATAGGGCATTTTGGTATGTATATGCCATGCACCTATTTTGGCATTTTTCAGACTGTGGTAGGTGAAAGGTCCACAGGTAGGACAGGACAAGAGCAGGTGCTGGTGCTGAAAAGCCATGCTATTCTTGTGGTTCATCAGGAAATCCGGCCCAGACTGGTTGGGTGGGAAACACACCTGGCTAACCCATCCTTCCTTCCCTGCCCCGGGGTCTGTTCTGGGCTCACTGCTGTACCCTGTGCATCTCTCAGCTCTTACTCTTTGGCTCAGTCCCTCCACCCCACATTTCTCCCTTTAACTCTCCCAGTTTACCTCTGGGGCCTTGGGCCACAGCTGACCCTTTGACTTCCCCTCAGCCATCCCTTTCTGTCACCAGACCTTAGCCCTCACCTGCTCTAGTCTCCTCTTCATTTTTTCTGCATCTACCCACTCTCACCAGACCTGCCTGCATCATTGTCAGCCCCACTCTTGACCAGGTGCCTGTGCCCCAGGCTGGAGCACACCCTTCCCACAGCCCTGCTGAAGCCCAGGCCCTGCTTCTGCCAGTGAGTGTTGTCTTAGCCCTGGGTTGCTGCCCACTGCCTCTATCTCTTTTTTTTTTTTTTTTTGTCTTCCAACTCTGCACCAATTCTCTCTCTGGGGCTATGAACTTCCTACCTCTCTTACTTCCCTTACTCTCTTTGCCCCCTCTTCTCTGCTCCTCTTCTCTCATCTCCCCTCCTCTCCTTTTCCTTCTTCCCTCCATTCCTTCCTACTTTCCATTAAAGTAAACATATTCAGGTCAGGGAGTGAGTCAACTTAAAGAAAAATAATAAATGATAAATTAAATATCTGGCATGTAGATATGGCAAAAAAGCAAGAAAGATAACATCCAAGTGACTGATGTTTGAAAAGGATGCTGACTTACCCTGTTTCCCTGGGCTAAGGAAGCAGCTTACACACTCTTCAAGGTAGCCCCATGTTTCCTTCCTTGTCAGATCATGTGGATGGTTATAGTTTGGGTATGGAACAAACTTTCCTGGACTGGCTCCCAGCTTGTGTGAAAATGCTAATCCAGCATGGTAGCCCCATTTATAGAGCGCTCATTACATCCCAGATGCTTTGCCAATTCTTTTCCTGCATTCTCTCTTAAATTCTCATGATAGTCCTATGAGGTACACATGATTGTCATCTTTATTTTTTAGTTGAAGATGCTGAGGCATATAGAAGCTAAGTAACATCGCCAAGTTCATACAACATAGGACCCTGAGGTCCAGCTGACAACCACTGTTCTCTACTCCTCCCCCCACCTGGAGATGAGCAAGATTTACTTAGAGGCACATTTGTGATTTGTGATGGGAGCTGAGGCTTCAGTGTCCCATTTGGGCTGAGATATAAACCTTCACTAGGTTACTCAAAGAAAAGCCATCAGAGTTTGATCGGCATTTCTCATTGGCTAGGGACACACTAGCCACGGATTTCATGCAGTGACCATGGTCACTGGCAAGAATGAATTGAAGGTGCAGTTCTACCACCCCCACCTCTACCTCCATCGTCAGCCCAATTTTCAGTCATAGTCTTCCCCTCCTGAGCTCCTCACAGGCAGGGTCTGCATCCCAAATGCCTACTCTGTGCCATCTGTTCAATGAGAACAAAACAAAACACATTGAAAACAAAATTCATGGAAGCAGGATGTGAGCTGAGGAGGAAGAAAAGCTTTGCATTACAATGTGTAAAACTCCCCAAAACATCCCAGTAGCATTGAGTAGCATAAACTCCAAAGAAACCAGTCAGGAACCAGGTGTGAGTCCGCTGACGAGGCGTGTGCTTGCAGAGGTGATGATGGCAGGACCAGATGGAGGAAGTCACCAGTGATGGCAGAGGCCGTGTCTGTCTGTTGTCCAATATAGTGACACACTGTGCACACACACAGAACACAATCAACAGAATGGTTGCAAGCCCATACGTCATGAAACCTTTTCACTAAAAGTTGTGATAATGTCTCAGTTTGACAGAGGACATAAGGTCAGTGCAACGTGTGTATTTCAAGTGGAAAATAACAATCTGCTCTTTGTACAAGATGGATAGAGCTTCTTGTTGAAATTGTACAGAATATGCGTGAACTCTGACAGATCATGAACTTGGCAAAATTTTGCCTGTTCTGGGAATTAGGCGATTTGAGGGTTTCTGTTTGGTTTTTGAGTCTGTCACACACATGGCTACATTCATTTGAATGTGGAGACCCTTGTCACTTAGGGCCTTTCTTCCCTCACTGGTTCTGTTTGTCTTCCCCTCCACATCTTTGGCCACATTTGCCTCCCTGCTTTCCTCCATTTATTCTTTTTCTAAAAAATTTTTAATTTTATTTTGTTGGTGGTGGTTATTCTATTACAGTTTTCCCATTCCGTCCCCCCACCCAGCCCACCCCTCTCGCCCACAGTCAGTCCCCTCTCTGTTGTCCATGTCCACGAGTCATTCATATATGTTCTTTGACAAGTCCCTTCCCCTTCCTTCCACCATTCTCCCTCTTGTCTGTCTTCTCTCCGGACTTGCTTTGAAAAGAGAAAAAAAAACAGAAAACACATTCCTCTGGTAGGATTTTAATGAATGAATAGCTATTTCCATTCATTGTTTTTATTTTTTTCATAGGAAACTGTTTTGATGCAAAGTGCAATAATGAATGAATTCTTTCATGTAGTATAAAATACAGGAAATCAATTGCAAATATCACAAGTGATGTTTGTCATCAAAATTAATATATAATCACCTGTGTTGATAATAAGATCATTTATTAAAAAGAATAATAGCTTATTTTTAAAAAGTATCTTTGTAGAATGCTCTGCTTTTTGTGCTCTGTTCTTTATTTTTCTAGAGCATTCTTTGCTTCTTCAACCAATTCTTGATTATTCTTGACTTACAAAAATTCTTCCAAGCTTTCTTTTTTTCTAACATCTTTTAAATCTTTCCACTCAGCTACCACTTAAGGACCAGTGACCAAAGCTGTTCATTTCTGAATTTAATACGCCCAATTAGAGTGACTGATTCAGCCATTCAGGTTGTCACCACCCTTCCCGTTTTGTGGGGATTTCTGCCCAACTACCCTGCCCCCTTTCCTAAGAATTTCCTCTAATAAAATCTCAGCTACTTGGGAGAGTATTTCATCTTTGGGGATTGGCCTTTTCACTCCCCTTTCCTCTGAATCTGGTCAAGGTGTGCTTACTGCCTCTGCCTGGCCCACCTGGAGAGCTTGAATGTGAACTAACAGTACCAAGGAAGAGCAGATCCCCTCCACTCTGAGGACTTTCTGAAGCCCTGGGGGCAGTGGGTCTGCTGCCCAGAGAGCTGATGGCATCAGCACACAAGCCAGTTGGCTATGCATACACCCACTTCTTATGACCCAGGAGGAGGAGGAGGCAGAGGTGGCTGCCCCTGGACCTCCCAGGGGATGATGGCCTTGATCCTCACCCTACCCTGGCTTCCCCCAGATGCCAGTCCTCTCCAGGCACCCCCCCCCACACACACACATAGTCCTTTCCTGCCTGTAGCTGTGTGCTGGCCCTTCCTTCTGGACCACAAAGGGCTCTGTAGACAGACATTGTATGTTGTTTGCCAACATGGGGGCCTGGGTACACAGAGGGGGTGAGGGAGAAGCCATCTGCTCTCTCCTTTCACACAGACCTTTGCTTTCTCCCTTTCACTCTCCCCCTCGTTTTCTGTCTTTGAACATGCATACAAAAATAAAGAAAAAAAGCAGTTGCTAATTAGAGCAGGAGAATGAGGGTGAGCCTGGGAGAGGGATACAGCAGGGAGGCCTGCTCTTGTGCAAATCAGGCAGCTTTTAAGAGCCAGGGAGGGGAGGACAAGGGGGTCCTGAAGGGGCTTGGGAGGAATATTTTGACAAAGTAAGCAACAAAGCTTCTTCTTCAAAATGGGAAAGAGGGGCTTTGTCTTAACGTCCCGTCACAGAAGGGGAGGAAACCAGAAATGACAGAGGTTCTTATACACTCCCGGCTGGCGTCTACTTACCCTACCTCTTCTTATCTTTTTCACTCTTTCAATAGCCCAGTAAACAACAGTGTCTGTTTTGGGGACATTTGAATGCATCCTTTTACTGGTAATTTTTATTCCGCCTGATGGAGAGTGGGACATCTTTGGCTTCTCTTCCCAGGCAGGGCTGACAAGGAGAGGCGAGCTTCACCACGCAGGAACAACTGAGTCATCAGGAAGCCCCAGCCTGGAAAATATCCTCTGACAGAGCAAGACTTTTTTTCAGGGCTTTGTTTTCTCACTCAATCCTACTCTTGCTTCAGCTGGCAATCTCTTTTGCTAACCCCGTGTCACTAAGTTTTCTGGGAGCCGTCCTGATGCATGGTGCTGCAGTCTATGTGGCTGGGGAAACAGCAGCCGGTGTTAGGATGGGACCTTGCTCAGACCCCGTACGTTATGAACCCACTTCACATTCACAGAAGGTTCCAGATACCACTGCAGCCAGGGCTGGGGGGCACCCACCTGGCAGTTCTGCCATGACTTAGGATGGAGCAGAAGCGGCGCTGTTCATTCAGCGGGGTCCACTCTGAAGGCCTGGAGGTGCCCAGGTTGACCCACTCTGAAGAGCTGTCAGTCATGATAAGGGAAGGTTACCCGGTGATGCAGCCTCTTGAGAGATGCAGTTGCTTGAGGCATAAGCTGAATAGACTGATGTTGCAGCTACGTGAAGATTTTGGTGTAAGTGCCCCGTGCGTTGACAAAATGAAGTGATTTTCTGATTTCTTGTAGATGTAAACAAATGAAGATGAGAACAGCGGTCCACCTTGGTACTAACTAGTCACTGGGGAAGAAAGGAAAAGGAAGTAGAATCTGGAAAGAAAAGATTACAATTAGTTTATTCTCTCCCATGGGTAGCTCTTTAAGGTGGTAGCTTCCCATGAGAAGAGAGCATGACCCCACTGAAATCTACTGGGAAAATCCCCTGATTCTGAGATGAGGTCTCAAAACGAACTTTTTGGGAGTACATACACAGTGTCCCTGTCTCTAGCTCATAGATGTCAGCTCTTGGTATTGTCAGTATTTTTAATGTTAGCCAGTCTGACTGGTGTCTCCTAGTATCTCATGGTGGTTTTAATTTGTATTTCTCTAGTGAATAATGATGTTGAATATCTTTCATGTGCTTATTGGCCATCTGTTTATATTCTCTGGTGAAGTGTTTGTTCAACATTTTTGCCCAAGTTTTAATTAGGCCGTTCTCTTACCACTGAGTATTGAGATTTCTATATATATTCGGGATGCAAGTGTTTTTGTTGAGTTTATAATCTGCAGATATTTTCTTCCAGTCTGTAACTTGACTCTTCTTTCTCTGAACAATGCCTTTCACAAAGCAAACATTTTAAATTTTGATGGAATCTAATTTATCCATTAATTTTTTAAAAATTAAAACCTGAGTATTTTTAGAGCAGTTTTAGGTTCACAGCAAAATTAAGAGGAAGGGACAGAGATTTTCCATTTACCCCCATCACCAACATCCCCCCCCAGAGCCACACATGTGTTACAACTGATGTACCTATATCGATGCATCATTATTACCCAAAGTCCATGGTTTACATGAGGGTTCACTCTTGGTATTGTACATGCTGTGGATTTGGACAAATGTTTAATGATATGTATCCACCATCACCACATCATGCAGAATACTTGCACTGCCCTGAAAAACTCCCTGTGCTCTGTCTACTCCTTACTCTTTCCCACCCCTCAACCTCTGGCCACCACTGCTCTTTTTACTGTCTCCATAATTTGCCTTTTCCAGAATGTCCAAGAGTTGCAATTGTGTAGTATGTAGTGTAACCTTTTCAGTCTGGCTTCTTTCACTTAGCAATATGTATTTAAGGCTTCTCCATGTCTTTTCATGGCTTGACAGCTAATTTCTTTGTAGAGCCGAATTATGTATGGGGAATTTATCCTTTTTCTTTTTTCTGTTTATCCAGGTTATGAATACTTTTTGTGTCATACCCGGCAATTCTGTGGCCAATTGTAGGTCATGAAAGTGTTCTCCAAATGTTACCTTCTAAAAGTTGTATAGATTTATGCTTTACTACATTTAGGTCTATGATCCATTTCGAGTTAGCTTTTGTTGAAGGTATGAGGTTCAGGTTGAAGTTCACTGTATTATGACTTTGACCACGATATACAGCTGTTCCAGCACCAGCGAGTTGCATGGATGCCTTCACCTCCTGCAAACCTTTACTTGAATATTACCTTCTCAGTGGCCCCTACCCTGACCACCCTCCTCACAGTGGGTGCCACCTTCAACAGCCCTCCCATTTGCTCCACATAGACTTATTTTTCTCCATAGCCCTTATCATCCCTAACATAATGCACGATTTACTTATGGATTACGTGCATTTTTTGTCACTCCTCATTAAAATGTAGGCTCCGCGAGGACAGGGATTCTGGAGTGTGTGTATGGTGAGGGGTCTGCTTGTTAACTGGTGTGTCCTGAGTGAATGATCAGCACCGGGTGTACGACTCTTCCCCTGGCATCCGACTGCAGCTGGAGAAGCTCCCAAGCAGGCAGCCACCATCAGGTCGGAAGTGAGGGGTCCTGAGCTGTGGTCTCCTTGCCTCACGTGGTCATCAGGCAAAACAGGTTTGTCAGCATTAACACTGCACTCCCTGGCTGTTCATTCACACACACACCCACCTTATTGTTTGAGGCTCTTAAGAATTTAAGCAATTAAACCATTTTCCCTCTCAGTCTTAAAGTATTTGTTTCTTGAAACTTAAGCTTAATCCCTTTTTCACCCTTACACCCCTTGAAAGACAGAAAGTGCTCTAATGCCTTGGGAAAATTATCTTAAATTTGAATCAGCCCTCAATCCTGGGTGTTTGAAGCGACTCCGAGATGAGGTAGTTGGCAGGGCAGGAGGGCACTGGAGGAGGTGAAGTCGACTAGAGTGGACGCTTTCAACTGGCTAATAGCGCTTCAGTTCCAGCGATGAGGCTTAGCCCATCAAGTGGGAGGCCCTAGGAATCGGAGAGGCGCACAGTGCAAAGATATGGAGAGACCAGAAGAAAAGAGAGCAGATTAAATAAACTGGGTGAGGAGGCTTAGTGGATTGTGTCCCCTGCAATGGGACCCCTCTTCATTCTGTCCCTGTTCCGAGTTCTGACATCACTCTGCCCTGGGTCTCTGGAGTAGTCTGTGGAGTGAGTGGAGGACGTTGTGTCTCCCTGGGGTGTCCTCTGGAATTTCTGCCTGAGTGGGGCTTGGGCAACAGCCCAAGGGGGCTGGCTGGGCACTTGAAAGCTGCTTTTGCACAGCAATCACACTGCTCTTAAAATGAATATTAACTTGAAGTTCGGGGGCACTGATGGGCACAGGATGGGAGGGCTGCCCAGTGTCTGTCAGGGCCTGGCTGGTGAGGGCTGGTGGCAGGCATCTTCAGAAAGAGCTGGCCCTTCCCTTCCTTGCTGCCCCAGGCATGGGCCCCCTAGATAGCACCCCACCTTCAGTTCCAAGCACACCCTGGGGGTCTGGTGGATCCTGGCATTCTGCCCTCCACTCAGCTAGCCATGCTGTTTGATGATCTCTCAACTGCTAAGGCTCCTTGCTTGTTTGGAATCTGGTCACATACTGTGTTCTCAGAAAAGCAAACCCACATTGTCTCCTATTTCTGTCTTATTTCTACCACTGGATGGACCAAGTCAGCTAATTTTCCCTTTTGATAGATTTGCTTCAGTTCAGTAGGAGGAGCTGCTGAATCTGAGTCATCAGTACTATGAGGCGGGAGAACCCAACTTGTAATATTTCTTAAATTATACTTTAATGAAGATGCTTATTAACACTTGTAATAAGTCACAGAAAAGAAGCCCAAGCAGAGTTGTTTGAAATATCTTCCATGTTTTTTTTTTTTAAGTGTTACCAACTTAAATGGAGGTCTTAATTACAGCTCAGAAACAGGAATTCGCAATGCTGAGAATCACTTCTTGCCTGTGTCCTTGGTCACACCTGCCTCCCATGGTTCCTCTGGGGGAAGACCTGCCCCAGGACAGGCTTCCTCTCCTGCCTGAGACCCCTCCCTGCTAGCCCGTCCAGAGCACCCTTGCTATGAACCAATACTGTGTGCAGGGCTTCTGAGCTGGATAGAGAGTCCCTGGGTCTTTGGGCCTTTCTCTGGGGAAAAAAAAATACATATGTATATTCCTTGCTTCTCAGAGAAAGACCCACCTACACATATATATTTTAAAGAGGTAATGCCAAAGCAGGGTTCCCAAAATTGTGGTATGATTCAGATGTTTGCATGACAAATAAATACTTTTAACACAAAAATTGCAGTAATCTATGTTATGAGAAGATACTTGCATGAATTATAAAATGTATTCATGTGCAGAGACCTAGAGGCAGGCTGGTTGGATAATAGGACACAGTTTTAAGTCGTGATGGACTTCTTTTTTCAGTCCTGTGAGTGTATCTCACTGAGTGTAAATTTGAGGCCTCTCCTGAATGGCAGCGAGGACAGTTGGCCCTCCTAGCTTGCCTTTGACAGCCCTTCTCAGCCCCTGAGTCTGGGAGGGTGGGCAGCTCTGACTGAGGCAGGTCCCTCCTGCACCTGTATATCCTAGGTTGGCCTCAGCCACATGCCCTATGCCTGGGGGCCAAGTCTGAATCCTCTTCTTGCTCCCTCTACTGCTTGGTGAATGCTTTATGGACAGAGCAGCATTGAGTCTGATTCAGAAGAGACAGGAATCTGATGCCTGATTGAGCTGGGGACTGCTGGCACAGTCAGTTTCCCTCCTTGGGCATGGGGAATGTGTCATCCAGCAGGAGCCCTGCCCCAGGGCTCCCCTGTGGTCTCAGATGCTCCCGGGCATCTGTATGCCCTGACACCCAGGTCTGTAGCTCAGTCCAAGGGCAGGCATAGAGCAAAGGGACTGCTTTCTCTGTCTGTGTTGATTGCCTTTCCAAGGGAGCAGGGCAAGGGGACCTGATGGTCATGGATGAGGTAGAGCAAGGTTCAACGCACCACATGAAGCCCCAGCTCAGCCTGATGGAAATGTTCCCTGCTTCTTTATTGTGGGGGAGCCAACTATTACTCACAGTAGGAGGGGAGCTGAGCAGTTCTCCTTGCCTGTATTCAGTCTTTCAGAAGGAATCCTCTGAGCAGAAATAAAATGCCCCGGAGAGACAAAGGTCGGTTGGGATTGTGATTTTCAAGGAACCTGGGGAGAAAATGTTTCTGGAATACTTAGTCCTAGAGGGACATGCTGCAGCTCCAGGCTGCGAGGGCTGAGCGAGGGAGTGTGCTTTGTCTCATTAGGGAAAGTGATTCAAAAGGTGTGGACTTTGTTCTACTGAGTTAGGAGTTGGCGTTGGAAGTGTTGTCTGACATGGAAAAACACAGAGAAGAATGTTTGGAGGGATGATCCAAAGGCCAGCGGCATGTCGGTGATTTGGCAAAGCCCTTCCCCAGTACTCTAGGTTCACTCCGTCTCCAGATTCAGTTCCCAAATCCCAGACTGGGTCTGTCATCACTGTGCTCACCTGCTCTTCTAGCTCCCCACTGCTCAAGAGCACATGTTCAGGCAAACATTCCAAGTGCACACAAACACAGACATCACAGTCCCCAAACCCAGCCTGGTTAACAGTGTAGACTCTGAGGCCAGACTGCCTGGGTTTGAACTTGCCATAGCACCTACTGGCTATAAGACCTTGGGTGAATTACTTTACCTCTTTGTGTCTCAGTTTCCTCAGCTATGAAATGGGTATAGCCACAACCTACCTCCTAGAGTGGTTGTGAAAGTGGATGAATACATGCTTGCAAAGTACCTAGGACATTGCTTACTTAGGTACTTAGGTACTGAGGACATTACTTAGGTACTTAGGACATTGCTGGCTGTCAGAGAGCTTTTGGTGCGTATTAGCTATTGTTGTTATCCTCCACCTCACACATGGCTTGCTGGAGCCCCTCCCCTTCAAAGCCAACTATTCAAATTTTAAATTTCACTAGCCCTTCAAGGCCTACCTAAACTTCTGCCTTTTCTATAAAGAGGTTTTGATTTCTTGCTCCAACTGACAACTGGACATAATTATTGAATTTTTCTATTCATACCTGTCTTATAGCCCATTGCCTATTTGTCCCCCTCTCCTCTCTGCCCCTCTGCCCTCCAAGGCCTGAGGCCGACTGTGGGCCCCCGAACGGTCAGCAGTCCCTTACTTCATTCCCTTTCCTGCAGAGGAAGGGGCCACCAGCCCTTGCTGGTTGCCTGCTTCTGCACTTGGCACCTCACTGCTTCCCTTCCTTCTGCCCTTTTCTGCTCTCCTGTCCCTGGCCGCCCCCCAGTCTCCCTGTTTCTCTTTTTGTCTTCCCGTCTTTCCCTCTCTTCCTTTTTTATTCTCCTTATTTCTCTGACCTCCCCCACCTCTCTCTTAATGAGAACTTTCACACATCATATTGATTTGGAGTTTTAAAAAGGCAGCATTGATTTTTCTGGGGGACTTTTCATGATCTTATTTTTAAATGTAGGAGGAAAGCTGTTTCAAAAGCTGTTAACTTTGTTCTATTGCATTAGGAGTCGATGTTGGAAATTCTTTTCCAGAGACTCAGAGACCTTAGGGACCTCTGATGCCCCATCTGATGAGCTGGGGGTCAGGGCTGCCCTCCCTTTCCCAGGTCCAAGTCTGGTGGCAGAGAGTGCTGCCCAGGGGGAGGCCTTGCACACTGGCCTGGATTTGAGGATAAAGCTAAAGACCATGTATAGGGGGTGAGCAAAGACAGAGCAGATATACTTTAGGCCATGTGGGTGAGGGGCAGGCTGGGGAAGAACAGTGGTGGGATTTTGCTGGTGAGGCCACGTCTCCTGCTGCTCTGAAATCAGAAACAGGTTACTGGGACTGTCTTGTCTCTCCCCACCTGCAGCACAT
This sequence comes from Desmodus rotundus, assembly GCF_022682495.2. Classification (NCBI taxonomy): domain Eukaryota; kingdom Metazoa; phylum Chordata; class Mammalia; order Chiroptera; family Phyllostomidae; genus Desmodus; species Desmodus rotundus. The sequence continues at coordinate 104,503,478 of NC_071394.1, read as the reverse complement.
GTGGGTCCCACACCCTTGCTGCGTGCCTGACCCTATGCTGAGGGCTTTGTCAACATCATCTCATTTAATCCTCCCAGTAACCTCAAGAGCAGGTCATATATATCATTTACATTTCACTTTATGAGTATGGTGAAATTATAGAAATAGATTAAAGTTAGCAAAGGGAAGTGGGTTAAAAAGACCCAACTATTTGCTAAGATGGAATAATAGAAAGATCTAAGAGGGCAGAATGAAAGGAGAAGATATGTGTTGCCACCAGAGGATACGTGTTCACACATGTAGGCTGCATTAAATTTCTTTTGGGAATGAGGCTGGAGGTATACATACCAACAGAAGCAAGTGAATGGATGAGGATACTTGATGCAGGGAAAAGAAAGGCTGGGAAGTAAGATGATCTTTAGCTGATAAACTGATGCTCTAGATCAGGGGTCTCCAACCCCCAGAACAGTACCCAGTCTAAGGCCTGTTAGGAACCTGAGTTCTACCACCTGTTCACCCTCCCAATGCCCGCCACCCCTCCCATTCTCCCCCATTGTCTTCCACGAAACCAGTCCATGGTGCCAAAAAGGTTGGGGACCACTGCTCTAGATGGACTTGTGGGTTGTTGTCAGGTCTGCTTGCCCCCCATCCCCTTTACTTTCTGCAGCCATGAACTATGACCACCCCTCCCCCATGTGAGTTCAAAGCTTTGCTGGGTCAATGCAGCAGTTTCTCTGAGCACTGCAGCCTGGCAACCCCCTGACAAATGCAGAACAACTTCCTCCCCTGGCTCAGTAGATATGACTCTGGGCGGAGCCAGTTCACAGGGAAGTTGAAAGGTGATCAAACCATCCTGAGATGACATGGAACCTCAGGCCTGCTTGCTAACTCCCATATTGTCTAGATTTTGTTGCAGAACAATTTTGCACCCCTTTTTGTGGGGCTAACTTCTAATTTTTGGGATTTCAGCTTAAGGGTCACTTTCTCAGAAGTCACTGTCTCCTCTTTGGGTATCTATAACACTCCTAATGACCCAGGCATTTCTTTTGTCCTATCGCATGTACTTCCCTAAAATCCTCTTCTGCAAAATTGCCTTCTACAACAATAGTGCTCTGGGGAAAGAAAGGTTGGGTTTGCTCCTCAACACTTGTGGAACTTTGTAGCCAAAGCTGTGAGAAGGCAACAATGCTGATAAAAAGAAGTCTCTTCCAACCTTTGTACCCAGCCTCCCAGTAGGTGGGTACTTTGTAGGCTTGAACCCTGGGACACTGCCTCCTCCTTGGAAATGTAGGCCCTGGAGGGCACTGACTTCTAGTTGAGACCCAGTGTATCAAAATTAAAAATCTGAAACTTCCTTGTGGATGTTTTAACCTGGCAGAAATGTCTTTGTAGCTTCTCCATCTACAGTCCCACCCTCATAGTTTAACAGCGTGAAGGAGGAGAGGTGCTTGAGTCTGCTAACAGCCACAGCTTCCGTGAAAGGAAGCACTTGTGTAGACTTAGCTGTGCTTGTCAAAGGTGCTGTTGCAGAGCCAGGGGGATGTGGAAGAGATTGCCTCAGAAATTGCCCAGAGCAAAGCTGTGCTCTGGGGAGGGGCGGGAGGGGCCAGCAGGAAATTTATCCTGGGCAGAATGGCTCCTGCATCCTGCATCCCGCATCCTGCATCCTGTTAATAATACCTCTGGGGCCCACGCTGTGGTGATTCCCCCCAAATATTAATACCTGTTCCCTCATTTTCAAGCTTTCTTTTCGGGGAAGATAGCAAGGCTCAGAATGTTTCTGATAGACTCCCTTTCAGGAACTAGGGCACGCTCTTGTCCCTTTCCCTCCCAAGTCCTCTACCCATTTCTCACCATCATTCCAAGCACATTCAGAATTCCAGGGTTGTAGTTTACCTTGGGCCCCCCAATTTGTTCCTGGGGTGAGATGCCCAGTTTTGTTTTGTATGGGGAGTGCTCCCCACCAGGTTCATTTTCTGTGATGCTCCCTGCTCACTCTCCCCTCCACCTTCTAGATGCTTCTCCCTCTCACCCCACCCTGGGAAGAATGAGTTTTCCATTCTCTTGAGATGCCTCCGCTGCTCCTTGGGTTGTCCATAGGAGGTATAAGGGTAGAGACCTGACACCAGGGAACATGGGAAACCATCAGGGCTGGGAACAGCCTTGGGCTCTGCTCAAATGGCTCCTCTGTCCTTGGTCCTTAGCCATCCCTGTCAGGTCCCACACAAAGGCACCTGAGCAGCTCTTGTTTCCCTATTTCTGAAGCTTTGGGAACATTGACTACAGTGGCATTTGTCACACTGTACTGGCAGAGTGTTCCTTCTCCTGGGCTTCCCGCGAGACTGTGAGCTCTCTGAGGGCAGGACAGCCCCCAGGTCACCTCTGTGGCTCCTCGCCTGGCCCAGTGCACGTATTACAAGGACTGATTACACATCTGTTGAATGAATGAATGAATGAATGAATGAGTGAGTGAATGAATGAGAGTGCTGTGGGAGCTACAAAATAATGTGAGAGGTGGTGAACAATGCTGCCATCTGGCTTCAGAGGAGTAATATAGAACCAGCCTTCTTGGGTTTCTGCTCCCAACATGCTGGCCCCATGGAGAGTGAGGCCAGGGGTCTTGGTCCTGGCCTCCCATGACATCGGTTTGTTACAGTCCCCAAGGAAACAAAACAAAGATGTTGGAGGATTTTTCTTCAGGGAAAGAAATATTCTCAATTTATATTTAGAATGGTACAGTATCTTCTTCCTTACAATTTGACTGACAGAAGAAGTGTACTTAAGCTATTTTTAACTTGGAATCTTAGGAAGAAATCTAGTAATTAGATCTTTGTGGAAGCTATTGTGTAATTTTAAAACTTTGATAAAGGTGCATGTTTAAAGAAAGAAAGAAAAAGAAACAGTAGATTGATGTGTTTCAGTTTTCTCTGCAACTTTAGACTTTTGTTCCAGAGGAACCCACCGTCTTCAGAGAGGGGCAGCCAGGCGTGTCTGTGTCTGTGTGTGTGTGTGTGCAACTCACTCCCTTCTCCATACATAGCTTAGGGTTCCATTTTTGCCTCAAATAAATTTGAGGAAGGCCCCCTTTCACTCTACTGACAGCAGCAAGGAGCGTTGGTACAGGGCATGGCAGGCCACACTATTTTGTCGTTTCTTCTTTTAACAATCTTACAAGGACATTAGTGTTATGATCATTATTATTCCTGTTTTGCAGAAGTGAATGTGGAATCAAGAGTGGCTGAGTGACCAGCCCAAGACCGTCTAGTCAGTGCGTGGGTATAGATGGTGTTTGAGCCCAGATCTTCTCTCCCTAAATCATATGTTCTTTTTCGCTGTTACTCTGATGCCTGAATGCAAAAGTCATTTAGTTTATCTTCACATTGCACTGCTGGGACCTCCACTGGGAGACTTGTGTTTTGGTTACCCACTGCTGCATAACAAATCACCTTTTTACTCTATTTTACTCCTCTGAATGAATTCATTCATTTAATATCAGCCATTTTCATTATGCTCACAGATTCTCTGGATCAGAACTTTGGACAGGGCACAGGAGGGACGGGTTGCCTCTGCTGGGTTATGGCAGAGGCCTCAGCTGGGAGATTTGAATGTCTGGGAGATACCATCATCTGGAGCCTTCTTCACTCACCTGTCTGGCATATTCGTGGGCTGGGATGATTAGAGGCAGAACCAGCTACACGTTCTGGAAACTGGGGAGCCATACAGGAGTTCTCTCCATGTGGCTTGAGCTTCTCCATAATGTGGGAAACACAGGACTTCTTACATGGTGGTTCAAGGATCCAAGGGAGACTGTCTGAGAGGGGAAGACAGAAGCTACATGGCTTTTATAGTCTCAGGAGTCATACATCATCACTTCCACCATACCTCACTGGTCAAAGAAGTCACAAGCCCAACCAGATTCAAGAAGAATTGACATTGGACCCCACCCCTCCAATGAGAGGAGTGTCAAGTTTTTACACCCATGTTTTTAAAATTACAATAGACAATTTTTCTTCGACGAAATTGATCTAGTTTCTGTGTAACCTCTAGAAAGACTTGCTAGCTATAGACTCTGGTAATACCTGGAAATACCACTTACATGAGAAGACAGATCTTCCAGATTGTCCAATTAGTTTTTCCTGGTAGCACCAGGTCAGAGGAGAGTCAGGTGCCTTGCCATCCTCTGCTGGGGGTAAACACTCAGTGCATGTAAGGTGGATTATCAGGCACCATGCTAAGACAGGGGCTTAAGTATTTTATGGTTGGAGGATTCTCTGCTTGCTGTTCATAAGCCACAATACTGCATCACTTTGGAGGGAACCCTTGGGAGTATAGGGATTGAGAATGTCTCTGAGAGAAGAGAGGATGAAGAGAAAACTTCCTGGAAATTCAAAACTCTCTATCCATGAGCTCCAAGGGTTCCCCTCCATCAAAGCTGGGCCAGGTTGATGAGCATAGGACAGGCAGGGTATCAGACCTTGCAAGGTCATCCTCATTGTGCTAAGCCATCACTGACACATTAGGGCTTCCTGGGACACATGGTGACCAACTTCTTTATTCTTGGTAGTCAAAATTGACCCCAAATGACCTTTTGTATCTCATATTCCACATGGTGGTCCTCTCACCAGCACTCCAGCCACACCAGATTTTGTCATGAGATTGTGCTTGTACCTGTCAGTATAAGCTAGGTTATATTGCAGTAACAAACAGTTCCCAAACCTTAGTGGCTCAAAACAACACAGGTTTATTTGCCCTCAAAATGCATGTTCATCACCATCATGGGTTGGCAAGGGCTCTGTTTCATGCCATTGGAAGTCATCTGTCAGAGGGAGAGGGAACTGGTGGGTCCTGCACTGACAATTAAATGCCCTGGTTTGGAAGTGACACACATCATTTCTATTTACAACTCATTGGCCAGCACTAAATTCATGGCCTCACCCCACCTCAAAAGGGTCAGGAAATGCAATCCCACCCTGCCCCTGGAACACAGGCAGCTGGGGGAAAATGACAAATCACCCTGGTTGCTATGTGCCTGTCATAATGCTCTCCTTAAATCAGTATCTCTGTGCCCCCCCTTTGGATGCCCTTTTCTTCTCTACATTTTCATTCATGCATACATGCCTGTGTGCAACCATCCACCAGTCCACCTACCTAACGTTTAGTGAGCACCTGTACTGCGCCAGGTGTGACACAGTCACAAGGTGCTAGGCACATGAAGGTGAAAGTTTGTCTGGAGAAGTCCATAATCTTATTGGATTTGCTCAAAATCTATGCAACCTTTTCAGGCCATATAGGTAGACTCTCCATGAAGACAGCCAGTATTACAGGATCCTTTCTCAATAATATGTCACTGATGGTTAAGCATGATAATAACTATTATTTCATTATTACTGAACCCTTACAAGAAGCCAGACTTTGCGAAGAGTTCAATTTAACCCCCACTGTAGTTTTGAGTGGTTGGCTCTATTATGCCCATTTACAAGTGAGTAAATTTAGCTTTAAAGGGGCTAAGCTACTTGTCCAAGGTCACACAGCTCCAACTAGGCAGAGGTGAAGTTTAAATTTGGGCTGAGTCCAGGTCCTTACTCTTTGACGGGTACATTACTTATCTTTAATGCTTATGCATTTTTTTTTTAATCAGAGACCTGGAAACAATAATCAAAGATTATTCTCTGCTGTTGTTACTATGAGCATTTAGAAGGCAGGGATCACTTCCAGTGATTTCTGATTGATTCCTTTTTGATAATGAATGAAGTAGGGAATGAAAGGAAGAGAGAACAGGAGCTGGAAAGAGGGAAGAAAGAAACAAAGGAAGAGAGGAGGGAGGGGAGTTGATTCTTTTCACATGGAACGAAAGATTGACAGCAGGGTGGCTGCGTGGCGTGTCTGAAGGCAGCAAATGCTCTGATCCCACAGAAAGGAGTTCTGTAAATGGGTAGAGCTGCTCTCGCAATGCAATCATAAGCTCCGTCCCCCAGTCTACCAGTTCTGTGCCTCAGCGCATCTCATTACCGCTGAAGAGGTTCTTCAGTCTACCACGTCTGAACTGACGACAATTAAATACACAGATGTATTCCTCCTCACTCGGCTGCTGAAAAGGAAATATTTTTGAAAATATGACAACTCAGTATCACAGCTCAGAGAAACTGGAGGAAGGAAGAAAGGGCTACAAAGAAGGCATTAAACAGAATTTTTAAAGGTCACTCTTTGATTTTGTGTGTTACTTTCTAAAGTGGTATTTTGAGATTAAGGGGAAAAAAACCTGTGAATATAACAATTACAACTGTGCAGTTAAATAATGGGTTACATCAGGGATCAACAATGGCCAGTGAGGCCTGAACGCATTGGCCTTTTCTGCAGCCTGGCCCCGGGTGCTGGGCCCAATTTGTTTTCCACGATTGCTCTGTCTTTATCAAAAGAACAATCTGCAGTGCCCTGCTGTTCTTATCTGGTGCCGGAGCCTTCGACTGTGTCCTAGGTATCAATATAAGGCTTGGGTTAACCTAGATTCCTTTAATGCAGCTTCTCGATGTTTTAATAAAAAGGCTCCCCTTCGTGTCTTTCAATCTCTATCCTGCAGGATCAAATTGCTTTGTTCAGTGTTTACTCCTTCATCAGGGAGTGTGCATGTGTGCTCTTGTATATACGTGTATGCCCCTCTATGTCTGTGTGTGTGCCCCGTATATGATATGTATCTGTGCCCCTGTGTGTGTGTGCACATGCATGTGCATGGCCACTCACATATTAGTGACTACTGTGTTGGCAACTTTCATCTAGAGATAATGTGTAAGTGCCTAATTGCATTTGCTATTTAGCAATTAACCACTTGCAGGTGTAACTAGTTGTGAGCACAGTTCTACATGTGTGACTAATTGCAGGTGTAAAATATTCACCTCTTCAGTTCCCTTCATGGCTCAGTGGGGCTCAATGTTAATTCTCCCTCACGATCTCAGTTCAGACATATCTTATGGCCAGAGAATCTCCTCGAGAAACAGGCCATGGAGGGAGTGGGGTGGGAAAGCATTTTAGCAAGAAGGGATATGGAGGTGAAGGGGGGAGCAGGACAGAGTTCTGGGGAGACTGCATGGAGTCAGAAGCTTAGATGGTGAGCTGCTTCTCCACCATGCTGCCCAAACAAAACAGAAGATCATTTGGGTTCTTGGGCTGTAGAACTTCCATAGCAGGGGCCTGGTGCCTCCTCTGGTGAAGGCCTCTGGGAAGGGCCTTGTTTCTCTGAAGGGCCTGCGGTGAGCAGCTCCCTATCCCAGGTCACTTTGCCCAGGCAATGATCAAACCCAAGACAGAAGTAGTGGTTGGAAGTCTGGACAAGTATTCAGGAAGCTTGCATCCCTCTGTGGTATTGCTACCATACTATGTGACAGTTACATTTTTGTCCTCAGCAATTCATCCACAAAGTGAGAGTGACCTTCCTCCCCACCTTTCTGGTGGGCCCTCAGCATGTCTTGTAGGTCAGGTCATTGTGATTTCAGCTGTGGACTTGCCTGGTGAAGAATAAATACTGTGTCCTGCAAGGGAGCGGGGACTCTGGGTGGCCATAGGGGGTTTCTTACATGCATTGCGTTCATGTTAAAAATCTCCAAAGGGGTCAAGGGGTTGGAGAAGGAGTGGAATGAAACTGCTGGTCCTGAACTTGACTGGCTGTGGCTGAGCCTCTGTCTCACTGCCAGTTGAAACCAAAGGCCTGGGAACAGCCTGAGATGACCCTGAGGAGGGCAAGGATCCATCCTCCCGGTGGCCCCCAGCTGTGAGCTTCCCTGAAGCAGGGGCTTTCTTCCCCTCCCCACTGAGGAACCTCAACCTTGTAGACAGACAGTGACCCTGACAGCAGCCTTCAGAGAGGCCCTCTCCACAGGTCAAGGCCTAGAGGAGCGGGGGCTTCAGGGAGGCCAGAAATGGGAGAAGGCAGAGTCTAAAGGAAGAATAAGGGCCAAGAATTGTCAGGGGCCTCATCAGAGGGTAGCAGGCAACAGAATAGAGTTTTAGCTCTTTAAGAAGCCTCTTTGGAAGGTCTTGGAGGGGATCAGCCACTTCAGGCCCCAGAGATGGAAGGGCCTTCACCCAGAGCTCCAGGGAGCTCAGAGCTCCCACCCAAGGGCCTGTGCTGGGCCACTCTTGCCACGTTAGCGGCCTCACAGCAGATCCAGGCATGTGTTTCCTGGGGTGATGGTGTACTGTGGGGTGGGGTGTGCTACAAAAGGAGGGTGTTGGGGGGGGGCCTGAGGCCAAAGGAGAAATGAGATGGCAGAGGGAGGACAGTCATGTCACACTCCACCTTGTGGCCAGGGTGAGGGAGCTTGGGTGTCTATAATGGAGGATGTGGAGCCTGGTAGGACCTCATGGAGTTTGTGATTCCTAAAGTTTACTCCAAGGGGAAGCTGGATCTCTGTGGACTACCACCCTCATATCACATTTTCAGTTAGGTCCTTTTTTGTCACATGATGAACTTGACTTTCCTGTCCTGACCCCTGGGCTCCTATTCTGGGCCACTTTCAGTAGACTACCCTACAAGACTTAACTTGATCCCTGGGACCCTTGGTCTGCCCCTGGGTGCAGGTCATTGGAGTTCACCAGAGCAATTAAAGATGGCTTCCTGTTGGAATTGAGTTAAGCTGGCCTTTTATGCCTTATTTCACCAGAGATTTGAAAGTTCTTGAAAAATAGGAAAGACTTTCCTATATGTACTTCACCACTTGCTACTTGTGCCTCGGATATATCCTCTATAAAATGGGATGATAAAGAACCTATTTAACAGTGTTGTAGGGAGGATTAATTGAAATGAGTAAAATATTCATTGTGTTAATTAGAACAGCAAATTCTCACTAAATATTAGCATTCAAGTTATTGGTGTTATTGTTTTCATTACTACTTTTACTTTACAGAGGCTCCTTTTTTCCAAAAATACCTACCCCTTGTCCAGGATGGCTTAGGGTCAGTGCTAGCCGATGGCTCTGGATGCCACGACCCCATACTTCTGAGGTTTGTGTGTTTCAAGCCTGAATCATAGGCTTATTCATGACAGCAAATGGCTTTAGGGACTGCTGGGAAGCCTCTGGTCAGGAGTGACACCCATTTCCAGCCAAGCAGAAAATGTGTTTGCCCAGAATATGGCCATTACACACAGATTTCACTACCAACAACTCAAGAATGAGATGCAAATAAGGAAGTCTGTATTTTGCCTATTGCTTTAGATTATAAATTCAGGCTTAACACATCAGGTCAGGGTGTGATGATTCAAATGCCAACCCTTCTGCCTGATCCCATCATCATGGGGAATGACTGTTTCCCAGATAATTAAAGAGTGTGAGTACCAGGAGAATCCATCATGATTATTCCATGAAACCATCTTTTTCCTTTGGGAAAAGTGGTAACAGACTGTTCAGCAAATTTAGTCAGAGTTCAGCTAACTCAGGGTGCTTTACTTCTTACATACTTTCTTTTAAGTCATCCCTGCCAAGTGCAATATAGCATACAGGAGGCTTTCTTAATTGTCAGTCCCCACAAATAGGCATAAGCATTCACGTGTGTCCCTGTGCTCGGCGTTGGGCATCCCAGCCCACATGCAGCTGATTCCAGACTTCGGTGAGAGCACCTGGAAACACCCAATGAGGCCGTGATCTAACGTACCCATCTGGGAAATGGAGGCCTGGGGCAGAGAATTCTGATTTTGGGGGTCATATTGGACAATGTAGGCTTTGGCCCATGGGCTTTGGGCCAAAAATGACCCCTCCAAATATCAGGTTACTAATAAAAGCTTTCCATTAAGAATACACACACACGGCCCAAATGAAAACAAGAAAGCTGCTTTCCATTACAGTAGCACGTCATTGTTAGAAGGTCGGTTTAACACCAAAAATCCTTTTAAAGAAAAAGGAAGGGATTCCTTTGTCTTTAACATAGTGTGTGCCATCACCATCCTAGAACTGCCTAACTGTGCGTTTCTGAAAATAAAAGGAAAAATGATATAGTCTCAGAATTTAAACATTAAAGAATTTAACCTTTATAAAAATATTTGTGAAAATTTAGTCTTTGTGAAAATCTTACTAATCACATTTATGCCTCTAGCATTTATACGGCTTTCTGAATTCTGGCAGATTCAGTCGTGGGAAGGGCTGGTCTGACCTGATCATAAAATGAAGGACATTCCCTTTCTCACCTCATATGACTCCTCAAAACCCTTTTAATCATGAAACATTGGATGCTCAGTGTTTTAATAACAACTATATCGATACTAATAATTATCACTAACATTCACTAAGCGTGTAGTGTGTATGGGCACTATTCTACCTAAGTAGATTACATGTATTAGTGATTTTAATTATCACAATGTTAGGGACTGAATTGTATCCTCACTAAACTCACATGCAGAAGCTCTAACCTCCAATGGGACTCTATCTAGAGAGAGAGGGCCTTTAAGAAGGTGATTAAGGTTCATCGGGTGGGGCTTTAATCCAATAGGATCAATGTCCTTATAAGAAGAGGTACAGATGCCAGAGCTCTCCCCCCACACACACCCCCACACAGAAGAAAGGCAATATGAGGACACGGTGAGAAGGCCATCTGCAAGCTGAGGAGAGAGCTCTCACCAGAAACCAACCCTGCTGGCACCTTGCTCTTAGACTTCCAGCCTCCATAACTGTGAGAAATAATTTTCTGTTGTTTGGGCTGCCAGTCTGGTATTTTGTTATGGCAGGCTGAGCAGACTAATGCAAGAGCACTTTGGAGGTTGTACTTTCGCAGCTCCATTTTGGCCAGAAGGGCTTTGATTCCCGGAGTTGTGACTAGCTTGTCCGAGGTCAAACAGAAATTGTGGAGCTTGGCCTTGTTCCAGAGTCTGAGCTGGTATCCATTAAGGACCCTGCCTTCCACTGAGATTGGAGGGAGGCCCAAGTCCTTGCTCGTCAGTCTGAGCCACAGCACAGGGCTCTGTGTTGTGAAAGGCCTGCCAGCCCAGCTGTCTGTTATGGTAGAAAGAGAATGAATATAAAGTCCTGGGCTCTGAGCTGGGCACATAGTAGGCAAGAGCTCAAGAGATGCCAATGGGATTTGAGCAAATAAATGAATAGTACATTGTCATTGCCTTGTTCTCAGCTTAGTGTGTGTAACCAGAGTTCTAGAATAGCCTAACTATATTTTTTTTCAAAGAAGAGCAGTTAGCCTCATAAAATGAGTACACATAAGCAGAACAAATCACTGTTAGGTTATAAATTGTATCTTGAAGTGCTAACTGCCCTAATAAGAGCAACTACAGTAAGTGAATGCACCATTAGACTGAAAACAGAACTATCAATACAAGAAGATGCCCTTCCCCTCGTCCTCCTGCTTATGGCTAATGGATAGTAGCTGGGGTAGCCATGACAGATACACAGTACAATTATTCAGGTATCCATATCCACGTGGTTTTTATTTGTGTTACTTACAGGGATTTGTGTGTACAGTAATCCCTTCCCAAGCCCTGGTTCTCTTTTTATGAAATTCCGGTACTCTTGGATTTGTTTCTGTATACTTTGAGGATTTCTGTTTCAGGATACTCAGGTTTGGAGTCAGTGCTGTTGGGGATAATTTAGAGGACTGGGTAGGTGGTAGGAGAAAAGAGAGGATGGGTGAAAGGCAGAGCAGTGGGAAATGCTTCACAATGCAGTGTGATGGAAATGTGAAGGATGCAGTGGGAAGGAAGAAAGGAAGGGAGGGAGGGAGGGAGGGAGAGAGGGAGGGAGAAGTGGAGGAACAAACGGAGGATGTATCCGCACCTGGAATGCCTCCCTATGTCTAAGTCGGTTCTCGGAAGGTGACTGAGATGTGGCTGACCTGCGATCTGGGTTCTAGAGCAAGGGCTGAGAAGCTCTGGCTGTCTATCCGGCCATGTTTGTAAGGGGACTGAGAAATGAGACAGCTATAAAGCTCTTCTGCGTTAACTAAATGAAGATTCCTGAAAGTATATCAAACTCCCTGAGTACTTTGTGTTTCTGGCACCCCAGTGGTTGCAATGAGACAGGGTCCAAGTAGCAGGTGGCATAAATAAACAAAGCTCTGAATATTTGATTGGAGGACATGCGAGGGGGAAATTGTGAAGTAGTGTGTGCATTGCACCAGAACGGGAAGATTACAAATGTCTTTCCAAAACTGGAGAGGGAGATTCTGAAACTGTTTTAGCAAACAGAGGTTAGTAAATGGGCAGTGCAAACATGGAAATCATAATTATTACTTTAACTTCCTCAACATGTTATTGATGTTTTGTGTGTGACATCCTTATTTTTTGAAAAGCTTTTTGTTTTTATTAAAATCACACATTTCTATTAACATTTCAGAGAAGCAAACAAAAAAGGTTAATGAGGAAAGTGAAAAATGACTAAAAAAATCCAGAAACTACTGTGGTTAAATTTAGGTCAACACCACTTTCAATGTGTCTCTATAATCTATCTTCACTATAACTAGAAAGATAGATGGAGAGTCAGAACTAATTTTAGAAAAATGTGATCATGGAATTCTTTAAAACATTCATTTAATTTTGTTTAAATATAACTGAAGAAAAAGAAACTACTGTAAAATGGAGGGAATGGCTACATTTGATAAATGTTTCTTCACCACAAAATATATAATTTCCTGAAAGATCCTCTTAAGATTAAGAAAGAATATTATAAAAACAATGAGATTTGAATCATTATTCTGAACTTTACATTTCAATCTTAAATAGTGTTAATTAACCCCTTGCTCTGAAAGATGAGGAAATTGATGTATACTTTGTTCTATTTCCTTCCATTTCCCTGTCTCCTAGTTTTTGTTGATTTTTTAAAATTATTTTTTAAATTTTAAGCTTTATAATAATTTCAGTGTTTTAGTTTTATTTCTATATTTAAAAGACTGTAAGGACTCCTGGTCGCTTCATCACAATTTCTCCACGCTAGAATCGTTATTTTGATCCATCTCTTGGTTGGTCTAATTTCATTATGAAGTAATCTTTCCCCCAGAAGGATTCTCCATCACCGGTGGTTCTGCATTCATGAGAACATCTGCCTGTGAATGTCACTGTAGACAAGTCTGTGGGTAGCTTATGCTTCCCTTTAGAGGTGCCTTGCTGGTTCTGTTTGCTGGCTGAATAATACTTCTCTATCTTTGAAATTCGCAATTTCATGAGACTTTGCCTTTGCCCTGGCTGATTATTGCCTCCCTTTTAAGATTTGTTTTTCTGTTAGCTCTCTGAAAACCCTTTTTGTTTTCTGTTGTTTTGTTTTGTTTTGTTTTTGGCCTTGGCCTCTAATTTAGGGTTACCAATTGCCCTCCATAGATTATTTGAGCCTTTTCATTATTGATCATTTATTTTTTATGTATTTACTCCATGTTAGTGGTTCGATCTTAAACTCTATCAGTTCTGTAGCCATTTATTTACTTATTTATTTAATAATGTTGTTATTTTGGTGTATAACTTGTCTCTTTAACTCTGCAATCCTCCTTTCTAATTTTATTCCATTGTTTCATCATCTGGTTTTGAGTTTTTGTATTATTGAATTCTTCTCAAAATAAATCCTTATGGGTAATTTTCTTCTTTCTTGGACTATAATTTCTTCCATACTGACTTCTTTTCTGTTTTTTTTTAAATGCTGTGTTTTTATATTTCTTTCTTATTTTTTTCATGCAATTGGTAATGGGTTGGCATGTTTGCTCTGCTGTTAGTTTCTGTTTATATTGTTTCCACTGAATAAGGGCAGCTCTGTGTGTGGAACGCTTCTCCCTGACTCTCTGCTCACTGTGCCTGAGGCACAGCCGAGCTATAGTCTGAGCTCTGGGTTATTTCTTCTCACCACCTTGCTGTACCTGGGGGAGGTGGGCAGCTCAGCTGGGTCTGTGCTCATCTTGATGGAGGTACTGTGTTCCCTCTGTTTGGGATTTTGTTAATGTTTCCAACCAGGGCTTGTCTTCCTTGAGTTTGCGGGGGTGGTGGTGGTGGTAGAACCTTGGCCTTTGAATTGTTTCCCTGCTTCTGAGTGGAGCCCTGTAGCTTCTCTGTCTGTAAGGATGTCAGCCCTGAAAAGACAAAAATTTTTTAAAAGTACCCTTTCAGCTTGCTCCTTTCCAGCCTTTCACAAGAGGGTATGGAGAGAGATTTCTTAGAACCCTAACTCACCAGTTGGGCTGGTCTCCCTGCCTCACCCCTAACTCCACTGCAAACCACGTTCCCCTTGCTGGCCACCCCTACTAGGGCCCTACTTTTGGTTCCTTCCCACATTCTTTTCCAACTTGAGACCTTGCCAGTATTGATCTTCTGTGCAGATGCCTCCTCCCTCTCCTCTGTGCTCATTCCCTAAGTCAGATCTCAGCTCAGATGTCTCATCCTCATGGAGACCTCCCGGAGCCCTTGCATGAGGCCAGGCCCGGTCCGGTGTGTGCATGCCCAGATCCCTTCTTTCTGCCGTGAAACTTTTTCAGGACTTTCCATTGACGGATAAGTTTAGAAGCAGACCTGTTTCTGCCACTGTTAATTTCATTACTCCCTTCGCCCCGTGACTCTCTCAGCCTCCACTTTTTCTGGCTGCATTTCAGAAACTTGAATCCTAGGTCATCTGTAAAGGAAAACTGGGTTTCCTTTTTAATTTTTGTAAAGGTCACACTGTCAACAAGCTCAATGTTGGGACCTAAAATTAGACACTGTGGCTGTAGAAGCCTATGATGATACGTGGTGCTGAGACACCAGCCCAGCACCTGAGGGGGTGGTCCGGGGAGCCAGTGGGCTGCCCTGGGATGCAGATAGAGGCCTGCAATCTGCTCTCAGGACCTGGCTCTATAGGAATCTCTCACCTTTAGCTGAAAGTTTATGGGAGCTTGGTGATGCCTCTGAGAGAGGCAGCCCTGCTAGCTCTCTGTGAGCAAATGACGGGTGCATGCTTCAAACTTCCCTCGGGTCCCAGGACGACATTGCCCAAGGTTCCAGTCAGTGTGGTGAAAGCAAGTCTGTTTGTGTTTTTTGTCTCCTGAGACAAAGACGTTAAACCAAGACAAACACTTCACAAGTATCAGTTGGGCATCTCCTAGGTGCCAGGCACTGTTGGAATCATTTGAGCACGAGCACAGCACAACCCTTCCGTAGTGGAGGGATCTTTCTAGGGCTTGGGCTGCCATGGTAAATGCCCATAAATCCCTTGGGCTCACAGCCGGGGCAGTTGCTTCCTACAGCAAGCAGAGTAGAGAGTCAGCTGGAGGCAGGGTGCCGTTTTTTACCATGTTATAACCCTCCAAGATGAGAGCTTCCAGAGGGCAACACTTGTCTCATTCATCTCTCCACCTGCAGTGAGACAGTAAATGGACCGGAATTTCACAGGCCCTCTTCCTCCCTCTCTCTCTTCCCTGATCGCTCAAATCCCATCCCTCCTGACCTATCCCACACTGGCCTCCTGTTATTGTGGCCTCTGAATGGCACATGATAAGGGCGGTGCTTCCAGGCCCATCTGTAGATTTTTACTTCTTGTTTCTCACCAGCATTTGAGGCTGACCGGTGGACTCCCCGCTACCCCATTCCACCAGCCCCTGGCCCGGTACATACAAGTCACCATCCTCATGTCCTTTTCTGAAAGCCTCTCCACAGATGACACTTGTTCACCACAGGCATCTTGAGGTCCAGAATAATGCCTGCCTGGCCAGAAGGGGGCTGTCCTGGTCCCCCACTGCCAGGTTGCCTGTCTACAGTTCTTGCTCTGTCTGTCTCTTTCAGAGCTGCAGCAGCACAGACTGACAGCTGCTGTGGCTGCCAAAGCACAGCCTGGGAAGCCATCCAGTCTCATCCCAACACCAGGAGAGCCAGACCTGGGGAAACGGATAGATCTAATCCTGGCCTTGCAGGGGACAGCTAAATTGTCAAGCAGCACACTAATCGGGGCTGCTGACTGCACAGGTATCTCTGGGTTATAAATGCCCAGCTCCAGAGAGCCTCCTAAGTCACATAGAGGACAACTTTATGATCCAGAAAGTAAAGAACTGGAACAAGATCAGCTTGTGACAGGGAGCAATTGATCGGGATGGGAGAGAGCTTGGCCCTGGCGCTCAGAACTCCATAAACCATCAGAACTCAGTGCCTCCTGAGAGGATACACACTGACCATAGTACTGGGAGCCCAGGAAACTGGGTGAGAGCTCTGAAGGGAGGTAGCATTGACCTGGAACACAGATGGGGACTGGGATTCCCCATACCACCCCGGTTTGTTTCTCTCATCACTCTCAGAATCATCATCTTCTAATTCTGATCAGGAGCCTCTCCTGTGGAAAAGCCTTCAATGGCTCCTCCAGCCCCCTAAGAGTCAGACCATACTCCTGAGCATGGTACTCAGGGTGCTGCAGAATCCTGGGTTTGATGAGCTTTCCAGCCTCACCCAAGTCTTAACCAGGTTTCTGATTCTACGCTGTAGCCACATTTACTGTCTTGGGTTTCCCCAGCTGTAACACACATCCCTACCTCTGGGCCTTTGTACAAGCCATTGATTCCTTTTACCTTGAAGGCCATTGTTAAGGTGGGCAGGGATATTCCCCTGGCAACCTAAGCCCGCCCCTTATCCTATCAAAGATGTCAGAATATCAGGATGGGTGGGGATATCCGACTGACAGCCAGAGCCCGAGGGGAACCACCAATGATGGATCTTGGCTTTGTTCCATCCCTAGCCCTAGACCAATCCCTAGCCCTCGAGGGGAGCCAATCAGAATTTTGGTGTATAAAGCCCTGCCATATTTGCTGCTTGTGGCGACTTCTTCCAGGGGCCTGCGCAGCCGGCTGGAGAATTTCGTCCGGGAACGCAAACCCCAAATAAAGCTTTGTACTGCCTAATTTTGTGGTTGATTGGCTTTATTCTTGGCGGAGCCTAAAAAATCCTTTCAGCCATCCTTCCCCACCTTCTTTTCATTTAGATTTCTTTCACAGGTGCTACAGGTTTTAGCCCAGATGCCGCCTCTTCCGGGAAGCTCTCCAGGGTTAGGTGCCCCTTTCATATGCAATCTATGCACACCCTGTCATAGTACTTTTCCCACAATTATGTATTTGCACTTTTATGTTTACTTGTCTGTCTCCCCATCAAGACCTTGGCTGGGGTGGAGTGGGACCTAATGGCTTTTTATTTATTATTTTATCCCTAGGGCATTTTATTATTTACCCCAGTGTCTGGGGCATAGAGGATATTTGTTGAACAAATGAGTGAATGAATGAATAAATAAATAAATAAATGGCAAATAAATAAATGACATAACATTATAGGGAAAAGTGAGCCCCCCTTCTCGCTCCTCCTCAGCAGGCTTCTGAGGCTTCAGAGATAAAGTCATCACAGGATCTCAGGCTGGATCCCCATCGCCTGTTGTACCATGCCTGGGAATGCTCTTGCTGTACATAGTACCTCCAGACTCCTCAGTCATGACCTCCTCCAGAAAGGCCTCCCTGAATCCACTGTGGGACAAAATGCCTATTGTGCCTTCCCCAAGCTCCAGTGTTCACATTGCTCTTTGTATAGGTATGTCGTAGCATACAGCTTGTTGCATTTTCATTATGTATTTTTATGTCCAATTTTTTAACTTTTTGTTTTGAGATATCTATAATTATAATTATCTGTAATTATCTCAAAACAAATGCAGTGGTAAGAAGTAATACAGAAAGACCACGTACCATTCATCCTGCTACCCTTAGGGGTAGCATCTTGCATAGTTATAGTACAAACAGCACAACGAGGAAATGAACATTGATGCCGTAGACTGACCTTGCTCAGATTTCCCCAGTTTACATGCACTCACTTGTCTGTGCGTATATTTAGATCTATTCGATTTTATCACATGTTAGAATCACATCACCTCCACCACAGCCAAGACCCAGAGCAGCTCTATCACAGCCATAACTGACGTAACTTCCTCCTCTTTCTCCCTTGTCTCTGACAACAGATCTGTCCTCCGTCCTTATAATTTTTGTCTTTTCAAGAATGCTGTATAACTGTAATCATACAGTAGGTAACATGTAGGGACTGTCTTTTTTCACTTAACATAATTCCACTGAGATTCATTCAACTTATTGTGTACTCCTGGCTGAGTAGTATTTTATGGAATGGATTTATGCAGTTTGTTTAACCATTTACCTGTTGAGAGACGTTTGGGTTGTTTCCAGTTCTTGGCAATTACAAATAAAGCTGCTATGAACATTCACGTGCAGGTTTTTGTGTGAACAGTTTTCATTTTTCTACTGATGGCCAAGAAGCGCATAAAAAGACGCTCAACATCATTGGCCATTAGTCAAATACCAATTAAAACCACAATAAGATATCACTACACGCCTATAAGAATGGCTGAAATAAAAAAAGAAATAATGATAACACCAACTGCAGCAAGGATGTAGAGAAACTGTATAAGTCACACATTGACAGAGGGAATGTAAAATGGTATAGCCATTCGGGAAGAAAGTATTACAGTTCTTATAAAACTAAAGATGTGTTTATCATATGATCCAGAAATTGCACTCTTGGGCCTTTTAATTGTATTTTAAAACAAGATTTAAAAAAAATTATATGCAATTCACATTCATAGTAAAACAAAAATAGAAATACAATAAACATAAAGGAAACAGTCTCATGTAATCTTAGTAGACATAACTACTATCAATATTTTGGTATAGTGTATGTCTAAATCTTTTATCAAAAATGGTGCCCTAGGTGAACACGCAACACAGTATACAGATGATGTATTACAGAATTGTACCCCTGAAGCCTATATAATTTTATTAACCAATGTCACCCCAATACATTCAATAAAAAAGAAAAAATGGTGTCCTGCACTTTTATGACTTTTTATATTACAACATATTGTTTCTCCCGTCCATGCCAATGGGTGTCCCTGTTACCATGTTAAACTTGCTTTATATCAAATTCAATGACTTATGTCACTAAGCGTAGATATCTAGGCCATTTCAATTTTTTTCTCTTGCTGTTATAAACAATCCCTAACTAAGTTTCTTGTTTACATGTTTTTGATAACTTAATCGGCAATATTCTCAAGATAACTTCCAACAAGTAAAATTTTTAATTGCAGTTTTCCTCATTTTAAAAGCTTTTGATAAAGATTCCTGATTGCCATGCAGGAATGCTGTGCTGATGTACCCCACTCTCCTAGGTGCCCAGGAAAGGGACCGTGTCCCCCTACTGCTTCCAGCAATGATCATTATCATCCTTCTGATTCTTCGTTAGTCTTACAGCTAAAAATGCTCAATCTTCATTATTTTAATTTAGATTTTTAAATTTTACTACCAGTTGGACTATTTGTATCTCTCCTATGGTGACTTGCCTGTTTATATCCTTTACCCATTTTTCTGTTGATTTGGAAGATATGAACCTTTGTCATACATATTTCAATGTTTTTCTAGTTTTGCAGTTTGATTTAAAACTGTATTTTTGCAGCAAACCTTAACATTTTTATGTAGCTTAGGCTATCAGTCTTTTCCTCGTGTGCTTTTTCCCTTTGCTTCCTTTTTTGAAAATTCTTCCTAACTCTGAAGTTATATATTCATCTGAGTTTTACCATACTACTTTTATGACTCAATTTTTTGTTTAAATATTTAATCCAGCAGGAATTCATTAGGAGGATTTAGTACAAAGTAGGGACTTAACTTGTTTTCCAGTAGCTACCTTGCGTCTCCGCCTCATTCCCTGAGTGATTCACTCTTCCCCACGACTGGAAAGGCTCTCTTCATCATCGTCCATGTCCTCTGGTCTGTTCTGTGTCAGAGATGTCTACAGCCTGTGAGCAGCCTGCTTTCTCTCTCTGACGTTATCTTTATTATTTTTCATAAGGTGTGTAGGGTCTCCGTTTGCTGACTTGGCCTGGTGAGCCCATCTGTCTGTATACACAAGCCTTTATCTTCAGCTCAGTAACATTTTACTACATTGTATCTTTCATTTTTCATCTGCTCCCTTTGTTGTGGATTCTATTTTAGGGATCCTCATTGTCTACATGTGGTTCTTCCTTTTTTATTTTCCAAATCTTTCACCTTCTGCCATACTGTTTTAATTTCTTCCACATTTGTTTCCTGTGTTACTGACTTGAGATTCTGAAAGTGGCTTTGTTTCTGCTGTTGTGTTGCTGGTGTCCCACTGCCCTTCCTTTTCATCGCATCCTGCGGATTTCTCCTTTGTTGTGCTCCTCTGCCTGCGAAGCCATGCTTTCTTGTACACATCTGGAAAAGTGAACACTTTCCTGAAGTTTTCTTCAGAGTTCTGCAGTACCTCATTTTTAGAGGCATGCTCTTCCTCTATGAGTGTACAGAAGGATGCTCCCACTCTTGTGCTGTGTGGTTTTTGCCCTTTTACTTTAAAGCACAAGGGACTCCGGTGAGACTTGGTGAGGTTCCGCAGCAGGGTGAGTGGCTTATCCTGGGACTCGGTTCCTGCCCACTGGCTTGATTTCATTTTCTAATTGCTTCTGCCCCAGCTGTGGAGAGTGATATGTGAAAGTCCCAGTCCAGTTTCTCATATCTGAAAGGTTTTCCTGTGATGTAACTCTGCTCTGCTCAGATTGACATAGTCCTTCGCCACAGAGTGTCCGGTTTTTGTTCTTCTAGTCTGATGTGATATGTGAAAAGTACGTTTCCCTGAATGCACCCCTTAGGGGGGTCAGTATCCTTGCCGCTTCCCACATGTGATGAGACCAGCAGCTCTCAGAATGCATGACTCCACTTCTAGGCCTTGCATGGCTATATTGTATCTAGCCGTTTCTGGGAGGGGCAGAGAGTGTAAGGGGTGAAATGGGGACATTCTTGACTTGCAGCATAACTCAGTTCCTCACTGGCAGTAGTCTTAGGTCTCTAAGGCAGAGACAGAGGGTGGCTTTTATCACCTCTGCCTCCCCCACCCACCCCAGCCACCCCAGCCGCCCCCTGCCACCAGGCATTCCTTGTTTCAAGCAGTAGAGTCAGAGGGAGCATGCCCTAAGCCTGGGTGGGTTTTTTCCACCCATCTCTGATGCGAACACTCCTCTCCCCGATTCTGACATTGTCAATACTTGAAGAAAGGTCATGTGAGTTTTCAACATTGTAACACTTTTACTGAAAAACTGTGAGCACCTTGGGGCTGCTGTTCCCACATCGAGGCAGAAAGTTTTCTTAATATAGTGTATTAAGTCATTTCTTTTTCTGTGCCTCCCATTTTTCTGCCAGCTTTTTAAAAGAATTATGATTTACCACTACATCAGCAATGCCTAACACACTGTCTGTGGATAGGGTTTAATAGATATTTTTAAATTTAAACTGGGATATAACTGCTAAGAAACAGAAAAGAGAGAGAGAGAGAGAGAGAAAAGGAGACAGGACAGAACCCTGGGCTTTGAGGGACATGCAGCAGCAGGAGGAAGAAGATAAGCCAGCAAGGGAGACCAAGGAGTCATAGCCAGAGAGGCAGAGGGAGAGCAGTGTGGGTACAGGGCATCGTAGGGTGGATGGGAGGGAGAAGGCTGGATGGGAAGCCTGGTCAGTGCTGCTCGTGTTGGCCAAGTGGCTGAGAAGGGCGACGAGTGAAGCAAATTGGATGCCTGGCCAGTCGCGGGTGACCTTTAGTTATAGAGGCACAACAGAGACCGTCATTTCCGAGCCGAAAGGCAGAGTGGATTGAGGAAGTAGAAGCAGTTCAATACCTATTTTAAAGGATTTTAAAGGAAAAGTAAAGGAGAGACAAAAGGGCTTGAGGGGAAATCAGCATGCTAGAAGGTTTTTTGTTTTGGTTACGGTTGTTGCTGTTGTTGGAAGCAGGGTGATTTGATCAGTTTTATATCCTCAGGGAAGGAGGTTGTGACTAGAAAGAGCAATTCGCAAGATACAGAAGGAATATTTGAAAAAGCCAGTCTGAGTCTGAGCTGAAGGGGATGAAATAGGTAGATGGAGAGAAGGGGTTTTTCTGAGAGCTTCTTGAGGGCAAGGGCTGCCTCTCACTGTGACCAGCATGGTTCCTGGGCAAGGGAAGGGCAGGGCACTTGTTGGGTGGGGACAGGAAGACCACAGTCTGGGGTAGAGACACCTTAAGGTGGCCTGGAGAGATGGGGAGCACTCACTCTTCTGCAGCCTCATAGGAAAGGCAGAGGGGTCATAGCGCAGGGGAGTGGGAGGGGATCAGGCACAGCCAGGCTTTGTGTGGAAAAAGGAAAAGAATTGAAGGGTAGCCTGACAGCCCTCAGGCCCAGCCAAGGGGCAAAAGAAGCCTCTAGACATGATGTTGGGTGGCACCACAGGAGAAAGCATCTTGCCCAAGGTGACCTTTGGCCCTTTCTAGAAGGCTTGAAGAAAGCTTTCAGGAAGTGGCTTTTATTAAGCCAGGAGGGAGGCTCTTCCTGGACCCAAACCCTCTTTTTCTCACCTTCCAGGTGTTGTGGGATATTGCTCTACACCTGTCTCTAGAGGTGAGAAGTACATCAGCTGTAAACCTCTGTGGAGATGGTCCTTGTCCCAGAACCCTGATCCCCAGGTACCTGGCACCGCTTCTCCTCATCCCTCTGCATTCTTGCCTGCCCCATCTCTGGAATTCACCTTCCAGGGACTAGCTGGAACCCCTCCACTAGACTGGTGTAGCACTGTCAGATGAACAAGAAGGCTGGTTGTGAAATGTCCGGCTCTGCACTTCTGTTTATGAAGGCCTTCTTGGGCTGAAAAACAAGATCTCACTCACTTAATTAATTAACTAATCTATTAATAAAACATCTTTGAGAGCCTTCTGAGTGTCAGATACCGACACCACAGAGGTAACGAGGCCAGCATCCCTGCCCAGGAGAATGTATATAGAACTCAGTGAGAGAAACTCACATCAATAAAAGCTCTAAGCTAAGGGCAAATGTTTATCTGAGGGGTAGACAGTCCATTTAAATGAAAGGCAGAGGGATGGACTAAGTGAGGTCTGGAGTCCTGTCCCAACCCAGCAGCTTCGTTACAAAGCAGGACTTACCAGTTGGCCTTTTTCTTTCTTTTTTTTGTATTCTTCTTCACCCTTTCAAACAAATAATTAACCACAAAAAAATAACGCACCATATTCTAGAGTTCAGTGCATCGTGCTACTCTCCAGAGTACTTGAACTGTGCCCTGGGGTTGGCGTTGTTACAGGAACTCTTGATGAGAATAATGCCTGATATTGTGCGATTATGTGCGGTTGGCCTTCCTTGCATGGTTCTGTGTATGCACATCAATTACATGCATTTGGTATAATTTGTCTTTTTAAAATCACACCTTCTATTTCACCCCAAGAAGATAAATGGATCCTGCCTCAGTCCCAGTTCCATTGATTTTTTTGTGGGGTCCTATGGTGAAGCTATTATCAACACTAATCTCAAACCCTGCTAGGAGCCAGGAAGCCCTTAGAATACAGAGCACCAATTTCTGCAACTTCCACCTTATTTTTCTTTTCTCAGGCTTTTGTTCTTACTCCCCTCCTCATCTCATTTTCAAATGTGATTTGATTATCATCCCCTGCGGTCTGTTCAGCTGGCTCTGAGCAGGTACCTTTTCAACATCTCTGGCTTGAAGGAGGGCGACAGAGCCCCCTCCTGATGGAGCGTGACCCTCCTTGGGGAGGATGCCTGAGACTGTGAAGCCTCACTCCATGGCCTCCCTTACCAGGAGACTGAGGCATGAGCGACCAGGCAGGGTGAGCCCGCAGCCTTCGTCTTGCAGCTCTCTAAATTACTTCTCTAGGGAGAGGGGAAGAACAGAAACCGGGGTGTTGGAATTGAGGCTACGAGACATCGTGGACGCTTTTGACAGTGAGCTCAGTGTTTGAAGACGGGCCAGCAAGTGGTGATATTTGTGGGCTCATAGGGATAAATGTCAGACTTTTTTGTTTGTTTAATTTTTGCTTTGTTTCTATTTCCGTGGGCTGCTCTGCATCACCACTTGCTGCTGGACCCATAACTGAACTCGGGATCTTTAAGCAATCACGTGCCAATTAAAAACCGTATTGATCAGTTTTTAGAAGGCAAAACACTCAGTTCATTAAAATATTTCCAATGGTACAAAGGGCATACAGTGAAGAGTAGATCTTCCCTCACTGCTGACCCAGGGCCCAGGGACCTCCCCACTCTGCTCTCACTGGCTCCTGTGGAGCCTTCCAGAGACACGCCTGTACCAGGCACGTCTGTAGCTCCTCCTGCCTCCGCGCTCCTCTGTGCTGCTGTTGCTACTCCTCCTCCTGGTTTGTTTGCATAATAATAAATCTTTTAGATCATTCCATACTAAGACTCATAAACCTGCCTCACTGTACAAGATTGCGAAGTATTCTAATGTGTGGATGTACAACAACTTATTTAACTAATTCCCTATTAATAGTATTTTTGGTTGTTTCCAATCTTTTTGCCATTAAAAAGAGTCCTGCAGCCCTGGCCAGGTGGTGTAGTTGGTGGGAGCATTGTCCCGTACACCAAAGGGTTGCGGGTTCAATCCCTGGACAGGGCGCATATGGGTGGAAACTGATCGATGTTTCTCTCTCATATTGATGTTTTTCTCTCTCTCTTTCTCTTCCTCTCTCTCTAAAATCAGTAAACATATCCTCAGGTGAGGATTAAAACAAACAATACTACACAAAAAAATTCTAAGCAGGGACTCAAACAGAAATTTATACAAAAATGTATATAGCAGCGTTACTCACAACAGCCAAAAGACAGGGTTGAATGTAATTTCAACCCCTTAACAGTTAAGGAACAGTTAAATTTATACAGTCCTCAAATTATTTCAGCCCTTTGAAGGCAACCACAAGACTGATGTGGCCCCCAGTGAAAATGAGTTTGACACCCCTGGAATAGAGGATACTAGGGGCAAGGGGGAAAGAGGAATGGGAAGTTATCACTTAGTGGGTACAGAGTTTTATGTTGGGGATGATTAAGATATTTGGGGTATAGATAGTGGTGATGGTTAGGCAATATTGTGAATGTATTTAATATCACTGAATTATGTGCTTACAAATATTTAGCATGATAACTATCATGTTACACATATATTAATACAATAAAGAGAAATAACAATAGAAAGATAGGAATATGCTGCTGAAGCCTTAGTAAAAAGGAATGCTGCAGTGAACATCCTTGAACGATAGGGCGCTCTGGAGGAATGCAAGGATGTCTGTATGATGTGGCCCAGAAAGGGGGTTACAGAGAGAAAGAGATGTGCATTTAAAATTTTGATATATGATGCCAAATTTTTTTTCAAAAGATTGTGCTAAGTAATGCACATATGACCCACAAGATATGAAGTTGGTTTGGTGCCAACCACAGTCTGATATCAAACATTTTAATCTTTGCCACCCTAACAGCTGAAATATGGTGCCTCTTGCAGATGGAATTTGCATTTCTCTTAGGGGTTTATGCCGTGCGTGTGCAAGTGTCAGAGATTCCAGACGTCAGGAGTCACCTTGGTCCTAGGTCAAGACAGAAATAGGTCAGGAGCAGCCCAGAGGCATACGGGAGGGCTGGCTGGCTGGCTTGGGTTTGAAAGAAGGACTTCTGACTCAGTTTACCCCTTCTGCAGCCTCCCTCTACTTGCTGCCTCAACTTTATCATGAGATTCATAGAACTCTGGAATGGCACCTTGGAAGAGGACTCCTAATGCAGTAGGAGTCCTTGATATGCTCCCTACCGAGCCTTGCGAGCCTCTGTACACAGCTAGTGACTGGAAGCTCAACCTTACTAATGGTCTGAAAAGTTATGCTCCATCACACGAACCGCCTGGTCTTCCAACCCCTAATTTTAGACCTTCTGAAGACCCAGAACAAGTGTATGTAGTTCTCTTAGCAGCCAGTTACTTGAAGAGATAAAGTCTGAAATAAATGATGGTGAATGGATGCATTGATAAATGAGTTATCTACAGACTCTACTCACTAATGTTTTTATTACTGTATGGCTTCCACAGAAGGACAGAACCCCTTGGAAGGGGCCTCCTGAATTCAGAGGGCATTGGATGCCCTTTCTGGGAAGCAGCCCTGCTGAGGATCAGTGCAGGAAGCGTGTTGTCGTCTGGCACGTAGTGTGCTGCACAGCCCAGGCTTCCTGATTTATAATGTACACTTGTCCTGTCGAAAGATCACCTTTTCTTGGCTTCAGTCCAGAATTCCAACCCCCCATGAGCAATCTGAGTGAATCTTAATTCACTCCCCAGCATTTTAGCCATGTCTTCCAGCTTTCTGTCATTTCTTGATTTGCTATACATTCAGTTACACATTTTTCCTTCACTTTATGGATTAAAATGTTGATTAGGTCAGGACTAAGGGCAGTGGCAGGCGATGATATCTCATTTCTCAAGGCTGATGGGATCCAGTTATTTAGCAGAATTATTACTAGTGAGATGGCTAAGGTCCATGGCAAAATCACGAGGGGCTCAGGCACTCTGCTGAAGTCAGGATGACCGGGACTGTGGGAAGAGGTGGAAGGTAAAACAAAAAAGCTGCTATTATTTCCTGAGTTTTCACTACCAAGAAAGAAGTAGACAGAGCTGTGGAAGTGGGGCACAGAGGCAAAGCATCAGCTTGGTACATGGACCTGAAGGGGAGAGAAGGCCAGTTGCGTAAAGACTCATATGTACAATTAGAGAAAAATAATAGCGAACATATACACACACATAGTGCTGTCTACACTCCAGACACTACCCTATGCATGCTTACATATGTGAACGCATTATTCTCACACATCCTGTAGAGTAGGTGTAATCATTACCCCAATTTTACATATGAGGACTCCGAGGCACAGAGGAAAGCTGAATAACTTACCCTGAGTCCTTCCTCTAGTGTTTAAGTCCAAGCAGATGGGCTCTCAACCACTTCACCCTGTGGCCTTGGGAAGGTCAGCCTTCATCACATTACTGAGTAAATGATTATTGAGTAAATGTCAAAGCATGCATTGGCATGTTCAGCATCTAGAAAGGGGACTTGGAAAACTCCAGGGACTCCAGACTTCAGGGCAGTCTCTCCAGGGCCAGTGGTCCCCTGTGGAATCTTCTCTTAGCAAAGTGGGAGAGGTGAAAGTGACTGCAATGAGGGGGTGTTAAATCATCTGTCTCAAAAGGTGACTTTTCGGGTTCCAGATACACGGGGGCATTTCCTAGGCGACTGGGAGTGCTACGGGGCCAGCAGGAGAAGGTCTGGGCCAAGGAGAGCTTTGTCACCACCTGATGCCTTGGGCTTCAGTTGCTTCACCTGTGGAAAGGTGAGGCCGATCCAAGACAACTTCAGTGTAATTATTTTCCTAGATGAAAGTTCAGTATGTCTTGAGATGGAGAAACAGAAGTCACCTCTCTGGGCATCTGCAAGGTAAGGGCATTCAGTGCGGCCAAGCCCTTCACTGGACAAGTGTGGTCAACAGGGGCATGGACTTGCCTACCCGCCATCCTCTGTTGCAGTCACAGGGCCCTGGGTTGCCTGGGGAGGAGGGGATCTGCATAAACCCACATCCTTCATTAGATCCAGGAAGCAGATGTGAGGGCGGTGGTTCTCAGCCATGCTGCAATTAAAACCTCCTGGAAGGTTGGAAGTTTGCCAGTGCCTTGGCCCAACTGCAGTCTGATTCAGTCCTACTTTGGTGGGGACCAGGATCATCTGGAGAAATGCTGAAGCACACACACTCCCAAGGAGCCTTGGAGGAGGACAGGGCCTGGGCTGTGACACTTTCACCAAGTTTTCCCAGGGTGATCTTGATAACCGTCCAAATTTGAGACCAGTAGTCTGGGGTGTGGCTCAGTCATTTCTTAGAGCTCTGCGTGTTTTATTGTGCAGCTAAGGTAACGCAGTCTTTGGCTGTCCTGTGCCTAGCTGTTCAGGTGCAGAGAGCAGCAGAGGACAGAGAAGCAAAGGGAGGCCTCTGTGAGCTCCGTCAGGGGTGGTGACACTGAGAATGGGCCACAGCCAAGGCTGCAGGTGCTGGCCTGGGGTGCGGGGTGGGGCTGAGAGACAGAGCCCTGGAGAGATTCACAGCTAGCAAATTACCAGAGAAGCTTTTTAGCAGAAAATGTTGCAAGTTTTTTCTAACACTCTTATAATGGAAAAAGAGTTTTCTGGATCTAGAACAGTTAAGTTTTTAGCCAGCTTATCTCTCAATTTGACTTCTTTTAACATCATTGCAATTATTTTTCCTTAAGATTTATAAAATTTAAGTACTAATTAGATCATCAATCATATGTGTTATTTAGAACAGACCTTTCTGATTGTGCTTTTAAAGAACCTCTTTTGTGAAAATGTTACGATCTCGTTATTTTTTAAATCAAGTAATATACAAAAACACAAGAAAAAGAAAAAAATTGCTTCAGATTTCACATGAAGAAATTCTTAACATTTGGTGACTATCCTAGCTCGCTCTCTCTCTCTGATAGAAAGATAGCTAATTAGGTAAATTGAAGCACTTTTACAAAAATAGACTCTTACTGTACATATTTTAAAATGAAAAGCAATATGTTTAGTTTGATTTGAATTTAATAGACAAAAAAATTAAAATGAACTGCAAAAATTACTGAAGTTAAGACATATTTTTCTCCATTGCAAGTTGCCTCAATTTCTGAAAAACTTCTCTGTAGTTATTTCTTTAGTTGGGGGAAGATAAGATTCATCCCCAGTTTTAAAACTTCATGGTGTCTACTGATGTCCTGCCACTTCCCCCTCCCCCTAAAGTCTGGATTTCTTATGCAACTATTTTTTCAATGACAGGATCTGTGGCAATTGCATTCCATCAAGTGCTGCCGTGCCCAGGGGCTTTACCTTGCTTCTCTCTAGTTGCCTGCCTGTCCGTCTTTAAGAAGCCACTGAGGCTTCTTTATTCCAAGGCAGTGATTCTCAAACCTTAAAGTACATATGCGTCCTGTGGGCATTTGGTTAAAATGCAGATTCTGGTGCCATAGGTACGAGGTGGGCCCCAGAGGTTTGTTTTCTAACAAGCTTCCTTATGATGTCAGTGCCGCGGCTGCCAGACCACTGTTGGTGGAGAGGTTTTAAGCTATTTTGTTTACTTCTTGGTTTTCCCGATTCCATCCTCTCGCAGCCTGCCCCCGCAGCTCACTGGTGCTGTGCACCGCTGGATTCTTGTGAACAATCAGATTTTCTTGTCTGTGTGCCTAGGGTAGCGAGCAACCCCCCGGGGTTAAAACATACAGTTCCATACATTCCTTTGCTTAGAATTGTGGGTATTCTTCTGGTATTGAATGTTGCTGTGGTCAGTTTAGGGTAAGCCTGATTTTTACCTTTTTTAGGTGATTTGCTTTTCTCCACCTGGATGTCCAGAGTACTGCTTTCTTATCCTTGAGTCTTAGAGATTTGCCAGGATGTGTCTTGATTTTATGCATTTGGACTTTCTCAAGTGGCAGTTTCAAGCCTTCCATTCAGGAAACCTTTCTCCTATGTGCTTCTGAATGGCTTGGGCTCTACCTCTGGGGTCTCCTCTGCAGAGCACTACTGAAGCGTGTGATGGTGTATGCACAGGGTGTGCCTTCTGTCACAGGTGCTGTGGGCTGTCACCCCCTGAGGCTGTTTCCCTGCCTTCTTCACACTCTCTAGAAGTTTCTCTCAGCTAGGAGCCATCACCCCAAGGGCTCTGGAGGTGAGGGTGGGAGGAGGCAGAGACAGAGATAGAGTGAAGAATAGCCTCCCAGCTGGCCTACAGGTTCCCACACCTCCTCCTGCACCTCTTGGCTCCCAGAGCAAGGGAGGGCCATTCAGGATGTAACGTTTGCCTCCAGGGAAGTCCAAGTCTTTTCCCCAGGTCTGAGGAGGTTTGTGTCAGCCTTCAGTACTTTCTAAGTTCCATTGCATTTTCTAGTATGTGGCTTGTAGCCATAGCTGTTTCTCTATTTTAATGAAGCTTAATCTTTTTTCTTTTCCAGTAAGAAATGTCCTTTATCCTTTGTGCATCTAGTTAGAGATTCATGGAAGGAGATAGAGGGCCTCAGAAACAGCGTTACTTTCTGTCTTGATAGAGGCCAGGATGTGGCTCAACTTGTTACACATTTAATTGGCTTATTTCTTCTCCTTTTCCCCCAATTAACATGGTTAATGGGGGCATGCATGACCAACAGGTGCCTGGCACTCTGTCCCCACTGTCTCGACCCCTGCAGCTGTAGAAATTCAGTCCTGGGAGGCTCCCCAAAGCCAAGTCCCTCTGGCGGGGTGGAGGAACAAACTGCAGCCCAAGCCTCCCAGCTCATTTCTGTGCAAAGGCTGCTGTAAACCAGGAGAAAGTCTAAGACCACTGAGCCCTCTGACCTAGCTCCCTGGATGAAAGCCACGTGCACCCATTATGACATGGGCTACATTTGCCTAGCTGTGCTTTATAGAAAACAAAGACTCCTGGCTGGAAGTACTTCAAGATGACCCAAACCTCCCTCCTTCAGTACAGTTTCAAGCCGTAACAGCGTCATAGATGAGGCACTTGACCATCTCAGAGGGAAAACGCCCTGCAATCTCCAAAACCGTCCTCACCTTTACCCATTTAGGATCGTGCCAAAGACAAGGGGGTCATCTCCACCTGTGAGAAAGGAAAGTTGAGAGCACAGAAGTGGGAGTCCCTGACCCACCTTGTTTCTACCTAAAGACATGAAATAGATGACGGGAACCCCATGGCCTCAGACCTTAGTAACAGATATCAGGGGACTTAGGAAGGCTGGGAGGTTTGGCCCGATGCAGACTCACGTGTTGGCAAACTTGTGTGTGATCTGCCCCTGCAGTGCCCGCCCAGCGATGCTTGCCTCCTCATTGGGACATCTGTGGAAGCAGTGCCTGCCTGGCGGGGTGGGAGATGAGCAGATTGCAGGCACTGGAGGGCAGCAGCCTGACACTGTATCGCCTCTGCATACCTCAGCGTTCCCATGTCAGAGGACACGTCTGGGAGAGCTGGCAGCAGATTAGACAGACTCGTAGGGGAAGAGCAGGAGGGGAAAGGAGGAGGTGTCAGCCATTGGACTGAGAACCCTGGAGAGGGCTAAGCTCTACCAGGAAAGAACAGTCATTCTGCCCAGACCCCTGCTTCCGGCCAAGATTGCAACACTCTCCCTCACACCCAGCCCACATCTGGAAGCAACCTAGCTCTCTAAGGGTGCTTATCTTTTTTCCAAATACATCCCCCAAGACAGAGTCCCCAGACACCCTTGGTAACCAGCGGCGAAAAGTCACAACTACAGGAGTATTTCCTCTTGGCTGTGGATTTAGCACATTGTAAACACTGGCTGGTAAAACTGACTCAATTATACAGCAAGCAGGAGAGCTTCTTCCTGCTTAAATTCAGCTACTTTAAAAAAGCCTGATGGAATAAAGCCATTCTAGAAGTTGAAAATGGGATTCTGCATTGCAATGGACATATGTCTGGTGGTAGGATGGGGGCACTCCTCAGGATCTGAACTCTTCTTTCTGCTTGAAATATGGGGAGGGGGTGTCCACCTGTAGAGTGCCAGGAAAACTGAAGGCCCTGGTGGTCCTTCTGCCCACCCTGGGAAGCTAGGGCATGGGTACCTGACCTCAGCCTAGCTACTTAGATGCTCCTGACTGAGGCTTTGACTTTTGAGGGAGCAACTTAAAGATTTGAGAGAGTTGGAACATTTCCCGCATCTGCAGCAGGTGCTTGGAGGAGGGGCAGGGCAGAGGGGCCTTTGGGAATTTTGAGCCAGGTCTGATACAGCCCGGGCTCTGGGGCCCAGCCTGCCTCGCCTCCTGTCCCAGACTTCCCAATGATTCTGAACACTGCCCCATAGCTTTCCAAAAGGCAGCCTTCCTCTTCTGTTTGGCTTGTTTGTTTTCATTTAATCACTGTCCATTTCTGTTGCTTGCAGCCAGGAATCCTCACTGATACAAGAATGGTACTGAGTTTTGAGTTAGCCAGTAGTTTCTTAGGGCAAGGCTGCTTCTAGGAGGAAGACTATACCCATTTAGTGGGTTGAGAAGGGCCCATTCATAACCCACTAAATGGCTCTTGAGTGTGTGTTGGTGGCGGGCACTGTGCTGAACACTAGGAAACATGTGCCCTCATGGAGCTTGTGCACTGGTGGAGGAGACGTGCCTGTCCAACTTCCAGATCGCTGTTCCAAATAGCTGCCTGACTGGTGGGAGCATGTGCCTTTCATTCACAGAGCAGATTCCCAGCGGGCCTTTGTGGAGTGTCAAGCAAAGCCCTGGCATTCAACAATGGCAGCTCACCTACAGGCCAGCTTTCATGGAGGGACAAATCACCCACTCTTTTCTTTTATAGCTATTCTTTTAGTTTTTGCTCTCTGGTTTTATTTTCCTTTCTTCTTATTTAATACATCTCAAGAGGGAGAGAATTGCTGGTCATAGCCAATCACAGGTTTATTCCTTGTCTTTAGGGAAAAAAGGACATTGGGCTGCCAGGTTCTGCAAATAAATCCTTTGCAAACAAAAATTGCAAGTGTGTGGGGTGTCAGGAACCCCTGTGTGGCACCCAGAGTCCATTCCTGACTCCTCCTTTGCATGGGATCCTGTTTTTGACCCAGAGCCTGACTGCATCCTTTTGTGGGTGGGGCTGTATCTCCTTTCTTCTAGTATCTGTGCTGTTCTTGCTGCTGTCCGCTGCCCACTTCTCTGTTCCTTAAGTCCCTGGGCATCTTGGTGCCCACCAGCTGGAGCCTTAGACTCCCTGATTGCTCATACTGACCCAGTGGCCTTTGGCATCCCCCCCAAGAGCAGGCAGGGATCTCACCCAATGAGAAGGTAGCACACATCCCTAAAGCACTGATCCAGGGCTTCTTAACCTGGTGGACTTGAGCAGGGCCTGGGGCGCTTTCAAACAAACACTGATGCCAGCCTCCCCTGCCCCGCTTCCCCTGCCATGCTGTCTGAATTGGTCCCCATGGATGTGGACAGTAGCAGTTTAAGAATCTTCCAGTTCCATCCATGCTGTTGCAAAGGGTATAAGCTCTTTCTTTCTCTCTGCTGCGTAGAATTCCATTGGGTAAATATACCATAGTTTTTGGATCCACTCATTTGCTGATGGGCATTTAGGTTGCTTCCAGTACTTGGCTATTGTAAATTGTGCTGCTGTGAACATTGGGGTGCATAGGTTCTTTTGGATTGGTGTTTCAGGGTTCTTAGGGTATAATCCCAGCAGCGGAATTGCTGGGTCAAAGGGCAGTTCCATTTTTAGTTTTCTGAGGAAATTCCATACTGTTTTCCACAGTGGCCTCACTAGTCTGCATTCCCACCAACAGTGCACTAGGGTTCCGTTTTCTCTGCATCCTCTCCAACATTTGTTTGTTGATTTGTTTATGTTGGCCACTCTAACCGGTGTGAGATGGATGGTACCTCATTGTGGTTTTAATTTGCATCTCTCTGATGGCTAGTGATGCTGAGCATCTTTTCATATGTCTCTGGGCCTTCTGTATGTTTGCAACAGCATGGATGGAACTGGAGAGCATTATGCTAAGTGAAATAAGCCAGACGGTGAGGGACAAATACCATATGATCTCACCTTTAACTGGAACATAATCAACAGAAGAAAAAAGGAAACAAAATATAACCAGAGACATTGAAGTTAAGAACAATCTAACAATAGCCAGAGGGGAGTGGGGAAGGGATAGTGGGAAGAGGGGATTACAGGATCTACTATAAAGGACACATGGACAAAATCAAGGGGAGGGTGGAGCTGCAGGAGGGAGGTGGGTTCAGCTGGGGTGGGGTGGAGGGATGGGGAGAAAAGGCATACAACTGTAATTGAATAACAATAAAAATTTTTTAAAAAAGAATCTTCCCAGGTGATTCCCATGAGCTGCCAGGACTAAGAAGCACAGTTCTGAGGTCCTTTTCTCACAGGATAACCCTTCAAGGAGGAATGAAGAAAAGGTAAAGAGGAGGAAAGGTTAGGTCAGAAGGAAAGCACGGGGAAGAAGTGTTGGACTTGGCTGGTGTTTCTGAGGCCAAGTTGAGAGCCTAAGAGTAGGGGCTGGACTCAAGCTCAGCCCCCAATAGAGCCACAATCTTACCATATGTCTACTGCAAGAATCACATACGCATTTCTTGTTTGTTTGCTTTTAATGAATCTGCCCTTTGACTGTGTCCTTGGAGAAAAGAGTAGGGGGAGAAGGCCCTCTTAGTCTCAACCCTGTCCCCCTACAGCACACCCCTTCTCTGGCAGGGGTAGGAGGCTCAACAACAGATCAAAAGGATTTCAGCTCCAGATAAGGGCTGGAAAGGGAGATGGGAGAGAGAGTGCCTGGGTCTGGGGTTGTTTTAGAGGGCTGAGGACAGAAAAATGAGAAGCCAACCATGCATAGGTATGTGGGAAGAGCACTCTAGGCAAAGAACCCAGCAAGTACAAAGGCCCTGAGGTTGCAAGATCTTGTCAACGTCAAGGACCAGCACAGGGTGAGGCTGAAGCACAGAGGGAAGGGGAGATGAAGTCAAAAGTAGGCGAGGGTCAGGTGCTCCTTCACTCTGAGATGGTCAAGTGCCACATCTACTATGATGTCATGGCTTGAAACTTGACTGAAGAAGAGAGGTTTGGGTCATCCTGGTGTACTTCCAGCCAATAGTCCCTGCTTTCTAATAAAGCACAGCTATGCAAAGGTAGCACATGGCATGATGGATGCATGTGGCTTTCCCCCAGGGAGCTGGGTCAGAGGATTTGGTGGTTTCAAATGTTCTCCAGGCTCACCGTTTGCCAATAAAACAGCCTTTACAGAGACACAAACTGGAGCCGAATTTTACCCCCACCCCAAGTGTTAAGGAAGCCATTGGAGAGTTTGGCCGAGGGGAACAAATGGTCTGACTTAAGTAAAATAATGTAATAACCACGACAACCCCACCCTGGCCACTGTACCTGGAGAGCTGGGTGCAGTGGAGTCAGAATAGTAGGGGAGTCTGTGATGGGACTGAGGCTGAGAAGGGAATCTTGTTCCTCCTGTGGCCATTCAGCACATGAGTGACAGGCATGATCAAGGCCAGAGTCCTGTCCCAACTAGGGCCCAACAAGCCAGGCAGGGCAATGCCCTCCTCACCCAGACCCAGGCCCCAAGTCCTGGCAGCGTCCTCCCTCCCAGGGCGCAGACTCCTCCCACTTTCCAGGGAAATCAATAGCTTTCAAGATCATAGTTGGAATTTCAAGATAAGCAAGGCTACCATCCCATCCATTGGATGTCTTTCCCTTAAGAATATTCATGATGTTTGTTTCTTAGGACTTTGGCCAGGAACGTTGTTTTACTCCAGAGATTTCCAGATGGTTCTCCCCGCTGGCCTGGGCTTTAGCTATCCGTGACTCCCGTCTCTCGTCTCTAGGCAGCGATGAAGGCCTGGAGCTGGAGGAGGAGGTGGTGGAAGCAGAATTAGCAGACTTTTTCTTCGGGCAGGCCGGGAAAGATTGCTTAAATTTAGGCATAGCCTCCCAGAATAAAACTTAGTTATTTTTATGTGAGTATTTGTTATTGAATTGAATATAAGTAAAGGGCACTTCTAATTTATAGCTCTGGCTGGGGAGCCGGGTGCCCTGCGTCATCTGGGAGCCGCCTGCGCGGGCCAGACTGGCTCTCTGCTTCTCCCACCCTCCGTGCTCATCTGTCTTGGTTGTCTCTCCCAACTTTGTCAAATGTAATGTGAAAGAAAAGAAAATTAAAAGAAAACAAAAGAGAGATTTTCCAAGAGGGGAAATCAGATTTATCCTAAGGTAATTAAATGTGTAGGAAACCAAGAACAAAGCAGTGCAAATAGTGTGTATGTGTGAGTGAGACAGAATAAATCATTATTTCCCAGCAGCCAGAATGCTCCGATGAATCTTAAATTCAGGTGCTTATGAGGTAGAATTGACAGGGAAGCCAAATGTGGGTTTTGTGTGGCTGCAGCTAAGGGCACAGGTGTCCCAGGCACCTGTGCAGACCATTGTCAGCTTCTGGGGGCTCCACACAGCACCTGGGGGTGGGGGCACCTCGGGGGCGGGGAGCCTCTAAGCCATGGCTGCAAGCACCACCATCCACTCCTGGGTCTGCAGCCTCCCACTCTCCCTGCACAAGAACTGTCCCTGCTGGTGCTCAGGGGCCTCAGTGCTGGGCTTTTCTTTTGCTCTCATCTGCTAAAGGCTGAATACACTGGGGTCAAGGACTACGTCTTTTGCTGTGACATTCCCACCACAGGGTATGGCCTACTGTGGTCACTCAATATGTTTTTGTTAAATGAATAAATAACTGAATGGCCACAGGAGGGACCCTTATGCATTCAGACACATTAAAGTCATCTCACTGTCGTCTTTGACAGGTGCATCCACTGTGCCCGAGCTGTGAGGGGAACCTGGTGGGAGGGCAGGGAAGGGAGGAGAGTATTGAGGTTTAGGCATTATGAATGGTGGGACAGGCTTTGTGAAGCCCTCATTGTGAGGGGGACTTGCCCTTGGAAGGTAGCAGCAGTTACCCCCCTCCTTCCCACACTCTGCCCAACTTAGACCCATGGAGATATAGATTCTCTGAGAGGCAGTGCTGATGAGTGGCCAGCAAGGCCTTTCAGCTACTATGATGGATGTGCTGAGCAAGGGACCCATGTCCTCAGGAAGCTTTCTGAGGGGCATAGTCAGCACAACTTATCTGCCGCCCCTCCCCCCAAGGGTACCTTACTGATGCTGTGAGTTCCTTCTGTAATGGCCTTCCTCCCTTCTTCAATGACCAGCTCAAATGTCACTCACCACTTAGCAGATCCTTGAAACCTCTGTTTACACAGTGACCACTCTCTGCCCCATGTCTTGGTCGCTCCTGATCCACCTTTTCCTATGAACTGCTGGTCCCTGAGCTGCACACGACATGAATAGCATCTCATTCAGCTAGCCTGCTAGCTGCTGAATAAATCCAGAGCTTATTTTCTTCACAGACCAATTTTCAGACATGTTTTTTTTTTAAGATTTTATTTATTTTTAGAGAGCAGAGAGAGAGGGAGAGAAACAGCAATGTGTGGTTGCCTCTCTCAGACTGCCCTACTGGGGACCTGGCCAGCAACCCAGGCATGTGCCCTGACTGGGAGTAGAACCAGCAACCTTTTGGTTTGCAGGCTGGTGCTCAATCCACTGAGCCACCCAGCCAGGGCCAGACACTTTCTGAATGACACTGTGTGACAGGGATGGTACATGGGCTTTAAGGGATGATCTCAGTTCCTCCTCAACACTGGACAGGAGAGAATCTTGCCAGCTAATAGGGACTGAGGGATAGAATTTCCAGGCTGAGGCTCTGCCTTGGAGAGGTTGAGGCAAGGGGCCAGAGAACCTGTGTGTTCAGAATGATCTTGCCTTTCCACCAAGGCTTCACCATCACAGGCTGCACAGCCAAGCTCTGTGTGCAGTGCTGCAAAATACCTAGAGTCCCCATATTGTGTTGCCTATGCCCCAACCTTCAGCTCCAGCATGGGAGGGGGCTGACCCTCAGCGGTGGGCTGGAAGGCTGAGTAGGATTCCTCCCACCTCTTCCAGAGGCCTGAAATTCCACCATAACACTTCCTTTATCTTTCTTTTTTTCTTTCTTTCTTTTTTTTGTGGTAAAATACACATAACTAACTTAACCACTTTTAAGTGCAGAGTGCAATGGTACTCAGTACATTCACATTGTCGTGCAACCACCCTCCACCTCCAGAGCACTTTTCATCTTGCAAAACTGAAACTCTAAACCCAGTAAATAATAACTCCCCATGACTCCCTCCCCTCAGCCCTTGGCAACCACCATTCTACATTTATCTCCCTGTTTCTCCATGCCCCAGCCGCTGGTAACTATCGTTCTCTGTTACTACGAGCAGACCTACCTAACATTTTCTTTAATCATGAGACATTCTTTTCACTGGATTCTAAAAGTTCTTTAATGTGTACCTTGTTAGAATAAATACCACTTTGGACAAAAAAACCTTCAGACTTATCAATGTTGTCAGCTTAATCTTTGAGAGACTCAGCCCCACAGAGGTAAGAAGCCTAGATGAGCTGGGGCATGGGAGTGGGGGGCCCTTAGTCAGTGCTATGGTCTAAGTACTTGTGACCCCCAAAATTTGTAGTTGAAATCCTATCCCCTAAAGTGATGGCATTAGGGGATGGGCCTTTGGGAAGTGATTCAATCATGAGGGCGGGACCCTCACAAGTGGGGTTAGTGCCCTTAGGAAGGGGGCTCCAGAGAGCTGCCACACCCCTTGGGCCATGTCCTGTGAGGACACAATGAGGAGTCTGCAGTCCCGAAAAGGCCCTTCCCCGACCATGCTGGCACCCTGATAGCAGACTTTTAGTCTCCAGCACAGTGAGAAATAAATGTCTGTTGTTTATAAGCCATCCACTGCGTGGTGTTTTGTTGGAGCAGCCTGCACAAACTGAAATGACTAGGCTAGTCGCACAGGGCAGAGCTGCCTCCGGGAGGGTGGGGGGGCCTTAAAACTGTCTTCAACCCAGCACTCTGGAGCAAGGAAAGGGGGATGTGTGTGCAAAGTAGACACCAGCTTTTAAAGGAACTGCATGGCAGTTACTCATCTCTTCTGGCCAAAGACTTCGCTGTAGAAAAATATTCCAGAAAAAAAAACATGTTTTATTTTCCAATTACAGAAATAAAATATGCCTATTGTAGAAAACATGGAAGATATGGAAATGTAAAGAAAAAAATGAAAATCACCCAGAATGCCACCGTCTAGAGATCATTTCTGCCAATCCTTTGGTGTATTTCATTATAGCAGTGTGTGTGTATGGCATTGTGTTGCAAGCAATTTTATATCTTTTACCCACTGAACATTACATTGTGATCATTTTCCCTGTCATTAAATTTATTTGAGAGCATTATTTTTAATGGCTGCCTAATATTCAGTCTTGTGGCTGATTTATAATTTATGTAACCATTTTTCCCCTTTTGAGCATTCTAAATCTGTGCATATTATAAATACCCACAAATAATGATGCTGTGGATATCCTCATGCATATAATAGATCCTCAGGCACGCTGTGCCTATTTCTTGGGGACAGATTCCTAGATGTGGAACAAAGGGGTGTACATTTGGTCATGGATCTCAATATTTATTCCCAGGTTGCTTTCAGCAAGGTTCCCAGATGAAGGTTTGGTCACAGTAGGTGAGACTGTTTTTACTGGCACCATTTTTTGCACTGAGCATTACTGTTTCTTAAATCTCTGCTAACTGGATACCATAAACACTGTTAGTCGTTTCTTAGTCATTTATTGTCTGTCCATTGATTTTTGCCCAATTTTGCAATAGTGCCAATGTTTTACTTATTAAGTATTCCTTCTACATCAAAATTATTAATATTTGCTCTAATATGTCACCAGTATTTCTCCCAGCTTGTTGTTTGCCATTAAATGTTTTAAAATTTGTGTATGATATAATTTATTTATTTTCTATTTTATTTTATTTTTTTCTGTCACCATTTATCCCCCTTATATCCCCTTCCATCCCCATCCATCCCCCTGCCTCTGGCAACAACCACACTCTTGACATGTCCATGAGTTCTTTCTCTCTTTTTCTCTCTTTTTCTTTTGCTCATTCCCTAGCTCCCCCCCACTTCCCCTAAGCTGTCAGCCTGCTCTTTATCTATGAGTCTGTATCTACTGTGCTTGTTAGTTCAGTTTGTTCATTACATTCCACATATGAGTGAAATCATATCTGCCATTAAATTTTTAATAACAGCTTTATTGAGATAATAATTCACATAACATACAGGTCACCCCATTAAACTGTACAGATTCAGTAGTTTTAGAATATTCATGGAGTTTTGCAGCTATCACCACAATCAATTTTTATTATCCTAAAAAGAAACCTCAAAGTCATCAGCAGTAACTGCCCTATTTCACCTCAAGTCCTTACTCCCTCTTGCCCCTGGAAACCACTAATCTAATCTCTGTCTCTATGGATTTGCCTACTGTGGACATATCCTATAAATAGAATCATACAATATATAGTCATTTATAACTGACTTCTTTCACTTAGCAGAATGTTTTCAAGGTTGTAGCATGTCTCAGTACTCAATTTGCCATTAAATTTTGCTTATGGTTTTTAATAGAATTTTTGAATTGTTAGGCACTGAATGTTTTGATCTTTCCTTTTGTGATCTGCCTGTTTCTCCTCAGGGCTTTTGTGCATAAAATGTCCTTCAGTTATATTTACGACTATATTTTCTGCTAGTTTTTTAAACTTTTCATTAAAACATTAAAGTAATTAAATCTCAAAGTAATATGTGAACATAGTCCTGTTTCAAATGGCTCTAGTTTTTATATTTAACTCTTCAATTTACCTCTCATGCATCTTAGTAAATAATAATAGGATGAGAGTGTAATTTTTTTTCTGAACACCAGTTGCCCCAGTGAATTTCTACCCTGTTTACTTGTACTGTTTGCTTTGTCATTTATTAATTTCTTAAATGTACTTGGGTCTATTTCAAGCCCTGTGTTACAGTGTCCTGTTTATCCATTATTACACTAGTGCTGTGATTTCTAGCAGTTATAAAATAGGATATGGCTTGGTTTACAAGTTACCTTTCTTTATTCTTATTTGTATAAGCTTTCTTAATTCTCCTGCCCATTTATTTAACCACAAGATCTTAGAATTACTTTTTGTGGTCAAATTTATTTCTCTTTAATAATGCCTTTCCCCTACCACAAACAACCACTGGTAATTTCACTGGTAATGTTTCAAGTTTATATATTATTTGGGGAATTGATTGCATTCAGTCTTCCATTCAGGAGCATGTCCTTCTATTTTTTCAAGTCTTATTTTATGTACTTCAGTACTGTTTTAAATTTCTTCATTTTCATGCCATAATTTGTGGCTATTCTAATGTCTTTGATTACTTTTGATTTTTTTTTTTTTATTGCTGTTGTGAGTGAGCACATTTTTAGAACTGGCTATTTCTGGTATTAAAGATGCTTCTTTTTTCCCCCCTTTATAATGGTTACTTTTTTGAAACTTATTTTCAAATTATAAGATATTTTCCAGTTATTTCCTTTGCAATTTCTATGCCTCTAATTGTACTGTCTGAAGGAACACTTATTTCTTTGTCCCACCTAATAATCCGTCCCACCTAATTTATGGGACCACCCAAAGTGTTAACAGTGACTTTTCCATATGAGTGACTGGTCTTGGCTCTTGCTTCACAACTTCCTAAAGCCTTTCAAACAAGCAACAGCAGGCC
The DNA here is from genome assembly GCF_022682495.2 of Desmodus rotundus. Classification (NCBI taxonomy): domain Eukaryota; kingdom Metazoa; phylum Chordata; class Mammalia; order Chiroptera; family Phyllostomidae; genus Desmodus; species Desmodus rotundus. The sequence continues at coordinate 104,462,413 of NC_071394.1, read as the reverse complement.
TCAGTAAGCCCTCAGCCCCAGTACCTCTTGCTAAGCACTAGCAGCAGCCAGCCTAGATTCACAGCTTAACTTTGTCTGGGAATCTCCAAGCCCAGCACAAGTAACAGCCATCTCAGATTCCTGTATAGCTCATGCAGGGTGGCCCCGGGCAGAACATACATGGCAGCTGACCTTGGCCTGCACCATCCAGGATACCCCAGGGCCAACATACCCAGTGGACAGCTACAGACCACATTGGAGTGCCACCATCCTGCCCCTGTACAGCTGATCTTCCACAGAGGATGGAGGTTGGTGGTCAGTGGACACAGCTAGTCCTTGCAGCTGACTGGCCTGGGTAAATTCCTCCCATTGATTTGCCAGCAACTACCAAGGCTCAACTACAAGAGGATAGTTTATTCAGCCCACACGAGGGGTGCACCTTGAGTATCCACCTTGGGTGATAGGGGAGGCTATGCCACTGTACCCTATAGGACACCTACTACATTAGGCCATACTGCCAAGACACAGAGTCAAAGAAGCTCTACCTAATACATAGAAACAAACATAGGGAGGCTGACAAAACAAGGAGACAGAGGAACATAGCCCAAATGAAAAAACAGATCAAAACTCCAGAAAAAGAACTAAACAAAATGGAGATAAGCAATCTATCAGAGGTAGAGTACAAAATACTGTTTATAAGGATGCTCAAGGAACTTAGTGGGGACTACAGTCAGAAATGAAGGATACACTAATTGAAATAAAGAACAATTACAGGGAAACAACAGTAGAATGGTTGAAGCTGAGAATCAAATCAATGATTTGGAATAAGGAAGCCCAAAACAACCAATCAGAACAACAAGAAGAACAAAGAATCAAAAAAAAAAAATGAGGATAGTATAAACAGCCTCTGGGACAACTTTAAGAGGTCCAACATTTGCCTCATGGGGTGCCAGAAAGAGAAGAGAAAAAGCAAGAAACTGGAAATCTATTTGAAAAAATAGTGAAAGAAAACTTCCCTAATTTGGTGAAGGAAATAGACATGCACATCCAGGAAGCGCAGAGAGTCCCAAACAAGATGGATGCAAAGAGGCCCACTCGAAGACACATCATGTCAATGGAAGGGATTGTGAATGGGTGGTCAATGGGTGGGATTTACCCAGTCCAGTCAGCTGCAAAGACTGGCTGAGTCCACTGACCACCAACCTCCACCCTCTGTGGAAGATCAGCTGTACAGGGGCAGGATGGTGGCACTCCAACATGGTCTGCAGCTGTCCACTGGGTGTGTTGGCCCTGGGGTATCCTGGATGGTGCAGGCCAAGGTCATCCCCACATGTGTTCTGCCCGGGGACACCCTGCCAGTTCTGTAAAGCAACCTGAGATGGCTGCTACATGTCTGGGCTTGGAGATTCCCAGGTGACGCCAAACTGTGACTCTAATCTGGCTCTTGTTAGGGCTCACTGAGGCCAGCTGTTACTTATTTGATAGGATTTAGGAGCCAAGACCAGCCATTCTTATGGAAAAACAGCTTGGGTGGGCCCATAAGCTAGATGGGGTAGAGCCTATGTGGATCAGCAAGGTGGGCCACAGCCTATGTGGATCACCAAGGTGGGTCACACAGTGTTCACCAGTTTGATGGAGTATCAGATATGGCACCAGCCTACTGGCTCTGTAGGGGACGATAGCCTCTGCTCACCCTGAAGCCAGACACTTCAGTTTCTCTCTGTACACCACTGGTGTCCTTCAAGCTGCCAACCAGGTGCTGGAGCTCAAAGGGAGCGAGTTTAAGTAGGCGAGCCCGTGTGTGGGTATTCCAAGAGGAACTGCTTAGGGCTCCAGCAGCCTCCTCCACTGACTCAATCCCTGCTGGTTTTCACAACCAAAAGTTTCGGGGACTTATCTTCCTGACACTGGATCCTGGGCTGGGAGGCCTGGTGTGGGTCTGGGACTCCTCGCTCCTGAGATATCCCTCCCAAATTTTTATTCAGGTGTGCATGGGGCCAGCCTATTGTGCATCTGTGGCCCTCCTAGCTGTCTGGATGGATGTGGTTTCTTCAATTCCATAGTTGTAAGTGTTCCATTCAACTCATTTTTGTAGTTGTCAGACTTCCACTCTACTTGATTTCTGATGTTCCCAAGTGATGGTTGTTCTAGTTGTAATTCTGATGTAGTTGTGTGAGGAGGTGAACTGTGACTGCTGGAGTTATCTGTTTCTTAAAAGTTTGAAAGAAACCCCCTGCTTGGTAGGTTTTTAAAATTCTATTATCATAATTGATCATTTAAGATTATTATTTTTTCCTGTGTCACACTTCAACAATTTACATTTTCCAGGAAAACTGTTCAATTTGTTGAGATTTTTCAATACGTGAGCACAGTGCTGTGCAGAGAGATATTTTTGAACTAGAAGAAAATGCTGTTTCTGTGCTTGCATCCCCTTCTTATTACTTATGCTATGTGTTTTCCTTCATTCTCATTACATACCATAATGATATAAGAGCTTTACATTTCAGTGGGTTTTATCGCTCACCTCCAGTTTTCCCATTCTTGAATTCTTCATTTTGATTCATCACTCAGTCTCTGGGAGTGTGTTTTCAAGTAATATTTTCTCTTCCAAAGGATGCATGTTATAAGTTTTAGAGTTCATTCATAACTTGAAATGTCTTTGTTGCTCCACATTCAGGCACTGTATTGACTGAATGTAAAATGTCTGGCCACACCATTTTCTGAGCAACTCAATAGGTATCGTTGTCTTATGTCTTCTGTTCTTCTCTTTGTGTTGTTGCAGAGGTGATCTGAGGTTCTGCCTTTGCTGCTAGTTCTTGCTTTTTCTGTTTTGTTTCTCTTTTCCTCCTGGGTGAATACTTGTAGATTTTAATTTTATTTCATTTTTATTTATTTATTTTTATTGAATTTACTGAGGTGACACTGGTTAACATAACCAGACATATATTTCAATCTCACATAGACACAGACAAGAATATGGTGATACCCAGAGGGAAAGGTGGGGGGCGGGGAGGTGGAAGAGGCAAAGAGGGGAATAAATGCAGATGGAGTGAATATTGGTAGATTTTTGAGTCCTTTTAGATGACAATGGTAGGGCCTTCAAATCTAATGTATTAAGTGTATTGTGTGTGTGTGTGTGTGTTAGTAAAAGATTCAGTGTCATGGGAAATAGGCATTCTCGTTGCCTTAAAATATATCTCCATACAGTACAGCAGTTTTTCTCATCTTTGAAACCACTGACATTTAAGTCCAGATAATTTTTTGTTTGGAAGCCATCCTGCATGTTGTAGGATGTGTAGTAGCATCCCTGGCCTCTACCCACTGGATGCCAGCCAGGAACATGCTCTCCCCATAAGCCGTGACAACCCCAAATGTCTCCAGGGATTGTGAAATGTTTCTGAGGGGGCAAAATCACCCCCTGTGGAGAAGTTCTGCAGCAGAGGGTGACTTGTACTCGTGTTTTGAACTCAGATCAGGAAGAGAGCATCTTCCCTCCCCTTCAATCTTACTTCAGTTGGGCCTCTAGTTCAAGCAAAAAAAAAAAAAACAACATACATATGCCTCAGTTTGTGTTTTTCAGTTCTCTCCCATGGCTTTATAATTGGTGGAAGTCCCGCCAATTTTTTCACACTTTATCAAATTGTAGTTCATGTAGTAGCTTTTGAGTTTTCCCTTGCCATTTTTTTTTTTAATTCTCACCTGAGGACATTTTTTTCATGACTTTTAGAGAGAGGGGAAGGGATAGAGGGAAACATGGAAGTAAGAGAGAAATACTGATTAGTTGCCTCTCACGTCGTGCCCCAACCACGGATTGAACCTACAGCCTAGATATGTGCCCTGACCAGGAATCGAACCCTCCACTCTTCATTTACAGGATGACACTCCAGCCAACTGAGTCACGTTGGCCAGGGCATCCTTGTCTAGTTTTTAGTGGTCTTTTAATAGGAATCTGGGAGAACCCACCAGGCGTTGCTGGCCATTTACTGTTTTACACCATTCTCTTTTGTTGTGAATATTCTCACTGTGAATTTTTTCTACTCAAACTCTTTAAAAAATAATTTTTGTTTCTTAGGGAAATTGTTTTTAATACCTCTGTTGGTGTTTTAGGTGAATATATCAGTAGTTCAGGCTGCCCAATGAAGTAGTTTACTCTGGGCCATGCTGAAAAATGGCCCCTCTGCAACCTTAACCATGTGGTCAGCTCTTCCAGAACCTACCAATACTTTGTTCAGGCTGCACACACTAATGACAGCTGAGCTGAGCTATCAGCTTGCAGTCTCCACCTAGGCAATGCTGATACCAGGCAGTGATGAAAATCCCCTCTAAATGCAAAGAAGTGTGAGTCTCAGTTGAGGCATGGTGTGAAAACAGTTTGGCTGCGTACCCTTTGCCCAACTACATCTCAAGAGACTTGGGAAAAACACAGAAACACCTCCTTTCCAGTATTGTTTATTTTCATGTCGCAAACTGTGCAGTGGAATGAAAGCAGGGCCCCAGTGTGGCTCTAGTTGTGAAAATACAACTTTTACTTCTATTTCAATTCCGGAGAGGGAAAGTTCCAACTAATCTGTTAAAGCCACCTTCTTTAAAACCTTTCAGCTGTGTGGTTTAGAAATGAGGATGATGGCACCAGAATGTGAGATGTGTGTCAGTTTCCAGCCAGGTTGGAACACGTGTGTGAGGGCTCCCTTTTCGTTTGGCCTCCCTCCATCCAACACCAGGGGGTGTCCTTCCATGTGGGAGTGGGCCCACTTGTGGAAATGGCCGCTTTTCATTTTATAGATTGATTTTAATTTTTATCAAAGTAATGGATTAAAAATTCAATTAGGACTAACATGAAAAAATATCAGTCTCCTGCCTACCTCCTCCACCCCATCCTGTGCCTTAACACTTTCGTCTGTTTCTTATATATGCTCTGTTTTTTGAATTATATGCTTATAATGTTATTTATTGATATCAATTTAGACATTATCTTCTGAATTCCCCTTAAGGTTACTGAGCATTTCTTCTCTTACTTTGTTCCTTTCCATACTCTTCCTCTTCTCTTATTTTGTTAATATCTACTGCTCTATCTGCTATGTATCTATAATGTTTTAGTTTTTTTACATATGACATGGGTATATCTACATGCATGTGATATACAGGGTCTGGCACAAATAATATCCCTTTTTTATTACAAAATCCTAAGCATGTAACTCTTTAACATAACAATATTATACTCAAACACCGCATATGACATTTTAGGTGAAATGTTCCAATTAAAACTATAAATTGTTACATCCATATTATTACCCTACCAACCACACTCACACAGGCATTACTTCTGCTAGACCCTGTAGAATGTATATTTATTTATTTTTCTAATCTATATTTATAACTTTTTGGTTAAATATATATAATTTATATTATTATAGTTATGCTACTATTTTTCAATGCTGAGGTGAGTAGTTATATGGCTATTTTCTTTCCCATTCACTTTTTATAAAATTTGGGATTAATGATTTCTTCATTTTTTTCATTTATTTTATTTTCTATATATTACCTTTCTTTTTCCCATAAACTCAATCAGATCTATCCAATAATAGCCAATATAATTCTCCAAATGCTTAGGTCTCCTAACGCCTTTAGAAATCCTCTAATCTCCTCCTCAAATTGTGCTCTCCAGTCCTGCTGCATACTTAGTGTCTTAGGTTAGGACTTAACTTTGCTACTTTCAAACATTGCTTCCTCTGCTTCCTGAGTTAATCTTCATTTTTAAAAAATTTCTTTTAATTTTTCAATTATAGTTGCCATAAATTATTATACTAGTTTCAGGGATACAACATAGTAATTAGACATTTATGTAACTTACAAAGTGATCACCCTGACAAGTCTAGTATCCATCTAACTGTGTCTTCATCTTTATTAGTTTACTCTCCTGTTTAGCTTGAGTACATCCTTCAGAAATTTTCTTTTAAGAAATGTGCTTGGGAGGTGAATGTTTCTTTTTTTTATCTTCACCATGTCTGAAAAGATGACTTGATTGATTGGCTGGTATGAATTCTAGGTTGAAATCTTTGGAAAACACTGATTTGTCTTCAGTTTGTCAATGCTGTTGTTGTGATGTTCAATGACATGCTGATTTTCCTTATTTTGTGTTTTGTGTGGTTTTGTTTCCTTCATTGGGAGCTTTTAAGATCTTCCATCTTATTGCTGGGGTTCATGTTTTTTATTTTATTTTTAATACTCAACAGATAACACTCATTCATTGTTGGCCCATTACATGAGTATTTCAATCTGGATGACTTTTGTTATCGTAAAATTTATTCTAATGCTTTTTTTGACCATTTCTTTCTATCTCTTTTATCAGTTGTCTCTTTCTGAAACTCTCAGTAGTCAAATATGAGACCTCCTCAATGGACTCCCCCCTTTTGATGAACAGTCTTCTTCCCATTTTCCATCTCCATTTTTTTCTTCTTTGTTGCTGGTTTCCTCAACTTAATCATACAAACATTTTACTGGTTTTTAGGAGGGGAGGCCTTTATTTTATTGTCTAAGACCTATTTCTTTTCATAGAATCCTGTTTTTTTTCATTAATGTAATATCTTTCCATCTCTCTGAGGATATTTGTTTTAATTTTCTGCTTTGCTTCTTTTTCAGCTGGACTCCCTTTCTGTTTGTAGGTTTTGCTATCTCCTGTTGCACACTTAAAAAACGTATCTATGTGTCCAGGCCATCTGTTCATATGGTAGCATGTGGCACTGAAAGATGATAAGATGTTCCCTGGGAGTGGCTGGGGCTTGTTAATGGATACATGCCGTTGTCAGGTGGTCAGATGGCAAGAGGACTGATTCACTGGGGTCAGTATCCAGAGATCCTTTCTCAGATGCCCTCCAGTTTCTCCAGAGAAGATTTCTATAATCACATGGTGTTTTACTTATCTGTTTATTTGGAGCAGAGGCATCTCTGCCTTCATGCCCCACTGTCACCCTTGGAGAATTGTGCCTCTGAGGACTTCCAGTGACCAAGCAGTTCACATGGCCTCTCTAGAGGCAAGGACACTGTGGCCAATCTGCCAAGACAGTGTCCACTCCTCCCCCCAAAAAAGTATACAGACCTTTGTGTGCTGTGCGTCCTTCCCCATGCTCCCTGTCCATAGGGAGTTTGCATCTTTTCTGTTGTCTATTGTCATTTAGTGGGGCTCCAGGATGTAGCAAAAGAGAAGCACATGTTTCAATCAGACATTTGAATGTAGATGGCACAAGTAGCATGCTCCTGTGTGACAGTGACAAGTCCATGTTCCTGAAGACTGTGACCAGCACAGTGGGGCAGGGAAGAGGAACCTAAAGCAATCACAGAGAAGGAATCCGAGCATCATTGGGTTTTGACACAGGATTCAGTTTGTGCTGGGATAAGGTACCTCAGGGGAATTCCTTTCCTGTAAAATGACAGAGTAGATTCTAGAATCCTTTACTGCAGGTGTGGCTTAAAGGCAGAGGAATAGGCTCAGAAAACACAAGGCCAAAACTCATTCTGAAGACAAAGCATCATGTATCTTGAGGGAAAGGTTATCTTCCCTTGGGAGTGTCCATGGTTACAGCCACTGGAGTCCCCACAATCAACCCTCAACCTAACCCCACAGGAAACTCACAAGACAGCCGCTCTCTCTGATGTTGATTCACTCATCCTCAACCTTCCTGTCTATAAAGTAGAGAGATTGTGGCTGTGAAAAATACCATGTACACAAGGGTTTGGGGGCTCTAGGAAAGGAACCCCCATTGATTGAGAACTCACTTTGTGCCAGACCTGGCTCTAGGGATTTCACACAGGTAAATCCTCTTTCACAGTGGGCTTTAATACAGTGTTCTCCTCGGAACATGGGAGATAGCTAGAACCAGAATCATATCCTTAAAAAAAGAGGAACTGCTGTTTCTGAGTAAATTGTTTGCAAATAGGTTGAGAGACAGAATCAGGAAATGAAGACTAATAAATCACAACCCTTTCCTGTTGCATCAGGAAGGTTCCATCCAAGTCCAGTTTGCTCTGCCCTGGCTCCCAAGTGCTTAGTAATATGTCATAGATTCAGAGCATTTAGTTGCTTGGAAGGAGCCTGAAAGGTTCTAGCAAAATGCCTCCCTTTGTCGATCCTGCTGCAGACAAGCTGTTGTGCTGTGCACTCTCCCTCACACCATTAGTGTCAAACCTTCGTCAATATTTAAACATTCATTATTCAGAATTTCATTTCTCTGCTCTTCTTCTTCTTTTTTTAACTTGGCGAAGGAAAGAAAAACAAGGTTAGCAACTGTATCCTGTATTTCTGCAGGAAAGAAATGAGCCACTTCAAAGCTGTACTGATTTACTGGATAAATATATATTTAGGCATTTAGGGACTTTAAGTATATATGATTTACCAGAGGAATAGGGGGGCAACCTTCAGAATCCACTATGCAAAGATATATTGACACAATTTTAACTGGATAGTTATGCCTCTGATAAATCAACCTGCCTCCTTCAGACCTTCATGGTCCATTGGAGATAAAATATGCATCTCCCGTCTGGGGAGGGAAGGGGACAGGGGGGCTGGGGAGTAGACACAGGTATGCCTGGGAGGATCTCACAGAGGAAGCTCCTGTGCAGCGCAGAAAGCTCAATCTTGGAATCCTGTGGGAGGACTGCAGGCTCCCGAATGTGTGCTGTCTGTAGCCAGGTTCAGGAACTTGCGAGAAGCCATGCTGTCTGTCTCGGGGAGGACTGGAGGCCGAGACCCTGTGCAGGAAATTTGGGAGGTAGACCATGGTGAAGGGATAGTTTTGAGTACCTAGACAAGGCCCGGCCTCAAGTCATAGCCATAGGGACCCTGAACACATCTTGCCACATGGCTTAGTCCTTGCGAGGCCCTGCATGCAGGCTCAGGTGATCCTGTCTGTCAAGGCAGCAGTTATGGGTCCTGGCAGCAGGTGCTTTTTAAGGTAGTAGAAGAGGGTTTGTGAATAGGCAAGCAGTAGTTGGTGGGGGGTGGAGGCGAGGGGACAACACTGTAGCTGGCTTGTAAATGCAACATCTCATCATCTGGGTGCCTTCAAAACCTCTCCTGGAGGGGACCCTAAGGGATGGACCCTGTTTGTGGGACCTGAGGAGGACTCAGGGCCAAAGGAAGGAGGACAGCTGACAGTGAGTCTGTTGAGTACAGCTGAAGACAGAGAATCCCTGAATATCCAAGGTCAAGATGGAGGCCGAGCACTCACACACTGTTCAGGATCTTCCAGTAGGCACAGAGTGATCTTCCCGTGGTCACAGCCCCTGCCAGCAGCCAGCTCACAGCCATTTTCATGGCCACATTCTGAGCTCATTCTTCTAACTCTGCAGGGGTTTGGAGCCACATGGCCTGAGCCCCAGGCTGCTTATACAGAATAGGCATGAGTTGCCCCAAACAACCCTTGTACCTTCTCCTGCTCTCCTGCACCTATATGTCCTTTGGGAGGCTGCAGAGAAACCTTGTTTCAGAGTGATTTGCTGTGTTGAAGACCCTCTACTTAGGTCTGTGGTTTCTGTGATCCCCAAGGCCTTGTCTGCTGCCTTTTTCCACTGAGAGGGACTGGTTTCTTACCCAAGGAGCTGGGATTTTGCTGCCTAATTCTGCAGAAGCTAAAGCTAGAATTGCAGGGGGGAACAAAGGAAATTCTCTTATTCCAAACCAGTATTTACAATAATTACAAGCAATGGTAAATGGAATTGGGGAAAGCAAATTACCTTCAATTAGGAGGTCCTTTAAGAATAAAGGACCCCCCAGGGAGCACATCATTGGGTAATTAGAGAAGGAGGTTGAAACCCAGCAGGTTCTGTGTTTGGGCATGGCCTCCCACTCAGGACCCTTCTGCTTACCAGCACAGCCACTCTCACACCCATTCTAACTGGCCTGGCTCCTGCTGGGAGACCCAGGTCAGTGGAGACCCAGTGTCCACTGACCTTGAGATACTATTTCAGCATCCCTGGCCAGCACAGACATCCTTGCATGATGCATGTGTCATAGACCATTCTAAAGCATATGGACTTGTGGCATGGGCCAGATGACTGGCCCACTTGAAGACCTGTCTGTAATGTACTAGTACTCTGCTGTACCACCAGGTTGGCTCATCATGGGGCTTGACAAAGTATCTGGTCTGGCCAGGTCCACAGTTCTGAATAAAGGAGGGGCATTGAGTGCATGGAAACTTTGTTAGGAGCTAACATTTATTTAATCTCTCTCCATCCATCCTCTCCTCCATTTACCCATCTCTCCATGGACATCCATGAAATACCCTCTAGTAGTTGCCAGGGTCTGGGCTAAATGCTGGAGACACAAATAAGAAGCTAGTCCTTACCCCCATAGTTGGGTGGGGAAGAGTGACAAAGCTATTGATGTAAATAGCTTAACAAGGCCCATGGGGCCTTACCTCTGAAGGACCAGGGCCTCAGACCCCCATTACACCTAAAGAGTAGGTGGATGGTGAGGGGAGCAGGGGGCTTGGGCCAATCCAACTAAGCTGCTAGAGTTTGCTTGAATTGGACAGGGAGATAATTAATCAAGGACATGGTGGAATTGGGACACACCTGACACTGCTTTACCTTCTGTACCATCTCTACTGTATCAGTACCCTGCAGTGTACAGATCTCTGTGCCCCGAGCCTCAGAGAGGTGTGTGCCCTGCAGGCTTGCGCCTCTCAGGCACTGCTACCTTCACCATTAGTTCCAGTCTTCATACCTGTGCAGGGGCCTCCCAATTCAACCACCATCACAATGTAACTGGAGGGTATCCTGGCCCTCACCTTTCACTGAAGAGCTGCCTGAACTTGAAATAGATGCCTTAACCTTTATGGTTGGTGGGGTCGGTCCTCATGCTTATTTAGGAAACTTCTAGAATAACAGGCTGTGCTGACAACAGGCAGCCAGGTCAGGAAACCCAGATGTGGAAGCCACATTTGGGACCTGCAGAAAGGTGTAGCAATGGACTGAAGTGGCTGGGATCCAGGACTGCAGCAGTTTATATAAATGGACAGCAGGGCCTGACAAGCAGCCATGATGTGGCCACACAGTCAGCCTTCTGCTCTGATTCATTCGGGCTGCCGAATGCTGGGCCATGTGGCCAGGACCAGAGCTCTGGGATGGTAACAGGACTGTGGAGAAGGTGAATGGATTGTTGTTTTGGAATCAGACATTCTCAAGGGATGGGGAGCATCCTGAACAGGGATACTGCCACCCTCACACCCACCCAGTGAAAACAGATTAGCACATGCCGAGGAGCTAGAGTAACTTCTTGGTCCCAGAAGCAAAGTAGAGGGTTTTCAGTGCAGCAAATCACTCTGAAACTCAATCTCCTTACCCCAGATGCACGTGGAAAATGAAAATTCATCTCTGCATTTCTAATCTCCATGAGACAGGAGGAACAGTGGGATGAGGCTCTGGCCTCTAGGGAGGATTTGATAGAATTCTCCACAGTCTTGAGAACTAGAGAAGGTTCAGACCCTCAGGGCGATGTCCCTTGAGGATAAATATTTTGTGCAGAAAAGCACATGTTTGGTACACCAGGGAAAAATGAATGGTTTTGCATGAATTTAACTGTTAAATGTCATTAGTGCTAGTTTCCAGCGTAAAAATGGTGGAAGGGGTTTAGCAGTCATATAGATGGAGCCCATTTTACATAAGGGAAAACCGAAATTCAGAGAGTTTATAGGAGTTGCATGTGGTCAAGGACAGTATCTATTTCTCATTGATTCCCAATCTTCGACAATGTTGATTTCTGTATAGTGGGTGTTTTGTACTCTTTGGTTGAAGAGGAATGAGTGAACCAGCTAAAATACTGCATTGCATCTCAGCTCCATTTTGGAAAACAGCCTCCTTACTGAGCAAGCCAAGAGATACTAGGTCGATATGTGGATTTCGTATTTCCTGGAGCTTCCATGATGCCTACATGGAGTGGGTTATATTTAATCTGTTGCTTAAATGGCAGGTTTCATTAGGCCACATTTGCTCTGCCTCCTTTGCCTTTAACTGTTTAGATGATTTATGAAGAAAAGTTACAGGAATTATGCAGTCAGGGTTAAAATACTTTGTTGGTGTGCCCCTCATCAGACCCCCCTGCTTTTGGTCATGATCATTGTTTACCCCCACCCAGTCAGCCTGCCCAAGAGCCCCAGGAACATGTGGTCCCATCACAGAGTTCTGGTGTGTCCCCTTCCTGCCAGCATGCTCCTCCCACCAGAATAAGGCAAGAGGGGCAATTTGGCCATTAGTAGCTCCAGAGGGGTCACCTGGCCAAGTCTTGGCTTATGTCACATCTGTGGGTTTACTTCTCACCTCTGGTGGAATGGAGATGACAAGAAATTCTTTGACATTCATCCCATGGAGAGAAGGTGCCCATTTTCCTCCCCTGGAATCTGGACTGGCATGGGACTGCTTTGACTGATAGAATGTGGCAAAGTAACACTTGGCCACTTACTGGTCTTGCCTTTAAAAGCATGTGCCACTTCTTCATTGGTCTCTGGGCTTCTTGAGCCACATGTAGCAAGTCCAATTACCCTGCTAGAGAGAGAGTACATGATACTACAAGGCCCCCTTAGCCCAGCCTACTGCTTGGTCCTGCCAAGGTGCCAGGCAGGTGAGGGAGGCCATCTTGAACCCTTCAGCCTAGTACAGCCACCAGATGAATAGCATTGAGGGACCCCGGTCAATGTCACATGGGGCAGAAGACTTGTCCTGCCAACCTCTATCTGAATTCCTGATCCACAAAATCTTTATAGATAATAAAAACTTGAGTCTGGAATCAGACTTCCTGGCTTGTAATCCCAGCTGTACCACTTTCTGGTTGTGTGACCTCAGGCCAATGCTGATCCTCTCTGAACCTTAGTTCCAACATCTGTACAACTGGAGTAACACTACTTTCAGAAGCATTATGAAGCATATACCATAATGTGGTATAAATAGCCTGGAATATAATAGGTGTGCAATAAATCCAAGCTATTCTTTGAATATATTTTTTAAAGATTTTATTTATTTTTAGACAAAGGGGAGAGAAACATCAATGTGTGGTTGCCTCTCACATGCCCCACACTGGGGAACCTGGCTTGCAACTCAGGCATGTGCCCTAACTGGGAATTGAACCAGTGACCCTTTGGTTCACAGGCCAGTGCTCAGTCCATTGAACCACACCAGCCAGGGCTGAATATTTTTTTCAGGAAGCCAGAATTCCCTCAGGCAGGGATGTCTTGGGACTAGCTCCCCCACCTGCAGTGTGATGTCCTGAGAACCATTTAGCTTCTCCTCTTGGGGACCTGTGGTGTTGGTAGGAATGGGCCACCTACAGATACTGGGCCTAAGGGGCATTCAGTGAGCTGGAGAACCATGGCCCTTCCTGCCAGGGGTGCGGGGACGATGCTGGGTTTATGAAGGAGACACGTCAGCATTTATAGTTATGTCCATGGGCCCAGCACACTAGTGTGGGTGTGTCAAAGGGAAGGTGAAGGAGACTGTGCTGCCCAGCCCCATAGATAAGGCCCAGGAAAGCTCTCTAAACTGCAAAGCATCCTCTATGTGCAAGGCATTATTCTTAATAGCATGACAAGGAGGAGGAGATAGAGGAAGTGGAAAAAGGAGAAATCCACCTGAATCCTCCTGATAACAATTCTACATCTATAATTCCATCCACTTCTTAGGCATTGGAATTTTATGGGGATTAGTGAGTGCCTGTCTTGCTGTGGAAGGCCCACAAGCCCTTAGGAACAGCTCAGCCAAGACTTTACTTAATGAATCCCTTCAGAAGGGATTTCTCTTGTGGCAAAACATTCCCTGCTGGTAAGGGATATATTCCACTGCCTGGGGTCCCTTTCTGGGTTTCTGTAAACCAGGAGGGGAGAGATGCACCCACTCTTCAGTGGGTAGTGGTGGGTGTGTTGGCTAATCTACCTAAAATACTGGTGTCACTCTAATGTCTTCCCTCCTTGTCTATGCCCTAGAGAGAATGGTTCCTGGTGCTCTCATTCCCATCCCTCCCCCAGATCACAATGTGGTACCCCTGGAGTTTATGTGTGTGGCCCAATACTTCCAGATGTTGAGAAGCAAGAAATGCCTGGGGAGCCTTCTGTGGCCACAGAAGCTCGAGTTGTGATTCTGGAGCCTTTGCTTTCCTGTAGAGTTACTATCTCAAATAGCATTTCTCAAATGCAAGTATTGTACTGGTCTTGCATAAAGAACTCTTACTCTTCTCTCCCCTCACAACCTTGAGTGGTCCCACCTCCCAGGAAAACGAGACTCCAGGATACCAGGTGAAAATTTGGTGCCCAAGACTTGAGATCATGAAGATAGGGTGGCCAGAAAAAGAAATAGAAATCATTAAATTCAAATTTTAGATAAACAATGAATAACTTATTAGTAAAACTATGTCCCAAGTGGACTTTCCACAAAGAGCAATTTTTCATTGTTAGTATGTCCCATGCCATATTTTGGACATACTTACATACTTAAAATTAGCTGTTGTTTGAAATTCACATTCATCTGGGTGTCTTGTATTTGTTGAATGGAGCAGCCATGGTTGAGGAGGACTGCACTCCTGCAGTGGAGGTCGGTCTCACTCACTGAGCTCAGTTTTGTGGAGTTTGTTGAGTCTGCAAAGCAGCTGCACTGGACTGATTGTTTCCCCTCTAGGAACTCACTTCCTCCAAGGCTGGTGGCCCCAGGCAGGCAAGGTGCTGCCTTGTTATCAAACCTATGCAAACAGCAAGCATATTCTTCAACTGATCCAGAGAAACCTCATGACTCTTCCCCTGATGCCCCCTCTTTAAGCATATAAACAGCTCCCCACACCAAGGAGCAAATGCAAGACTATTGAAATGGAGTTAAAGAAGTTAACTCCTAGGATTTTATTTTCTTGTTTTTAGCCTACTCTCGTATCACAAAGAATATGGAATATCTGAACCTCTAAATAAGTCAGGCTCAGGCTTAATCAAAGCTACAATGGGGCTGTCATGCCCAAATATCTTTCTCAGAGTGTGAAACCTCTATGGAGTGTGCTTACAGGTCTGGGCCTTCCTGGGGCCAAAGCCTGGAGTGAGGAGAATCTCCCAATGTTAGCTTTCTTTCCCCTCCTGCTGCACTTCCACACCCTCTCCAGGGGAGGTATCTGTCCCCACGTCTGGTTTGAGATGCCCTGAGGAGTCCCTGCCCTCTCCCATGAAAGGTCCTGCCCCATCTCCATACCAGAAATTTCCAAGGTGTATTCCTTTGGAGGAGGTCTTTTATATCCATAGCAGTCCAGCACGGATGATGCTTTGAGGCTGGTGGGTTCATTGTACTTCAGACTGTACTCCCCAGGTCCTTCCCTGAGTTAGGGCCAGGGGAGGAAGAAGGGGGAGACAAGCTGACCTGAATGTTCCTGAATCCAGGGGTAGGAGGAGGACAGTGAGCTGGTGCACGGAGGACAGGCACGTTGGCTTTCAGCCCTGGCCTGAGAGTCTCCCTAGGACTCCACTCTTCTTAGGCTGACTCTCCAGGTAGGGACTCGTCCTGAGACTGGGCAAGACAGGCATGGATTGGCAGGTAGATTTTATATAATGAATGTTCCAAGTAGTGAGTTTATCAGGAAATGGATTTTCATTGACAACTGAATTTGTCTCACTTTCAAACCACTAATCAAAAAAAAACAACAACAAAAAACAAAAGGCTTGCCTATATTTATTGCAGATCCCCAGGATGTCAGTGGGCCAACATTACTATATATGTCACAAGCATGGTGGTGGTGGTGGTGGCAGGGTAGGGGGACAGGCCTGATGGTTTCTGGGAAGTTTGGTGTTGCCATTGCCACTGTTACAAATACAGGAAGTGGGAGTCATTGGGAGGCAAGACTACCTCCTGAGGTTACTGGGGTTACCAGTGTGGCAGAGCCTTGGTTTCCTGGAGAAGAGCAGCTATGCCTGCAACTGCCCTGAGGGGCCAGTCCCCATGGATACAGGCCAGCTTCTAGCCCTGGGCAAGGAGCAGAATAATGTCAGCTCAGTCTGGGAGGTCAGCAGTGCCCAAGGTGCTGCAGAGCAGAGAGGCTAAGAACGTTGATTCCTGGTTAGACAGAACAAATTTTGCAATTGTAGTCCTGCTTTCTTAGTTCTACTGTTTAATATGGGGCACATTACTTCACCTCTCTGAGTCTTAGTTTCCTGGTCTATAAATGGAGGTAATTATATTTGTTTCATAGAGTTGTTGGAAAGATCAAACAAATTAACATAGGCAAAGGTCTTTGCACAATGCCTGTCCCTTAGTAAGTGTTTAATAAATGCTACTAATTATTATTAGAAAACATATTAATTAGGTCTGTACTGTCTTAACACATTTGGCTGTTTTTTTAAAAGTGCCTTTTAAGCTAAATTAAGCTATCTGCTTAATGCAACTATATTCTTAGTTCAGGCATTGCAGTATAGACTATATCTTTGCTGAAATGTTTCCCCCCCCTACATTTTCACTTTTTGTGTTTTCTTTTCTTTGAGTGCCTCTCTTGAGGCATCTCAGAAGTAAGGCTGAGAACGCAACAGGTAGTTGTTTCAGAGATGCTTGAGAAATTTAATGCTACCACAGCACAGAAGTTCCCAAAGTGTGTCCCACAGCCCCCCTAGAGGGTACTTTTAGGGGGTCTTCAGTGTTAGAACTAGTTTTACAATAAAACTTACATGCCATTTGCTTACTTCGCTGTGTTGATATTTGGGTGGAGACTGGGTAACACTTGGATCTGCCTGACTATGAAGCCAGTGTTCTTACTTCTCACCTTAGCAAGAATTAAAGCAGTGACACCAAAGTGTGTACTTGTGGTCTTTCTGTCCTTTACTAAAGTCACTAAAAACAAAACAAAGAAACCAATGCCACTTTTCCTTAAGAATGTCCTTGACAAAGCAGTAAAAGTTAGTAATTTTTTAAATTCTTGATCCTTGAGTACAAGTTCTTTTATCACTTTTTGTGATGAAATGGTGAGTTCAAAGAAAACACTTCAGCTGCATACTGAAGTAGTATGGATGTCTCGGGGAAAAGCAGTCATGTGATTATTTGAGCTAGAAGCTGAACTCAAGCTACTTTTTCCATGGAACTTCATTTTTTTTTAACTGAAAGAACAACAGGTACACAAATTACAGCTATTCAGACTTAGATATTTGGCAGATATTTTCTTGAAAATAAAAAGAGTGAGGCTACCATTCCAGGGGTTGCTAACGATAAATTTTGAGCTTTCAAGTGAAAACTAGTGTTTTGGGAAGCTTGACAACTTCCTGAAACTTGACTATGAAAATAGTTTTTGATGCAGGCGGATGTAATGTGTCAGCATTGCAAAGGTCTGCATAACTCGGTGTACTAATATTTGCCAAATGACCAATACCAGAGGCGATCAAATCAAGCACTGGTTAAGGTCCCATGAAAAATTGAAAATAGATGAATGTATTTTAATGCAATTTTATTGCACAATTTTTACTGATTCAGTTTAAGATTCTACATTTCAACTAAACACAATCAGTTTTGGTGCAATATTAAAGAAAAATATCCCCAATTATCTGAAAAATTCACTGCAATGCCTTCTCCTTCTCCAATTCCATATCTGTGAGACATGGGTTTCCTTCACGTACTTCAGCTAAAATAGCATATTACATCAGATGGAATGCAGAGGCAGACGGGTGGATGCAGCTGTCTCCTATTGACCCAAACATAGACATTTGCAAAACTGTAAAGCTATGCCAGTCATTTTATATAAAAAGATGTCATTTGTGTTAACATGTAATGAGTCTATTATGGGGGTTCTCAGTGATTTTTAAGAATGTAAAGGGACCTTAAACCCCCTCAAATTTGAGAACTGCTGCTCTGGAAAGTGCTTTGTTCTTTTCTGCACTATAACTCTGCTTATATTTTACTGAAATTATTGGTGTGTGTGCCTCTCTTCCTTGCTGGACATGTAAATGCACTAAGAACAGCTTCTTATTTTTGTTTGTGTTCCCAGCAACTAGCACATGGTAGGGTAGGTAGTAAATGTTTGGTAAATATCGAATGAACAAGACAATGAATGTTAGGTTGTCTTATTACTTATAAAAATCAGATCTGTTGCCCCAGAGTTGCCTGAAATGTTATCAGGTTATGACCTCAGATTCTACCATCCAAGAAGAGACTTGATTCCCGTCTGTGTTTGCCCCCTTGGCATCTGTGTATTTTGAGTAAGGTACTTGATTTCTAGTCTAAGGCATTAATCCTCCAAGTGAAAAAGTCTGATGACCTTTAGTCCAAAGGTTTACTAGTCCTATGTTAGTGAGGGAAAGCACACAGCAGTCCATGAACTCCAAAAAAGGCCCTGATGGAAGGAGAGAGAAAGAGGAGTGACAGCTTAGAGAGAGGTCAAGAGAGGAGAAATGCTGGGCAAATTAGAGCAAGTAACCTGTGCAGATGGCATCTTGGGAAACAGAAGGTGAGAAACTGTCATCCCAAATTGCAATTTGACAAAGAGAATGAATCAGCACCTTGGCAGAGAAGTGCCTGAGCTTCCTGTGCCACACTCTTCAGCCTGGCTTATCAGAAATCCCATTCTTGTGACCCTATGAAAGATCCATTGGCACCTGCAAATCTTCTTGTTAATTGGAAACACATCGAACTGCACAGCCAGCAAAAGCCCATGGAGGATTCAGGGTCTCAGTAGGACTGGCTGGCCCATTAACTGCTTCTCTGCCTGCAGACCTTAGCTTTATGTACCCAGAGTTCCCTGGAGGCTGTATGCTTCCTGGGGGCAGTGCTTTGATTCATTCACTCACTCCATTCATGATTCATTCAATCATTTACCTGTTCATTTGTTCCTTTCCTTAACAAACATTTATTTGCACCCTTGTGGCAACTTCTTTTTACTCCACACGGTGGTTCTCAAACAGGGGCATCTTTCCCCTTCTATCCTTCCTGGGGAACATTTGCAAATATACCCTCCAGTTCTGACAACCGGCTAGAGATGATAGTGTTAAATGTGTAACATTTAATGCACAGGATTAATCCTGTAACATTTAATCCTGTAATGCACAGGATTACTTCCCACAACAAAGAATTGTTGGGCCCCAAATGTCAGTTGTGCCAAGGTCCAGAGAACCCTGTTCTAGATGGAAGGTGACTATTCCAGGGTTACTGAGGGAGTGAATAGGCAATGGAGACAGCAGATATTAACCTGCATTGACAAGGTGAGAGCTAGACATTAGAGTGATTCCTCCAAGAGGAAGCATTTAGAAAGTGAAGGTTGCTCTTCTTAAGGGTCAGTGGAGGGCAAGAGCAAGGGTTCTGAAGAGTGTGGGCATGACTACTGATTGAGGTCTCAGGGAGGAAGGAAGAGAAACCTCCTTTAGTCTATGAACTGAGTCTTCCCTCAAGTCTTAGAAACTGTCTCCTCTTGCCAATGGCCCATGACCTTTGATTTAAAGCAGGTGTCATAAAACATGGAAGGGCCACTTCGTCACTGTACCCACCACTCTGTGCATACATATGCTGGAATCTAGTCACATTTGACAGGTAGTGGGCCCTGTGTTCTTGGGCCCACAGCTTCCTCACCAGGGCTGAGGGGCTCTGGATTATGGGGCCTCTGTGGCTACTGCTTCATCCAGCTTTGTTCCTCTTCACATGAGTGTCTGTCTCAGAAGATGATGGAATAGCTTAAATGCCCAGCCAATAGTGAGTTCACTCCTCCCTCCTTCCTCTATGGGCTTGGCTGCCAAGCACAGATTTCTGGAAGGGAGCCTGTAGAGCTGAAGTTCTAGCCCTTGTGGAGCTTCTTTATAGGCTCAGAAGTAGGGCATCTTCTGTTACCCTGGAGAAGGTGCCTCAAGCCATCATGGTCCTCTGGCTCTTTTGGGATCTAAATGGAGCATCCTTTCCTATAAGCGCTGTCTTTTGGTTCCCCCTGCTCTACCACTGGGCTGCTGAGTTAGGGAGAAGCCTCCTCATTGAGATCTTTGCCCACCTTGAAAGGCATCTTCTTGCTTGAATCTTTGACTTAGATTATATCTTCAAGCCACTTAATGTGTTTTATCTATTGTGTAACAAATGTAGTGGCTCAAATTCACACCAATTATTTCACTACTATTTCTCACAGTTCTAGGAGTTTGCTGGGCTCAGCAGGGCATGTCTTGCTCACTTTCTCTCATGCAGTTACAATCAGATGATGCTGGACTGGGGTCATTGAAAAGGCCTCTGCATTTATAGGTCTGGCAGTTTATGGTAACTGTCAACTGAGAACTCAGCTGGGGCTGGAGTCCAGAAAACACCTTTCTTCCCCATGAGCCCTGGGCTTCCTCATGTCATGGCAACTGGGTTCTATGAGGGAGCATTCCAAGTGATAGAAATTGTAAGGTACCAGGAGTTTAAGGCATTATCCTGGAAACTGACATAGAGCTTTCATCATATTCCGCTCATCCAGCAGCCACAGAACCCAGATTCAAGTGAGGAGACATAGACCCAACTCTTGACGGAAGGAGTGTCAGGTACTTGGGGGCCAAGTTTGAAAACTCCTTACAACATGTGATCAGAGAAGGGTGAACATTTGGTAATTAATTAATTAATTAAGCAAACAAACAGTCTGAGCACCAGCTTTGTTCCAGGTTCTATGTAGGGACAGAGGCAAGCCCTGCCGCCTGCCTGTGAGGAATTTAGGGCTCATGGACTAACTTCTGGACCTCTGAACTCTGTGCTCGGAGAACCTTCCTGGTTGGAAACCTGAGATGGGGCAGAAATTGGCTGGGCCTTGAGTCCACAGTGGTGGTGTGTGAGCTTCCAGTGGTGACCCAGCAAAGCAACCCAAGGGGCTCTCCTTAAGAGTGAAGCCTTCTTCCCCCTTCCCTTTTAACCTTCATAGCCAATGCATTCCCTTCGGAGTTTAAGTTCACATGCAGTGGGTTTTCTGTTACTTGCATTCCGAATGATATAGGGATGCATGCAAGCCATCACGTGAATGGCTAAAACTAATGGAGAGGTTTTCTAGGATTAGACTGTAAGGCTTTTTGCCTTAGGTGCTGACTTTATAGCCTAACCTTTGAGTTAGTTGTGACTCCCCTGTGAGGCCACTGAAAATATAGTGACCATGTGCAGCCATTATTAATTCTGTGAAAGAAAAGACATCTTAGCCTCCACCCCTCCAAAGTGGCAAAGACATAATAAAGGACTGTCCTTTCAATTAAAGTGATCTTATCTTTATTAAAACATTGCATTTCTATGAACATTGGGGATGGGGAGAAAATGCAGACAATAGTAACTGAATAAAAATAAATTAATTAATTAAAAAAAACATTGCATTTCCATACTTTTATCACTCTACCACAAACTAGTAATCAATGTTGCTATCACTGTCTCCTGGGGCCCGTTCTTTCCACGTGGGAGGGTGAGTGGCCTTTGATCCCTAGGGCATAGGGTCTGCTTCTTGCAGCTTTGGGCCTTGCCTCATTCATGAATATTTGCCTCAGAGCCTCGGATCTACTCATACTTGTGAGTGGAATGGCTCAAATGTCCAACCAGCAGTCATTATCTAGAGTCTTCCTATCCTTGATTTTCTGGGACTCTGTTATCTGAACTTTGAGAAAGGTCAAAAGGAAGAGAAATAAGAGCCTCAACAAGCTAGATGGAGAGTCATTTTGTTCTAGCCCACTCAGACTCCGGGCCTGTGTCCTACCCACCTTCACTTATCTTCAAGGTTTATTTATTTTTTCTTTGAAAACCTGAAGCAAGGCAAAAACACCAAGGTAGTTACTCTCTAATAATAACTGCCCCCAACTTCCTTCCTATCACTCTGTTAATGACTTAGTCCCTTGCAGGTTTGCTCTTGAAATTTAGAAATAGTTCACACAAGCTGTCATCTTTCTAAATTGTTTCTTATCATAGTTTCAAGATTGAATAGCACCTGCTCTCCTCTTTCTCCCCACCTTCAGGCATCTTTGAGAGCAGCATGCTAAAAAGATGACAATGGTAGGGACCTACGTAATTCATAAATAGCTTTGACTGCATGGGTTTTGATGAGGCAATATGGAAAATGATTGCATTAAGCCTTGCTATTTATTTATTTGACTTTGTACAGGACAATCAATTTGTTCACGTTCTGTGCCTCCTGACAGGAAGGTAAATGGCAGAGAAGGCAGGCTGGATGCATTACCTCATTGCTCTAAGAGATGCTGTCACTTCTCAAATCACTTTAGATTGTTTTTAATAACAGCATCTTTCATTCCTGTCCACTGAGGGAGTGGAAATTCTCTCTCTGTAGAGAACAGGACACCAAGGACGGTGAGGTCTGACCAGGAAAAGATGAGCTCATTTTTCCTTGAACCATGTGAAAATGCTATTTCTGTAGGTCAAATATCAGCAATTTCATATGGATCAACCTAATAGTTTAACACATGCCTATGCCAGGATAGAGTTAATCTGTCCTAAGCAGGCAGAAATTGCTCCTATTTGAGTATTTAGGAAAAAATTCCAGATCCTTGCAGAAAGAACTGATCAATATTCAGCCCTGATCAGACATCACACTGGGGTTATGTAAAAAAACAGTAGGTCAGCAGCTGAACTGGATTCATGGATTGGGCCTGATGGGACAGTGTGTGCACCTCTGATGTGTGTTCATTGAATATTTTTGGATATTCTGGAAAATTTATCAAAATGATATATGATTCCTTCAGAATGGTCTCTGAGTTTGAATAAGCTCTGGAAATCAGGCTTCTGGGTTTGAGAAGGCTGGTTAAAGAAAGAGAAAAAGAAAAATATGTTTGCTTTTTATTTAAGAGCTGAAGAGAAAAAGAGGGAAATTGCTTAGACACAGATTTGAATTTGAGTTTGGGCTCTGCCAGCTCTGTAACCAAGTCACAGTGTCTCCAGGGACTGGCTTTCTCTCTCATCCATAAATGTATGAGATCAGTGTGATGGTTAATTTATTATGTCAACTTGGCTAGGCCATGGACTCCAAATATTTGGTCAAACATTATTTTGGATGTTTCTGAGAAGGTATTTTAAAGATGAGATTAACATTTAAACCAGTAGACTCTGAGTAAACAGATTGCCCTACATCATGTGGGTGGGCCTCATCCAATCAGTTGAAAACCTATATTTAAAAAAAATTTTTAAAGACTGACATCCCTGAGGAAAAAGGAATTCTGGCAGTAGACTGATACTGGGCTTAAATTGTAACTGTGTTCCCTGGGTATCCAGACTGCTGGCTTATCCTGGATATTTTGGTCTTGCCTACACAACTGTGAGCCAATTCCTTAAAACTTTTTTTTCTCTCTCTCTCCCTCTCTCTCTCTCTCTGTCTCTCTCCATACACGCACACAACCTGTTGGTCTGTTCTCTGGATAATTCTGACTAATTATGTGTCTGACCTGGCACAAGTTACCTTGACCTTAATTTAACGTCCCTGCACAGCACACATTTGTTTCTATTAAATGATCTTTTTTTTTTTTTCCTTTTTACATTAAATTCTGGGTCTGTTCCAGAGGAGTAGGGCTTGGCTTTGAACTGAAGCAAAATGAGAGTGGAACAAATGATGGGATACAATGTCTATGAAGACCTGGAGAGCCAGGTGCAGAGAGAAAAGTTCAGAGAGCTCTGGGTAGATGCTAGAAAGGGTCAGGATGGGCGTGATGTATGCTGAACATCTTGCTTCCTTCTGACCTGGAGGTCATCAGATGGCATCACACACAGGTGGAGGAGGCTGGCCACCTCAGATCATGGCCAGCTAAACCCACCATTGTTGTATCAAGAACCCTGATCATCTGTAGGGGGCCTCAGACTTCTTGAGATGCTAGCTAGCGCCGGCATTAGCTCATCAGGTCTTCACAGGTTTATTATAAAAGATTTACATTGTATAAATATTTATTGTTCTTTTTTCAGAGGTAACACAATTTCCACAATGCGTATTTATTCCTTATAAACTCAGATTTATTATAGTGTCAGTTTTCTTTTTCTCTCCATGGATCTTATCCTTTTCTTTCTGGGTCTTTCCTAATTTTAGTTAGAGGTGCTTCTTCCAAAGGCATTATTTGTCCTTATGCATCCTATGCCCTTATGCCTGATGTCCTACATAATAATTCTGTGGCTCTCATTGTTTTGTTGTTCAAGTAAATCAAATATTTTGTTATACAATTAACAGATGCCTACTGTCAAAAATTTGAAAAGGTAACCATAATAAAGTAGTAGGAAAATAGTATCTATAATTCTGCTAATATTTTGGTATATTTACTTTAATTTGTAGTCTCATTATCTATTTTATTATCATTGTGTCCCCTAAAAATCTAGTCCAAGCATTTTGATATAAAAAAAATCATGAACCTTCTTTTTAATGCTTGTCCATTTGGCTGTCTGCTTTTGGGTGTAATATCATATACAAAACAATTTCTGTAATGCTGGATATTTCATTTGTGTCTGCTTTTCATAAGATAATGATGTATAACACTTCAAAGAACATGTTGAACCTAACTCTCTGGTCTGCCTTTGAGGGTACATTTTTAGAAGAGACTGGATCCTAATGCTAGCTCACAACTATCAAGCATTCCTGTGGGGGGCAGCCCCTGTGCTGAGCGCTGCCTGGTTCTTCATGAAGCGGCCTTATGGTACCATGACTCCAGTTCTTTAAAGAAGAGAACCTGTGGTATGAGGCGCTTAGGGCACTGGGACTTATCCAAGTGTCCACCCACCTAGAAAGTGACAGAGCCCACCTTGGAGGATGAATGGGATTATGTAGGCAAGGTCTGGCCCCGGCCTGGCACTTGGCATGTGCCCACAAGGGATGGCTGCTGTCGTTTCTGTGGTGAGGCCTTCACAGCCCAAGTCTCAGGATGGGCCTTATTCTTCCCAGCTAGTAGGGAGGTTCCTGCTCTCCTCCTTTGTGCACCTTCATGTCCTATAGCTCTTCCCTCTTTCCTCTGTCTTAGGCCCAATAGTCTACCCACAAGACACTGACGGCCCAGAGAAGGAGTGGTGCCCACTTCTGAGCCTAGGCCCCCAATGCAAGGTGACATAGTACCAGGAAACCTGCATATCACTGTGGAGAATCAGGCTGTTCAGAGCAGAGCTCAAGCCCACTGCCTCCAAAGTCCCCGCAGGGCCGGCACCCATCACTGCACGCAGCAGGGGTGAGGCTCCCTCCTGTGGGCTGGTGCCTCATGAGGACCTGCCCATCCCCTTGGGCCACCTTGCCTCCCAGGTTGTTGAGGCTCTGCAGACACCACATCCCTCTTCCCCTTGACACAGGGCAGTCCTGCCCTGCTGGGCTCTTCCCAGAATGTACCCACCTTAGGAGGTGTTTGAACTCTCTAGACCCTCTGGAAGAGCCTAGCATAGGCTGATGGGATATCTCTTCTGCTCCTGAGCCAGAAGATTTCCCCTGATGTGAAGACTAACTTAGGGGTGCTGATTGTGCTCTGGGGCATTTCTGAGTAAAGCCAGGGTCACACCAAGCAGACCCGAGATGGCAACATCAAATCCAGAACTGGGAGAAAGAAGGGAAATTCTGTCTTTCTATTCTACTCTGGTCTCATTAGATTTCCAACAGATTTTATGCTTCCAAATGCATTTGCCACACAGAGCTGCTTGGAGCCCTCCTAGACAGACAGGCGGGGAGTGCAGAGTGGCTGTGTGGGAGGAGGCTGGGCTCAGGGAACAGGGAGATTTGCAAGCAAGGAGCCTGTGGAGTAGGGGAGGCAAAGAGGATGTGAGCCCACGAGCTGCCATGCTGGGAGAATATTCTCACTAAAGGGCCTGTTGCTCAGGGTGCCCTTCCCCTCCCAGCTCTGCTCAATGCCCACCCATGTAGGCTGAGAGAAGGGCATCCACTTATGCAGAGTGGTGACCTTG
Organism: Desmodus rotundus; assembly: GCF_022682495.2. Lineage (NCBI taxonomy): Eukaryota > Metazoa > Chordata > Mammalia > Chiroptera > Phyllostomidae > Desmodus > Desmodus rotundus. The sequence goes on along the minus strand of NC_071394.1, from coordinate 104,436,610 downwards.
GGAGTCCTCTCTGCACCTGCTCAGGGATCCCCATCCCCATACAGTAGTTACTGAGTACCTTACAGAAGCCATCAGACCATAGGCCATATTCTTCCTGCTGCCTGTGATCCCAGGAGCAGGTGAGGCAGGGTCTGGGGAAGAAGTCAACACAGGCTCAAGGGTTTCCTGATGTCATGGGTGCCATGTGCAACCCAGGATATCTTTGGAGAATGTCATTCCTTGCAGGAGTCCATGGATGAGGAAGGTTTACAGGAAAGGGGTCCAAAGACCAAGAGGTCACAGGCCAGAAGGACTTGGGGGGCAGATGAAGGGGGTGGAGGGCCAGCTGCTCAGGACAAGCCCGTGAGCTCTTAGCATCCAGTGTTGAAGCCAGGCGTGACCTTCTGCATGCTCCTCCAGGGACCACACCACTTGTCTCCCCTCTCTTCTTTCTCCGTTCCCTCTTTCTTCCCTCTCTATTAGTCTTCTCCTTTGGGGAAGATCCAATGTGCTGTATCAAGTCCCCCAGACCCTGCATCTCCCAACCCCCAGCCCCATACATGCCTTAAACTACCCTCCTGGACCCAGGGAGGACCCAGGTCTCTGCTGTGTTGTACCACGTGTGATGCTTGCTGGCACCCTCCTGCCTCTTTCTCTCCGTAGGACTGGGCAGTTTGAGCCCTAGCTCCCTTGTCCAGCTTTCAGAGGTGTTCTACCCCCACACCCCAGGGCTTTGGTCACTTTCTACCTTGGAGGTTCTGAGTGCAGTGACTACATTTTCAATCTCGAAATCAGGTTCCTTGGCATAAGTGCACATATGGCATATGTACACATGTCTATACATACACATACACTGTATACGTAAGTGTACATATGTCTGCAGGGATACATAAAATTATGTCCTTGCTGACTACTGAAAGCCCCAGATAACCTAGGCTGCTTGGCTGAGCCCCCACCTGCTCTGGCATTGTGCTCAGGATTTGCCTTTTAGGTTAGCTTCATTTTAGCCCCCTTCTTTTAGTGAGTTTATTTTTCTCTCTCAACTGGAAAATCACATTTGATCAGCTATAGAGAGCAATCAGCTACTGAAACATTGGGATTTAGCCCAGGGGGTGGCCCTTCCAAAGCTGGTATGGGTTCTCTAGGGCAAGATGGGACTCCTGGGGGGCCACATCCAAGCCCTGAGAGCAGTGAGTTGGGCAGGCACAGATGGGGAGACAGAGGAATGAACAAGCTGCCTCAGAGGTTGGAAAAAAGCCATTCTGAGCTGAGCACTAGAGTCCTGCACTCTGGGTTTGGGCTGGTGCATTCTACCCGCCTCACTGTCTCCCTCATTCCTCTGCTCTTAATCTCACCTGATGACCATGACCAAGGTGAATGAAATGCTCCCATCACAGCACTGAATACCAGCTCCCCTGCTGCCAGGAGTGCTGTGAATGGGAATGGGGGCCCTCCTGGCAGGGTTCTGGGCTCTGCCCTCCTCTCCTGCCTACTCCCTCCCCACTGCCAAAGGGTAGCCCCAGAGAAGGGGGAGGCCTCAGCTGCAATAGGGATGTCCTTGCTAGCTTGTCTACCACCATTCTGGATCTCCTAAATGCATTTGACCAAGGGAAACTTTTCTCCTTACACCTAATGATGTCTCACACAACATAGATTGGGGACGTGGTTTAGGAGAAGCAATTTATTTTTAAACTGGACTCCTCACTCAGGTTCGTGGGAGTGATCCTCATGAATATTATCAAACAAATCACATCAGCAAATAGTTCTCACTACATGCAGTATATCAGGTTGGTCCCCATGGCAGCAGACTCTTCCGTCCAAGTTCCATTCCGTGATGAGACTGGTTTCTCTACAAGGTTTACTTCTGAGACAGGAAAAATTTTATAACAGAAGGAGCCCTCTCGGAGTGAACACAATCATTTACTGCTTTGCAGCTACTAAGCTGACATTTAGAATTCAGGTGTCACCCGAGAGTGACTGAAGACCATGTTATGCCGGATATTATGACATGGGTCACTTTCTCCCCATAGAGATGATTCCAGGCAGCTCACCCTGTTACAGGGAGGTCTTCCAATTTGCAACTACATGAGGAGTGAGCTCCTACCTGTTTGAAACATCTTAAAAAGGGGAGGCGAGGGAGACAGAAAGGGAAGAAAAGGAGAAGGGCAATGGGGGAAAAGTAAGTGAGGCCCAGGCAGTACCTTGCACCCTGTGGGGACTTGGGGAGAAAGAGTTGCCTAGCCTCTCAGCTTCATCGTCAGGGTGTGCTGCAGTGACTCTGTTAGGTATGATGGGTGTTTGCTCCCTAATGGGAGTGGATGAGGGTGGCCATGTGCACATTAAAAAAAAAAAGAAAAAAAAAGAAGTGTATGTTTTACTCCCAACAGCATTCCAAGGCCTTCATTTCCTAGGGAAGCTGAATAGGCTTTTCGGGGGCTCTGAGGTGTGCGGACATGGGCTCTGGTTTCCAGCTCTGTCACTGCTAATGTGTGGTCTTGGACAAGTCCCTGTGGCCTGATTGGACCTCCGTGTGCTCGCGAGTAAGATGAGAAGCAGTCTAGGCCACAATTTTCGGATGCAGAGCCTATGAGGGACACGCCAGGGGGAAGAGATGAGGAAGGATTGCAGTGCCAGTGTGCATATTCATATTTGTCCTCTCTCTCTCCTTCTCTCAATGTTGAGATACAGTTCACATACCATAACATTCACCCCTTCAAGTGGTTTTTAGTAGGTTCACAAAGTTGTGCAACCATCATCATCATCTTATTTCAGAACATTTTCATCCCCCGCCAAAGAAATCCGTACCCATTAGCAGTCATCATTTCTTGCTCCTCCTAGCCACTGACAACTGTTCATCTACTTTCTGTCTCTCTTGGCCTACTCTGGATATTTCATATAAATGGAATAGTACAGTATGTGGTCTTTTGTGACTAGCTTCTGTCACTTAGCATAATGTTTTCAAGGTTCGTCCATGTTATAGTATGTACCAATGCTTCATTCCTTTTTATGACTGAATAATGTTCTGAATAATGTTGGATGGGTAACCACATTGTGTTTATGCATCAGTCAGTGGACATTGAGTTGTTTCTACTTTTTAGCTGAACAGTAATAAACTTTTGTGTGAAAGTTGTCGCATGGACCTATATTTTTAATTATTTTAGGTTTGGAATAGGAATTTCTGAGTCGCATGCTAACTTTATGTTTAACTTTTCCAAAAACTGAAAAATGGGTTTCCAGAGTGGCTTCACCATTTTATATTCCCACCAGCATTGTATGCGAGTTCCAGTTTTCCCCCATCCTCACCAGCACTTGATATTGTCCATCTTTTTATTATAGTCATCCTAGGGGGTGTGAAATGGTATCTCGTGGTAGTTTCGACTTGCATTTTTCCTAATAACTGATGTTGTGGATCATCTTTTCATGTGCCTATTGAGGTTATTGATACATTTGCAGAGAAATGTCTGTTCAACTCCTTTGCTCATCTTTAAATTGGGTTATTTGTCTTTTTATTGTTGAGTTGTAAGAGTTTTGAATATATTCTGAATACTAAGTCCCTCTTCAGAGATATGATTTGCAAATATTTTCTCCCATTTTGTGGGTTGCCTTTCAATGTTCTTGGTGGTATCCAAACAAAAGTTTTAATTTTGATGACATGCAATTTACCTACTATTTCTTTTTGTTGCTTGTGTTTTTGAACCTATAGCTAAGAACCCATTACCTAAATCCAACATCATAAAAATTTTTACCTACATTGTCTTCTAAGAATTTTATAGTTTGAACATTTAAATCTTTTATCAATTTGAGTTAATTTTTGTAGCATGCTCTCTTAAAAAAATCATTTCAGTGAAAAACAAAGCAAAACCTCTGAGTTGGGCCAACCCAAACTCATTTATAAGTCTCCAGTTTTGCATGTTCTGAGCAGGGGTTCCCTAAGGGCTCTCTACTGCTTCTTTGTCTCAAAAACGTCTGCCTTTTATGAGTCAATGGAGACTAACCTAGAACCCAAGGGAAGACAGTTTGGAGCAGGACCTCCAACTGCAGTGGAGGCCAGTCAATGGAGGCTGTCCTGGGCAGAAGACTATGGTGGGTCTTCTGATGAGGAAGGCCAGATGGGCTTGTGAGTAGGCCTCAGAGCTGGCCGAGGCCCCATGCTGGGTAAGATTAAGACTGACCCCAGGTTCTGGGGACTCAGGCCTGGCCTCCTTGCTCATATGTGTCCTCCCAGAGCCTGAGGGCTGGCCTGGTTTCCAGAGATCTGGGTCCCCTTGCTAGTTCTACTCTAACCAGCTATGTGACCCTAGGCCACTCACTGAGCCATTTTAAGCTTTCAATTCTTGCCCTGAAACTGGACATTTGTGATCTTACCTTAAAGATTCTGATGACTGCTTGAATCCCACTGACATATGTTTCCAAAAAAGTTAGAATGGTTTGATCATGGAGGTGTTCAGTAGAGTTTCCTCAAGTGCACACCATAGAAATGTGGGAGATAATGGCCATGTGATTGGATGACTGGGAAACACTAAATCAAACACAAATGGGTGTCTTCACTACAGGACTTCCCAGAGCCCTGCTGGGAATATAGAGTGTGAATCTGTAGGAGGGGGATGTGCTGTGCGGCATTCCTCAAATTAGTTCATCTATGAAAGAGCTATTATAAAAAGTGAATGCTGCCGGTTGCAAACAATATGAATGAAACGGCAGTCATGCAACTGGACTTCTGTCTCTGTGTGCTGCTGTGTGGGTTATGTGCCACGTCATCGAATGTGGTGAATTGAGTTGTGTCTCCTAGAATAATCTTTGCACTCTGTCATGCCTGGAAAAGTCCATCAGACTGGCCTGGGTTATGGAAATGAACTCTGGCCAACCTGTAACATTTTCTGGTCTTCATTCCTGACTGGTCTGACTTTCAGGACTGCCTACATTCCTCTGCTGGGCAGCAGTGAAAGACCACTATGTCAAGGAACTTCAGAACCCACCTGACTTGTTCTATACCAGTGGGGTTTTGACCTTTGATTGCATCAGAGGTGGAAAGCTAGGTGTCTCTTGGCTCACCCACCAGCATTCCTGGTGGTAGAACTGGCCAGACAACCAGGAGGCTGTGCCCTATGGTTTGAAAGAGTCCTTGGCCCAGGCAAGTAAGGAAGGGATTGGCAAGGCCACTACAAGATGATCCTCCTCTTTTCATTAGCCCAGGTCATTTGCTTATTATTGTGAGGGGTTTGGAATGGGATGAGTTGAGATAGTAATGAAGAAGAAAATTATACACAATAACTAATTAACTAATTAGTAATTTATCCAATAATAACTTCATAATTTATCCTTTTTGCATTCTATTTAACTCTTTTTTCAGTTTTAGTCAACTGTTTGCATTATTTTGAATTCCTAGAGTATGGATTGAGAGTTGCATGAGGCAGGGCTGAAGGCGAATATGGGTCATGGGATAGGGAGTTCTATACCTGAGACAGGTAGGTGCAAAGAGACAACAGACTGTAAGCTCTGCTTCCGCACATAGTCAGAATGATGCACATGGCCAAGTGTCCATCGTACTACAGCCATTGTACAATGAAGCATGGCCTGTGGTTCCAGAGTGTCCCTTCTGGTCTCTGTCGTCTTTTATTCCACATACCTGGAGGCTTTTTGGCAGTGATCAAGGTCCTCTCCTTGCAGAAGATCCTCCTCAGAGGCTAAAGAGATCTGCCCTCAGCCCATCTTTCTTCGCTGACCAGATCTGGATCTGCCTTGGCACAAGGCTTGTAAATCTCCTTCAACAACAGAGTATGCTTCCCTGGAAAAACTGCTAAGGAGACCCAAGTTCCAAACATTCATCTCTTTTTTGCTGGAACACCAAGGTGGGGCCAACAGTTTCTGCTCCTGGAGAAGTCACAGTCTCACTGAGAGTGACTGCGCCTGCATAACCACAGTACTAGGCTGAGAGAAAGGCAGGCACAGATCCATGGGAGCTCAGAGGAGGGAAAAATCATTTCCAGCTAGTCTGGAGGATAAGACAACTTCATGAGAATAACAGGACTCTTAATAGAATCCTTAATGAGAGTAAGACTTGAGTATGCTGAATTGGGGGAAAGATTGACACAGCCTCTTCCCAGAGTTCATGAAGGGGAGCTAGAGTCTCCTGAAGAGATAATGTGATAGACCAGAATGCACAGGGTGCTGGGATCTGGGGGTTGGAAATTTAAAGCAGTTGGACACCTCTTTCTGTTCCAACACCATTTTATTTGAGGTTCAGGCAATGGCTTCAGAAAGATGGGGAGGGGTGTTCCCCTTAGTATTTTATTTTGGTATTGAGTGAAAAAGCTCACAGCTCTAAATACCATATATATGTTAATGACTCCAGAGTCATTAGCCACTTCTCTAGCCAAGACCTGAGCTCAGAAGTCATATATTCACCTGCTGACTTGACATCTCCCTCTGGGTGGCTAATAGGCATTTCAAACTCAATGCTACCCACACAGAACTCTTAATTTTCTCCTTCACATCGACTGCTCCTTACTTTTACCACCCAAGTAATGGCACCACCAAAGATCCAGTTGTTGAATCAAGAAAGTTAGGTTGTTCCTTCCGCAACATCTTCTTCAACCCTTCTTCCAATTCACCAGCAAGTTCTATCAGCTCTACCTTGAGAATACATTCTTGTCTCTGCTCTGCTCCATCTCCATTGTAGAATTCAGCCCAGTTGACCATCATCTCTCCCCTTCTTAATAAAACCAAATTCCTTTCCAGCCTTCCATGACCTGACCACACTCCACTCTCTGATGTGTCTCTCTCTGCTTTGTCCGGGTCCACTGAGCTGCAGCCACACCAGCTTTGCTGCTATTCATGGTCCTTCCTGCCTGAGGCCCTTTGCTCTTGCCAATGCTGCCTAGAAAGTTATATCTCCTGATCTTTTGTGTGACTGACTCTGACCATCCCTAATCTTATAGTCTAAAGCACTCTATGCCCCCCATCCCTATCACCCTCATTTTCCCTGTTCTGTAGTCTTCAAGTCATTGATAGATGCATGACATTTTCTTATGCATTTGTTAATTTACTGTCTGTCTCTTCCTCCCCCACTCCCTCATGAAAATGGAAGTCCCACAAGAGTAGTTTTATTCCCTGTCTGGTTCATTCTTGCAACTTCTGTACCTGTCATGTAATAGGAGTTCAGAACATATTTTTAATTTATTTTTGATAGATAATTTCAAAGATGAACAAAAGTAGAGAGCTTCAACAATTACCAACAGAAGGCTAATCTGTTTTCATCTACCCACCCTAATTTGAAGAAAATCCAACACATTATATCATTTCATCTGTAAATATTTCAGTGTGCATCTCTAAAAGACAAGGGTTCTTTAGAAAAATAACCATAATACCATTATCATATGTAAAATAATTACAATAATCCCTTAATATCATCAAATATCCAGTGAGTTTTCAAAGTTCCCTGAATGTCTCTCTTTTTTACAGTATTTTGTTGTTGTTGTTCAAATCAGGCTCCAAAGGAGGTCTTTAAATTGCAATTGTTTATTTTGTCTTACTAGTCTCTTTAAATGTATAATTCTCACTCCAACCTTCTCTCTTTGTTCTTGAAATCTATTTGTTAAAGATACCAGTACTTTGTACTATGGAGTGTCTCATAATCTAGGTTTGCTAATTGAATTCCAGTGGTGTTGTTGAACTTGTTTTTCTGTCCCCAGCATTTCATGTACATTGGATGTAAGAGGCTGGATTATCATTCAGGTTTGTTTCTTTGGAAAGAATATGTCCATCTCATACTATTCCATTGGGAGATCTCATTTGTTGTTATTTCTGTGATGTTAGAGGAGCTGATTATCATTGCCAACATCCAGTATTTCATTAGAACTTACAAAATATGAGTATTTTAATTCTATCATTCCTTCTGCATATATTAGCTGGAATACTTTTATAAGGAGAAACTTATTCTTATTAATTATTTGGTTACCCTGAAGTATAGTTTGTATAGGAAAGGCAGATGAATGCTTGATTCTTTCTCTTTATCAGTTTTCAGAATAACAAGTTGGTCCTTACATCCTCCAAAGTTGACCAGTGAGGATTTTTATTTCAGGTGTCATCAAGAGCTCATAGATTTAAACATACATGATGCATTTCAATCAACAAATATTAGTTAAATGAATGAATAAATAATTGAGCAAATGCAAGTTTAGAACTTTCTTTTGTTGTTGTTGTTGTTAAATTGTATGAGGTCTTTTTTGTTGTTGTTATTCAATTACAGTTGTATGCCTTTTCTTCCCATCCCTCCACCCCACCCCAGCTGAACCCACCTCCCTCCCCCACCTCCACCCTCCCCCTTGATTTTGTCCATGTGTCCTTTATAGTAGATCCTGTAATCCCCTCTTCCCTCTGTCCCCTCCCAACTCCCCCCTGGCTATTGTTAGATTGTTCTTAACTTCAATGTCTCTGGTTATATTTTGTTTGCTTTTTTCTTCTATTGATTATGTTCCAGTTAAAGGTGAGATCATATGGTATTTGTCCCTCACTGCCTGGCTTATTTCACTTGGCATAATGCTTTCCAGTTCCATCCATGCCACTGCAAAGGGTATAAGCTGCTTCTTTCTCTCTGCTGCGTAGAATTCCATTGTGTAAATATACCATAGTTTTTGGATCCACTCGTTTGCTGATGGGCACTTCGGTTGCTTCTTTCTATAGGCTTTCAGGTTTTCTTTCCAGACTTTATAATCCAAGATATACAGACCCATTGGATGATACTCTTTTAGGGTTAATTCCATCTCTTAAATACTTTGGTTTAATTGAATAAGTACAACAGAGGCCCTGCTTTTAGAGATACTTTCATCCATCTACTACAGAACAAAACACTTTCAGTTACATCTTGAATCACTTTATTATCAAAACCCATGATGTGTTTCTCACCTGGAAGAGTACCAGTCACTGGCCCAGAGATTGTGGCACTGACACAGGCCAAGCTCCTATGCTATGGGCTTTGGCCAACCACCTTCCCTCTGGGTCTCAGTTTCCCCATCTAGACATATAGGGATGGCACCAAGTTACCTCCAAAGCTCTTTCCAATCTTTACATTTTGTGGAGCTCTTCCTTCTCCCTAAGTATGTGATCTCTTGGTAAATACCATGTAGACAGTGTCAGAGCCAGTGACAAAGGCAGGAGTGGAATGGGATGGAGAGAGAGGAGTTGGAGAGCCCCAGGAGGGAGAGCCCTCCACACGTATTTCAGCCAGCTGCTCAAAAGAAGCCAGGGCTGGAATACATTCTCCTGTCTGTGTGCTGTGTTCTTTAGAAGCTTTCTGGAATTGAATGGGAGCAGTGGGTACAAGCAACAGGTGCCTACCAGGTCAGGAAAGATTTCTGGGAGTGTTTGGTGGTCTCTGAAGGAAGAAAGATGAGGTGTTGACTACAAGATGTTTTCAAAGTTCTTGGAGCATGGAGATCTGACTCCTGGGCCATCCCCCACTGACCCTGCACTTCCCATAAGGGCTGCTCCCACACCTGCACCTCCCACCTGGCCCTGCCATCCATCCCCTCTGGAGGCAGAGGCAGCCTTGCCAACCACCCTGGCAGCACTGCCCATCTGGGAATTCAGACATTTAAAGTGCCAGAGAGTCTGCTGGCATTTTCCTTTGTCTGCCATGGGGTTAAATTGCATTGGGATCGATAGTCATCATTCTGTGAGATTTCTGATGAGCAGGCCTGCTGCTGAGCTGTTGTCTGTGTTCCTGCTCTCCAGTCACAGGGCCCACATCTCCCCATCTCTGTCAGCATGTGACTGAAGCCCCCAGAGAACAAGTCAGTTTATCAGAGGCTCACATAAACATGATGAGGTATCTAGAGATGATGGAATGTCTTTTTTCTTTGGCTTCCTGGCACTAGTTGCCAATAGCTAGGGGCTGGTAGGGCTTTTTATTAGCCAAGGACAGGCTCTTAGCCAATAATGGGGTGTGGTGGCTTATATGGTATTGTCTGTAGCTTCTTTCACCCTTGTTGTGGTAGGAAGGGACAGGCAGCTGTCAGGAGGCTACTCGGCTGACTCCATCCCTGTCACCCTCACAGTTCTCCTCTATCATTGCCATCTTCCCCAGTGTAGACAGTGGCCAGGTCACTCTAAGAGGGAGAAAGTATGCTCTGTACCCTGCAAGGGACTTGCATGGTGAGGAGCCCCAGACCTTGGGACCTTTCTCCTTAGCACCTTGTAGGCAGTGTTAGACCTTTCTTCCGTCTGAGACATCTGGGGATGAGTGGATGGTCAGAGTCACATTGGTGGTTGTAAACAACCCCAAGAGGTGGGTTCCTGGTATTCATTTAGAAAGAAGGGACAATGGTGGGACAATTGGACATACATATGCAAGAGAAACAAAACTAGACCCTTAACCTTACACTGTACACAAACATTAACTCAAAAATGGATCACAGACCTAAATGGAAAAACCAAAACTATAGAACTTCTAGGGAAAAAAAGTTGTGACTGTAGGACAAAGATTTCTTAGCTATGACTCCAAAAGCACCATCCATAAGACAAAATATTGATAAATTGGATTTCATTAAAGTTAAAACTTTTGTTCCTCAGAAATACCATTAAGAAAATTAGAAAGCATGGCACAGAAAAATTTGCATATCATATATATGGTAAGAAAAATTTGCATATCATATATATGGTAAGGGAATTATATTCAGAATAAATAGAACTATTAAAGCTCAGTAAAATAGTAAGAATTTGCACAGCTCAAAAAGTGAGTGGAAGATTTGATAGACATTTCAACAAAGGGAATATACAAATGACTGATATGTACATGGAAAAAATGCTCAACATTAGTCAGCAGGGAAATGAAAATCAAAAACAATGAGATGCCACTTCACACCCACTAACATGGCTATAATTCTAAATTCTAAATTTAAAGAGTAGAACCCTTGTAAATTACAGGTGGTAACATAAAATTACACAGCCACTTTGGAAAACAATTTGGCAGTTTCTTAAGTTAAGCATAAATTTACCATATGACCCAGCAATTCAACTTCTAGATTTCTATCCGAAAGAATGAAAACATATGTCCACACAATGACTTGCATTCAAATGTTCACAGCAGCATTATTCATAATAGCTCAAAAGTGAAAATTATACAAATGTCTATTAACTGGTGGATGAATAAACAAAATGTGGTATATTCCTACAATGCAACATTATTCATCAATAAAAAAGAGTAAAGCACTGATATATGCTACAATAAGGATGAGCCTCAAAAAACATTATGCTAAGTGAGAGAAGCCAGATGCAAAGAAAATATGGAATGAGTCCATGAAATATCCAGGAAAGGCAAAGCTATAGAAACAGAAAATAGATTAGCAGTTGCCTGGATTGGGGTTGGGAGTAGTTACTGACTGGAAATGGGCATGAGGGAGTGTTTGGGGGTGATGGAAGTGATCTAAAATTGGACTATGGTTGCACAACTCCATGAATTTACTAAAATACACTTACAGTGAATTTTATGGTATGTTAATTATACCTCCATAAAGTTGTTTAAGGAAAAAAAAGAAAGAAGGGAGAGAGGTAGATTCCGGAATGTGGTTTTGCCAATAAGACCATTTCAGAGATGGGCAGAAAGAATGGTGTAGAGCTTCTTGGAGCAAGTCTCGGCCTTCAGGGAGGAAGCAACACCCCAACACCCCTCCACTGAGCTGAGTCCCAGGGACCATCCACTTTCCTCTGTAGGAGCAGGAGCCCTAGGCAACTCTGTAGTTCAACTCTGAAGCCTCAGCTCACCATGACCTTCTCCCAAACTTGTCCTCTCCCTCCCTCACATTGCATGGGTGTCCTTTGCTCCCTGAACCTCCCCAGCCACTGTGCCTCTAACTTTCAATCACAGCACTGCTCAGTGTCCCAGCTGCAATGTCAACCATCCCTCCCACCCTCTACACTGTCCCAGAACCTGATTCCTCTGACAGGCATGCCCTGCTTTCTGGTGCACATCACTGGGCCATGACATGGCTAGGAGTTGACTTGTTGGGAAATGGTCTCAAGCCTAAGGAAGGGGGACACATGGTAGAAGGAGGGACTGGATTGACAGAGTGGGGGTGGGAGAGCTAAAGGAACAACAGGTAAGACATGGGACATAGAGAAACAAAAAGACCCTCAGACACACGGCACTTTCCTGGCACAGGAGGGGCCAAGGCAGCTCATGGAAGCCCATCCTGGGGCCACAACTGAGCAACAGGAAGCGGGATGCCCGGGAGCAGCTAAGGCCTTCTGGGGTTGACGGTGCTGAATTTTAAGTATTGACACTTCCTGGAAGGTTGAATTTTGCCATTGGTTTAGTCATTTACTTCTGAGTATGAACCAGCCCCACAGAACTCTGAGCACAATTATGGAGCCCTTATTACATAGTAGACTACAGGAAACACATAACAGGCATCAACTCATTTCATCCTCATAAAACTCTTTGAAGTAGGCCTATTATTATCTCTCCATTTTGCAGATGATGGAACCAAGGTCCAGAGGGTAAAGCAAGTTAGACAAAGTTTGAAAAGCAATCAGCAGCAGAGCTTGTACTGGAGCCCAACCAGTCAATCTCTAGTTCTTGTGTCCCCCAGGTCCTGCCAACAGTGGGTTTGATGGGGTAGAAAGCCAGCCTCTTGCAGGCCCAGTATGAGAAGGCAGAAGGCCTTCAAGACAAGCTCATCTACGGGGAAGAAGTAGGAGAGGAAGAAGGAAAGGAGTAGGAGAAGCTGACATGCTTTGAAACAAAGGAGAGATTAGAGACAGGAGAGGTGGCCTGGGGGACCAAGGGCCCCAAGGCTGAGTGTCTCCTGGAGAGATAGGAGCTTGTCGGGCATGGCACCCCAAATGCAGCTCCCCAGCCTCATGCTGAGTTCCTTCATCTGTAATGTGTACACCAGTAGAAACCTGGGCCAACAGCTCTGCCTACTCTCTTGCACCTTGTGGTTTGGGCACTGCAAAGCTAGCACCTTCTTTGGCATAGCCAGCAGGGTGGGGTCTTCTGAAAGAGAAGTCTGTAAGGCTAGTATGCTGATAGACAAATGGACAGAGGAGGTACCACCTGTATAAGAGGAAGGCAGAAGGAAGCAAAGGAAGGTTGTCTCCAAAGAAATCTAATCATGCATCTTTCTTAGGGAAGATAGGGGCTTACAGAAGCAAGGGGGCTAAACCTGAAAGAATCCAGTGACAAAAGTCTTAAAACTCAGGAAAATTTTTACCTTCTCCTACTGTGGCTTCAGATTCAACCTGCACTTTTTGAGTACATATGTGCTTGGCTTCCAGGACAGAAGACTTCTCGTAGATCTATCTGGGCAGGCACACTCCCTCTTTGGGTCCTGGTTTCTTTTTTCCCTATGATTTCTGCAAACCCAGCCTCCTCCAGATAAGGTACTTGGGATAAGAGTAATTGTGAGCAGGCACTATATATCTCCAGCATCCAATACCACAATACTGAGTCCCAAATAGTGTCTGGGTTAAGAGTGGGTAGTGCAGAAACAACTTTTTCTTAGTTAAAAAAGAATTAAAATATAACAGGATACACTAAGTCACTTCTGAACCCTACCTATAGTCTTAGTTTCTATTCTGGGTTAATACAAGTAAGAATTCAGTGTGTATCCATTCAGAACTTTTTCTATGCCTATATTTTCATAGCATATGGCATGCTATATTATGTAATTTGGTGTTTGTTCTTCTTACATATTTATATGTGTGCTATACTTTTGTGAGCTATTTTACTTTTGTTTACATAAATAAAAAGTACCACTGTGTCATACGGGGGGAAAAAAAAAAGAGTGGGTAGGAAATTGTGGACATAAGTTTAAAAATAAACCAACCAACCACTAAAGAGTTACCCACCATAATATCTTCCTAGAGGATTGATGGCTGTCTTGGGCTTGGGCAGTGATGGCTCAGAATGAGTTGACCATAGAGCTCTGAGCCAGCAGAACAATGTTAACCTGCCAATGAGCCCAGGCCTCCACCCAGTTGGGTCCACACCTTTATCCAAGTGGGTCCAGGCTTCCATTCAAATGGGTCCCATCTCTCCATCCAATGGGTGCTGTGTGAAGAGATTTCTGCCTCTGCTGCCACCAGAAATACCCTGACCCAATTAGATCAAGTACTCTGAAAGGCTCTGCCGCCAAACCCTGTGTGAAAGGAGAACTCAATCTGCTTCCTGGCCCTGGAGACCCGCCATTTATGTAGACAGTGATGGTGGAGAACTGGGCAGGGAGACCCTTGCAGAGCAGCTCTGAGATCTCTCAGGGCTGTCCTCCTTCCCTTTCCCTTCAGCTTGATTGTTATTCCAAAGGCCTCATTATGGAACTTACAAAATAATGGTTCTGCAATTTGTGCATGTGAGACTGTGTATACGCTAATTATGGGTCCCTGGGTCCCCATGTACCCTCTCTCAGAGGCAATGCAGTGGAATCTGAGATGTGGCTCACTCTTCATGGCAGCTTTGCTTCCCTTTCCTCCCATCACCCATTACCCCAGTATTTCCCTTCTTCAAGATGTAGGGATGAAATGGAACTTGTGAGTAGAAATACTCACCTCCAAGCCCATCTACCTGTCTCCAGAGGGGCCCATGGCACAAAAGGGACTTAGCAGTGTGCCCTGGCTGGGAGAGGGGGTGTGAATCTATAATTTATGAAATGTGCAGTTTTGTAACAGAAATCCTGTTTATTTGGAATGGCTTCAGGGGGCTGTTGGGATGAATGAGGCAAGCTGCCTCCTTGTACTATCAGTGTGACAACTCTGACTCCCTGGTTGACACTGTCCTCCTGAGTTGGGGAGTTACTTGCAAAATTGGGAAAGGGAGGGATGGGGAGAAAAGAGGCTCATGAAGTGTTACTGCAAATCCTGGTCCAGATGTGATGCCCTGAGCAGGACAAAACCTTGGACACACAGGGAGGCTTTATGGAGGATGTAGAGTGACCCTGAGTCAGATGTCAGAAGGGGAAGCTGAGGCCCAGGACAAAAGCAGAGAGGCTGGGAGGAGAGTCAGCAGAACCATCCCCCAAATCCTGTTGCTAAGTGCAAGGCTAACCAGATTCGTTCTAAAGGTAATTGTTTTGGGGGGAAGCTAAAATTTCTTTGTGGAGAGGGGCAAATTACTTTAATCAAATTACTCCTGGAGATGCTTGGGATGGACCAAAAGCAGAACCTTCAGAAATCCGTGTTTCGACAGTGTGAGGACTGTGGTTTTGGGGGAGTGGAAAGGGGACAGGTGTGAGAAGGACTCAGAAAGGTGGGTGCTGGCAATGGGGCTACTTGGCATCTCTAAGATTTGAGTGCTGGTGAAAATGGCTGTAGGTCATGGTCTGAGGCTTCAAACCTCACCTTCATCAAACTTTGACGAGGATCAAGGGTAACACAGACCTGGGCTGGATTTTTATTGTTTCTCTTATACCTGTGGGACCTGGGACGAACTACTGAATCTCTCTGTATCTTGGATTCCCCATCAATAAAAGATGTAAACCCAGCACCTATTGGTGGAAGAATTGAACATGACAATATAGCTAAGCCCTTAACACAGTACTCACCCAGAGTGAGTCCTTAGACCTAATGGCCTTTTGCTGTTATCATTTGCATGGTTATTGTGTTGTTTTGAGAATTAAGTATTATAATCATATAATTTCTGTACAGTATCTGGCATACCACCTGGCATATAACCGCTGTGTATTTAGTGTCAACTGTTGCTTTTGCATCCAACATCTTCCACTTCAGACAGGCATCTTCTATTACAAATCTTCATCCCATCTCTGTCTACAGAAGAGAGGAGGAGAATCAGGTGGCGGAGGGAAGGGAGAGAGGATAGGGAGGAGGAGTGACTAGGGTTCCACCTTAGCCTCTGCTCCATCACCAGCAAAGCACATGAAGTATTTGAGGAATTTAATATTCTTAGCACCTTTGAATATGTTCCTCTCAAGTTCTTAGAATATGTGGAATAAAAGGAGATCTTTGGGAAGAAATATTTTAACCTATTTTTTTAAATACTGTATGGGGGAAGAGGAAGGGAGTTGATATAGATATACCCCAGGTTATTTCAAGTGGAATCAGATTTGACATAGGAATTTAGGTGCCTATAAAACTCTTACAAGGGGTGGGGAGACAGAGGTCAGGCTGGGCCACTGATTACTGTCATCACCAACTCTCAGGGAGTCAGTGGTCAGAAGATCCTGCTGACCATGGTCACAGCTGCCTTTAGCACAGAGACTGGTACATAGAAAACAGCTAGAAGTCACTGAAAACTTCACATCTGTCCAGTCTCCTGTGCTGCTCATAACCCCTGCCCAAGAACCACATCAAAGCTCCTGCCTCTTTTCTGCCTTCCATATCTGTGGGAGGGCCTATCATTGGTGGGTTCTAATACCACCAGGTCAGCATTCTGGGAAATGTAGTTCCCATGCTTCCAGCCCCTGTGAGCCTGAGGCTCCATTGAGGTGGGGATCTGACCCTTGAAGATGGAAAAACAACAGTAGCAAATGTAAAGGCAGGGCCAACATCAGGATGGCAGGAAGACACAGAAGGCACCGCTCTTTTGCTGTGGCAGAGAAGCCAGAGTTACACAGCTCCTGGGGAAAGAAGGGATAGGAGAAGAGGTCTGGGGGCTTCCATGTGAGTCAGATGGAACAGCAGCAGAAGTGGAGAGATCCAAGCAAAAGCCCAGACTGGGAGGCATTAAATGCAGGCTCTCCTTGGCATGGGTGATTGACAGGGTAGAGACTCAGAGTTTCAGGAAAACCTGTATTGCCCAAAGGACCCTTAAAACTGGGTCAAGGCCAGAAGCAGAGCCTGAGGAAACCATAAGGTCAGTGGGAGGATTATGGGATCGCCATGGACAGACATGAGAGCCAAAGAGCTGATGTGAATATAAGGATGGTCTTATCATGCATTCAATTCACCAAGAACCTGAAGCTGCCACCTGAGTTGGGCAGGACTTTGGACACAGAAGTGTGCTAAGATAACCTGGATACAGCCTGTGCTTTTGGAAACAAATAGTGAGAGAGACAAAATGATGATGATGATGATGATGATGATGATGAGCTAACTATTTTGACTTTAAATAAATTATACAAATCATTTATATGGATTATCATGTTTAAACTCCCTGAGTACAGGAAGGTACTATTATTATTATGCACTATCATTATGTGTTATTATTATTATGGACTATCATCATATGCTGTTATTATTGTGTACTGTTATTATAACAGGTAGGAACTATTATTATTCCTAGTTTACAGAAGGGGAGCCTGACGTTAGGGAGGTTAGGGACAGCAGGTAGAAGGTGGAGCCAAGATCTATCCGCCCCACCCCCCAAACTCCATATCTCACACTGTAACATAAGACAGTGTTGGTGGTGACAGGATGCAAATGCAAGGACAGTGCTAAGGGGACAGCCTGAGAGGACACGTTGATACCACCTAGGAAATGAGGGACACCGTCATGGATAAGGTGGAGTGTGAGCTAAGTGGAAGGAACAGGCACATTGCACATTTGGAAATGGGTAAAAAGGGCACCCAGACGGTGCAATGGATCTGTGCCGCCACATTGTGAAAGGTCAGAACAGTCATACAGTGGAGAAAAGTAAAAAAAAAATCTGAGCTCTTAAAAGTTTGTCTTGCCTGGGCCCACATTTTTGCTCATCCAATGCGAGTATGTGAGCGCTGTTTAGGTCCTGGCAGGCAGAGATATGCAGGTTACTGGGAGCAGCTTGGCGGGGGAGGCAGGCAGGTAAACAGCCAGCCATACCCAGTGTGGGAAGCGTGGTGTACAGGACACAGGAGTCTAGAACTGGTGCAGAGGATGCAGTGCTGCCAGGAGGAGGGCCCTGAGCAGTTCTGACACATGCGTGGACCTGGGCAAGGAGAGGCTGATGGAGAGGCGAGAAGGGTGGCAGGGCCATTGATTCCGAGGAGCTGTGGGAAAGCCAGGTCCAGGCACCAGGCTTCCTTGCTACGGCAAGGGAGCCCTTAGGAGGTTTTAGGCAGGAAAGTGGCACCATCAGATTCGTGTTATGGAAAGACCTCTCTGGCAGGTGTGCAGAGGTCACAAGCAGAGGTCAGAGAAATCAGGGAGCTGGTAATAAGACAAGGTGGGGACAGAAATCAGGAGATTTGACAATAGGTGAGAATACAGAGAAGATAGAATGTGGAGACAATTGGATGTGAAGGAGGAAAGGAAAGGGAGAGAGAATTAGGGAAGTAACAGGTTATGGGCTGTTTGCCTGTGGGCCACCCACGAGAGAGAGCCCATAGACTGAGGTCGGAAATACAGAAGAGAGGATGAAACTATGAGGTCAAAGCTCTGATTCCAACAGGAATGACATGAAATAGGTCTGAGAGTGAGAGTGAGAGGGGTGGGATGGAGTTGATTTCTCTCGCAAGGAAAACCTCTCAAGCTTGGAGGAGGGAGGGTGGATAGGTGGGAGGTAGTGAAGCTTCCATCTTCTCTTCTCCTATTTCTCTAACTGGATCTTTTAATTGTTGTGTAGTAGGCAGGAGTTAGTGCTATGTGGGTCAAATTAATTAAAGCCTACACATTAAAAATAACAATGAGAATAAAGGCCAAGTGAGTCCATTGCTTGTCTGTCCCTCTTGCTCCCTCCCCTAGCTTCCCAGGAAGCCTGGCACAGTCCTCGGGGCCCTGTTGTGCATGGGTCTTCCGTCCCATCTGGGGCCCCATCACAGCCCAGAAACAGGTGATGATGGCAGCTCAACAAGCCCCCACATAGGGTTGTGTTTGTGGAGGCAGAACAGGCAGTGGGTAGAATCTTTGCTGGATGTGGTTCTTTCTCTCCCTTTTCATAAATAAATATCTGGGTTTTTTTTTCCAGCTCAGAGATATGCCAAGAAAATAAAACAAAAGTAAAGGAGAGACGGGGGAGGAGAGATGGGGGAGGAGAGAAGTGTCTAGTTTGAATAGCTTTCTTCTGTGTGAAAAAGCAACAGTTCATTGCAAAATATTTATCTTCATTATGGTTGGTATTATTATTGATGGAGAATCCCTGCAGACTAATGGGAAAATCTCTATAGGAAGCCTGAATCCAGATGAGCTGAATCTCCCACCTTGCCTTCCACATGCGGGGTGAGCGTGGCCTTTACTTTCTGGGTGTCCAGGTACCTCATCGGTACAGCCCACAAACTACAGTGCCCGTGGTTGGCTCAGGCTCCCAGAGCCAGGAGAGATCTTCCAGATCAGGGCGTGAGCTCCCTGTGGCACAGATTGCTTCTTGCTTGCCTTTGTGTCAGACTGGGCCCTTGCTTAATGAAGGTGTGTGCTGAGGGGCCATAAAATGGATGAGTGACTGTGAGAGTGAGCACACGTTAAAGGGATAGGCAGATCAATGAATCCCATTTAACCTTTCATTTCACCGAAGGGATCAGTGAGGTCTAGACTCACTTGGGTGACTCACACCCAAGAACCAGCCTGCAGTTCAGCTCCTTCCTTCCTAGGGACCTCTCTTTCCCTATTCCTTCTGCTGAGAGATGTTGTAAAACATAGATGAAATTATGGTCTAGCAGTTATTTTTGTTATTCAGAATAGAATGAGTTTACCAAAATCAAAGTATTATTCATCATGATGGATGTTGGAAAGGCTCAGGTTAGCAGGCTTGGGAGCTGTGATTCACTTCACATCAAGCCTCATTTGCTTTCACCAATTAAGGGCAAAGGTGAGGGCCTATTCTCACCCCCATGTCTCCATTTCACAGATGAGTCCACTGTGTCTCAGAGAGGCTGCAGTGGAACTTACCCATGACCTCACAGGTAGCAAGGGTTTAGGAGCTGATTCTGGAACCCAGGTTTTGGAAGTCAACACTCAGGGTAAAGTTTGCTGCCCCACTGCCACCTCCTGTGGCATTCATACACAGGCCAGTCCAGGGCTCACGGTGTTTTCTGGTGACCAAGTTAGCTGATTAACACACGAAGTCCTGAAAACAGCCCTGACTTTGAGGAATTCCTCGAGGGGAGCTGAGTGTGTCTTCCCAAGCTCATTACCTGGTCTCAGAACTTTATAACCACACCTCACAAATTGGTACAGTGTAACATTTTGCTGTTGGTTTGGCAGAGACGTCAGGAGTGATTTAGAGCTGCTGCATGCGTGTTTCTGGTCTGCATCAGGCATGGGAAGGTTGTGGAGGATGAAGGCCTCCGGAAGTTGTTTTCTTCCTTCACACTCAGCCACCTTTGGGCCCAGGTTTATTGCTCTGAGATCATAAAGATGCCAAGGAAGGGAGATGGGACTGGTTTTTCCTGTGCCTGCCGCAGACAGCATCTGCTTGTGTGGACAAAGATAGTATCATAAACGTCTGATGCAGGTGGCTCATCCTGTCCTGAGGGTGTCATCCATTGTTCCCAGTATACATTCGCCCCGCACAGCATCAGCGGCGAAGAGGGCCTCGCCCTCCCTGCCTCTGTCTCTCTCTGGTGACTGGTGTCCCCTGCCACATGTCCATCTCAGCATATTACCAACACCTCCTTCTGTCTTAAACTGCTTCCCTTCCCCCAGGGAGTGCTGTGGGTTTGAAATGATGGTCTTTAATCATTTCTTAAGTGACCAGCCCAGAAATCATTTCTTAGTGCCACACACACAAATTAAATCATAAATCCACACTGGGCTCTGCCTGGGAAGGCCTGAAGTACAGCCCTGATTCAGAGCAGAGTGGAGACCCCACTGTCCCCAACAACGAAAAGGGAGTCAGCATAAGGCCAGGGCTTTAGAGAGAAGGAAGACACATCCCTTCTGTCTGAGCCCTGGCTGCTATAACAAAATACCATGGATTAAGTGGTTCAAACAACAGATACTTATTCCTCACATTTCTGGAGGCTGGGAAGTCCAAGATCAAGATGCCAGCAGATTCAGTGTCTGGTGAGGAGGACCTGTGTTTTGGTTTGCAGGAAGACTTCTCATTATGTCCTCACATGCCCTTTCTTTGGTGCTTGCAAAGAAGCACATGTAAGAGAGAGAGAGAGAGAATCTCATGTCCCTTTTTCTTTTTACAAGGGCATTAATGCCGTTATAGGGAACCTACTCTCGACCTAGTCTAATCCTAATTACCTTCCAAGGTCACCACCTCCAAACACTATCACATTGGGGGCTATAGTTTCAACATATGAATTGGGGGGGACACAAACATTCATTCCATTGCTTCTACTAACTCCCCTTCCTCAGAAAGGCCCCTTTGCACTTCTGTTGTTCTGCTCTGGACAAAAGAGGTCCTAGAAAATGCAGACAGGTGGATCCAGGGCATAAGGAAGGTGCTATCTCAGGGTTAGGAAGCCCGGGCAGTCCCATGTAGGGCTGAACTGCCCACACCCCACTATCCAGAATCAGCCAGGCCCAGGTAATCTTTGATTACCTTCGAGAGGTCAGAAGGAGGAGGGAAGATGAGGTTCTTTGATTACCTGGAAGAATAAGGAAGTGGTAGCGCTCATCAAGAGAGACTCAGTATTGAGGGTTAGGGGTGATTCTGAGAGATATCTATGATTCCTACTTATGTTAAGACTCAGTTTAATATTCTGCCCCACTCCAAGAAAAATTCCCACCTATTTGGAACACTGATAACTGTCCCCATGAAGACAAAATTTTCTGCTTCATTAAATTGGTGATGAGCATTCAGGAAGGACACCAACTAGATTCTAAGCATCCCTGCTTCTTTACACCATCATGCTTCTGCACATGATATTTCCTTTGCCTGGAATGCCTTCCTTCATTTCATCTACTTAGTAAACTGCTATTCATGCTTCAAAACCCAGATTGGTTCTCATGTGCTCCAAGGGACTTTCCCTGTCTTCCAACTAACATAAAGAGAAGACTGCCCCTATTCTCCCCAGTCCTATACATGCTGCTCTTTTTACACTAATTGTGCTATCTTAAAATTACTGTTAGCATTTGGTCCTTCCATTAAGCCTGTGTTCCTTAAGAATGGGGACTCCAGCTCACTCTGCTCTGTATCTCCAGCAGCCAGGTCAGGGCCTGGACCCAAGGAGTGATGTTTCTGAATCTATGTAGTCAAGTGGTTGGAGCCCCAGAGTGAAAGAGCAGCTGTATATCTTTCCTTTGCCTCCAACATGCTTTGCTCATGTAAGTCACTCAGATTCTGAGTTGAGAATCTGATATCCTTGCTCTGCAAAATGGGACAAATAAAACCAGTGCCTTCACTATTTCAGAATCCCACAAAGAAGATTAATCTGATAGTAGGTTTGTAGGGGAATGTGTCAAAACCCTGTAGCTCAGTGGGGGGTCAAACTCATTTTCACCAGGGCCACATCAGCCTCACAGTTGTCTTCAAAGGGCCGAATGTAGTTTCAGGACTGTATAAATACAACTACTCCTAGTTGTATAAATACAATTAGGGGCAATGAGCTCAGTGCTGCTGCAAGGTAGAAACAAAGTGCTGGGCTGGATAAAACA
Organism: Desmodus rotundus; assembly: GCF_022682495.2. Lineage (NCBI taxonomy): Eukaryota > Metazoa > Chordata > Mammalia > Chiroptera > Phyllostomidae > Desmodus > Desmodus rotundus. The sequence continues at coordinate 104,414,221 of NC_071394.1, read as the reverse complement.
AGGTGTAGGGCCAGATTCTGCCTGCGGGCCTTGTGTTTGCCACCTGTGCTGTAGCTCCTTGAAAAATTCCATTAGAAAGTCAAGGTGTTGGTATTGCAATTATTATTTGATTCCCAAATGGTGAGGGCACTTCCAGGAATGTGCTTTGCTTGATGAGCCAATACATTTTCACTCCCCACTGATGAATTTTGGAATCGAATAGCTGTCATCTCAAAATAATTGACACATCTTGGTGAAGCACTTACATTCTTCTGATGAAATTCTGGATTCTTATTGAGAGCGAAGAGAAAGACGTGTTACAGGGGAGCAATATTGTTTTATGGACCTTTATCTTGGTTATTAACAAATGAGCGTTACATGTAGAAATGGTCAAAGGGGAATTCAGTAATGAAGTTTCATAGGATTGTAATGGTTATTAGCCTGATGATGATGAAATCCAGACTGCGATGCTCACGATTTCCTTGGCATTCACTGTTCTGTGTTCACTGGTGCTGATGGACAGTGGGCTGGCTATTTCTGTCCTTGTACCCCATCCTGAAGTTATCTGGGAAGTGGGCATAAAGCCTTTAATATATTTGGCCTGGGGCATGAGTAAACAATAATAATTATAGGTGCCTGTATGCCATGTAAATAGCAACCATCTCAGAATACATTCTAGGAAGATGGCATCCACTAGAGGTAGGAACAGTTAGTGCCAGTGAACTCTCACCCCCATCCCCACCCCCTGCTGCTGAGCTGCCCGAGTGCCCCCTGGTCCTCTGAAAAATGCAGCCAATACATCCCACTATTTACATTCTCTTTATTTCCCTCTGCCCACTAGAAGCCACTGGGAAGATGAATTTGCCTTTCAGGGAAGGCCTCTGCAGAGTACCGAGCGACCACATCCATACATCACCTTTTTACATCTGGTCAGGAGTTCAGGCAGGCGGGGACTCAGGGGGCTCAGAGCCAGCCTATGACATAGACCATAGTTCTTGGTCCCCCCAACCCCACCCTTTGGAGGCAGGGAAAGTAGGACAAGACGTCTTCAGTGAGCAGAAAAGAAGCACATCCTGTCCCTTTCCCAAGCCTCTCATCTGACCTCATGTGCACTTGAACAGGTGTGTTCTTGAGCTTCAGTGCACATACCCATAGATACAGAATGTGCTGACCCCCCATGAGTAATTTACCTTAGTAGATAACTGGAAATAACTTAGTAAATAATTTTGAACCTGGTTCTGAATTCTGCCTCTGCCACAGACTAGCTGAGAAATATTGCCAGAGAAATGGGAATGACACTATATTTCTTACATAGTTTCCTCGAAAAGAAATAGTATGTTGGATTACATTTGTCTATGAGAAATAGAAAAATGTAAGATAACTTAGTTTTAAAAATATAGAGATTTTTTAAATATCATGTAAAATAAATCCAGGCTGGTAGGATACTCTTTGGTATGGTGCCAGAGTCTGAGGTATATCATAACTTGTTACTCTGACATCCTTAGCACACAGTCTCCACCTCATAGTCCAAGATGGCTGCTTGAGTTCCAGCCATCATGTCTACTTTCCAGCAAGAATGAAGAAAGTGGGTAAATGAGCTGGCTTTCTCTCTGGATGGCCACTGCCCAGAAGTCTCATATACTCTTGCTTATATCCCTAGATCTTAGTGATTCAAGCCAATGCCCATGTGTTATCGAACCCTAAGGGAATGTCCCATGTGGTGGGACAAATGTTGACTTTTAAAAATGTAACACAGTAACAAGGTGATGACACATTACCTATGGTGAACACATTATAATTTTATAGTAGAATAATTATAGAGCAATTATTATATGCTAGGTAGTGCACCAAACATTGTATATTCATTATTTCATTTAATCATCAAAGCAACTCTGTAAAATGGAGACTATTGTAATTTTATTTTTACAGATGAGAAAACTGAGTCTCAGAAAGATTATAGAACACACTTTCTATGGCTATAAATGTGGAGATTAAAGCTCAGAAATAGATACTCTTTTTCCAAAGAAGTTATATTGGTGTAGTTTATATTTAACTTGATATGCACGAGTTTTTGTTGGTTCCAAGGAAATTAGCTTGATTTTAAAACACCCCAACCAGTGAGTCTCAGGATTCAGGCAGCCGATGCTCAGTTCCTAGCTCTACCACTGGCTTTAGGACCTCAGACAAGCTGCTGGCCTTATCTGAGCCTCAGTTTCCTAATGTGCAAAATGGGAATAATTGTAACACATGTCTATTAGGGGTTTTATGAGGATGAAATGAGATGATGCTGAGTACCCAAGTACCTGGCTCATGATAATACTTATTTAAATACTAGTCATCGTTATAATTAATAACATTGCTGTTACTAATATTGACATAACTTTATAACCAATTCTATCAGGTGGTGATCAGCTTGGCAACTCCCAAACCCTGCCTTAAAGGGGTGATGAGGGTGAGAGGGGGCTTGCTCAACACCCCACCCCATCCTAAGTTGTGGAGGCAGAGACAGAGATAGACTAGGGTGTGCTAGTCTCTCATTTAATGAGAGCCCTTTACTGGCCTCACCCCGAGGCCTGGGGGGAGAGGGTGGGCCAGGAGGAGCTGGCCCCTTCCATGCAGCAGAAGGACTGAGCACAGTGGCTACTGTCCTAGATTCCTGCCACCCCTTCAGGCCTAGACTTGTTTCCTTTGGGGAAGTCCTTTGCCAAGCTACTTGGTAGGGCCTGCCTCACTTCTCCCAATCCTCCTCCTGCCCCCCACTTGGGTCTGCATTTTCTGCTCATTCCCTAGGCACTTCTTGATGGTGTCTTCAGTTGAATGGCTTCCTCTAAGTGCACCTTGAGATCTAAGGGCTAAGCATACCCTTAACACCTCTGATCTTTTCTGCAAGCTTCTCCCTTAATCATGTTTAACTGACAAACCTGAAGGCAGTTGGTGTTGCTAATGTTTATCCAGGGACTGAAAATAGGGAGGACACGGAGCACTCTGGAAATTACCTTTTGGCACCTGGTCCCTGGAGAGAACATGAGTCATCCCTTTTCCGCCTCCCCATGGTGGAGCCCTCTTCCAGCTGCTCTGAGTTGCAGCACCCACTGGTCCACTCACATGGCTGCCAGGGGCTCAGTGTCTAGGGTTGGGCCTTCCCAGCTGCTCAGAAGGAGGGCATCCCCTTTTCTAGAACCCATGAGCCCCATTTCTCTGTTCTGAGGCTCCTTCAGAGTTGGAGACTTCCTGAGCAAAAGTCATAGGTCAGACACAATGGATTCTGTCAATTTTGTCTGCCTTCAGTTTTTTGGATAAAGGTCATGCAAATGTTCGCCCTCGCCACATTCACTCCCGCTTGGAGAATTTTGGGGATGAGTATAGCTTGTTATTTCAATATTTATCATTGCTCATGGTTATTTCACTTTTTCAGAGTTGACTCTGAGACTTTGAAAGTGCTATACCTACTATCACTGCATTTCAGGAGCTGAGACAGGCCCAACAGACTCCCTGGCAAGGGTGTGGCAGAGCCAGTTGGACCTGACTTTGACTCCCACGTGACCTTGGCCAGGCCACTTTTCTCTGACGTTCTCAGGTGTGTGGGGCATGCCACACATTTTGGGCCCACATGCCAGGCCAGCACAGTGCAGGGGAAGGATTCCTGTCCCTCATCTGTCAAGACATCTCAGGTAATACAGCTTGACAGTTTAAGCCTCAAAGCTTTTGCTCCATCATTACCAAAAAATAAAAATCTTTTTTTTTTTGCTCACTTGTTCCACTTGAATGGTGTATAATATCGTTATAGATTTATATGTTTATGGCTTTGTGACTGGGGGGAAGCTGGAAATTCCACTGTGCCCATTCCTACTCCTGGGTTTCTGGAAAGGTCACAGCAAAATTATTTTATCAAGTATACCACCACAGAAGGGGAAAATCTTAATCTTATATTATACATATGCAGTACTTGACCTTCTCCTGAGATGGGGCACCTCTTAGCCACACTTACTTAAACATAATGCAGCTCTTTCCTGAATGCACACAGGGAGAATAATTAGGTGCCCTGGCCTCCCAGCTAGAGAAGGGGCTGTGCTGTGGGGCTGACCTCAGAGACGAGAAGGAGAGAGAGTCGAGGCAGCCAGGGGCAGGGCAGGGGTGAGTCCGCAGAGCTGCAGCAGGCTCATCCTGATGATGGGGCCACATGGGAAGGTGAAGTGGACACTGTGACTTGTTCCAGTTCCCCTGCTGACTGCACACCTCTGCCAAGTTACTCATTGCCTTCTCTGGGTCTCAGTTTCCCCATCATAGCTCTGGGGTGTGCCACTTTGATCCATGGGTAGCAGCTACCTGGGTCATTGAGTTAAAGACTCTGAGCTCTGGTCTGGCAATGGGTGCCGCGATTGATTAGTGATGTCTGCTGTGGTTGGCATAGGGAAGTAGTAATAGTAGCTGTGCTGGGTACTTGCTAACCCTGTTCTAGGGCACTTCTAAGGTCTTTTCCTGCCCTGGCTACTTATGATCTGTGGACTCACCAAAGCCCTGGGGTGAGTAAGTTTGGAAAGGGAGAGACAAATAATCTTTTCTAAGAGACAAGTACCATGTGCCTTGTCAGGTTTTGGAGGGGAAATGAGATTTGTGGTTGGTGTTTTGTCTCTGTTTCTCTTTTGGTTTTTGTTTGGGTGTCATGTTGGCTCTGTGAAAAGCAGAGAGAGCAAGGGAAGTGCGGGTTCTGGGTGTGATGACCCACAATACCTGGCTGTCTGTGTGCAGGTGGCCAGCCCAGGCCCCTGGCCCATGGGAAAGAGCAGAAGCCCTGGTGACTTCTCACCATCGTCCAGCATGAGAAACACAGTGAGAAGTCACCTTCGTTTATCTTAAGAACTTGCTTACAAATTATTTTTAAAGGGAATTCATCAAGGTCTGTGTCAGGGGAAAAACTTACAAATAAGATTTTTCTCAAAGGGTAAACACTTCAGTTTTAAAATATGGCAGGCCGTATGTCTGCCGGCACACGTCCCTGTCGCCCGCTGCCCAGAGCTACCAGATTGATGGTGTTTTTAGAACGTTGGCAGCCAAGCTCTGACCCAGGTGGAGACCAAGCCCTGGGAGGAAACGTCTGGGGATTCCCTACCCCTTCCACACCCTGGCAGACCAGTGGCAGCCTAGGCCTGGCAGCTAGTGGCCCAATGGGTCCAGTCAAGATAGAAGACCTTGGGGCCCCTCGGAGTGGCCAAAGTGATCTGGCCCTTTCCTTCCTCTGCCCCAAGAAGCATCTCCTTGGTGGTGGAGGGAAATGGGAAGGGCTCCCTTAAAAGAGCCTGCCCTGGCTGCTGGTAGGGTGCTTTTGCCCTCTTCTAACAGACAAATCCTCTGCCCTTGCCCCCAGTAGTACAGGCTCACCCACCTTCTTCACCACATGACTGTGACTCTCAGCTCTTCTCCAGCAGGCCTTGCCCTGCTCCCAAAACCCAGCACCTTGAAAATTTCACCCCCTTCTGGCCATTTGTTGCCTCTGGATCGGAGGCTCTCCCCCTTGGCCCCCTTTTACTTCTAATTCCCTGTCCATCTACCTTCACTCCTCAACAATAGCCCTCTTCTTTCCAATGGTAAGAAAACGACCCTCTCATACCTAACTCAGGGCACATACAAGTGATCCCCAAATGCATGATGAATGAAGGAGATAAGTGTGTCAAAGGGAAGGGTCCTGTTCAGCTAAAGCATTGGAGATTGCCCCATGGGGCTCTCAGCAGCTACTGGCTAGCCAGTTGGCTAAGATAATGCCACACCTTCAGAGGCCAGTAAATCAAAGTAGATGTCATGGCTGGGTCTCCAGCTAAAGGACCCCTCCTGGGGGTCCCATTCCAAAGTCCTGAAGGCTTTGGCTGCTCTGAGGATTCCTGAATCTAAAGGCTATACACCCCTCCTTGGTTCAGGGGATCCTCTAGCTCTGTATGCAGGCTGCCTGGTAGGGGACAGACTTGAGGAGCAGGCACAGCCAGAGGAGCCAGACTAGTTCTGTTTTCTTAGTAAGCCCCACCCCACCTTCCCCACTCTGGGCCCTTTCCTATTGTCATTCCCCAAACCCTTGAAGTCATAGGGACAGTGAACCCACTGCCAGGGTGCTGGGTTTTCAAAAGAGAACTCCAGGAAGAGGAAAATGCCTTACCTAAGTGGCTGAAACGTGGAGGATGAGCAGGGACACGAGTCAGACAATGGGTCCTCCTCTTTGACTCCCAGCTCCCAGCTGAGTGCTGGGCACCTGGTTGGAGCTCAGTGCATACCTGTTCAATGGCAGTGACTCCTAATCACCCACCAGGTCCTCCTCTTCTAAATGACTCTTGAGTCCATCTACATCTCTCTGTAACCACTACCCTCATCCATTATTGCTCTTTTGGGGCTATGGAGTCTCCCCCAATTGTCTTTACTCCTTCAATCCATTCTCTTCCCAGAACCCAGTGTGATCTTTTAGAAACAAAAATCCTGTTGTGTTTCTTCCCAACTTTAATCCCATCAGTGACTTCCATGGTCCTCAGGGTAAAGTCCAGTAACTTGCTTAAGGTCACACAATCAGTAAGTGGCAGTTTTCTCAGGACCCATGACTGTGATGTTTCCACTCTCCCAGGTGGTCTAGGGCAGTGGCTTTCAGTCAGAAGCTGCATCAGGATCTCCTGGAGTGCTTGCTAACAATGATTGTGGCCCCACCCAGGGTTTCTGGATCAGTAGGTTTCTAGGGACCTGAGATTCTACATTTCTCCCAGTTGTGTGGTCATGCTGCTGCTGGTCTGGAGACCACAGTTTGAGAATCACTGGCCTGGGTCATTAGAAAACACCTGAGCTTGCTTTATGGCTACCCCACTCTCCAACCACACTGGGCTTGGGCCAGGAGGGCAGGATGCAGCCCTTAACCCCCTTCCTTGAGCTTCTGCCACCCAGCCCAACCTTGCCTCCCATGCCTGGATATGGCCTTGGCTGTGCTGTGCCTGGCTGCTCTATGAGGACAGGGAGCCATTGGTGACAAGAACCTAAGTGTCTGCCCTTCCCCCTTGACACATTGCTCTTCTGTTTGTCCCCCTTCAGTCCTGACCAGTGATCTTCCCATTCCACCAAGGCAAAGTGTCCCTATCCTGACCTCACCTCTTTAACAATCTTTTGCTGATTGATGTATTCTAGGCTCACTGTAGCTCCTGCTATCTGAGCAGCTTAATAGAACTGGATGTTAGATGTAACATCCCATCTGTGTCATGGTGCCGGCAGCATTCATCAATCAGCAAGTGTCACCAAGAGAGATACAGATGTATGACACAGCTAAGTATCCCCTCTGCACAGCCATTACAGCTGGCACCAGGCCCTGGGAGGTAGGAACTGGAGATCCATTTGGCTTCACATGCACAGGTCCACATAGAAGTGATAGTGCCCCCAGCCTACCTCCTGCCATGTCCCTCATAAATGCTTTGTGATCCTGGAAACTTCTTCAACTACCCAAAGTTTCCCCAGGCAAGCCAGGGGCCTGCTCTCTCTACGATGTGGGCACTCTTTTCCCATTGCCCCACCCTCTTGTTTCTATGTCAATTTTTACCCATCTGTCAAGGCTTGTGTATGTACCACCTTCTCCAGGCAGCCTTCTCAGCTGTCCTTTACTCTCCCCTTCCTCCAAAGACCTCTGGCACAGGCATCTCCACCTCTGGCGTAGCTGTTCTTGGTAAACAGCCCAATCTGACCTGCCTTGCTCAGCTCATCTTAGCCCCTTGGGACTGGAAAATGTCAACCATACTTTTGTGTCCTCCAAATTTAAAAATGTAGTGATTGAGATTTTCTTTGATTACTCAAGTCTTATATATAGAATGTGAAACACTGGGAAATTACAGAAGAACACAAAATAATCATCATCAGTAGTGCTGCCCCTCCCACCTTTTATTGTAGTAGGTATGGTTTATATATATGCATGCATGTGTATGTATATGTATGTATGTGTATGTGACCCCACAGCTTGTGTGTGTATATGTATGTGTGTGTATATGTATATGTGTATATATGTGTGTGTATATGTATATGTGTATAGTGAAGTTTATACTCTGTATATAGTTTTAAACCAACTTTTCAAATATTTTTCCATGGCATGCTTTTAATGACTGTGTAGTATTCCATTATATGGGTGTTCCATGATTCATCTAGTCAATACCTGATTATTTGGCTTTTTAGTTTTTTCTTTCTCTTCCTCCTTCCTTTCTATTTCCTTCCTTCTTATATTCCTTCCATATTTTAAATAATGCTGAGATAAACATTCATTAACATAAATCTTTTTCCAGATCTGCTTGCTTTTTTCTTCAGAATGACTCTTTAGAAGTAGAACTGTTGTTCAAAGCTCTGAATATTTTGAAGGTCTTAATGCAGAAAAGCTTTATGAGTCCACTCTTTGCATAGGAATGTCCATCATCTCATACCCTCTAATATGAAGATCATTTCATTGTTTTGTTATTATTTTTATCATAGCTTTTATCTTTGGGTCTTATTACAACAAGCTTCCAGTGAGCATTGAGTTCAACCAGTGTATGCTCATGCTTAGCTCTGGAGAGAGGGGAATGCAGAGATGACAAGACCTAGCATCAGCCTTCAGAGAACTTTCAAACTAGTACAGTAGTTGAATGAGTGGATGCATGCATGCCTGGGAACTACTTCTACGCAATAAGCTTTTTCAGCATGTTGCCATGAATATAAGGGGAAGCAGGAGTACCACAAGGACATAGGTCCCTGGGATTGTTTTGGGGGCCCATTTGTGGGAAGAGCAAAAACTGCTAGTGAGAATAGACAAGAGAATTCCAGCACAGGTGTCCCAGTGCCACCTTTTTCCAGGGAGCCTGGAATTCCAGAGTCAAGTGCTCATGGTGTCAGCCATCCATGATGTGAAGGTGATGGAGACATTGGGCCACAGGAGAGAGTCTAATTATCAGGCCCAACATGAGGCCACAAGACCTAAGGGGATAGCTGTGCAGAGCTGTGTGCATGTATTGCAGGAACCTCTTACCTCCTCCCCAGGTGGCCACCACCACACCCATCCCAGTTCTCAGCAGCTGCTGAGCTGCCCAGGCTCTTCTGCCTTTTACAGAGATGGAGCAACTAATGGAGAGAAAGGGGAGGTTCTGGGAGCAAGGGGCTCAGGGCTGGGAACCTATTTCTTCCTGGCTGGGAGCAGGTGCCTTGCCCCTCTCACTGTCACTGGGGTGAGGCAGGCAGACCTCTGAGCCAGCTGCTGAGCTGCACCTGCCTTGAGAAAAAAGCTCCCAGCTCTTAAGCAGGGGATGAATATTCATTGGCATGAACCTTTGCAAACTCTTTTGGGGGAGAAAAATTAGATCAGGAGAAGTAATCACATTATTAAAAAGAAAGAGCGAGGACAGAAGGTGGCAGTGGAGGGAAGAATCACATTTAAAATGCAAGGAGAGATTTCCTTTCTGCAGAGTAGCTGTGACCCCCTGAACCATGTGCTGTGAATAGTTAAGCTCTCCTACATTTCTGCTGCATAAAAATGTTTGTTTCTGAAGCCTCGGTTGAGGGGGGAGGGTAAGAGGCATTGTGTACCTTCCACCTATAAAAATTCTACAATAATGTTTTGAGGTTTTCATTTTATCTTCCTTCGATATCAAGAAAAATTGTGAGAGCAAAGAGCCTCTGGTGAGTGCCGAGTGACAGGTTAAAGGGCTCCAATATAGATTAGATGGTCCACTATCTCCTGAGGAAATTGCATAAAAGTGGTTATTCCCTCTCACTTCTATTAATTTCCTCTTCCTGGCTGCTTGGAAATGCTTCATAACCTGATGCTGCAGATGGGGACGAGCGACGCTTTCCATTATCTCAATCACTGCACTGTTTATGAGACACTTAATCTGTTTCTTTATAAAGTAATAGTACTGTAGGTGATGGATTTAGTGTCACTAGAAGTCTGTACGCAGGGACGAGAGTGGGGCGGTTCTCGAGAGCATTATAAGCACAAAGTAATTTGTTACCTCATTGAGGCTCTGAGAAGTTGGGTGGGCGTTCTGAGGCAACCTTCTGGATATCAGCTAGAGGTCACATGTACAGCCCCTTGTCACTTAAAGCAGGAGGGAGATGCTGTGTGTTTTGCCTGGGGAACAGACAATGCACACATGCTTAAGGATGGGAAACTCAGGTCTTTTTCTCCTGGTCAAAGTTGGGGGAAGGGGAAGTTGTGTGTGTGGAAGGTGTGCCACCTCAAAGCTCTGTTTATCACCTGTCTGAACTGTTATCATTTGCAATGAAGGGAAGTAGACCCCCTTCTCTTAAGGAAACAAAGCAATCGTGGGCTGCACTGACGTCAGAAACGTACAGCCCTCCAAGGTACAGGTGTCCCACTGACAGAGGTCTTCTGCAAATACACAGCAAAGTGCAGGAACCTCTTCTCTGTCCACCCCCCTGCTTGAATAATAATGAAACCCTTTCTGCTGAGATCCTTGGCTGGGCACTCTCTGACCTAATTTCCCTTCCTGCCTCTCCTATTCTTCCACCTCTTCCCCTTTTGCTTTGTCTCTGCCTCTCCTTCTGAATCTCACATGTATAGTCACTATAGGAAAAGGTTTCTTAAGGTCTTCATCTCATAACTACGTATCCCCAAAATGATGCACATCTTACCTGACCGGTCTCCCTGTACAGGTACAAGCATGGCTCAGATCACACTGCACAGGAACCAGCCTTCCCTTATTTGCCTCCTTCACCAGGAAGGGTGCTCCCTAAAGTCTGCCCCCTACCTGCACTCTGGTCTAATTTTCTAGCATGGTGCCTGGCTCATGGTAGATCAATAAACATTTGGTGAATGAGGGGCTCATAACTGTAGTGATGGTGCTGACCATAATTCTGTATCAAGAGAAAGGCAACCCCTGAGTTTAAAAGTGATATTAAAGCAAAGAATTGTGTTATTAAAAGGCTTTTGAGTGTGCATATGTGTTTAGTTAGGCTATCACAGTTTATAATAGTAAGTTTCCAAAACTGTAGAGCCATTAGGCAGGTATGTGGGTTCCAGGCTGCGAGAGTCCCAACCAAACCCTACTGTGTTGCTCCCAGCTTACATGCTCAGGTGACTTAACGGGGACATTTGCTTTTCTCTCCTCAGACTAAATATTTTTGTCAGAATCTACCCAGAAGCTCCATGTATGACCTCTAATAATTAAAGTTGCTTTTTTTCTCCAGGGGCAGCATAGTTTTCTTAGTTATTTTTCTGTGTTAAATTTCTAGTGAAATAACTATATAGTTAACTTCTTATTTGTGGTGTCTGATACAAGATTAGTTAATAAGGCTTTGTGGGCTAGCCTGGCACTTTAACCATTACTTAAGGCATTAATTCAATGAAAAAAATGTGGCACAAGTGTGTTTAAAAGTTACAGTCTAAAAGTTTAAGAAATGAACCCAGGAATACTACTTCTTTATAGTTTGGGAATGTGTAGACACAGACTTTATTAAAATATTAACTTATGAAATCTGAATGTTAAGGAGACCACCCATTGTGTAGTTATAGGTAAAATATATTTTATAGGCATAATGATTCTTCTGTTATACAACACAAATAATCTGTGAAGAAACATATTCTTCCATTTGGCACCAGAACTTATGTGCCTACTTTGGGACTCAAAACTTACATTCTGACCCTGCATTCTAGAAGTTCTTGCAAAGAAAATTTGTTTTTCAAAAGGGAATGAGTAAGTTGGGGTGGAGAGGAATTAGCAATGTTTAGCACTTATTCATGGTAGCACATTTTAATATTTGAGTTTACTAAATTCTAATGATCTGTGGGAGTTGCTATAGAAGTGAACTATTTTTGATCGGTCATTTATACAGATGAGCAAGTTGAGGAGCAGGTTGAGGATTACATAACCTGCTAGTGATCACCCATCAAGGAACCAGCAGAGCTAGGACTCAGACTCAGGATTGCCTGGGCACTGCCTGGTGCTCCCTGCCCCAAGGAGGATGGAATCACACCTCGCCTCAAGACCTCTCTCCCCAACCTTTCTTGGAGCTTCTTTCTTTAAGTCCATCCTAGGCCTGCTGTCCTCCATTACTTCCTTCTGTGGCCGCCTTAAAATCCAGAGACTTCGGGCTACCCAGTTTTGCTTTTCTTCATAAGAAATCTTGGGCTACTTCTGGCCAAGATGGAGGTGTAGATAGACACACTGTGCCTCCTTGAACAACCGAAAGAAGGACAACAACAATTTAAAAACAAAAACCACCAAAACTGACAGAAAATCGAACTTCATGGAAGTCCAACAACCAAAGAGATAAAGGAGACACATTCATCCAGACAGGTAGGAGGGGCGGAGACAGGCAGCAGGGTGGAGAGGACTCGTAGCAAGGTGGCTGCTGGGGGACCCAGCGAGGTGGTGGATTGTGGAGCGGAATGGGCAAGGGTGCAGCTGGCCGGCCAGGCAGCAGCTGGTGGACTGGCGACAGACAGCGCAACCCAGAGTTCCAGCTCAGGGAAATAAAGCCTCAAACCACTGACTGAAAACACCTGCAAGGGTTGAGACAGCAGCAGGAGAAACTCCCAGCTACATAGGAGAGTTCGTTGGACAGACCCACAGGGTCCTAGAATGTACACAAACCCACCCACTAAGGAATCAGCACCAGAAGGACCCAATTTGATTGTGGGTAGCAGGGGAAGTGACTGAAAGCCAGCAGAGAGCAGAGCAAGCACCATTGCTCCCTCTCAGACCCCTCCCCCACATACAGCATCACAGTGCAGCTTCGAGTGTTACCCCGCCCTGGTGAAAACCTAAGACTCTGCCTCTTTACATAACAGGCGCACCAAGACAAAAAAAAAAAAAAAAAGGCTCAAATGAAAGGACAGATCAAAGCTCCAGAAAAAATACAACTAAGTGACAAAGGGATAGCCAACCTATCAGATGCACAGTTCAAAACACTGGTAATCAGGATGCTCACAGAATTGGTTGAATTTGGTCACAAATTAGATGAAAAAATGAAGGCTATGCTGAGAGAAACAAAGGAAAATGTACAGGGAACCAATAGTGATAGGAAGGAAACTGGAACTCAAATCAACAGTGTGGGCCAGAAGGAAGAAAAAAACATCCAACCAGAAAAGAATGAAGAAACAAGAATTCAAAAAAATGAGGAGAGGCTTAGGAACCTCCAGGACATCTTTAAACATTCCAACATCTGAATTATAAGGGTACCAGAAGGAGAAGAAGAACAAAAAATTGAAAACTTATTTGAACAAATAATGAAGGAGAACTTCCCCAGTCTGCCAAAGGAAATAGAATTCCAGGAAGTCCAGGAAGCTCAGAGAGTCCCAAAGAAGCTGGACCCAAAGAGGAACACACCAAGGCACATCATAATTACACTACCCAAGATGAACAATAAGGAGGGAATCTTAGAAGCAGCAAGAGAAAAGGACACAGTTACCTACAAAGGAGTTCCCATAGGACTGTCAGCTGATTTCTCCAAAGAGACCTTACAGGCAAGAAGGGGCTGGAAAGAAGTATTCCAAATCATGAAAGGCAAGGACCTACATCTGAGATTGCTCTATCCCCCAAAGCTTTCATTTAGAATGGAAGGGCAGATAAAGTGCTTCTCAGATAAGGTCGAGTTAAAGAAGTTCATCATTACCGAGCCCTTTTTATATGAAATGTTAAAGGGCTTTATCTAAGAAAAAGAAAATAAAAAATATGAACAGTAAAATGACAGCAAACTCGCAGTTATTAACAACCACACGTAAAACAAAAACAAAAGCAAACAACTAGAACAGGAACAGAACCACAGAAATGGAGATCACATAGAGGGTTATCAACAGTGGAGTGGGAAGGGGAGAGAGGGGGGAAAGGTACAGAGAATAAGTAGCATAAATGGTAGGTAGAAAATAGTCAGGGGGATAGGCAAGAATAGTATCGGAAATGTAGAAGCCAAAGAACTTACATGTATGACCCATGGACATGAACTAAAGGGGGGGAATGTGGGTGGGAGGGGGTGTGCAGGATGGAGTGGAGTGAAGGGGGAAAATGGGACAACTGTAATAGCATAATCAATAAAATATATTTTTAAAAAAACTTGGGAAGGCACTTTCCAAATCCCTTCACCATTTGTAGATATCAAGATGATTGTTTACGCTGTTAACTTATTAAATGTAAAGCAAAGAGAATTTTAAGTGCTGGAAAGAAAGTGAAAACACCTTGTTCCTCTTGGACTGGTATATTTAGAAAATCAGTGTGGACAGGACCAGATGAATGCATGAGATGCACCACTTTCCCCTCCCCTACTTTCCAGGGAAAGAGCTGCTGTGTTGGACAGCACAGGCCTGGGGTTTCTCTGTGTTCTTGAGCTCCAAAGCTGAAGGGGGCCCAGCAATGCTGGGTGATTTACAGTGGAAAGGACCAAATGCTTCTCACAGGAGCCATGGGAAATGTCTGGAAAGAAGAAAGAGAAGGAGAAGGGAGAGACTCTCCTGAGTGGGCTTGAACAGATACATCAGTAATTCAAATTCTAAGATACATGGTATGTCATTCAGGGTGTTCCCTTTAGCATTTTATTTATTTAGTCTTCAGTAAAGCTTTAATTTTTTTCTTTCTAAGGAAACAGAGCAGTTTCTTTTGAATGTGGTGAGATGGGTCAGCCAGTGCCCATTTTTACATGGGTCACAACAGAGACCTTACTGAATCATCTGGACACTATTTACCCCAGTGTGTCCCATAGAACTTGAATCCCAGGGGATGCTCCACAAAAAAGGGCTTCTTGGTGAGAAAACACATCCCACTTGTGGAATTTCTGAGAAATCCTATAATAAAAAATGAGATTAACTTTCTGAATCCACATGTTCAAAATATCAGGCCTCAGAACCCTTTTGTGAGTAACAGGTGCTAACATCCCAAAGAAGGTGGACTCCATGGAACATTCTTGGGTTATGCCTTGCAGAGCATTCCAGTTCAGAAATTGCCTCACATCCAAGATGAGATCCCACCCCAGGGTAACTGAAACACTATACCTCACTTCAAGTGAGCAAAGGAGTGAGAGAGATTTCCCAACATATAGGAAGCAGTCCTTCCTTCTTATCTTAGTAGAAAAGCTGTGGATATTTTCCAAATAGTTTGTGTGTATATTATCACTATCATATTCCCCACAGTGTGATCCTGGGCAACTTTTTGAACTGCTTTATGTCCCAATTTCCTCATTAGCAAGATGGAGATAATAATAGCTACCCCGTAGAGTAATGCATGTAAAGCACTTAGCAAGAATGTTAACAGATGGTGGCTACTACTGTTATTAAAGAATACTTGCACTTGCCAGGAGGGAACCATATATTTGGGAAGATGAGCTTTGTATCAGTAGAAGCCATTATAATGGTACTTCTGTTCCAGCAAAGATCACATTGTATTGTAATTGTATGAGGACACTGGATCAGGAGCTCCTTGAAGGCAGGCTACATTCTCTAAATTCCCTGGATCAGGTCTTCAGAAGGGTTACAGTAAATATTTGTGGGATGAATTAGTGAGGTGTTTAAGAAAGCCAAGTGAGTTGACCATGCAGTAAGTTTCACCTGGTCCCAAAGGAGGATGAGCCAGAGTACATTTCCTGGGGGTAGGAAGAGTCAGGAGCTGAGATAGTGAGAAAGGGTCTCAGAGAAGTTAAACAGTCAGGAGGAATATTTTGAGGAGTCAGCAAAGACAAGGCCAGATATCTGGACTAGAGAGTCTCCACAGGTGAGGCATGGTGAAAGCCCGAGGGAAGGGCTGGATGGAGTCAGACTTTTGGGGGCCTGTCTCTTCAAAGGTGGTCACAAAGGGAATGAAGAGGAAGTGCCTCACACCTAAGGGCCCCTCTGGTGGGCATCAGGCTGTGCCAGGCTTTCCCAATATTCCCCACAGCCATGTACATGATAGATGACACCC
This sequence comes from Desmodus rotundus, assembly GCF_022682495.2. Taxonomy (NCBI): domain Eukaryota; kingdom Metazoa; phylum Chordata; class Mammalia; order Chiroptera; family Phyllostomidae; genus Desmodus; species Desmodus rotundus. The sequence goes on along the minus strand of NC_071394.1, from coordinate 104,398,364 downwards.
AGCACATGACACATTCCCTGGTTCACTGCCTATAAAGCCATCCTTTCCTTGCCTCACCCTCCAAAGCATTTTAAAATGCAATTAAGGGAAAATGATGTTAAGCCAGTGACCTTGAAATCACTTTAATTTCTTTTTAAAGAATCACTCATGAAATCTAGTCCTTTACTATCATTCATAACATGTGCTTGTTAACAAGTGCAGTGTCCCTCACATGTGTTGCAACATGGCATTGAAGAACCATGGGTCTGGTTCATTGGCCAACCAGGACCCCTTTCCATCCAAGGACATCAGGCAAGATTCCTTCAGTGAGTGGCTCAGCGTAAGGCCCTGGCTGTTAACTAGGTAGAAGAAGGAGGTGATAACCATTTATAGAGCACTTAGATCTCAGACGCTGAGCTGCGCATTAGATTCATTTTCTCAATTAAATCTCTTGACACACATGAAAGGGAAGGATCATTATTCAGATTGTTCAGGTAAGAGAGGCTGTTGGTACCGGGAAGGTATTTTTCACTAAAGATGTTTAAAAAATTATGAGTGTTAAATAGGGGTTTTCTAAATCTGAAATGCTCATTTTGTGTAAAGGGTATCTCCATGTCCTTTTTAAGGAGGCGGGTAGAAGCTTTCGTTTCTCAGCTCCAGGGAAAGGCCTCCCACTGCCATTCTTCCATTAATTCTCAGATGGTCTCTTTGTGTTCCAGCCTGCCCTGCAGGGATGTTCAAGGCCAGCCAGGAAGCTGAGGGCTGCTCACACTGCCCCTCCAACAGCAGATCCCCTTCAGAGGCATCTCCCATCTGCACCTGCCGGACTGGCTATTACCGAGCGGATTTTGACCCCCCGGAAGTGGCATGCACTAGTAAGTGTCTAGGGCTCTGGGCTGGGGAGTTTGGTTCCCTGACAGTCAGTGCGTGTGGTTGGCCTGGGGTAGGGGGAGACAATGTTCTTTGAGGGCAGCACTGGCTGCTCTGCTGAAATGCTGGCTGTGGTGCTGAAATGGACAGCTCCTGTGTTGGGCATGCAGGGCCCCTCTGCTTAGTACCACCATAAGATTACATTCTTTCTTACCTCCTCCTCCCCAATGGGAGAGTCTTCCATCAACTTCTGCTCACCATATCTTAAAAATGCCAACCTGGAGAGTTCTTTGAGTGCAAAATCAAGATTCGCTGGGAGATTACAACAATTCCTAGTAACTCTTCCAGTCACCTCCTCCAAGAAGCCCCCTTGATCCTGACAGCTGAGACTATCCCCTGTCTTCATGGGCTCCCTGTATTTCTGTGACCAGTTCTCCTGAGACTCTCATAATTTAATTGGCTGCTTAATTATTCTGTACTTACCTTCTCAGTTATCAAGTGAAGGTCCTTGTGTGCCAGGACCCCATATTCATCTCCCTGTGTCCCTTGCAGAGCCTAGTCTGGTGCACAATCTGTACCCTTGCCCAATGACAAGATAGAGTCCTGGCCACAGTAGCCATCTGTGTGACAGATATTCTAGGGGGTGGGGCTAATGCATCAGCTCCACCACTCTCCCATTCTCTGCTCTAGAGAGGAGGACAGCCATCCTGACAAAAGTGTGTGTGTGTGTTGGGGGTGACCCCATTCCTGGGCAAAGATGGAAAAGGGGAGAATTTCCTTGTAATCTTGTCCCACATAATTGTGGGGAGACAGGAAGCACTACTCTCCCTGCACAGCACTTTAGAGAACATGTTCCTACTCCCCTAAGTGTTGCAGGTCCAAAACACAGATAATTTTTTTCAGTATTCCCATTGCATGCAGAAGTCATCACTCCAGCTTGGCCTCTAATGATGCTAGAGCTTTCTTCTGCATTGGGTGCTGCTGCCTGGTTCCCTGGGAACAGAGACTTTCTCTTCACCTCCTTGGACCAAACCCCTTCCACCCACCCCCAGCATAGAAGGGCACAGAAGGAATGTTTCACACATACTTGCAGTTTGATGGGCAAAAAATTGGCTGAGCTCCTAGTAAAAGAATTTCCTAATCAGGCTTTACAGTATATGTAACCTTTGCTGGGTGCAGAAGAGGGATGAAAGTGTCTTCTAGATCAAGGTCCTGAGGTCGATCAATGTTTATAGATTTGAACTGGAAAAAAAAAAACCCTCATCCTCTTGTAAACTGATTTTTTCCAGCCCTCCCTCTCTGGGGGGTTGATGTGAACAGAAATGATTCCATTACTGCTGCCTAGAGTCCCTGTCTTTCTTTTGCAGTATCTTCTCTACTCACTTTTGAGGTTCTTCTGTGGGTTTCTGTGACCCTGACACCCATTGCTTGATGCACTTTTTTAGAAGCCACTTAAGGATGCTGAATCACCACTGCCTGGATGTCCAGACTAAGGACCAGTCTCCATGATTGCCAAAGCACGTGCCCAGGGTCTCACAGCTTCCCTTCTGAAAACATTCCCTTCCATTTATGCCCACGAACCTTCTTTCACTGGTTGAGCTCCTTCTGCAGATTAAATTATACAGGTAGGAAACTGGGCCTCCCAGCTTCCCACTTCAGGGCACACACCCTGTGAATCCATCCAGCCCTTGGATATGTCACCCAGAGGGAAGACAGGCCAACAACCAAAGGCTCAGGATGCCAATGTGGAGCTGTCTTCCTTGCCATATAACACTTCTGTCTACTTTTATGGGCTTATCTTCCAACCATCTAACCTGATGTGCCTGGGATAAATAGGAATGTGCCATAGCCTCTAGTCTACACATTTAGACTCTCATTCCACTTTGTCTACCCAAATCTTGAGTCCACTTCATCGAAATCAGACCTCACTGGCTTTTCTCCCCTGTCTCTGGCCTAGCTATCTCTGGGGTTAGACCCAGCTTTCTCACCCCTGTGGTTCCCCTACAATCTCCGCACCTTGCCTAGAGGAGGGGTGAGTGCTAGACTTCCCTGTGTGTGTCACTACACCCTTTATATAGACCTGTGCTCTTGTGCCCCCACATATCGAGTGCAAGGGTCAGACTAGAAATCACCCAATCAAAAAGCCACACTTGTCTCTGGTGGTCAGGGCTGAGAGCAGCTCAGTAATGCATTGTCCAACTCTGGCCTGCAGGGGCAAGAACTTGGGGGTCCCAGAGGGCGGGCTGGGCTGCTGCACAATGCTAGGCAAAATAAGTGTAAATAAATCTATTATTTTATTGAGCCTCTTTGTATATTTGATTTATTGTGTGCCTGTGAAGTACTGTATGAAAAAGTCAATTTGTTAGCTTTTATATCTCATTAGGGTTTCTTTTCAAAGCATTCTAATTGGAGGTACCATCTGTTCTCTTAAAGAGACATCACACATCACCACAGTAAATAATTTCTCAGATACCAGGAGCATATCTGGAGCTGTTGAGGCCAGGCAGAAGCCTGCACCATGACCCCAGGGATCCCAGCTGATTATGCAGGTGGACCCAGCCTGAGAGAGGCTGGTTGGGGCAGGGAGGAGACAAGTGCTTGTTCTTTGCAAGTGCCATCCTCCATCCATCCAACCAGGGAAGAGGCCCAACAAGGCAGTGGGAGGACCCAGATAAAGGGGAGCTCTATCTTTCTGAAATGTGCAGGACAGTGGGCACCTATAGTGTCCAGGTCCTGTGGGCATGGGGGAAAGGGGACAGTGTCAGGAGTGTCCAAGAGCCCTGGCCTCAAAAGCTGGAAGGGCCTCAGGTTTGGCCTGTTGCTGTCATCTTTAAATAAGATGATTTATATCAACAGTCACACTTTTTCACTGAACATATAGCAAATCTTATGATTTAAAACGTTATAAAACTAAAATACTTATAGTGCACTGAAAATTAATATTTTTAATGAATTCCATTAATCTCTGAGACCAGCACATGTATGTTTGTTATATTTTTATAGTGTTAAGTGTGCTTGATTATTCTAAATTAAACATTTGAAATGCATAACTTTTATAGCCCTGTATAAGCATTTCTTCATTCTCTTTTTAATCATCTGGGAGAGCCTGGGATCCCCTTGACCTCTGAGAAGCCCTGGAAGCCCTGAGTGTCCAGTCTTGTCCTTGACAAAGTTTGTGGACTCCGTAGGGACTTGGGTGCTCCCCAAGGCAGTGTCAAAGGGGCTGATGTGGGCTCCAAGTGCAGGCAGAGGAGGGGGATTGGTGAGCTCTGTGTCTGAGTGTGATGATGTCATTGCTTCCAGTCTGTAGACACCCAGTCCCGTCCTTCCTTCTTCTTCATCCTCCTGGCACTGGTGCCTGGCGATCTGCTGCATGAATACCTGGCTGACTGCCCCCTTGCCCAGTCCAATACCTGCTCATATTCTTGAGGAAGCCTTGTTCCCCACAGGCTCTGAAAGGAGGGAAGAGGAGATTGAGATGGCTGGTGTAAGGGTTTAGGATGCACACTGCAGCCTGTCAGGGCAGCCCTCTGGGAAAGAGGGATGGCCTAAGCCATGGGTGGAGCGAGGTGAAGTCTTGTGGGATAGCTAGAGGCAGGTCACAGGTGATCCTCACCCTTCCCTGCTAATGAAACCCTCTGAATGAAGCCAGACTATGTGGACAGTGCAGGGCTCAGGTGAAGAGCTCAAGGGGAAGGGGCAGCTCACCAGCTGGGAGGGGCTATGGAGGCTGTGGAGTAAGGCTCCACCTCTGAGCTTCAGGTTCACTGAGCTTCAGCTGAGGAAGTTGCTACCTTCCTCCTCTGCTGCCTCCCTGGGTCATGTCCAGTGTCCCAGAGGCTCCCTGGGGAGTCATGGCATCCCACTTCCCCAATCTTGAGTGTGTTCTGGGAAAGCTTATTGAATCATTAACTGTATATAGGGGTTAGAAGGTGGGCTTTGGCACTTCACACACAAAAGTTTGAATCTTGACTCTTTCTCTTACCTTCTTTGTGACCTTGGGCTAATTTCTTAACTTTCCTCTACTCTGTCATTTTTATCTTCATGATAGTATACAAATGTATGCCTTTCTGAGTTGTTATGAGGAATAAGCAAAATAGTATTATAGAGCCTTTGGCACAGTGCCTGGTTCATAGCAAACTCTCAATCCGTGTTAGAATTTGCTTTGGTTACATCCCTGGAAAGTGTGAAGACTGCAGCAGATATGGAAGCTTCCGGCATGACTGGATGTTGGAGATCTAAAAATAAAAGTGACATCCTCAGGGAGAGTCTAGGTTGTGGCTGTCCCTGAGCATCACAGCAGAATCCTTCACGTAGCCCCAGACCACACAGTCATGTTGGCTTGAAGATCCTGGGGAAAACTATGTAAAGGTGATGGCCACGTGACTAGATGTGCTGTGGGAGAAAGGGGGAGGCACAGCCCCAGCACCTGAGAACTCCTGCTGCTGCTGACGCCTGTCCTCTGGGACTGAGAGGACTGGAAACATAGGTAGCCCCAGTGACAGACAAGACTGGCTTTTGGTTCTCAGGGAACAGGGGCTCCATGACCTCAGGGTCAGACACACTTTTTTCCATAGGAGGGTCTTATGGCATGGGAAGCGTGATGGGGTCGGTGGAGAGAGGGCAAAGCCAGGAGTGCACAAGGAAGTGCACAGCTATGTGAAACCAAGCATTGGAATGCATATCTTCAGTTTTAAATAATTTCTAGTTTACTGGGAGACGAAATGGAAAGGAGGAATTTATGAAGCAGGTGAAAATAGATAATTATGCCTTATAAAATTGCTGTCTGTGAAAAACTATGCAGAAGGACTGGTGTAAAAATAATTACCTTGTTACATTTCTGACCACAAAAAGCCCTTTTTCTGTCACCCACATGGGAGAAACTTTAATGGATTACAGAGACAAGCTAGTGCTTGTCTTATTTCTTCATTTCTGCTTCAAATGCAATGGGTTTCCCTCTGCAGTTTTGATTATAGAAATGGGATAAAGAAGGGGCTCTGGAGGTCACTGTCTTGTCCCTTGGGCCTTCCTGCTTTCCCCTCACATGAGGATTCACAATGCTGGCCGGCCCCGTGGGATCCTCCAGAGACCACCCCTGACCTTCCTTCTGACTAACACAGAAAGAAGGTCAGGAAGCTGAGCCACAATGTGGGGACTTTGGGTGTGGATCCTAGTGGGGTGATCTGGGTGTGTTACAGCCTCTGTGAGCAGGAGCTTCTCATCATCAGAACTGGGCATGGAGGAACTCAAATTGGGAGGTTGTGAGAATTAATCAGCAGCGTGTCAGTGAGGCCCCAGGGTGTCTCAGCCTCACACACAGTGGGAGCTGAATTTTGGTGCCTCTTAGGAGGATGGTGCAGAGGCTCATGTCATTGATGCTGGTTTGCTGTAGTATCCCTCTTGAATCTGCCTCCCAAAGAGAAAGATGGGAACCCATTCTTCCCTCTCCTATCGCTGGAAGCTCTAGTTTATTCTCCTTTAAGCTCATGTTTCATCCTTTTAAGGTCTGGCAGCTAATCCCTTCTTTCATCACAACCAACCCAGGGCACCAGGGTGGTCCCTGTGTCACAGGATCATGCTCCTTGGATGGACTGCTCAGGAGCATGGTGGCATTGCCCAGAATGGAAAAGAGGGCCCCAAGGCCCAGAGGATAGAAAGGCTGTCAGGATGATGGGGAAAAAATGAAGTCCTCTGTGGCCAGGCCTGATAGCCTTCAGGGTGTTGTGAAAAGCCTGTGATGACATCAGCTTATAACTCTTCTCTCACCGGTCTTGGTTCTGCTGGATCACACTCACCAAGATCGCCAGGGATTTTTTTTTTTTTACAGAAGTGGTTTTTAAGTGAAGTCCCCCATTTAAAAAAAATTAATTAATTTTTAAAATATTTTTTATTGTTGTTCAAGTAGTTTTCTGCCTTTCCCCCCACCCTTCCCCACCACCCCAGCCCTCCCTGCCTCCCTTCCCTGTTTCCACACTCCCCTTGTTTTTGTCCATGTGTCCTGTATAATAGTTCCTGCAAACCCTTCACCCTTTTCCTCTATATTCCCCTCCCCTCTCCCCTCTGGTCACTGTCAACCTGTTCTGAAGTCCCCTGTTTTTACAAGCAACCTCAAATCGCTGGGAACTTGAAAATACCAATTCTCAGCCTCTCCCTAGGCCTACCGAATGAGGAGCTCTGGGGATGGTGGGTCGGGGGCAGCAGTCTGAGTTTTAACAAGCCCTCCAGGTGACTCTGAAGCACGCTCAGAACATTGAGAACATTGCTTTAGAATTAGGTCATATTTCTCTGTCCTCTGCTTTATGACTCCTAGGGAGAGGGGCCATTGAGTGAATTCCTGCAGACTGGAGCCACAGGGCCTTCCCCTCTCTGTCAATGTCTTTTGTGCCGGGCTCAGTGGTATGGAGGGAGGGGGGGAGCGAAAGGAAGAGAGAGAGACAGAGGGAGAGATTGGAGGAGGTGTGGGTGTGGTGTGAGTATGATATGTGTGGGTGTGCCTATGCATTCGAGTGTTTCAATGGAGGGTCTCACTAGTTCTCAGAACAACACCCACCAGCTCTGGCTTGGTTTCCAGTTCACCCTCATTTTTGGGGTGGTTAGGGCAGTGTGGAGACCCCCAGTGTTCAGCATCAGCTAGAGCTGGAAGCAGTGATGGGGGAGAGAGAGCAGAGAGTCAGGTAGCATGACCTGGCTGGAATGGGCTCAGGGAGGGCTGAGAGAGAAACTGAGGCAGAGGCAAACTGACTGGTGGGAATCATTCATCTGAGCTCAGATGGAGGGTCAGGTGGGAAGGGACTATAAGTGGGTGATGGGCCTTCGCTTTCAGATGGTCCTCTAACCCACCTGGCAGTAAATAGGCCATGAGGAAACTCTGAGGCTGCCAGTACAGGGAAGGGCTTTTCAAGCCAAAAGGGCAGGAAGGTGCCCTACGGTGACAAACACTCCAAACTGGGGACTACACTACACTTTAGGGATGGTTTTTAACACTTTTCAAAGTTAGAACTTTTCAAAAGTATTTGCCTCTGTTAATCTAGAAGTTGTAACATCTTGAAAGAGGGCAGCTCTGCTCGCAGTTAGCTTTAGTAAAAGATACACCATGTACCCCATTCTATAAATAAAAGAGCTGCTTGATTTTACCCTGATATGTGATCCGTGTTATGCATAATATTGTCGTTTAGCTCTGGCTAGTATGGCCACTGTAGCTGTGGGTTTGATTCCTGGTCTGGATACATGCCTGGGTTGCAGGTACATGCCCTGGTCTAGGTGCGTGCGGGAGACAACCAATTGATGCTTCTCTCTCGCATTGATGTTTCCCTCTCCCCCTTCCTCTGCTGTAAAAGCAATACACATATCCTCGGGTGAGGATAAAAACAAAACAAAAACAAAAAAACTATGGTATTTGTGCCTCTGAGGGGGAGGTGATCTGTGTTTTCCTTGAGGTGAAATTCAGCCATGGTCATAGACGAATGAATCAGAGGGCAAGCTGTTTCTTGGAGTGCCTGGATTTGGATGGTTTATATACCTGCATGCAGAATTGAGGGAGTGTGACTGCAAGCTGAAAGCTATTTGTAACTGTCACTGCTGTTTCAAGAAAGGTCATTGTTGCCTGTGTACACACGCTTTCACACTTCTATAATCTACAATTGCTCTTCACCGTTGTTTGGCCCAAGTGGGTATAACCCTTAGGAGGCATCTTATAGCTCTAAGTTTTAAGCTAATAACCAGGCGCACATGCTGACATTTCTGTTTCCACATTTCATAGTAAGAGCATTGGGAATAACAGACTGTTAACATTCAGAGCAGCCTTCCAGGTCCTGCCACCCAAAGCCTTCCCCAACATCAGCCTCCTCTCTCCAACAACCCTGACAGGTGGTCATGCCACTTTTATTTTTCTGAATATTTGTGATGACAGACAGCTGATATATATAGCAGGGCAGCTCTAGTCCATTGCTAGGCAGCCATCACTCATCAATGTAGGAGACCTTCCAGACCTTGGATTGGGCACTGCTTTCCTCCCCCGCTCACCTTTGGTCCACCATTGAGGACCAGTGTTCTGGAGGTCAGCAGTTCTAATGTTTAGTAAGGATGACTTTCATATCCTTCCTTGATCACCTACTTTAGGCTAAATGTGTCTTGTGTTATCTATTCCCCCAAACACATGATTTCCTGAACCCCACTGTCTTGACCTGCAGGTTCTGAATCTCCCACATTGATCAATATCACTTTCAAAACACAGCAGCCAGAGTGAAACATGACCCTCACCCTAGAGTAGGGTTCAGTGGAAACATGATGGATTTTCTCCCATGAATGGGATACTGTTCACAGTTCACTTTGGTTGCAGCCCTCACACCATGGCTCCTACTAGACTTTTGGGACATTAAACACCCAATGTTTACGTTTGTCCCTTTAGAAAATGCTGCCCTTTTGGGCCTCTGCTTTTCTGCACTTTAATATTGCATTGTAGATTTAGGCGCAGTGTTCATTCAAGTGTAGATCATTTGAATACCAGTTTTTACCACCTTTCAAATCACAAGTATTAGGACAATCATTAGGGGAGTGTGGGCTCTGGTGGTTATGTCTGGGTTCATGTTCAAGTACTGCTCTGCCACTTGCCAGGTGTGTGATGTGGGGCAACTGACATGCCTCCTCGGTGTCTCCACTTTCTCATCCATAAAATGGGTAGAGTACATGTGTCTGCCTCACTGTATTGTCAAAGATATTAAATGTAGTAATACTGTTTAGAACAGTGTTTAGCATACAGGGAGCATTCAGTGAAAGTAGGCTATGTTATTTGATTACTATTGTTGGAGTAGGGTACCCTACTTCAATGTTATTTTCAAAGCTGCTAAAATCCAAACACTGGCATTATCATTTTGCTAACATTGCTTGGTACACATTTAACTATGTAGTTTTTTTCGGTTACCATTGTTGAAATCTAGAGATGTTATCTATATACCCGTTTTCTCTGCAGGCTCATAAACTTTTAGAAAAAGAAGCAATGTCATTTGGCCTGATTTGTACTTAGAGACACCTGCTGGTTCTTGTCAGTTGTTCCTTGAGGCTCACAAAGGACTGATTTCACTGTGAAGTTTCAGAAGTAGGAGGGAATTGAGGTAAAATTTATTTAATCTACACTCTATTTTGAAGATCAGAACAAAGCTGTTTATCATATGGTTTTAGAACCCTCTATTGCCACGAATGCTTCTTAGTGGTCTTCAGGCAATGGCTTGGATGGCAAATTTGCAGTCTCTAGTCCCAGGAAGTGCTGGTCTGGGACGGATGCTGGAACTTGATGGCATCTGTAGCTCAGGGTTCTTAAGCTTTCCTTGATTCAAGTCTCCTCTTTAAAGGAGAAGACAAACAGAAGTGAGTGTTCTGCATCCTCTGTCCACTGCCAGAATTACACCTCATCCCCAGGAAGCAAGAGGCCCCGGTTGCACTGTGAATATTCTATACTGGGTAGAGTTTTTCAGGCATAAGGCTCCACTGGACTGGTAGCTCTTGACATGCTGATCTGATTGTTTTGACTGCCTCTATGACCTTATACAATAGGTGCCCAACATAGTCAAGTGGTAAGAGCCCTGCTGTTGGGGTCAGGTAGACCAAGGCTGACTCTTGGTTTCACCCCTCATTTGCAGTGAGGCCTTAGGTAGGTTTCTCTATCTCTATGAACCTATATTATTGCTTTTTCATAAAATGAAGATATTGATTATTATTGCACCAGTTATATGATGTATGTAAAATACATAACTCAGTGTCAGACATACAGTAAGTGCTCAATAAATTGTTGTCTTGATATTTGGTTGTTATGAATAATTTTTAAGGAGTGAGGTCATATATAAATAGCACAGTTCAAAATAAAAACAGAATAAAAGGGTAGAAGAAATGGTCATTTTAGAGCAAATGCTCCTGGAAAACCAAACTAGGTTGGCTGAAATCTGACACCATCAGCTCCCTGTCTTCTCACCAACACAATGGGATTACAAATCTGTGTATTACCATCTTGTGCCCCAGCTCCTCACAGGTAGTCCCCAGGTGTGACTATGGTCCTGGTGCCTCCAGCCTCCCCCTTTTAATCCCTATAACTCAGCAAAATATCTTGATCCAATTCTGATACAAGAGGCCAAACTGAAGCCCATAGTGGGGTCTGGAATGTATCTCACTCTTAGACCTCTGACCAGTGTCCTCTTTGTAGTCAACTTTCAAGGTCACTGCTGCCAGTCAGTCCTGGAACTTATATTGGCCCCCTGTAACTCCTGTTATTGATCATTGATCCTGTCCAGGAACTACGTTTAGAATCTACTCTTGACTTCCTTACACTGGCAGGGGTCCCAAACTCCATCCTCTTTTTCATTCCCTGACCCTCCAGCTGCTATATTGGAAAAAAAACCTGGTACCAGCCAACACTTTTTCAAACCAAGACTATGATCTACCAGATATCCTGGTTTGTTAGCACATGTGACTGTAACAGATGCAGAGACCTACATGTATCCCTGATGGTTTCACTTGGGTGGGACAAAGCCTAAGGGTCTCAGGTGTATGACTCTTACCACAGATTTAGAAGGCAGCTATTTTCAACTTAGTGTAAGTGTAGATTCTGAATACCATTCGAGAGAGCAAAGGCTGCCTGAGTCATCAGTGAAATCCCAAGTGAAAGTGTGCAAAGAGGTGGTGATTATGCCTGCCAAGAGGGCTTCTGAATTGTGTGGGAATTTGGGTGAAGTGGACAGAAATGGGTATAATGGTTTGGGCATGTCTGTGCTGTCTGAATTATCTGTGGCATAGGACCAGGATGCCAGAATTTTGTAGTGATTTATTTTGAAGCTGTGTGTCTGGTCTTCTGAGAAACTTTCCACACAATTGGCTGTAAAGTGCCCAGTCAGAGCCAGACACCTGATAAGGGGTTGGCTTTGGCTTTAATGGATTCCCCAGTGGATAACTGATCGTGGATGACTTTGCAAAGAAAAAGCAGCTGCAGTACTGAAGTCAACCACTGGAACAGCCAGGATCCCCCCCAGCCTGTGCCAGAGACTGCCTCTGCCCCACTCAGTCAAGAGTGAGCTGACCCTGAAGCCACAACAAGAAGAGTGGTTTGTCTCACAGAGGCTGAGGGATAAAGGGCCATAGGCCACTTGGGCACAAAGGTCCCTGTGTCCTCATTCTGTAGACAGAATAGACAGGTCAGGGCAATGATAGTAATGGTGTGCTGCCCCTCTCCACCCCCACCCTGTGGCTGTGGGCTTCGACTTTCAAGGGGCCTTTTGAGCAACTCCTCTGGGTAACCCTCTGGGCTCTGCTCACCTTGGAAATGTCAATAAAAATGCTCAACAGTGTGGAGTGAGATCTGTGTGGCAGCTGTGGAAGGAGATAAAGCTTGGGGCAGACTGGTTTTGCTGGGCCAGACATGCACAGAAGGTGGGTGCCTGGGGGTAGGGTGCAGCTAGTGGCAGTGGGAAGCCATGTTCACCACCAAGCCCTGCCAGTGCTCAGTGAGCAGAGACAGAAAGCCATTCAGTTTCCCAAGAGAGGATGCTACCTGCAGGCCAACAAAGAGGAGTTTGCATGGGAGGTAAAGATTCGCTGTCCCTGTGAGTGAAGGGCAAGCTTTGTGTCCATGCCCAGTGGAAGGGCCTGCATGCCACTCTCATGAGGTTAGCCATGCCTGTGCCTACGAGGCTTTTGGATGGTTCAAGGTCTGAGTATGCGGCAGTCAGAAATGAGATACCAGGACAAGTTGCTCTGTAGGAGGCCCTGCCTGTGTAGGAGCAATCCTGTTGTGCCAGTGACTGAAGTGTGTTCTAAGGTCATTTGATTTCAAGAAGACTGACTGGCTTTGACCATCACATCTGATGAAAGCAAACACCTTTGGACCTGCTCTGAGAGGGCGTGGCCTAGTGTGTGGATCTTTCAGTTGGAAGACCTGTGGAGTTCCTTTCTCTTAGACATTACCTGGGTCATAGGTGCCACAAGCAGGATCTGGGAATGTACAACCTGTCCCAGTCCAGGGTAGGAGTCCTATGTGAAGCCTTGGAAGATTCACAGAGGGTCTGCATGAAGCCTTGAGGGCCTCAGGCAAGAAGATATTCTTCCTGCTTCCAAGGGCCTTCAGGTCAAATGTTCTAGACAGTGCCTTTTATTCACTGTACAGATACACCCCTGGTCATGCTTTCTCTTCTAAAACCTGAGGAGATGGCCAGGGATTTCTGAGTTTTTATCCCAGACAGCCCTCAATGCATGTGGAGAACTCTAAGACACACTGAATGCTTCAACATACATTCCGTCATTTGATTCTCCCATGAGTGCAGAGGGCAGTGTCCCCTCGAGTCCCTGTCCAAGCCCAGGTGCTGCATCTCCACTGGCCTCCTCAGTTAGTGGTTTGTTTGGTTGTAGTGCAGGGACCCACCTTTGCTGCAGACTTTGAGCTCCTCCGGGTAGATGTCTGTAAACTTTTCATACCATAACCTCACATGCAGGGCATAGCACACAGTAGGGTCTCAGGAAACACATATGCATCAATGGGTCAAGAATCAATGAATAATTAGGCCCAGAGACTGTAAGTGACCTGCCTGAGGTCACACTGCAACGAAGCTGGCACTCAGCCCTGGTTTACTCTTTGTGAGTCCTGTGTGTCTTTCACTGCTCCAGAAGGCTCTGAGGCTTCATTTCAGGATTAGGACAGAGATCTTGAAGGCCATCTCTTTAAGATGACATGACCTGTAACTTTTCTTGACATGGACTGTTCCCAGGGATTCTGCAAGGAGGAATGTCAAAGTTTTCCTCTCTGGTCTCACCTTGGGTGACAAGTAAAAGACTCAACCTTCAATCCCTCCCCCACACAGGCCGTGATGTGAGACTGGCTGTAAACACATTCCTGCTGAGAAATGCTCTGGGTGCAGGGCCCTCAGCAGCCCTCCAAGGGCTTCTGCAGCCCCTAGATGCTCAGGCTTCAGCTCCGGCCAGATATAGGGCTATCTCTCTTTTCAGAAAGTAAAACCCACCCCTTTTCTCACAGACAATTAACTCCATTGAAGCAGTAGAAACAAGAAGTACTTTCTACAAATATTACTGTTTGGTGAAATGTGTAACATTAGGTTCTTTGATGTTCCCAAAATCCCTCTCTGCAGGGTCCCTCCTTGTTTTGATTAATCACTTCTTCTTACCAACTGTTATGATTAGGAGTATTGCCTGAGTACAGGCCCAGTGGTTCCAAGGCCCTAATGAGCAACACATGCAGACGTGCTCAGCACGATTCTGGAACCACAGCTGCTCTGTTTCTACGGGGAACCTACTGAAATAGTTTAGGAATGAGAGCTTTCTGCTTCTGTGAGAGACCTACCCACCACCCCCCAGCACCCAGCTGCATTTGCATGACACCTGCACCTCTTACACACTTAGTGCTTCCACCCTGGATGGAAGAGTTGTTAGGATGAGCTCTGGGAAGGGCCAGGCCTGGGAAGGAACCAAGTCTTGATTTCACCACCCACCAGCCATGTGACATGGACAACTTAATATCTCTGAGCTATAATTTCCTTTAATGTAATATGGGTATAATTGTTCCTACCTCATAGTGTGTTGGGAGGATTCGATTTTATGAAGTAATGTACCAAGGTGGCTAAGAGTACTTTGGATAGAGGGTGAATTATCAACACAAAATTCTAAATTCCATAAAGAACTCCATTGAAATGGAAACCCAAGCCATCTCTCTGGGTTTCTTTTTCAGATATTTTTTGTAGAAATCTACTTCAGGCAAACTACTGACATTAGTCACTCACTCGGTGGCATGGAATGAACAGGTTTCAGCAAATCAAAGCCTTGTCCTCCTGATGTCCATGCAGATGGCACAGGTGTCTGTCTACAGGAAACCTATGTCCCTGGGGCTCATTTTAAATTGATTCCAAGGGTGACATAAAATTGGAATGTTGGGATTCCAGGGCTGTTAGGAAAACTAAAGCAACATGATTTCCCCAGGTTTCAACATCCTCTCTTCCTTGCCCAAGGGGGACCGCCTACACTTTGAGAAGAGGAACCAGGGTGCCTGAGCTTGCAATGGAACATGTACTACTCAGCCTTCCAGCCCTTGCTACCTCAGACCCCCAGCACAAGTCCCTTTTTAGAAGGGACACCTTAGAACTTCAGACACCATTACCTTCACTTTAAGCAAAACAGTCTTCCAAATGTCTGGTGCTCATTATTCACAACTTGTAGACAGTCGTTGGTCTGTTTCTTCACTAATCCCAAGCCTCTCTAAGGTTATGTTATGGAGGAGAGAATACCTCAACAATCTGTTTATTTTGATGCCACTACTTTCTACAGGTCCCTGATAACTTGCTCCTGGTTTCCTATTATGGCCTTAAACAGCCACCCCCCACCCCACAGTGATAAGAACTGACAACCCCTGCTGCCACCTATTCCTGTAGTTAGCTGTGTTATTGGTGCCTGACATAGAATCTTTAGTAGCTCCCCCAGTGCCCTCAAGGAAATCTCACGGAAAGGGACAGGGAGCATGTGCCTCTCTCCAAGGTGCTGAACCATTATGGTACACCACATCACAACCCTTTCCTCTGGGTCAATGGTCATCTTGTCCAGTCTCTCTCAGGAATTCTGTACCTAGTGAGGGGATAATAGAAGAGGAATTAGTGTATCTGCAGGGAAGGTGAACGGGAAAGCTGAATGTAGTCTGCAGAGTATCATTGCTACACGAGGCAGCTTGAAAGAATAAAAAGGGGCTTGTTCATAGTTGTTTTTTTCTTTTTTTTTTTGGACATAATTTTCAAATAACCAGTTACCAAACTAAAAATGCAACTGAACATGAAGCTGACTTCATGTTTATTTTATGACTCTATCACACTTCTGAATCCATTCTGCTTTCAGCTCTGTATGCTGCATTGAGGTCAAAGACATAACAACCACCCTGACTTGATTTTCTGCATATTTTGCCTCCATAGAAGACCTCTTCAGACTTCTACAGCCCCTATTTCTTGTGTCTCTAGTCCTTGACTCATCTCTCTGTAAAATCTTAATGACATTTCTCCCTTCTTCAGGAAGCCTTTCAATCACTCAAATGTGGCTATTTCACAGTGAGAAATGGGTAGCAAGTTGGAACAACACATTTTTTCAAGATTTTATTTATTTATTTTTAGAGAGAGAAGAAGGGAGGGAGAAAGAGAGGGAGAGAAACATCAATGTGAGAGAGAATCATAGATTGGTTGCCTCTCTTATGTGACCTGACCTGACTGGGGACAGAACCTGCAACCCAGGCATGTACCCTGACCAAGGATCCAACTGGAAACTTTTGCTTTGCAGGAGGATACCAACCAATTGATCCACATTGGTCAGGACTGGAGCAATAATTTTTGATGGCCAATCCTGGACTACCTCTTCCCATGTCTTCCTGGCCCCTTGTACCACACTTATTTCACCATTCCTACCCCTGATGTCTTTTTTAATCTCCTTCTCTATGCCCTCTTAGCTCAGTCCACAGTGAAGTATGCAGTCAATTTTCCAAACTGCTGATACAATGTTGACTCTTTTCAGCCATGAGAACATTACCTTGCTGCATTCTTGACTTACAGTGTTCAGGAGTCTTGAGTATCAGATAGCCTTCCTAGCTCATTCCCAGTCCATAGCCCACATCTTTTGTCCAAAGGGAGATTGAGTATGGGACACAGTCTACTGTAGGGGCAAAGAAGGGGTTTTCTTGCCCAGAGGTGGAGGAAGAACAAACAAGGCCAAATACCATGTCAAAGCCAGACTGCTTCTCAGGAGGCCAGGAAGCATATGTATAGGCATACCCTGCTTTATTGTACTTCACTTTATTGCACTTTGAAAATATCACTTTTTCTTTCTTTCTTTCTTTCTTTTTTTTTACAAATTGAAGGTTTTTTAATATCCTTCATTGAGCAAGTCTATTGGTACCATTTTTTCTAATAGCATTAGCTCACTTCTCATCTCTGTGTCACATTTTGGTAATTCTCATTTCAAACTTTTTCATTAATTTGTTATGCTGATCTGTGATCAGTGATATTTGATGCTTCTATTATAATTGTTTTGGGGTGCTATGAGCCATACCCTTACATGAATGTGAACTTAATCCATAAATGATTGTGTACTGATTGTCCCACCAACCAGCCTCTCTCATCTCTTGCCCTTTCCTCAGGCCTCCCTATTCCCTGAAACACAACAACATCAAAATTAGGCCAATTAATAACCTTACAATGGCCTCTAAGTGTTCAAGTGAAACGAAGAATTGCACATCTTTCACTTTAAATCAAAAGCTAGAAATGTTTATGCTTAGTGAAGAAAGCATGTCAGAAGTGAGCTAGGTGGAAATCTAAGCCTCTTGCACCAAATGGTTAGCCAAGTTGTGAATGCAAAGGAAAAATTCTTGAAGCAAATTAAAAGTGCTACTCCAGTGAACACCCAAATGATAAGAAAGCTAAAACAGCCGTGTTGCTGATATGGAGAAAGTTTTAGTGATATGAATAGAAGACCATATCAGCTACAACTTTCCTTTAAGTGCAAGCCTAACACGGACCAAGGCCCTAACGGTCTTTAATTTTATAAAGGCTGAGAGAGGTGAGGAAGCTGCAGAAGAAATGCTGGAAGTTAGCAGAGGTTAGTGCATGAGGTTTAAGAGAAGCCATTTTCCTAACATAAAAGTGCAAGATAAAGCAACAAGTACTGATGTTGAAGCTGCAGAAAGTTATCCAGAAGGTCTAGCTAAGATAATTAATGAAGGTGGCAACACTAAACAACAGATTTTCAATGTGGACAAAAACAGCCTTATATTAGAAGAAGATGCAATGTAGGACTTTCATAGCTAGAGAATAGAAGTCAATGCCAGACTTTAATGCTTCAAAGGACAGGCTGACTCTCTTGTTAGCTGCTAATGTAGCTGGTAACTTTAAGGGGAAACCAATGCTTATTTACCATTCTGAAAATCCTAGGGCCCTTAAGAATTATGCCAAATCTACTCTGCCTTTATTTTTTACATGGAATAACAAAGCCTGGATGACAGCACATCTGTTTACAACATGGTTTACTGAGTATTTTAAGCCCACTGTTGAGACCTACTGCTCAGAAAAGAAAGATTTCTTTCAAAATATTACTGCTCATTGATAATGCACCTGGTCACCTAAGGGCTCTGATGGAGATGTACATGAGATTAATGTCATTTTCATGCCTGCTGACACAACACCCGTTCGGAAGCCCATGGATCAAGGAGTAATTTTGACTTTCAAGTCTTAATATTTGAGAAATATATTTTGTAAGGCTATAGCTGTCATAGACAGTGATTCCTATGATGGATCTGGGCAAAGTAACATAAAAACCTTCTGGAAAGGATTCACCATTCTAGATTTCATTAAGAACATTTGTGATTCATGGGAAGAGGTCAAATCATCAACATTAACAGGACTTTGGAAGAAACTGATGCTAAGCCTCATGGATAACTTTGAGGGGTTCAAGACTTCAGTGGAGGTAGTAACTGCAGATATGGTGGAAATAACAAGAGAACTAGAATTAGAAGTAGAGCCTGAAGATGTGACCAAATTGCTTCAATATCATGATAAAACTTGAACGGATAAGGAGGTGCTTCTTATGGATGAGCAAAGAAAGTGGTTTCATGAGATGAAGTCTGCTCTTGATGAGGATGCTCTGAAGATTGTTGAAACGACAACAAAGAATTTAGAATATTATATAAACTTAGTTGATAAAGCAGCGGCAGAGTTTGAGAAGACTGATTCCAATTTTGAAAGAGGTTTTACTGTAGGTAAAATGCTATCAAACAGCATCATATACTAAAAAGAAATTGTCCATAAAAGGAAGACTCAATAGATGTGGCAAACTTTATTGCTGTCTTCTTTTAAGAAATTGCCACAGCCACCCCAACCTCAGCAACCACCACCCTGATCAGTTAGCAGCCATCAACAATGAGTCCAAACCCTCCACCAGCAAAAAAATGAAGACTTCTCTGAAGACTCAGATGATGGTTACCATTTTTTAGCAATAAAGTATTTATTAATTAAAGTATGTACATTGTTTTAGACATAATGCTACTCCATATTTAATACACTACAGTGTGCTGAAAACATAATTTTTATATGCATTGTAAAACCAAAATGAAATTGTGTGACTCACTTTATTGCAGTATTCACTTTAATGCAGTTGTCTGGAACTGAATGTATGGTATCTCTGAGGTATGCCTGTGTGGGTGCACACAGAGGCCATGAACCCAAAAGACCTGGACTCATTTTGGATACACAACTCCATGCCCAAGACTAAGGTTCTACCTCTTCCTGAGTCTACTTGCAGGGGAAAGTGGCCTAGAGGATACAGATTAGGGCAGACAGCTTCCGAGGTATTTCTTACCAACTATAGCTTCAACCTTGTAGACAGGACCCCCAGACACCATCTCTGAATATTTTGTTCTGCATTGATCTTACCTTTCCTGAAATAGCTTTAATTCTTTGTGTCTATATCACTTACTTTCATCCTTAATCATATGTGTTCTCAATTCCTAGTATTGGGGTTCTCTGATCTCATTGATTATAACCTATATATTTAAAGCTTTCACAGTGCTCACCGTTCTGGGTATGGGGTCTCTGCTTTAGGAATGAATGGCAGAATTAGATCAGTATTAATTAGATGAATTTTCAGGATTCCAGATCTCCATAGTGAAAATACTACTGCTAATAATAACATCTGATATTGACTGAGATACTCTGTAAACCAGCCACACACTAAACTCTTTGGGCATATTATTTAATTAAATCCTCAAAACTACCACTTTTCAGATGAGAAAATTAAGGCTTATAAATTTACCTTCTCATGGTTTGCCAATAAGAGAATATTTTAAAATGTGGTTGCTGTGAACATTTAGGGGGTTCATTGGTAGATTTCAGAGACCCACTAGGGTCTCTGAAAAATTATGCATGTCTTCAAGTACATGTCTATTTTTCTCGGAAAAAGCTTCATTGCTTTCATCAGATTCTCCAAGGGGTCACGCACACAATGGGGAGGACCCTCTCTCCAGAGCAGCATAATTTCAGCCTGCATAAGGGGTCTCCCAGAAGGACATTGCCTCACCATGGTTATCACCCTCACTAGCTCCCCCTGGGGAAGGGTCCAAGGCCACAGACCCTGGCTGTAGAAATGCACAGTTAGCTGGACACTGCTTGCTCCCTGCCCCTTGGACAGATCTGAAATTCACATCTAAATTCTGAGAGTAGGAGGTTGGCCTTACTAAGATTCCTGATGAAGGAATTGGCTTTGGGGCTTACCTGCCTTCAGCAGATTTTCCCTTTCATTACTCAGGAGTAGTCTTATTTCTAGCTTAATGCCTATAAACAAACTCACCAACTCTCCCCACCCACTCTGACACTCCATAAAAAAATGTGATTTGACACTGCCTCAAATCACATTAAGAAGCAGGAGATTCTATCTCTATATAGCACCACTTGGGCTAGCCCAGTGGCTCTAGAAGGATATTTTCTCTAACTTTTTGAGGTCCCAATGCCAACCATGCTCCATGCAGGCTGAGCCAACCTCTTGAGAACATCCTGGAAGACACAGAGCCCCATCTCCATAGCTAGGATCCACTGTGTTTCCTCCACCCAGAGAATCATAGCTCAGTAGTTTTCCCATCCTTTAAAAGGACTGAGTTTTCTTAGCCTTGTTACCAGGAAGCTTCCATCAGTAGTTACTGTAGCAACAGGTCAGAGAGGCTTCACAAAGCCTGGCTGTGTGTAATTAAAAGGTAAACCTGGATGTGGACACAAGACAGGGTTCTTAGACAACATGATCCAGGCTCTGAGCCTTACCACTGCACTTTCTGAGGACGTTTGCAGAAGATGGCACATTTCCTTCTTCTGGTCTGCCTCTTTACTCCCTGTTAAACATTTTTGTCTGGTCTCAACTGGCTTTTTTCCTGAGGATGTTGCTGGGGGACCTCATTCTGGAAAAGACTTCTTGCAGAGGTAGGGCCCCAAGCCCAAGGAGTGCAGCCTGGATAGGTAGGAAGTGGCCCTAGTACCTTCCTTTAGGGAGAATGATTCACAGGCCAGACCTGCTCTGGTCAGACTCTCATTCAGGCACAGGAGAGGCCAATCAGCCTACTTGCAGGAATGTGCTCTTATCATGGGGACCATGGAGTGCAGACCTGGGACCACCATCACTGTAACCACCCAAACACTGGACCCTTGCTCACTGGGCCTCAAACAGGCCTCTTGGGTAAAGAGGCAGGAGCTATACCCATTGTTGGGAAGCAGTCTGAGCCTGGGGGCTTTTTTATTTCTTAGCTCTTATTCTTATCTGCAATAACCTCATTTATCTCCTTGCTTCCTTCTTTCTTGTCAGGTTTTCTTTTTTTTTTTAAATTTTAATTATTATTCAATTACAGTTGTCTGCCTTTTCTCCCCATCCCTCCACCCCACCCCAGCCAAACCCACCTCCTTCCCCCACCTCCGCCCTCCCCCTTGATTTCGTCCATGTGTCCTTTATAGTAGTTCCTGTAAACCCCTCTCCCCACTGTCCCCTCCCCACTCCCCTCTGGCTATTGTTAGATTGTTCTTAACTTCAATGTCAGGTTTTCTCACAAGAATGTTAAGCTCTGTGGAAGCAGAAGCCTGCCTATCTAGCTTTTTCCTATCTCCCAGGTGCCTAGAACAGTGCAGGGAGTATTTGTTACATATGATCTCACCTTTAACAGGAACCTAATCAACAAAACAAACAAGCAAGCAAAATATAACCAAAGACACTGAAATTGAGAAAAGGCCAACAGTGACCAGAGGGGAGAAAGAAGGGAATTTCAGGGGAAAAGGGTGAAGGGTTTGTAGGAACAATTATAAAGGACACATGGACAATAATGGGGGTGGGGGGGCCGGAAATGGGAGGGAGGTGGGAAAGGCTGGGGATTAGGCTGGGGTGGGGGGAAAAGGCAGAGAACTGTACTTGAATAACAATGAAATTAGAAAAAAAAAAGAAGTGTATGGATGAGTGATGAATGGGGTTCCAGTCATTGTTTGTGACCCAGGCTTAGGTCACCTCCACACATATGCACTGTGGGCCCAGGCTTGTGCTGGGCTTTGAGGTAACAAGACATACCCCCTGGGAGGAGTTGAGTGGCAAAGGACACACAGCAGGGCATGTTCAGGTTCTCCTAGCTCTCTGAGTCCACTCACCAAGGGAAGGCCATCCATCTCTATTCCTGCTTCTTGGAAGGAAAGATTCAGATTTATGCAGTCCTAGGCTCAACAACCACAGTTCTCACAGACCCCCATCCACGCTCTACAGACACATTTGCTCTGGAATGCAGCCATGGATGAGAAGTGTTTGTTTCATATGAAGGCTGTTTCTAAATAAACATGAAAGTCCTTTCTGGAAACCCACTGCTTTGCTTTCTGAGTGGGGAACAAATGAGCAGTGCTGGGTCAGGGGAAGCTCCTCATTTGCTACTTTTATCTCTACCAAAGCCTCTACCACTTGGGATCATAAGTGATGGGTCCTCACTGCTGCCGCTGCTGCTCCTCCATTGGCCTCACAGCAGGTCATCCTGTCTCATGCTGGAGAAGAGTACATACATGTGACCCGAAGCCTTCCACACTGAGCAGAGGTCAAAAACTAGGTGGAAGTGGCCTCACCTGATAAAATGTTAGGCATGGGAATCACAGAGACATTGCGCCAGCAGCACACCAAGAGGCCACGTCACGGTGAGACGACACAGAGGAAAAGACCTTCACAACGCAATAATGGGATCTGAATTAAGCAGCCAGAAGTGGGCTTTGGAAGCCCAGAGGGGTGGGGGGTGTGTGACTGCGGGGCATTGGGGAAACCTCCTGACAAATAGGTGCTGGACATTAAAGGGTGAACAGGAGTTTGTCAAGTAGAGAGGAAGAAAAGAATTCCAGACAGAGGAGAGAACGCTATGCAGAAGCTCAGGAATGTGGAGAGAGTTTAGTGTGCACAGGCAATCACAAGGATCTTCCTGTTGGCTGTACTAGGGGGAGCAAGTGTCCAGGGCTAGAGATGAGATCAAGAGCGGCAAGACTACACAGGGACTTGAAAGATGGGGACAGGAGGGTAAATCTTTGGGTAATTGGAGTTTGAGCAGAGGAACCCTGTAACTCCAAGTGCACTTTGGAGCTCATACTCTGGCAGATGAGAATGGATGAGAGAGCTGCAAAGTGATATTGGAGAACTCACCAGGAGAATTTTGCAACAGGGAAGGAAATTGATGAAACCCTTTGTGATGAGGTGGTGAGGGGTATAGAAGAAGGGAAAGATCTGAGGAAAATGAGATGGAACTGACAGGTGTGCATCGAGGGACACAGAAGATGTGACTCCTAGGGCCTGGCTAGTGACAACACAGAGTGTCAAGGGAGTTAAGGACTGAATTGTGTTCCCTAGACCTGTCAAGTTGGAGGCCAAAAGGGAAAGCAGGCATGACGGCTGAGTGGGGATGTAACCAGGCTACAGCTGGTGGAGCATGGATAGAGGAGAGCCATCAAGTGTGACTACTTAAGAAAAGCTTGGCTGGAGAGTAAAGAAGAGAGGACATGCAATGTAGAGATACCAGGTGACAATATTTTAGTTTTAAAATAGCAATGACTTATACAAGTGTAAGTGAAGAAGCTGGAGTTGGGAAGAGGGTGAAGTTGAAAGTCAAGGGAGTGAGGAGTTAATTAAAGGGGGAGTTATAGGGTGGGAGGGATGGGTAGTCACTGTCTCAGGCAGCACTTGTCTCTGCTCCTCTGTCCAAGGCTGCTTTCTGAGTGACAGCCTCAGGATGTCCTGAGGATGCAATAAGATAACATTGTTAAAGGATTTGCCCTGTTGCTAAAAAAGAGCAATCACTCAGTGAATGTATTTATTACAAGTAGGAGAACCAGTGGCCTATGGCTGAGGCTGGGCTGTCTGCTGTGAAAGTGAGACAGGCAGCAATGACACTGACCACTGGGAGCTTGGGGTCTGAGTCTCATCAGTCTGAACAAACAGACATGTCCCAGACAGGCACTGGGCAGTACAGGTGTTAATGAAGAGTACAGTGGGAGGAGAGACTGGCCCAGCCCAGGAAGAGCCCACCTAGGGCGGTGCTGACCATCCTCCCAGTGCTAGCTATGTGCTGATGCATAAAGAGATGGATGTTTATCCTTGGGCAGATGGGTGGGGAATTCTTAAATGCTATTTGCAAGACTTGGTTAAAAACGCTTCATGAATCTTACCCTGTCACAAGCGTGCATGAAAGTTGTGCTTTAGCTGAGACCTAATGGGCTTTATATAGTACAGTACTGATTTTCTTTCATGTTTTAATAGAATTCGATTTAATATTTGCTTTCTGCTCTAGCTGCTGGCTGTTGACTGATTCAACACAGAATCCTTCCCTGGTGCCCCCCGACCTTGTTGTTATTCCCTCATTTTGTGTGTTGGCATTTGATTCCTGTCTCCAGCATGAACCACTTTACACATGTCTTCGTTCAGCTGGCAACAGTCATGTGCGTGAATTCTGAATGCATTACTACGTGGAGCGGCTGTTCCAGCAGACCTAGCATTCGGAAGGGGGGCTTACGGGCAGGATTCATTTCCATCGGTTAGACGTTAGAGAGATGGCAAAGCTCAGCTTGGGAGCTTGAGGCTGTGATCTGTTCTGTTTGGTGGCAGGAGATTCTCCAACTTAACCTCAAATTGCTCAACACTGTGGCCATTAATCCAGCAACATTTTGCCCTTCTGTGAAGCACCAGGCTTCCTAGAGTTTTCAACAAAGCATATCAACCTTTGCCAGAATGAGAACAACAGCTATAGACAGAGCTGTCCTGAGGGATGAGGTGGCTCTTCTTGAATCTCAGTAAGCCTGGCTGGTTTGTAGGAGAGAGAGTCTGTTCAAATTTCATGTAATCTGACCACCAACATTAGGAGTACACTATCAGTGTAAATTTGGGGTTGGAGATGGCTTTTCCCTTTGTAGGAAAAGCTAGCCAGTTTCACTAGTAAGCAGCACAGGGCTATAGTTCAGAATGTAAGCTTTGGAATCAAGCAGGTATGCGTGTCCATACTAGCTTCAGTTCTTATAGACCACAAGGTCTATAGCCAGTCCCCATTTTCGGCTTTAGTCTCCCTTTCTGTAAAATTGAGTTACTTTTTTTTATCTTCCCAGTAAAATTTATAGAGGGATTGAATGCTTGCTAAGTAGCTAGCAGAGCATCTGGAACAAATGCTCTTCTTGTGTCTTGGGGTCGACCATGGTGGCTGTGTGAATCCCCCACCAACCTTGCTTCCTGTCTTCAGTCACCAAAGCTTGTGCAATGTGAATAGTCATCGCTCCAGGTGTTCCGGCAGCCTCCCTACAGAGATACACACCCAGCACCGTGCACACACCACACAGATCTCAAATCGTGAGATTTTTGTGCAGGACGTGAGGATAAGTTGAGGCTTTTGATTGGACACTCATATCCCTCAACCTTTGAATTCTACACTAATTAGGAAAGTAGAAGGAATCCAATATGTGTGCAATATCCATCCATATCATAGACATTAAAGCTGGTTGGAGGATGTGGCTTGGTCCTAAGAACAAGAAGACTTGTTTTTGCATCCTCTGCTCCCTGACATATATGATTGAAAGGAGAGCCCCAGTGGGAATGACTGAAAGGGGACTTTGGGACAGGTTGTCATTTCTGCTCACCATTTTTTCTCAGAATAGATTGAAGCATGGAGATTGGGTTGAAGGAGTAGAAGGGACGCATGCATGTGGTGAGGATGGGCACACTGACAGTAGATAGAGAGATGCTGGACAAGGAAGCTTCTGCCCAGCTTCACTGGTCCTTTTTTTTTTGTCTCCTTACAGGTGTTCCATCAGGTCCCCGAAACGTCATCTCAATTGTCAATGAAACATCCATCATTCTGGAGTGGCACCCTCCAAGGGAGACAGGCGGACGGGATGATGTGACCTACAACATCATATGTAAAAAGTGCCGGGCAGACCGCCGGAGCTGCTCCCGCTGTGATGACAATGTGGAGTTTGTGCCAAGGCAGCTGGGTCTGACCGAGTGCCGAGTATCCATCAGCAGCCTGTGGGCACACACCCCCTACACCTTCGATATCCAGGCCGTCAACGGAGTCTCCAGCAAGAGCCCCTTCCCCCCACAGCACGTCTCTGTCAACATTACCACGAACCAAGCTGGTAAGTCTGATGGCATCTCCGCTCTTCTTTCTTTCTGTGTGGTTGGCTCTTTGTCTATCTCTCTGCGGGAACAGAGCTGCAGTCACACCAAGCCTGTTAATGCCCCCAGGCCTCCTCCTAGGAGTGAAGGTGTTTAGTAACCGGTATTTGTGGCCATGGAGGAAACAGGTGTAATGTTTCACCTGTGAAAGGGAATTGAATTCTGAAGGATTTTCTTGGGCCAAGCACAAAAGCAAAGTTGTATATCCAAGGCAGAGTAGGACCCAGTCCTCGGTATCCAGCTGGGGCTCAACAAATGCCCTTGGATAGTTAGATAGATGGACAGACAGATGGATGGGTAGTGAATGGACAAACAGATGTACATATGGATGGATAGGTGGGTGGAAGCCCTGAATAGTCTTAAGAATACCAGTGCTATTCTGCTAGAAAAGCCAGTGACAGAAACTTCCCAGTAATTGTGTGATGACATCAGTATTGCCTTCATAGATTACTTTTCGATTAAACCCATTTAATTCAAGAGTGCTTTTTCCTTTATAGCTTGCTCAGATGAATGCTACACTGTTATAGAGACCTCAGATAATTGTCAGTAGATCATTCCTGATATCCAGTACCTCTCTGGCATGCACAGCTCAAAACACACTTTCTTCTCTTCTTTTTTTTTCCATATCTCTTACTCTTCTGACCTTTTCTCTTTATTACTTTTCACCCCCTGAAACAACCTGTTTCTTATTATATCCATTAGACTGGTTCATTTATATACTTATTCACTCATTTATTTATTTACTCATTATTAAAAGACAGTGATTAGCATCTACTGTACAGCAAGCTGTGGATTAGACACTGTGAAGAATACAGTGGTAGTGGGACACCATTATTCCTCCCATGAAACTCATTAACTTTAGAATTTGCAGGACATAGACACAGAGTACAAAGTTCCAAGGTGGTGTCTTCTAAGCACTGTGTGCTATACACATGCAGGGACACAAAGGGAGTTTGAGAGAAATGAACCCTCTCTCCCCAGGAGATGCTACAAGGCTGAAGAGGGGAAGTGAACACCACATCTATAGGCAATGATGAGGGTCATGGACAATGGACCATGACCTTATTTGGAGTTATGGATTTTTCTCAATCAACAAATTCCAAAAGGAACAATTGTTAGTGAACTAGTAGGAGCCAAGCCTATCTCTTTTTCTCTCTCCCTCTGTATAGCTCCCCCTTCTTGACCTCTTCTTTCTTACTCCATCCTCTTCTACTCCCCAACTCCTTGTCCTCAGCTCGTTCTGCCTCTTCTAATACCATGCATCTCTCATGGCAGATGATTCTTAGATTTAAGCTGTCAGAACTGAGGAGAAAAAAGATGTGGCAGGAGAGCATGCCTGTCCAGATGGCTGTGTTGTTGCTGGGAGTGTGTGTGTTCATGTGTGCATGTTTGTATGTATGTATATGGTCACGTGTTTACACGAGTACGTGTGTAGTGAGAAAATAAGAGGGAGGGGTGTGGGAGCCTCCAGCTGGTGACCACAGCCCCAGTGCCATGGAGACAAAGGTTGTGACAGTCTGTCTCACCCAAAGAAAAGGGAATGGTAATTTCGGCATCATGTTGAGCATGTAACATGGGCAGGCTTTGTTAGCTGTACTTCCCTTGCAGAGTCAAAGGCAGAAAACTGGCTGAAATATTTTAGTGTCCCAGCTTCTGGGAATAATAATCCTGCCAGGCTGTCATGTTATGCTGGGCTTGGCTGTCTTTTCTCTCTCTCTAAGCATGTGCGAACAAAACTGCCACTTATATCAGTTTGCTTTGATTTCTGCCCCTCCCTTCCCTTACTCTGCTATTCCCAAACCTGCCCATCTGCTTGTCTTGCCATCTGCACCTTCCCAGGCTGCAGTGGAGCTGAGAGACCAGAGTTCCTGTAAGGGATCCTGCATTGCCAACATTCAAAATATTTAGTCTTATTCTCACCCATTCTCATGCCCTTTGTACCTCCCCCTGTATTCTTAACCTTCTCTGATTTTGTGGTCCCCGCCCCAGTGTCACCTTCCAATCTATTATTTATCTTTGGGAATTCTGGAATTTGGGTGTCAGAAAGTTTACAGTCAATAAGAGAATTGTGCAATTGCTTCTTGCTGGCACACGGTTATTCTAAAATAAATGTCAAGGTGACCAGTGGTTCCTAACCTGTGGATGACAGGGCTATGAGAAACACAGTGCCATCACATTGCATCGGTGACTCCACCTGTGAAGGCAAATTATTTTCAACCAGTAGCTAATTTATTTTTTATTGATTTTAGAGAAAAAGAGGAAGGATGAGAAAGAAAGAGAGGGAGGAAGAATCATCAACTCATCACTCCACCCATCCACACACCCATTGGTTGGTTCTTATATGTACCCTGACCAGGGATTGAACCCACAACCTTGGCATATCAGGATGATGCTCTAACCAATTGAGCTACCTGGCCAAGGCAACCAACAGATGATTTTTTTTAAAAATGAGAACCTTCAAAATAAACACTTGAGCCTGTACCTCTGTAAGAACAGTTTAGAAACATGAGTAGAAACCACATTTTATAAGATATGAAAGAGAGACTAAATAACAGGCACCATAAAAAACCCTAATGACTTAGATCCATGAAGGGATGAGGAAGATGAACCCAGGTATCATCAGTAAGTCATAACATGTCTCACCCCTTCCCAGGATGGGTGAGATCCATGTCAACCTCCCCACCCTGACCTCATGGTATGTTGTGATACCCCTGTCATTGCCTGTGACCACCACCTTCCTACTGTTTGGGTCATGAGTAGGTAGTGAGCAGGTAAATAATTTGACCAAGAGCAATCCTGGCATCAATTATCTGGAAACTGTCCAAAGGATAATAGCTGGGGACCATTCAGTGGGTCCCAACTGAGGAGCAAGTAATACTTAGTATAGTTAACACCTCATGTTGGTGTTTCTTTTGAGTTGACAAAGAATTATGGAATTCATGGACTCATTTGATCTCATATTTACCCTATGACTTGGGCATTATCTTCTCCATTTTTCATATAAGGAAGCAGAGGCTTAAAGGAATTTGGAGAATCTGGTATTAGAGGAGGGTCAGCAGGGCTCCACCTCTGTTTCTGCATTCCTGTTTCCTGCCCTAAAGTGGACTGTCCCTCTGAGCTCTCCATTTCGTAGCCTTCGAGTATGGAGGGGTTTTTCAGGGTGAACCAATACTATCCTACTGAGAGGAGGGGACCTCACTGTGTAGCCCCTGTTTTCTCTGTGACACTGAACCATAAAAGGCTGTCCCCTGCCTCTGGATTGAGATGGGAGATAGACGTGTTTGTTGAGGGTCACAAGTTTTTCCCAAAGTGGACTGGGTCCTGACAATGGATGTAAGGGTCACATGAGAGTAGAGTGTGGACAAATTTGTTTTGCACTTGATCTGAAGCCTGATGCTCATGAACATCAACTGTATTCTAGGAGGCTGCTTGCTGCTCTGGGCTGGTCCTCCTTTGTTTAGGAGCAGTGGACCATATCTGTGGCTGGGTGAGCAGTTTTAACTGTTCACCAGACACAGGACTGTCATCTCTTCTTTCTCAGGGCTGCCCAGATATGCCACAGGAGAGCACTGTGCTGCTCTCGTGATCCCCAGCAATGGAGTGGGCAGCTCATGTTAGCTAATTTAGGTATCCAACGAAAAGGGTTATGTTTGGTCTCAGTCCATCAGAGACAATGACCAGCAGGCTTTTCTTAACCTCTAACAGACCACAGGAGATTTTGTAATAATCTTTTGGCCCACTGGGCACATAGTAGATACAGTTCTTCCCACAGAGGCAAGCATGACTGGAAACACCAAAGAGTCTGTTGAACTCTGAGATCCAGAATCTCTTAACTCCTTCTGTGATGACTCCAGGCATGTACATAGTCAGACTACTCAGGATCTTGTATCACTTGGAGAGTTTCAGAATAGGATCCTTTCCTAGCCCATAGGCAATGGCAGAGAACTATCATTTTTTAGTAACTCCAATGTGCCAAGCCCCTACCATGTTCTTTCTTTACAAGATGAGGTGGGTCAGATAAAGAAATTGGAGTTAGAGTGCTTTTGGAATTTTCTCAGCATCTTGCAGCCCACAAATGATGTTTCTGGGTTTCAAACTCAGGTTTGCGGCTATTTTATCTTTTGACTTATCAAAAATCGCATTATGGTGAGAATGTAAGTGGTAAGCTCTCTCCAAGCTATTGCCATATAGCTGGGCCACTTTAGCTGTCAAAAAAAAATGTCCATCATCTTTGGTCGGGGTTGGTCATGAATTATGCAAGCTCAGATTTATGTGAGGTCTTCAGGGATGCAGCCTTGCTCTCAATACAGCTGCCTTGAGTTTAAAATAGACCAGATCAGGTGGAACTCTGTCTGTTTCAGTGGCCAAGGGATCTGCAGAGAGGTTGTTATCTCCACTAACTCTCACAGTCACTCTCTGGCACCTGGCCCCAGATTTAGACTGATGGCTGGATCATCTGGCTGTCAGAGAGAATTAAAGTGAATGACAAACTTTACTTCTCTTTTCTGCCAGCTAGACTCAGAGTGTCAGAGTTGGGGAAGGGGAACTCAGAGGAAATCTTGGAAAAAAATAAGACAAATCAGATCAGCACATCCATAAAATCAATGTGTAGCAAGATAAAGTCAGTGAATTTAGGGCCATCTAAGCTAGAGAGAACAAACTCAAAGGCCTATGAGGCCAGGCAGACAAGAAAAAGGAAGGAGCAGAGCAGGGCCAAGTGTCATGCAACAGAGAGTGGTGAGGACTGCAGGAAACTGAAGAGAAGGGCAGCCACTACTCAGCTCAGCACATGGTGCCAAGTATTATAAGCTGAAAAATCCAAATTTAAAATGTTGACAGCTAATTAGAAAACTTTAAACCATTTGAGAGCCAAACAAATCCAATTCTGGATTTAGCCTATTGGCTGATTCAGAGCGCTAATCTGATTTACTGAGTCGCATTCCACTGTGGGCAGTCCCCTTCCTCACCTCTTGGGCTCATGGTGGCAGAGGCACATCCTCTGATCGGCTCCTCTCTCTGATCCTCATGTGACCCATGCAAGTTCATTGAAGTGCCATGATCCCTCCTTTCTCAACTGTAGAATGGGAGTAATGACACCTGCTTCCTAGTGTTGTGACAACTGAATGAGACGGGGGATAGAAAATCATGTTGCAAACGATGCTATAGGCTAGGAGATTAGCGTTATTTCTAAGAATATGTCCTGATGCAGAGAGCAATTTGGATTTTTTTCTTCCTAGGCTATTTCTTTCCAAGGTTTCTCAGTCTCTTTGTTTGGGACTGATATCACCCACCTCAGATAAATGACAGGTATTTGTTTGTCCATTCTTCAAGGAAGGAGTGGGCACCAGAAAAGAGAGCAGCAAAGTCCGCATCCCAATGAGTTAATGATAAGGACAGAAGTGGAACTGGAGCCTGTGTACATGGCACAGGCTGATTCTGCTGCCACAAGGAGCTTTTCCTCATTGTGTGTTTGGAGAAGCAACCCTTTTCTCCTTACTTTCATGATGCCATCAGCAGTTTTAAATCTGACATTTATATTCCACACAGTTCACATAGGGTCTGCTATGCCGATTGCCTGTGGAATACTAACATATCCACCGTGCCCACAACACAGACACAATGCATTACTTAACTGAGTTTAAAAAATGCATACACTATTACTGTCAATAATCACAAGTACCTATATTTTGTCCATTTTTAAAAAGATTTTATTTATTTTTAGAAAGAGGGAAAGGGAAGGAAAAAGAGACGGAGAGAAGCATCAATGTGTGGTTAACTCATGTTTCCCCTACTGGGGACCTGGCCTGCAACCCAGCCATGTGCCCTAACTGGGATTTGAACTGGCTACCTTTTGGTTTGCAGGCTGGCACTCAATCCACTGAGCCACACCAGCCAAGGCTAGTTTGCCCATTTTTAAGGCACTTTTCTTGTTTTATAAACAACTTTATTGAAGTATAATTTATATACCATAAAATCCATCTCTTGGATTTTTAGTGCAATCTTTCTTTTTACTTCAAATATTTTTTAATTTTAAATTACAATTGACATACAATATTATATTAATTTCAGGTGTACAACCCAGTCATTAGATATTATGTAACTTACTAAGTGATCCTCCCAATAAATCTTGTATCCATCTGACACCATACATAGTTATTAGAATATTGTTAACTATATTCCCTATGCTGTACTTTACATCCCTCTGACTATTCTGTAACTTCCATTTATACTTCTTAATTTCTTCATCTTTTCCACTTATCCCTCCAGCCCCTCTCCCATCTGGCAACCACCAAAATGTTCTCTATCTATGAGTCTGTCTCTGTTCTGCTTGCTCACTTATTTTGTTTTTTAGATTCAATTGTTGATAGATATGTATTTGTTGCCATTTTGTTATTCACGTTTTCTCCTCCTCCCCCTCCCCCTTCTTTTTCTTCTTTTCCTTTTTCTTCTTCTCCTTCTCTTCCTCCTGCTTCTTCTTCTTCTTCTTCTCCCCCTCCTCCTCCACTCCTCCACTCCTCCTTCTCCTTCTTCTCCTCTTCTTCCTCCATCTTCTTCTTCAAGACACTTTAACATTTCATGTAATATTGGTTTGGTGATGATGAACTCCTTTAACTTTTTCTTGTCTGAGAAGCTCTTTATATGTTCTTTGATTTTAAATGATAGCTTTACTGGGTAGAGTAATCTTAGTTGTAGGTCCTTGCTTTTCATTGTTTTGATTATTTCTTGCCACTCCCTCCTGGCCTGCAAAGTTTCTATTGAGAAATCAGCTGACAGCCTTATGGGAGCTCCCTTGTAGGTAACAAACTGCTTTTCTCTTGCTGCTCTTAAGATTCTCTCTTTGGCATTTTAATTATGATGTGTCATGGCATGGACCTCTTTGGGTTCATCTTGTTTGGGACCCTCTGCACTTCCCAGACTTCTAAGTCTATTTTCTCTACCAGTTAGGGAAGCTTTCCATAATTTTTTTTTTACACAGGCTTTCAATTCCTTGCTCCCTCCCTTCTCCCTTTGGCATGCCCTTCATGCCAATGTTGGTACGCTTGAAGTTGTACCAGAGGCTACTTATACTGTCATCATTTTTTTGGATTCTTTTTTCTTTTTGCTGTTCCAATTAGGTGTTCTCTGCTTTCTTATCTTCCAAATCTCTGAGTTGATCCTCTGCTTCATCTACTATACTGTTGATTCCTTATAATGTATTCTTCTTTTCAGTTCGTGTATCCTTCATTTCTGACTCTATGTTTTCTAGTTCTGTCTTTATTTTTTTTGATGTCTTTGTTGAAGTTCTCACTAGGTTATTCTATTCTTCCCCTAAGTTCTTTGAGCATCTTCATAACCAATGTTTTGAACTCTGCATTTAGTGGATTGCTTGTCTCCATTTTGTTTAGTTTTTTCTCTGGAGTTTTGTCTGTTCTTTCATTTGAAATAGGTTTCTTTGTCTCCTCATTTTGGCAGCCTACCTATATATTAGATAGAGCTGCCATGTCTCCTGGGCTTGGTAGAGTAGCCTTTTTTAGTAGGTGTACTGTTGGGTCCAGTGGCACAGCCTCCCTGTTCACCTGAGCTGGGCACTCCAGGTGTGCCTCTTTGGGTGGACTCAGTACACCCTCCTGTTATAGTTGAGCTTTGATTGCTGTTGGCACATCAATGGGAGGTATTACCCCCAGGCCAATCTACTGTAAGCATTGGCTGTGACCATGGTGGAGGATATGCTGTGCAAGGGCCCACCCTATGGAGCAGGACTTACTTCAGCAGGGCTCTGGTGCCTGCTGAGTCTGCCCATTGAGTGTGTCCTTTTGGAGGTGGTTGGATGGTGCTTAGACATGGCCTAAAGCTGTCCACTGGGTGCAGTGGCTCTGAGACCTCCCAGGAGGTGCAGACTAAGGTCAGCCACCACCTATGTTCTGCCTGGCACCACCTGGGTTAAGTTACAAAGTGATCTGTAGATGGCTGCTACTTGTGTTGGCCCCAGAGGTGCCCAGGAGAGGACAAGCTGCAAACCAATGCTGACCGCCTCTAGTGCTGGGCCTGGGACCACTTAGTGAGAGGTATGGGGTATACTGAGGCCAGATGCTGTTTGTTTAAGAAATTTTATGGTAGTCTGAAGTATGAGCCAAAACATGCCATTCATATGGAAAAGTCACTGGAAACAGCTTAGAGGGTTATGCAAGGTGGTTGGGGCAATGTCTCAGAGAATCACTAAGGTGGGGTGAACAGTGTGAGCCAGGTTGATGGCCTCTAAGATATAGCACCTGCCTGTCAGCTTTGTAGGGGAGAGCCTTAGAAAAGGAACAATGACCTTTGCAAGCACTTCTGCCTGGGAGAAACCTGCTTCTCCAGCTCTCACCCCAAAGCCAGATAGTTCATTTCCTCCCCTTCTCTCCCTAGTGCCTTTTGAGCTGCTGTCCCAGTGCTGACACTCAGAGCGAGTGAGTCCAAGGAGGTGCATGTATGGTCCCTTTAAGAGGAACACCTGGGACTTCAAAGGCCCTTTTTCTCACTCAACAACAATCTGTGCTAGTTTTTACAGCCTGAATTTATAAGGACTTCTCTTCCTGACACTAGAACTCTGGGCTTGGGGGGCCCGGTGTAGGGCTGGGTTGCCTTGCTCCTCAGGGGGAACTTCCAGAGCTGAGATATCCCCCCCAAATTTTATCTACCACACATGGGTGTGGAAGCAGCCTGTTTTGCATCTCTGCTCCTCCTACCAGTCTCCATGTGGCTTCTTATTTATATCTTTAGTTGTAGGACTTCTGTTCAGCTAGATTTCAGGCAGTTCTGAATGATAATTGTTCCGTAGTTTAGTTGTAACTTTGATGTGGTTGTGGAAGGATGCAGATACCACATTTGCCTATGCCACCATGTTGACCAGAAGCCAAGGCATTTTTGAAGTTCCTAGACAATTGAAGTTACTCAGGGCCACTACTTTTCCTTCAAAAGAATTATCTATATCACCAATTTCTCGGAATACATCACCTAATTTGCATTATTCCTTAGTTAAATATAGTATTTGCATGCATAAAGAATAATCTTTGAATATGAAAGGAATTTTATGATATTGTAATATATTGAGCTCTTTGGAGGAAAGATATTATGTAAATCTCAAAATTAAATATTAAAACAATATTACACTGCTGCCTGCAAAAATTTAGAGTGTTAAGATCCATATGCTAAAACTAGTTCATTTTTAAGGGCTGGTCTCATTGGAAATTAGCAGGCAAAATTTGCTCCAGTGAAGAGAAAAAAGATTGAGGCAGAACTTTAAAAAGACTGGAATGACTTCAAAGAAAACTTTTATTGAAGTTAATAAAGAAAAGTTTACAAACCCTAAGTAAATAAAATTTTCACTCTTCTTAATCCAATTTCATTGCTTTCTTCTCATTGTTAATTCTAAACAAAGGTTGTTTTTATTGTTTCTTAAGCCCTGGCATTGAGAAGGAAGTTCCAAGTGGCATCAGAAAAGTCCTGACCATTTGAAAATGAAGGTGTGTTTTCTGCTGAGCTGAACAGGTCAGCACACAGTACTGCCCATGACCAAAGCTGTGGCTTCTACCCAGGGAGCCTTGGGGCTCTCCACTACATGGTGAGCTCTGCAGAGAAGCAGATTTTCTCACCTACCCCAGCCTCATGAGAGAGGGGCCACACTGCACTAGGCACAGACAGCCTTCATAAATATTTGCCACTTTCCTTTAGTCCCCCTACATGAGTTAGTGTACAAATGCTTGGCTGATATGTGGCAATCAGAATATGTCATGGTGGCCCACAGTGGCCAGATGATCCCTCCAGGTCATCTAGGTGACCAGGTATCTTCCTCCTCTGTGGCTCCTGGAAGGAAAACTTGAGGGAATGACTTAAGAGTGTTGCCAGAATGGTCCACTCAGAAGAACACTGTGAGATTCAACCACATTCAAAGGGGTCCCTTTGTTTGTTTGTTTGTTTAAGCACTTTAAGTTTGGACTGTATTCATTCATTCAACACAGTCCTTGTGACCACTTTCCACAGGCTGACATTGGTTTCTGTTCCTGTTCATTCATTTTATTCACCATTTTTTAAAGCCTTCCATGCATCGCGCACTGCTCCAGGCACTGGGAACACATTAGCAAATAACACACAATAACTCATGCCTTATGGAACTCACATTCTAGTTCACAGCACTCATGGCGACTGATTGAGAGACCCAGAAAAGCTACAGGTGAGCAGGTGACCTGGTGGAAAGGGACTACAGGGGTCCTCTGCTGAGCTCTTGGTTCCCCAATCTGCAGTGGTACCAGCTCTCACTTTTCAAAAGTTAGAATGTAATCACATGTTGCTAGAGAGCATTTCAGTCTGTGGTCATTGTTGCTATATGGTCATTGTTGCTATAAGATTGGGTGGGATACTTTATTGTTCAGTGGCTGACCAGTTTGAACAGTGTATCCATCCATTCATGTGGATGGATACACCCGCTGAGCCATGCAGTGGTTGGATGGGGAATTCTCACTGCTCTAGGTCTTGAACAGTGGTTAGCGATGCTGCTAACAGCTGGAGGACAGCTGAGAATGCCTGCCCTGCATCCTTGCAGGATGACTAGTGGGCATCTGTTTTCTTATTTCACCTCATCTTGGACCAGGCATTCCAGCTACATGGCTTGTTAAGTGAAAATGGGACTGCTGACAGCAAGATTGTAGAAGTTCCTTACCTTCTTCAAAGGCCAAATGAGATTGTTATAACACTCATTGCAGAGGCACCCACAGTTGGATTAGGACATAGTTACTTGTGGCCATGGCAACGTGGGGAGGAAGGAGGAGGAGCCCTGGTGATGTGTCCACTCCATGAACTGACTAATCTCCAGGAGAGCGGGTCCTGTACCCATCATATTGGCTCATTCCCCGGTGTCTAGCTAAGTGCCTGAAATAATAGTATTTAATAAATATTCATTGAATAAATTAAAGAATTATCAAATAATGTATGAGTAAATGATGCAGTCTTTCTTAAAGTACTCAGGCATCAACAGATGGTGCATCTTGAGTTCTCTCTGTGGTCTTTCCTTCCTTAAGCATCTTTGGACAGGTACTTTGATCGAAGTTAAGCCCCTACATTCTCCCAGATGTTGGTGAGACTTGGGACTTCCTGGGTGCACTGTCCTCCTAAAACATGGCCCTGTGAGAGACACTTGATATGACCTGGCCTGTCCCATTCCTGCACATGCAGGGCCCCAGCTGCTTGAGCAAGCACAGTTGGGGGTAGTTGGGATGGCATTCCAAAGCTGTTGTCTGTCCACCTGCACGCCAACTCTGTGCCTATCATTTTCACAGCACCATCCATGTTAAATAGGCAGGAGCTCCAGGGGTTTTTGAATGCAGCAATTAACAAAACAGTAATCAAGCTAAGTGTTTAATTTCAGAAAATTAACATCTTCTCTGAGCGGATGTGAGAGATGGGGGGAAAAAGGCACATTAAATATTCTGGGTAAATAAAGGCAATGCTGGACGACAAATATTTTCCAATGCAAGGGAGACTCTTCACCAATGCCCCCAGGTCTTTATTCAGTCTCCTTTTGAGACCTGAGCTATAGGTTTGAGCCCTTTAAATGTGTCTTTTTCTTCCTTCCTTCCTTCCTTCCTTCCTTCCTTCCTTCCTTTCTTTCTTTCTTTCTTTCTTTCTTTCTTTCTTTTTCTTTCTTTTCTTTCTTGCTTTTCTTTCCCCCCTTCTCTCTCCCCCTTCCTTCCTTCCCTCCCCCTCCTTTCTCTGTCTCTCAACAGAGCAAAGGCTTTATCTCTCTAGAACAACTCAGGGTGCTCATTTGCGCCCCCTGTAAGCCTTTCTACACCATAGAAGAACTTGACATGTGCATTGTCCTTCTGTGAACTGTACTAGTTGTAAGGATGACACAATGAGTTCTTCAATGTGCCTTCATTTTTTATGTGCATAGGCCATATTTCTTTTGATAGACTGAGGGCTCCAGAGGGGAAAGACCAGGCCTCGCTCCTCCAGTAATCCCTGCACCTCAGCACAGTGTCCTCTGTTCACAGTCTGGTGGTGCCTCATAAATTAGTGGGTTGCCATTTGTTTTCAGGAACAGGTTAGCGTGTTGGGAGGGAAGCTCGTGAGGAGGTGGGTATACAGGCAGCTGGGTAGAGACAGGGCCTCTGGTGCCTGTTGGCTCATCTAATGCCCTGGAAGGGGGTGAGGGTGCAGGACAAGGACTGGGTGGGCAAGGAAGGCAACTTTGCAGGAGGAACATGCTGAGGTCTGAACACAATAGGAAGCTTTGAGGCTCAGTGATGAGGTGCCACAGCTAGGCAGGGAGACAGGACTCTCGGGTTGGGTTGAGGGGGACAATACCTGAGTGAGTACAGGGGAACTGTGTTCTTACAGGGTCACAGGTCTTCAGGAAGGGGATTGGAAACCTGGCTTAGTGAACAGCCTTCCTGCACTCGGGCAGCCAACAGGGAGGACAAAGAAACTGAAGTTGGAGAATGAAAAAACAGTGTGCAAATACATAGGAGACATGTCAGGGGCCTGCAGAAATGTTCAGGGAAGGTGTCCAGGAAAGAAGGGTTTATTTCTGTGCATGTGTGATTTGTGGGGGTTTTAGGCAGCCAAGTCGAGGTATTCTTAATGCAGTTGGGTATTCAGGCTTCTATGTTCTCTGTGAGGTAGGAGACAAGTTTGATTGCTGAGAGTGAAGGGAAAGTTTTGAGTTTGACTATTTGAGGAGAATGGAAGAAGTTTGGCAGTGTCGTTGCAGACAATGGGAGATGAAATTGAATAGAGAAATTCAGCATTTCCCAACAGTGCTGAGGGTCATTTGAAGTTGGTGATCACATATTTACAAATCTTCCTATGTGACCTGTTATGTGACTTTCTCAGCAGTGCGTGGGTGCTGGAGAGCAGGCTCTACAGGAAGTTGATTGATAGTGGATCTCTCTTGTGTTGAGTTTTGCTGGTTGTATCATATGAAAAGATAAAGGCCACTCATGCCTGAAGGTAAGGGGAGTATAGTCACTTATGTTATTGCAAAGATGGAACCTAAGCTGGTTAATGAGGGATATGAATGAGGGAGAGGCTAGTGCTTCTCAGTCAAGGCTGAGAGGGCCAGATGAGGCCAACGAGAGTTGAAGTGGGCTCATCAGAGGTTGCCGTCAGGAAGCAGAATAGTTGGATGTGTCGCTTTGGAAATGGAGCAACTTCAGGTAAGGCCAAATCCAAGTGTGCCACAGGAATGGGCAGATATGAAAAAGTAGGGGGGGGTTGATGAACAGAGAGTACACTATTCAGGTGGGTGTTCTAGCCATCCCCAGGAGGGCAAGGCTCAGAATGGAGAAGAAGACAGAGCTGGAAGCCCAAGCCTTCTGTGAGATGGGGAGTGATGGCAGGAGGGAGCACATAGTAGTCTCAAGGTTGGAGAGTGGCAGCCCAGCCAAATGGCATTTCTATGGAGGATGTAGGAGACAGTGAGCAATGGTGTGGAAGAGGTGACAAGGAGCAGGGGGACATAACCCATTTGCTAACCCTGAGGTGTGCCCAATGTAAAATCATAAACTGCCATACTTGAGAGGGCTGGAGAGCAGAGGTATCCTGCAGAGTCAGGGGCAAGAGGATCCTTGTGGGGATGGTAGTGTGCAGCACAGGGCTCAAAGCTGGGCATTGCAGGGTAGTAACTTGCCTGCAGGAGGAGCGGTTTCTTAAGGCCAGGACACTTAGACCTCCAGGGCCAGGAGCACAGTCACAGGCCCAGCTCCCCTGCCAACTGTTGGTGGCAGTGATGTCAGGCTTAGGGTGGTGGTGGTGTTCTGCTGAACATGTGTGCACAAGAGCCAGGGAGTAAGAGGAACACAACCTGCTGTAGGGTTTTGTTTGCTCTCTCCTGTGGCTGCTCCAGTGCCAGCATTTCCAGTGAACTGCCTTCTGTGATTAAACATTCAACAAACGAGAGCTGCTCTGCTCTGGTCCCACACCAGGAAAGACTGACAGGCTTACAGGAGGTGGAGCTGGATGCTGAGCCCCAGCTGCCACATGAGTCCTGATGGGTCTGTCCTCGGCTGCCCTCAGAGCCATGCTGGGGCTCCTGCCTAGGACAGGCCTTGCCTGACAATTATCCCCATACACTCACATATCTCTTCACAGCCTCCTGCTTCCACAGGGCCATAGCATTCTTGTTTGCTGTCCTTTCCTGGGGATCTAGGAGGCAGAGAAACCCCAGGACCCCACTAGCCAGGGTGCCTCCTCTTCTGACACAGGGCTCTGCACACTTCCACCTCTGTGGGGAACCTGACCTCTCAGAGGGATCAGTCAGCATCCATCCATGAATGATGGGATCCCGACTCCCTTCTCCCCCCATGCTGAGCATCCTCAAGGGGCTCTGAAAATGAGGGTGTGTGGGTGTAGGGGAGGGGAGCAAGGACCTGCACTGGGACAGGAGGCCAGGCTATTTCTGGCTCTGCCCTAGACTGCTGAGGACTTTAGGAGAGTCATTTTCTCTCTCTCACCCTTGGTGCTCTAATCCATAAATCCTAAGAGTTGACAGAAAACTAAATGACCTCTGGTGCCCTTTCTAAGTTAAACATTCTGATTTCCAGATTTCTAGACAAATAGTTCTCAAACTTGAGCACACAGCAGAATCCCCTGGAGGGATTGTTAAAACAGATTGCTGAGCCCTAGTCCCGGAGTTTCTGATTCAGTTAACTTGGGGTGAACCTCAGGATTCCGCATTTCTTACCAGTTCCCCGGTGATGCTGATCTGGGACCACATTTTGGGAACTAGCATTGTCAGATGGACGGTCCTAGTAAATACACCCCAACCCCAAATCAGAAGTAGTGTCAGAAATGAGGGCCTCTGCTATACATCTAATCCCTAGAGCAGTACCCAACCCTAACCCCCAATTGCCATGCCCCCCTAGCTTAGAATCAAACATGTGAAGGAGGCTTCTGTCTGGGGCAAGGGATTGACTCAGTCACTCAGGCCTGAACCCTCATTTTCTCTCCCATCCCCACATCACTGAACCCACGACGAGACTCGGCCAATATTCTACAATGGCGACAAACTGATGCCACCCACCCAAAGCAGTTCTCTGTTCCCAGGTGACTCCCAGGTAAAGAGGGAGATTGGAAGGGGATATCAGGGTCATCTCAAGGCACAGCCCAGAGCAAAAGCCAAGAAGCCAATATCCACATGAGGGAAAAACAATTAGAAAAATAATTAATTCTGCTTTTGTATTCATAACCAGTCTCCAAACTAATTGCTTATTTGTTTAATCTACTTTGACCAGAAGTGTTACTGCACCAAAAATATTTAATGAGTCAGGCTTTCCAATGTAAAATTCAAACATATTTATGCAGTGAAATGAGTTTTCATCAACTGAGGAAGAACTTGTTATCTAAGTATCTTCTTGACATTGTTATCTCCTAAATAGAAATGTCAGAGGAAACACAATTCATCGTTTGCACAATTTATTTGTGTGTAAACTGTTTTTCTTTGACATTGGTACTAGTGGGCCTGAAGTCTTTAGTTAACATTTAAATACAGATTTTGTTTCTAAGAATGTTTCACATATGGAAAAAGATAACCCACCACCCCTAACTCCTCACTCCAAACCTCACCACCCATACCTTTCAGGAATTCACATAATTTAATCTGATGCCTCAGGTGACTTCTGGAGTCTGCCCAGCATCTTTGGATCTGTCTGTGGACCCTTCAGATGCTGAGTTGGGGAGACAGGAAATGGATTGGCCTCGGGGCTCTGGGACTCCCACCTCTGATACACCCAGAGCAGCTCTGAATTATTCTGTTTTTGCAACAATTAGAAAATTTTCCTCTATGCATCGAGGAAAATTTTGTTTGGGAAAAGGATCCCATGGCTCAAAAGGAAGAAAAGTTAGAAACTACTCACATATGGGTAACATTTCAGCAGAAACATGCCAGTGAGATGGGGGTGGCCCCCGCCCCAGCCTCTCAGGGTCTGCCTGTTCCCACTCCCCTGGAATGGCCTGATTTAGACCCACTTATTTTCTCCCCCCAGGGGCCCACTGAGAAATCATAGCCCTGCATCGCCTCCCCGCACCTCTTTCTCCTTTAGAGGCCAATGTCCATGTTAGGTGCAACTCTGATTTTCTGAACCCTTTAACCTCTGACGTTTTTAGAGAAGAAGCTGTAATCGTTCCAGTACAGGTAAAATTTTACCGAACATCTATTATGTGCTAACACAGTGGGAAGAAGCTGAAAACATGACATCTGCCCTCAAGAATTTATTCCACTGATGGAGAGCACAGATGAGCACCTGGAAAGTCAGATCAACATGCACTGTGTCCCAAGGCAGCGATTACAGCCAATGAGTTATTAAAGGAAGGACTTTGAGTTGGGAGGAGGGAAGGAGTGCTCTGGTGAGCCTGGTCTGGCAGGGCTAAACCAGAGCAGAGAGAGGCCTGATCTGGGCCTTTGAAGGCTATGTGGGGTTATGCAGAGAGATGGCCAAAAGGGTGGTCCTACAGGCAGAGATCCCAAAAGCTGAGTTCTGCTGGGACACGGTGAGCGGAGCATTAGATTAGAGCAGCAGGCTCCTGAGAAGGAACGGGGGAGGCAGCCTGGATCAGCCGTTGGCTGTCACATTGTTAAATTAAGAGAGGGAGTTGGGACTTCTTCCAATGGGGAGCCATTGAAGATTTTTAAGCAACAGAAGAATGTGGGTAAATTGAGCTTTGTAAAGATTAATCTGGCTACAGTCATTTTGAAGTGAAGAGGCCCAGAGGGAGATAAGGGAGTTGGGACAAGATATTAGGTATAAAGAGATACTGGTGACAAGTCAGGACCAAGCCAAGAGAGCATTGTGACTCCCAGGCCTGAGTCATAGAGTAGGAAGGATGGGCAGTAGCTCATCCCCTCCCCAAAGTCATAGGGTCTCCTTGTCCTCAAGGACATGGCACCTCGTCATTTATTTCCTAGATTGCTTCCCAGAAAAACTTCTGGTTATTTGGAGATGTCACAGGAAACCACCTTCTTCTGGAGCACTGATCATACCACCCTCGGGGGAAATCAGCTGCCAGCCTCCCCTTTTCTCCAAGTCCATGCTTATCCATTGCCTCCACCCTGGCTGGGCTGACATGCTTATTTGTCTCCTCAAAGATTTTTTAAAAAATAAATACCCAAGGCCGTCACTGGACTGGGTTCTTCACGTGTGCCCTGGGAAGCCATGCCCAGGGACTGATGTGCTCCCAGAAGGGGACTTCGGGGTGGTCACCAAACCCTGTGGCCTGGCAGATTGGATCTAGCTGGAAGGTGCAGTGAACTACACAGGGAATGTCCAGAACAAAATGTATAATATAAGGATTATTATTCCTATTTTACAGTTGATGAATTTGAGGCCCAAAGAAGTTAAGTCACCCTAGCCCAAGATCACACAGTAAGCAGATGACAGAGCCAGGGTAGGAAGTCACCTCCCCTTGCAGCATCTGCGGGGCCCTGCCCATAGCCTTTTTCTATTTCTGCTCATTTGTACTGCCCTGAACTGGGGCCCTAAGCTCCTTACTATTCCCTACCCTACCGTTTTCCTCATGCTTGGGTCTGTGGTATAGATGGCAGGTGGTTAGTCTAAGGATGATTTGACTGAGAAATGCTAGTCTAGAAAAGAGGTTGGCGTTACCATATGATACAGCAATTCTATTCCTAGGTATATGCCCAAGAGAAAAACAAACACAGATTCACACAGAAACTTGGACATGAATGTTCTTAACAGCATTCTTCACAAAATGTAGAAACAGTGTCCATCAACTGAGGGATATTTGTCCTAGAAAAAGTAAGGTAGAAGGGGCTACCATGCCTCAGATGCACACTGTTCAGGCTGGAGCAGCTGCATCACTCTGAGGGGTCACTGTAAGGACCTACATACACCCTCAAAGCATGTGAGAGGGCCTGGGAGAGCTCCCCAACCCTGCCCAGTTAGTTATTGTGAGGGAGGCAGATGGGCTTCCCTTCTATGGGCTTCCTTGGAAAGTGCAGATATGAAAGTCCCCCTAACTGGAAAGGCCATTTATCTTCCAGGACACTTGCTAGAGCTGTCATATTAGCCAAGGCAGAAGGGACTCAGCTGTGACCTCAGCTCTTGTGGCAGGTGAGAGGTGACCTTGTAACAAGGCTGTCCCCGAAATGATTTTCACCCACAGAAACAACATTTTCTTCTTTAGAGGAGATTTTCTGAACTCTGAAATCTGTTTCATACCTTTACAACTTATTCAAATATTTTATTCCAATAGATCAACTTGATTTTGAATGTATGTGTGTTTTGCTATTATTTTGTTTAAAATATAAATATTTTTGGTCTTAAATAAAGTATTTTACCATAATAAACTGTTATATGATTTATTATATTCCAAATGGATTATTTTAAAACTGTTTAAAGAATCATTTTGACATAAAAATTAAGACATTAGGAAATAATTTTAATAAGCAAAGATAATATATTAGACCTTAAAAACCATTA
This sequence comes from Desmodus rotundus, assembly GCF_022682495.2. Classification (NCBI taxonomy): domain Eukaryota; kingdom Metazoa; phylum Chordata; class Mammalia; order Chiroptera; family Phyllostomidae; genus Desmodus; species Desmodus rotundus. Next base: position 104,353,854 of record NC_071394.1, on the reverse strand, counting down.
ACTTATTCTCACATGTTGGAAGCTGAGATGCTTAAATTGTTGAGGGGAAATGTCCCTATCAAATAAGGAAAACAAAATGGAGAAGAAGAAAGCTTTGAACGTGACCAAGTCACTAACTAAATTAAATGGTCAAAGAGTGCGATAAATACAAAATTATGGACCAGGTACTCCTGAGATATGACAGCAAGACTTCTGCACAATGAGACTCCAGGGTCCAAAGTTTGGGTTATTGATTTCTAAGATAGATTCACGCCACCATTTACGACCCAGCCTTAGTCTCACAGGTTTGCAGGCCCTGCAATCTCCTTTGGAGCCCTTTTTATAATTGGGGGGCTGGCAGATGGTTGGCCAGACCCCATGTCTGATGCCACTGAGTGACCTGTGACCAGTTTAGACCAACACTTGTCCCATGTGAACAGTGAGTTCCTCCCTAACTTGCAGCTGGGGCCATCCTGTTCCCACAGTTTATCCACATCTCATTTGTCAGTCTAGGCAAGAACATTCTGTGCCTTTCTCCACTGTATGTGATATACTATCTTGGATCTGTCTGCTTCAAAAGCAATTTGGAAGCAAGAGCTCCCCAAAGATTTCCTAAGGAAAGCAGAACCAAGGACTCACTCGCTCATGCTGCCTTTGCATTGGCTCCATCCCCAAGCCCCTTGACCAATGCAGTTTGAAGCTGGAGTCTCTTTCTGCTTCTGACACATGAAAGGGCCTCTCATATTGGCTCTAGCCAGGGGTGTCAAACTCTTTTTCACCAGGGGCTACATCAACCTCACGGTTGCCTTCAAAGGGCAGAATGTAATTTTAGGACTGTATAAATGTAACTACTCCTTAACAGTGAAGCAAGAGCTCGGTGCTGCCACCAGGTAGAAACAAGGTGCCAGGGTGGATAAAACAAGGAGGAGGGCCGGATTTGGCCCACAGGCCTCGTGTTTGCCACCTGTGCTCTCGACTCTCTTGTCCAACACTCCTGGTTCCAATTCTGTCCAAACCCTGTTGATTTTTTTCTCAGTGAAAGGACCCTTTTCATTGTTTCCCCACTCTCTTCTTTGGATCCCAGCTTCCTGTTGGCTCAGTCTCTTTATTTGGTGAAGAAGGAGTATAGGGCAGTTTTGATTCTGTTTGGGGTTTTTTGAGCATCTGCTCAGTAGGCCAAGCACATCTTGAGTCTTCATGCCTTCTTTCCAAATAGTGCCCAAACTAATTCTTTATTTTTTACTTTTTCTAAAGAAAGTTCCGTGCTTGCTTCTTTGCCAAATTTTAATCATTCCGTGAACTCTTTTATTTTCATTTCCTTTTCTCAGGAGAATGTTTAATTTAATCAAAAGCATTCTGTGTGCTTGTGAGGGAGAGACTCTTTCAACTGTTAGATGAAACTGTTCCTTCATCTGAGGATGCAGGTATATGGAGAAAAGACAAGTGGCCAGAACTTACTGTTGGAACCAGTGTATCCAGGGACCATAGGAGCTGCTTCTTTGAACTAACTTTCCCACCCCTCCTTAACCTGCCTTAGTTTTGCTAGAAGCAGTTGGTGTTTGAGTAAGTATCTGTGCTCATTTTCATTTTCTCTTTTGTCTGAAGATTTCATAGTATGTAAAACATCAAATCTAAAGGCAGCATTGCATTTGGGGAAGGAAGATAACAACAACCGTATCACTGTAGTTGATCATCAATGGCAGAGTACCAAATGTAGGCTGCACCTGATGATCAGGAAGCAAGAGTAATACTTTCTCACTTTGTCCCATGTATTAAATCCCATCTCAATTAAAATGTAAGACATTTAGAGTGACCTGTGTGAGGAGAAACAGTCCACCATGGGGTCTGTGATCATCACATCATCTCCATAAATCCAAGAAATGCAGGTGGTGATGAACTTTACCCTCTGGCAACTTCTCCTGAATGTGTGCTGTTGCTTGGCTGCTGGAAGGTCCTCACAATCTGTGTAACAGGGTCATTTCTCTTGGTGGATTTTGGCTATCAATTTCCTCTAGATCAACCTGCCCTGTGGTTACTTCTTTACCATCTGACCCCATCTGGACTCCAAGATCCTTCAGAACAGGTGTGGTTCTCTTTTTCTCCTTCTGTCCCCAATAATTAAATCAGGAGCCTGGCATAGTGTCTGGCGAATATGTTGTCTTGAATGATGGCTTTCCAGGGATCAGAGGCAAAGAAAAGAACCAAGTCCGTCAAAATCCTCAGGCTGTTAGGATTAATCTTTCCAATTTTTAATACATGGTGCTTCAGCTCTTGAGGCAGAAGGATCCTGAAAAGCTGAATGCACGGACTTAATTAACAATGTGGAGATTGTGTTTTCTCAGGGGTCTGAAAGGGTGCCTGCCCTGCATAGCAAGTGTGGCTGGGGAAGCAGCCTTACCAGGAGCCATCCTCTGTCCATGTTGGTGGGCCCATCAGGATCCCTCAATGATCTTACTGACTCTGAAAACTGCCTCACCTTCCTCAAAGCACCTTCCTCCTCACCATGGCTCTGCACAATGCACACAAGGTCGTGGGAAAGATGATCACGAGCCATCCTCATGGTTAGCCATCCAGCCTGTTGCTAAATCCAGGCTCAGTTCCTATTTTCAGTTGACGTGACTTAGCAGCCGTGTTTCACACATTCTCTCCTCCCGAGAATGCTTGTGGCCACTTGGTCTCTAGGCGATCACACCTCCTGTTTCCTCTTACCTCATTGGCCTTTTTTTTTTTCCTCAGGCCCCTTGGCTATTTTCTCCTCACTTTCTGAATCTTCAATATATTCTGTTTTACTCATTCTTTTGGGGATCTCTGTCAGTTCTGCTGCTTTCAGTATCTTTGAAATACTGATGACTCTAAATTTCTATCTCCAGTCTAGACCTCATACACATGCATTCGCCTACTCAGCGTCTACTCGGGGATGTCTTGGGCATCTCACACCTAATAGGAGCACTTGTTCCTTCCTCCCAAAATGCTTCTGCTGATGTCTTGCCTGATCTCAGTTCATGGCGGCCCCACTTTTCTAGTTGCTCAGGCTAAAACCTTGGACTCGTTTTGACTTCTATTTCTTCCACACCCCACATCCATTGAGATATTCTAAATGTATTTAGAATCTGACCACTCTACTCTCACCACATCCACTGCCTGGTCCAAGTGACCATGATCTTGTGGCTGGATTGTGGTAATAGTGTTATGATAGGTATTTTGGCTTTTTACATGGTCTCTGCATTCTATTCTCAACACAACATAGGGTGATATTGTTAAGGTGCAAGTCAGTTTATGTCACTCCCACATTGATGACCCTCCCTCCCATGGCTCCCCATCTCACTTAGAGTAGAAGCCAAAGTCCTTTCAGTGTGCCTCAGGGTCCTACCCTTTGTGGCCTTGTTTCTGTTCCACTTCCACTGGCTCTTTGTTGTTCCCCTGAAACACCAGTGTGCTTCTGGATCACAATATTTTTGCCCTGGCCACTCCTTCTTAAATGCTCTTCTCCAAGATATTCTCCTGGCTCCCCCATCCCCTTTCTCAACTCTGTATTCCTGCACCTACTTCTCAGGCGCGGCCTTGCTGACATGGTTTAGGATTGCAGCCTTTTCCCAGCCAGGCTCCCACACTTTGGCATTTTGTGTCCCTTCTCTTCTGCTCCATTTTTTCTGTTGTACTTAATATTTTAATATATTTGTGATTAATTGATTTGTTATATCTAGTCCTTGAATCCTTCCACTAGAAAATGAGTCACGTGAGGGCATGACATTTTATTTCACTCACTATGGAATCTCTAGAACTTAGAATGGTGACTGGCACATGGCTGATGCTCCATAAATATTTGTTTCATTAATTAATTAATGAACTAGGCCATGATACTTAGTTGGGAGGAAGAGAAGATGCATTGGATGGTTGAATCAAGAACAAAAATTATTCCAACTTACTAGATTAGTAGGCCAAAATTAACACCATAAAGGTAAAGAGATACATGTAAATCTCTGTACTCAAAAGCCAACTCTACAGACAAAAGATGAGGACTATACCATAGGAAAACCTGCAGGTGATATTTGCCCGTGATTTCAGAACTACATAGCAGAGACGTGTCTTTGATCCAAAGGCTAGTGGTCACACTTATAGATGTATTAGTACGCAGATCACTGTAGATGGTGGTTTAACTCTAATCTTTGCTGCTCAAACAGCAGTGAGAGAATTGGGTTCACTTCTGGGCCTCATGCCTGGAGAGAGATTTAGATAACATAAGCCCCATTTGGAAAAGAGCCACCTCAGGTGACAGCATATCATGGGAGAAATACTTGTAGTATCTATCCATTCTTTTCAGCAGGAAAGACTCAGGGGAGGCCTAACCAGTTTCTTTAGCTATCTGACAAGCCATTCTGTGGAACAGGGAACATTCTATATTCCTTCAGTTGGCAGAACTGAGAATAGCGGGAAGAAGAAAGATTTCAGATAAGGAAGACTGAGAATTGGTGAGATTTACCCATATATGGAGCAGCAGCTCCTAGAGGTATGGAGCCTCACATTGCTGGGGACACAGCAGGGCCAGGAAGAGACTACTTGATAGCGACATTGTTGGGGGCTTCAGGACTGCATGAATTCAGGTTCTCCACAAAGCAGACACTAAGGTGGAATTAGATGTGCCAGAGATTGGGAAAATGGGGTGGAAACCAGAGGAGGCTGAAATGAAGGTCTGATCCTTCTGAAGGAGAGAAGAAAGGAGTTTGGGTAGGAAGAATCTTAGACTGCAGTGCTATTACAAGGAAGCATTGGTAAGTCCACAGGGGAGTCCTTGAATGAAAGTTGCCCATTCAAATAGCCAGGAACAGCCCTGGCTAATGTGGCTCAGTGGATTGAGTGCTGGCCTGTGAACTAAAGGGGCAGCAGCTCAATTCCCAGTTGGGGTACATGCCTGGGTTGTGGGCTAGGTCCCTGGTAGGGGGCACATGAGAAGCAACCACACATTGATGTTTCTCTCCCTCTCTTTCTCCCTCCCATCCCCCCTCTCTAGAAATATTATATATATATATAAAATATTTATATGTACATGTATATGTATGTGTATATGTGTATATATGTGTATATATACATATGTTTTATATGTATATATAATATGTATATATATATATAATTTTTTTAAGAGCCAGGGATGGGCCTGTCTTAGCATCACAGCCACTCTCAGTCATTGGCTGGGAGTAGCCTGTGGGAAGTGGGGCTCTCTGTGGTTGTGCTGATGAATTGCAGAGCCCAGCTGCTGGGGCCATTAGTCAGTTATGCTCCCAGCAGTAGATGCTCTGAAGGGCACACTTTCACAGCCACCCCGAGGTTTATAGAGGGAACTGTGCAAAGTCCCAGGTAGACACTTTGATTTTAAGGTCTTCTCACAATACTCTCACACTGTGCTCTCTTTATGGCTCCCTGGACTGTGAGCATCTCAGAAAAGTGCTCTGCATCACCACCCTCTGCCCAGGGCCCATCACGTATATAGGTGCTCACTGAGGGTCCAGTGAGTGGTGGAGAATGCTGCAACCCCCTCCCTGCCCCCATGACCTGGTAGCTGTGCTCTGTAATTTCAGGTCTTGGAAAGGAATCTGTTAACTTAAATTGAGGATAGTAAATGTCAGTCAGCCATGGTCCCCAGAGAAAGCTTGTAAAGTGGAGTTTGTTTGAGGAAACGACCTTGATCACTACTGAAGTGCCAGGACTAAACGGAACGGCCCCTGAGCAGAGTGTAGACTGAAGCCTCATCCATTACCCGCCTTTCCTCCTAGAAAGACAACCCTCATTTATTATTTCCAGACTGCTTTTATTTTACTTACACCGTGTGAAAAATGTTGAATTGGGAAATAAATAACATTATTTCCAAACAGAGATTTCAGAATCACTTCACAGATTTTTGAATTATTATCCTGTTTCTAAATGTTTAGTTTGTGTATCATTTCCTCATTTACATGTGTGAGCTCTCTGTTGCAAATGTCCTCATTTGAAAAACTCTGACAGAAATCTGGAAGAACTCTGTTGTTGGTCTGTGCTCATGTGTTTTTGAGAGATGCCTCCTCTCTTTCCTTTGAAGTGAAGCAAAATCATATATGCAGATTCAGAGAAAGATGTTTGCTAGAATGTTCCTTTTTATTGCGCAGTAATTCTGCACTGACCAGTTCCACTCTCTCACTACCATCCCTTGCCTCCAGGTTCTCTTCTCTGTAGTCTCTTAGCTCATTATGGCAACACTGAGATTCCTTCAACACCCTCTGCTCAAAAACATTCCATTGCTCCCCTTGTCCTGCTGTCTGAAGCCTAGACTTGACCTGTCGTCATACCTTCCCCAATTGGCTTCCCCAGGCCACACTATTTTTCCATGATTCCTCTGACTACCTCTTGTTTTGGTCAAGTCTTTCTCCTCCTGACCTGGAGAACACCATGCCTATTCTAGCCCCTGCCATCACATATGTCATCCTGTCCTGAATTACCACCTTTTACTCCTTTGTTATCCAAACTGCATTCATTCTGCAACACACACAGGAAGTTCTGCTGATCCAGCTCAACTGACAATAAAAAAAAGGGCAAGATTCAAACCCAATGACATTTCTCTCCCTACTTACATGACATTTCTCGTGTAACCGAGAGTCTGTTTATTTGCCCCGTCTTCCTTTCTCTACAGCCCCGTCCACTGTTCCCATCATGCACCAAGTCAGTGCCACCATGAGGAGCATCACCTTGTCATGGCCACAACCGGAGCAACCCAATGGCATCATCCTGGACTATGAGATCCGATACTATGAGAAGGTGAGTTAGCTCTGTCTTCAAGCCTGCAGGACCCAGGGCCAGCCACTGCTGCATGGGTGGTGGCCAGCCAAGGGTATAAGGAAGCAGGCTGGAGAAAGTCCTGAGGGATGGAGCAATCTGGTGACAGAAGTCAGAAGCTCTCTGGGAAAGCTCCCAGATCTGCCCTGGCAAAAAGCCTCCAAAATCCAGGTACTCTGTATCAACTCAAGGGAGAATCTTCCATCCCACCGCCCCACTGTCTAGACAGCTCCCGGGGCTGGTAGGATAGGACTGATCCCCTTTCCCCAGTCATGTGCAGAGGTACAAAACTGCCAGGGGTCCCCTGAACTTCATGCAAATTTTGTGGTTTTGTAGACTAGTGTTTTTCAAAACTTTTAATCAGGTGCCCCCAGTATAAGACCGTCTACGTATAAATCATATGCATAAACTACCGTGCTAATATATTTATGGAAGTTAAAATATTTAAATTTATAAAAATGAGATAGAAATAGAAACTTATATATTATCTTCCTTGACTGCTCTTCAGCAGCAGCTGCTGGGGACTACAGCAGGCCTGTGCTGCCGAGAAAGGGAAATGGTGCCCTGTGGAGTTGTCCCTGGTTTCTCTGTGGGAGAAGTGGGGGCTTCCTCCCACCATGGTGAAATGTAACATTTGCAAAATCTCAGGAAAAATCAGTGCTTTCTATACTGACCCAGCACATTATTTGTAAAAACACCAGATTCATTCATTCATTTGTTCAAATACTTATTGGGTGCCTGCTATTTGACAAGTACTATTTTAGGAGATATTAGTGATCAAAACAAACATTTCTTCCCTCAGGGAGCTTACTTTTTAATACACAAGGCAGACAATGAACAATGAACATAATAACCAAGGAAATCATATAGTTTGTTAGAAAATGAGTATTGCAAAAGGAAAAAGAACAAGCAAAGTGAATAGGATCAAGAAGGTCAGGTCGGGGTTAGGAGTCAGTTGCAGAAATAAATGGAATGGTAAACGTAGGCTTCTTGGAGAAGGTAAGTTCTAAGTAAAGGTCCGAAGGAGGCAAGGGTATTGTGAAGCAGATATCTGGGGGATGGAGAGCTTGTACAAGGTCCTAGGCAAGATCATGACTGGTGATTCAAAGAGCAGGAAGGAGACTGGCACAGCTGGAGTGATGCAGGCAATGGGAAAATAGTAGACAGGAGAAGTGAAGATGGTGGGCCTTAAGAACTTGAGCTTTCCCACTGAAAAAGATGGGGATCCTGCTATGGATCCTGCTAAGTCATCAAAATCTGACTTACAGTTTTAAAGGATTATTTAGGCTGTTCTTTTGAAAAGAGGCCTGCTAGATCACAGTCATCTAAGACAAGAATGATGGCAGCTTGAATCAGAGTGGAAGCAGAAAGCTGATGAAACATGGTCTATTTCCGGATATATGAACTAAAGACAGAACCAAGAGGATTTCCAACAGGTTGGATTTTGGATGTGGGAGGTTTTAGCCTGACCCACCAGAAGAGTGTAACCAATATTGACTAAGAAGGGGATCACTGCGGGTAGAACATGTTTGGGGAGAGGGAAGGGACAGAAGACAGAAGTTTAGCTGAATGTCTCAAATGCCTCTGAGATAGTCTAGTGGAGGTGTGGAGTAGGCAGCGAGAGTACAGGTCTGGAGTTCAGGACAGAGGGTCAGGTCAGAGATGTTTGCTTGGAAGTTGTCAGAATGTAGATGTATGAAAGCCCTGAACCTGGGTGAGATGATCCAGTGTGTGAATGGAAACAAGAAGAGGATCAAGGATGGAGACCTGCAGCCCTCTAGCATGGAGGCAGTGTTGGACAAGGGACATGCAGCACTGGGAAGCAGCAGCCCTAGCTTCCAGTGCCTTCCCTAACCAACCAGCCATGCAGCTACAGTCAAATTACTTAACCAATCTAGGTCACAGTGTCCACATTTGGAAAATGGTGGCAATTTACCTCCCTGAAAGTGGAGAGCCAGATGCATCACCAATCTAGTCTGCAAGGAGGGATGCCTTTCAGCCATTATAGCCGAGCTTGCAAAGCAAGGTTAGGATCAGGCAGCATTCTACACATTTAGAGAATATTGGGTGATGTAGACAGTTCATTCAGAAAATTAAGTGAATTGGGGGTAATTTAAACCATCTGGATTCATTAGCAACCATCTTATCTGTTCAGCTTTGAATTTGGGGTCCTTATTTGCTAGATATATTTTATCAGTTATTAAAGTAAATGTTGACTTTCCAAAATGTTTTGAACCAATCTTTTTGGACCAGTTGACCACATGATCTCATTTAATCACAAAAGTTGACCTAACAGTTCAATAAAGTATCATGTGTGGCCAGTATACAGTAAGATGTCACCAGTAAGGTTCCAAGCAGCCCCCTTCCCCTACACACACATGAACTTGAGCCTTGTAGCTTATCTTAGAAAAAAAAATTTTATCCATAGTGTGCCTTTTAGGGTGCTAGGGGCTCAAAAACATTATCTCCTTTCTCCCTCACAACTTGGTGTGGTGAATATTAGTATCACTGACATGAGTTAAAACTGATCGTATAAAGATGTTTTTAAAAACAAAACAAAACTCGTCCATAATCACATAGCTAGGAAATGAGCCTATAACGTCAGTTCTTTGCCCTGAAGCAAGTGGCCATGCGGGGAAGGGGTCAAGTGCATGGGAGACCACCTGCCCTCCTCCTCATCTGCTGGGCCAAGGGCAGTCACCCTTGGGAGAGGGGTAAAGGGCCTAATGACAGGCTCAGAACCAAAACCATCATGCCTGTGTCCCTTGGCTCCTCACTTCCCCACCCACATCCAAGCTCCTGCACTGCCTTTCCCTTTACACGCAAACCTCCTCCCTTGAAAAACAGTAATTAACCTCCACTTCTGATGTTATGAAGGAAGCTTCTTCTCCCATTTCAGGCCACGTCCCTACTTCTCAGTAATTTATACTAATTATTAACAGACACACATGCACAGCAGTTCAATGCTTGAGGCAGCTTCCACACCCCAGTGAAGCATGTTATTGTCCCCACTCCATAGCACAGCATGCTTTCCTTTGGAACATAGAAGATTCTTTGCCAAAACAGTGGTTACTGTTTGGTATATTACTATAGAACTTTTCACTTATAAAGTGCTTGACTATAAAATTGTTACATTGCCTTGACCATTACTAATATGACTTAAGAAAAGACATTACCTGGTGAGGGTATTTTGAAATAACCACCATGATAATAATTCATCTTTACTGAGTGCCCATTATGTGTCAGATTTTTCACAGATATATTAGCTCTGGCCCTTAAAAGAAAGATTCTTGAAAGCTAGGTATAGCCAACTTGAGATAATGGAATGAAGTCACAGAAAGGTTAATGACTTACTATGACCAGGTCACAGCTAGGGAGTCACAGAATCAAAACTATAGACAGTTTTATTATATTTCAGTGTATTTCTGAGCTCAGCTTAGAATTGGATGCAATCATGTTGATGCTGAAGATCTCAAAATTAGTGTGGCCCCTGAAAATAAGAGATTGTATCTTAATTTTAAATCCAAATGCTTGTAACCAGAATTATTTGCCTACCTGCTACACAAGGCCATGGAATCCTGGTCTTCAGAAGATGCAAATATAAATAGAACTCAATCCAACAGGTGTCCTGGATTCAGTCCAAAAAAACAAAACCCACCATCCTATGCCACTTTTTCTAAACCAGTACTCAGCAAAATTGTTCCGTAAAGGACTAGGTAGTAAATATTTTAGGCTTGTGGGCATTTGTAGCAGGAAAGCAGCCATAGGGAATATGTTAACAGATGGGCGTGGCTGGGTTCTAATAAATCATCATTTACAGGGTGGAGGGGAATAAAGGGGGGAAATGTGACAACTGTAATAGCATAATCAATAAAATATATTTTTTTAAAAACTTCATTTACAAAAACAGGTCATTGGCCATGTGCTGTACTTTTTCAGCCCCTGAAGACCCTCCCTGGTTCTCCTGCCCCACATCACCCTCTTGGTTAGTGCTTGGGACACCTTCCACTTTCAGCTCTGTGAACAGAATCAGTGAGGCTTTCGCCTCTTCCAACAGCTCATTAATAGAGAGCTCAGATACCATCAAGCTAATGGCACTCCCAGAGCCTCTCCCATGTTCATCTCCATCCTCATTTCAATACATTTCAATTCATCATTCTCTCTTGTTTACTGTCTTGTAGCACTTTCCACTCCTGGTGGCAGTGCTTGTAGGCAAACCATGGGACGAGCGTCTATGTCTGCTCTCGGCTGTCTCGATGATGAAGCGTTTAGGCATTTACTCACATTTCCTACCTAACTGTGTGGGCTAAACAGGCTGGTTTAGGCCTTGGGAATTTCTACCCTCCAAATTTTAGGATCATTTTCCCATAGAAACTGGTCTGAAGTGTGCTGTTTATTCACTCATTTAGCACTGAATGGTTGAGTGCCCCGGGCGGTGCCAGCCCTGGGCTACATGTTGGGATAGAGCAATAGGGAGACATGGTCTCTGCTCCCAACAGCCACAGCCTCTGTCTCCCCTATAGTTACATAGTCATAAGCAACCAAAAAGAAAAAAACAAAAACTTTGCCCTTCACTCTAATTCATTTGCCTGAAGTTGATCAATGGTTTTGAATGGAACAAGGAGTGATACTCAATTTAATCACTGAACTTCTCGAATGTGTGGACTATAAAGTGATTATGCGTTAATGTTTTGTGCTCAAAACTCAAATGCCAATACACCAAAACACGTTTTTCAGTGAAAGAGCTGCCTAGTCAATGCTTATTTCACGCAGCACGTCCTTCCACAGTTTTCATTAAAACCAAGAATTGAGGAAGCTGCCTGGATGTTGTAGCAATGGGATTTTGTCCTAAATTGCCAGGTGAAGTGATTTGCAGTTTCTGATCTCAGATCTCCAGTGTGTCAAGATAGTAGTGACCAAAGATCTAGACGACATCCCTTCTGCAGTGAACAGCCTTCTTTCTGCTGGCTCCCTGATTGGTAGTGATGGTGGTCAAGATCCACTTGCTTTTAAAATAGATCAAATAAATGATGGGTGGGTAGTCCTTCTCCAAAGAGTCTCTCCCAGACACCAGTGGATAGCCCCTCCACTAGGGTGCACATGGGCCTCTTTGTAACTTTCAACTGTCTGTTTAAGCTGACCTCTAACCTGTGGTCTCTTACAACTGCTTCTGAAGTGTTCATCACCACCCCCCATGCCGCCCACATACCACATATGCCCAGTCACTTGCAGGCTCCTGAGCTCCGTTAAGGCTTGCTTTTACGTTTCATTCTGTTCTCAAAGGATATTCTATTCAGTACTCACTCCCCACATTCATCCAGCTAGCTAATTTCTTTTATCTTTCAGAACTCGGCTCAAGTCACCCTTTCTCTGAGCCTCTCCCAACTTCTTTATCAGTCTGGACTGAGTGACCTTCTGCTGTTCCCCCAAAACTTCCTAAGCTGCTCTCTGCCAAGGCACTCAGTCAACACCATTGTCATCATCTGTTTGCTTTCTGGTCCACCCACAAGATGCTGTGTTCCCAGCAGAGAGAGATCGTGCCTTGTTACCAACAGCCCGTGAATAGCACCCAGCATATGATAGTGTAACTGTGACTACCCGGCAAATGAATGAATAAATACACATCTGGCCATCTTTGCCTTTGGGAAGTAAACTTTTAGAAATTTTAAGACAATGGTAATTCCTTATCATTGTACTATATTCTTTTGTCTGGCTTAACTCCCCAAGTTTGTCTGTCACTGACTGAGGATGTGGCTTATCATCATCATCAGCTCTCTCATCATCAGCTGTCCCCTTAGTTGTCACCATGCTTTCAGCACCACTGTGCCTAGAACTCATCACAGTGCCCCAGGACTGCACATGGGACTTGGGGGCCTCCCTTCCAGGGACTCAAGATCTTCACTTCAAAATGCCCCCATTTTGCTCTAAGATTCATGGTGCAGACGGGGATGGGCCAAGACTCTAAACTCACGTTCCTGAATACTTGGCACTAAGCTGCATCCCCCGATGCTTGTCTGGAAAAATCAGAGAGCAGGCTGGTATGTCCAAAGGTGCTGAGGGCAATGTGTAACAATGAAGGACAGCAATGAGGACAGTTTGTGGGCTCGAGTACTGAGGGAAGCCTTCCTTGAAGAGGAGACCTTGGCGTGAGGTGGGGAGGTATAGGCCTAAGGGATCAGATGGGCACAGGGGAGCCCTGGACAGAGGCATTTCAGTCTGGGAAAACAGACTAAGCAAAGGCCAGATGGCCAGAATGTGGTCCTTAGAGGGGCAGCAAGGTGGCAATTTAGGGACATGTGAGGGATTGGAATTTACTTCATTACGAGGGGCTTACACACCTAGATTTAGGGGGGGTTGTTTTTTTATCTGATAATAGTTTTAGAAAAGGTAAGAGATGTTTTTTAGGAAAGAAGTTTGTATTCGATGGGAAGGGAAAGGCAGAAAAGATGGGGGTCTACAAAATCCAGGCACAAATCAATTGTTACATAAGGTCAGCAGCAAAGAGAGGAAGCAGCTCTTTCAAGACACTCATGATGGGCAGAGGAGTCAGAGGATGAAAAGCACAAGCAACTTCTGTGCAAACCAGAGGATACATGTGCAGACAACAGGAACTATGAAGGACAGGACACAGGGAGCTGGAGAGAGTGACAGAAAGGAGGGCGGGACCCCTAATATGTAGGAGGGGTGAGAACACAGGGCCTGCTCTCCATGGAGAAGGACATGCCAGCCCTGGAAGATGGTGGAGAGGGAACTGGAGGATGGGGACCCAGACAGACACAGGCTAAGGTAAAGGCAGAAGCAGGTGTGGGAGGTACTCCAGCCTGGTTTTAACCTCTTCAGCAGAGTGGAAGTACTTGAGGGAACTTACAGACTGATCTAGTACAGCCATTGTAAGGAGTGATGAGGGAGATTTTGAGTGAGAAGAGAAAAGAAAACATTTCAGTAGAAGCAAGGTAAGGAAAGTAGGCATAGGGTGGCCCAATCTGTGCAGTTAGCTTCTGCTGAGGTCAGAGACTGAATTGCATTTCACAGTGATGGATGTGCTTTGTTATCCTACCTTGGAAGCCTGGAGGGGGGGAGCAGTAGAAAATGACCATGAGCCCCCCACGCAGCCCCTGAGAGCTCAGTGTTTGCTTACTCTCTTCAGACTGTAGCAACTCCGTGGTCCAGAGACAATTCTTTACTCCCTCAGGCTAGGCCAGTCTGTCCCTATTCAGGCAGATGTCCTGGGGCTGGCGACAACTTCTAGCAGATCTGCAAGACCAAGAACTGATGGAGCCTAGGTGCTCCAGGGTGGAGCAGTCTGGGGCCACAGCAGCAGGAGCAGGCCACTGACCCCTCCCATTGCCCTTTTTCAGGAACACAATGAATTCAACTCCTCCATGGCCAGGAGCCAGACCAACACAGCGCGGATTGATGGCCTGCGGCCAGGCATGGTGTATGTGGTACAGGTGCGCGCCCGCACCGTGGCTGGCTATGGCAAGTTCAGCGGCAAGATGTGCTTCCAGACCCTGACGGATGGTAAGGGGTGGGCTAGTGACCTGGGCACAGGGAGGGCAGTTCAGGGAGGAGAAACCCCACACCAAAGAAGCTGCCCTCACAGCCAAGAGGTTAGTCTCTAACTGGATTCCAGTAGAATTTCCTTGGAATGGTTTGCCTCCCGATACAGCTGTATAGGGAGACACCTGTCTGAAGTCCAGCCCATTTGGGTCCAACATCTGATGACTTGCATTTGAAGGATCTCTGCATGGGGTCCAGCATGTGCACAGCACTGGGGCCCACACGTCTCTCATGGGGTCAGTGTGCCCTCTGGCCCAGAAGCAGGGCTCAGATGCCCATTGTTTCATCATTATTCACTTCACTTTGTGCTTGGGGGCTGAGAGCCAAGCTCACAGCCCAGGTCTCCAGGAAGGAAACAGAGGGACAGAATCTGTGGTGGGGCACTCCCATGATCCCAGCATCTCAGAATAGTTGGAGGATCTTCATATGTGACCCTAAAATACTTCCACCTTTGGGCTTCATTAGTTTCCTGTTACAACGATTTCCCCCACTCCTCGGAGACCACGTCCTTTAACACTTACGAAAATGAGGTTTCCCTGCAGCCTGAGCATTGAGCATAGGTGTGTCTGCCTGCCTGTGTTCACTCACTGCTTTCCTTAGCTAGCCATGTACCATAGTGTATGTGTTCATTTAACTTTATTATCTACCTATCTATCTATATTTATATATTCATTTATGAGCTATTTCCTCATAGTTTTCCAAATGTCAGCCGATTCCTAACCTCCCAAATTGAAAGCCATTAATTTTATATACAAAGCAGCCTGCCCTTACATAACATTTTATTTTAGTCCAGCACTCTTTGGCTAGGCATTTGACAGGGCTTGAGGTTTTCTAAGGACACATTAGGTTTTTGACAATTTAAAAATCCACCACAAAGATTTAAAAATCAAATGATTTTGCATAAAAATCATAATATTCATTTTCTTGGGAGTAGTTGTGAGAGGAGCAAGTGCTGGGGGGCCTTCTGTGAGGCATTGCTGCCCCACGGGTGCCCATCACTTCCCAGTGATGTGTTCCTGGGTGCCTTAGTGTGGGCTGTCTGGCTCCTGTAGGGGTGGAGTTTGCACCCCGTTTAGAGTGTATGTTAGGTGAAGTTTTAGTCATATTTTAAGGATGGTGAGATGGGGTGGAAAGGCGAGCCAGTCCATTCAGGTTAATGCTGCGGGTACGAAAAGAGCGCAGGCTGTCTTCTTTTCCTTGAGGACCCTGTCCTCCTCTTTGCCATCCAGATTTATGGGCACTTTGGCAGCAGGAGGTACACAGGATTAAAAGCCCAAAACTCAAAAGGAGCTGAGCGCCGGTCTCTTGGCAATTCTGCTAGACAAATCAAGAAGTAACAGATTCCTCCCAAGAAGGCTATTCCTTTTACATTGGCAGTTAAATTTTGTAAACCCAAGAGGGGTTAGATATAAGAGAGTTCTGGTAAGTGGCCAAATTTTGGAGTATTAATCTTAATGACTGAGGTTCACACATCAGTAGTAATTACGCTCACTGAGGCTCGGGCCCCAAAGGCAGCACAAAGGTGAGTCTGAAGGTTGGGCGAAGATGGGTCACTGGGGCTGGCGGACCTGTGGGGAGGTCACATTGCTTTATGACGTGTTTTATGTTTAGAGATACTGTTATGGATCCTCACTGTGGTTCCTTGCAGTTTTTGAGCCAAGTTAATTTTTTAAAAGCATGCATGTTACAAAAAGCTGTCCATGGAGGGAAACTGAAACTCTACCTTCAGTGTTTAAAATTGATTTCCACAAAGTGAGAGTTTTCGAGAATAGCATCCTTGTCTTTAACAGTCTCTGTCTCCACCCACAGAGCTGAGGTCTGGTTCTCAAACATGATTCTTGGGGGCACAAGAATCACCTCGTGTGTTTGGGAAACATGCAGATACCCTGCTGTTCACCCAGGGGTTCTGACTCGGGAGATCTGAGTAGGGGCCCAGAAACTGCTGTGTTTAACAGGGGGCTTAGGAGATTCTGATGCAGGGAGGCAGGAACCTTGGTTCAAGACATATTGTCATTAGGGTTGCCGGATAAAACAGAGGCCGGCCAGTTAAATTTGAACTTCATATAGACCATGAACAATGTTTGGGGTGAGCCTATGTTTATTATATATTATATGGTGTTTTGGATCCTGCACTGAGTGCCAGTTGTATGCAAAAGGCATACAGGGAGGGTTCTAATGCCTCGTTCTTACCTAGATGATTACAAGTCTGAGCTGAGGGAGCAGCTGCCCCTGATTGCTGGCTCGGCAGCAGCTGGAGTCGTGTTTGTCGTGTCCTTGGTGGCCATCTCCATTGTCTGTAGCAGGTAGGCCCTCCACTCCCACCCCTGACTGCTCTCCTTGGACCCAGGAAACCCCACATTCAGACTTCTCCCAGGCTGTGCAGACTGTCCAGGGCCTGACCCTTCATGGACACACCACCAAACTTGCACCCCACCACCGAACCTGCTGTCGTCACTCCATCTCAACCCACAGGCAGCCTAGAATTCTCCAGATTACCTGCTCTGTGCCTGGGATACAATCCTCTGTAAGAACTGGGCAAGGTTATGAGTAAACAGCATCCATCCTCAAGCTTCATTTTAAACAAGACTCTTAGCACCCCACACACACCACAGTTTTTCGGGGTGACAGTTAAAAAGTTGCATTTGACCCACTGGAACATCCCAGCCTGTGCCTCACATAGCCCATTCTCTGGTTAGAGAACCAAAGTCCTCGGCAGAAGGCAGAAGGCAACAGGCAGGAGAGGAGCCAAGGAGGAAAAGAGGAACTCCAAGTTCTGCAGAAGGGCTGGCCCTGGAGGCCTTGTGAATTTTTAATACTGTTGTTACTGCCTTCGGTGGTTAGCCCAGATTCTGCTGTACACAGCCCTGCAGCTGGCCCCTCCCAAGCACTGCGGCAGTGCAGACGGAGCACTAATAGGCATCCTCAAGAGCCTCTGCCCCAAGCTCTGACATGGCCCTGCCTGGCCTCTAAAAGACTTTGACTTGAAAGCAGACCCAGCTGCCCACAGTGGTGGTCAAGCTAGACCTCTGGCCATGACAAAAGCTACACCTAAAGTGAGAGTCACAGTTCCCTATCCCAGGAGATGCCTGGGTGAGTCCCCATCAGGACAGGTAGCCTGGGTGGAGGTTCCTGGAGCAGAGAGGGTAAGAGAGCTCCTCTTCCTTGTCTCCACAGGAAACGGGCTTACAGCAAAGAGGCTGTGTACAGTGACAAGCTCCAGCATTACAGCACCGGCCGAGGTAAGTAGAAAGCATACACCCACTGTCTGACCCTTGGAGAACCACAGAGTGGAGCAGGCAAATGC
Organism: Desmodus rotundus; assembly: GCF_022682495.2. Classification (NCBI taxonomy): domain Eukaryota; kingdom Metazoa; phylum Chordata; class Mammalia; order Chiroptera; family Phyllostomidae; genus Desmodus; species Desmodus rotundus. The sequence goes on along the minus strand of NC_071394.1, from coordinate 104,336,210 downwards.
TTGGAGAGCTCCTTATAGCAAGACTGGCCAGCCCTAACCACAGTGCCCTCTCCAGCAAGCTCCTAGTACCCCAGTACTGCCTCTCTCTGCAGGTCCTCAGGGACCACAGGCTGCTCGCTCTCCCCCCCCATCTGCTGTCTGCCCATTGTGGGCACTCATTGGATGCCTGGCAAGTAGATTATCTTTTGCATTGATAAGCCTGTATAGGACAAGGGACTGCAGGGAAAGATTGGGTTTAGCAAGTCAATGAATCCTGAAATCAGACACAGTGGAGAAGGATGGAGGGTTCCCTATTAACATCTTCTGCCTTATCTTATCCAACTGAGCAGCTGGGGAATGTGCTAACCAAATTCACAGATAAGCCAGAGAACATGAATGTAGGGAATTAAAAAGATAGCAGAGCCCAAGAGACCAAAGTGTTGAGATATCTCCCAACTATTTTCTTTTAAAAAGTTACCTTAAAAGTTTTTTTCACTCATTATCTTACTCTTCTCTTTTTTTAAAAAAATGATATCTTATATTTTTGTAACTAAAATTGCTCCTCAGCTATGTGTAACATGAAGTCATATGTCAGAATTACTCTTTTATCTGTGTAATTACAATATTGCAGGGTCTGAAAATGTCCCACTGGGTCAGTCAGGCCACCTTCCTGCCTCCACAAAATGGTGCCGTTAATCCTCGCGGCAGACATGTTCTGTTTCTAAATAACTCCTTTTCAATTCCACAGATGCCCTCAGAAGTCTGTCCCCGTACTTTGTGCTGTGCTCTGTCACAGGCTTCTTCCATAAGCCTCATCCCACCTAAATCCCTCTGTTGTAATGTAAGCCCTGTTCTTCTGTTCATGCAGCCGTGAACAAGGGAGACAGGCCTTGTCCACACGCATGTGTGCACACACACAAAGCATGCCTTCCATAGGCAGTTCTGGGAGCACAAATGGGCTCCAAGGAGAAAGTTCCCATGGATCAAACTCATTTCTACTCCAAGGTGAGGGTCTCCAAGACATCCACACAGCAGCTTCACCATGAAGGATCTTATGTTCTACCATGGCCAGTGCTGGCTCGGGTTGTACAAAGGCCAATCTGTAGATAAGATCTTGTTTTCCAGGGGCTTTCAATCTAAAACCAAGAAACTGCCAAGGGTTTGCAGAGGACCAAGCCCCAGGCAGGTGGCATGGTGTTCAGACGGTCACGTTTGGGAGGGAGGGAGGCTCAGCTGGTGCAGAAGCCCTCCCACAGGGCTCCAGGGCCACCCCACAGTCAGCAACACAAAGGGGGTGGGGATTTGAGAGAGGGGCCGTCTCTAAATTCACACACGCTCCTCCTGACACACTCAGAGTCCCATTTACCCCTCTTTCTTTCCGCTTCCAGGCCACCTTGGGCCTCCCCTTTAACCAGATGTCACTGGTTTCAGAGGGGAAAACCCTGCTGTGTTCTCTCTCCTTTCCTACATCCTGACTCTGCCTCACTTCAAAATCTGTAGATGCTTTTACTTATTTTACCTGTGCGTTGAAGGCAGGGCCTTAGCTTCCCCGGCTAGGAAACAAAGAATTTGATTGTATCTAAGATTCTCAAGAGAAGGTACCCTCCAGGGTGCATTAGAATTACCTGCTTGCCTCCTGGCCTCTGCCTCAGGATTCTGCCATGCCTCCCCGCCACACCTTTGCTCTTTGCTATGTGGAGAACCATTGTAAAGTCCGTTTCAGATTTAGCATCCTGCTTACTCTCTGGATGAGACATTTAGAGATGGCCATAGGGACACAAATTGGGAATACTGTTTTGAAGACTAGAGATGGCCAAAGGTGAGAATGGGTTGCCCCAGGAGGGAGTTTCCATTCTAAAGACATGCAAGCTATGCCTTGTCGTTGCCCTTTGGGTGGGGTATAAAGGGTCTTCACTTATCAAATCAGGGTGCAGCTTGGTGCCTTTCTGGCCACTTCACTGTGGGATCTGGCCATTCTCCTGCTCTGGAGGGACCAGCTCTGCTGGGCCAACATGTGGTGCTTACATGCACAAAGGTGCTCCAAAGTGCTCACAGCCCTCTTCTGGGGGATTTTGTCACATCTAAGGCCTACAGAAAGAGGCTTCTCTGGTTCCCAGGGTTCTACAGAAAAATCAAAACTCAGTCTGCTGTAACCATGGCCTTGCTTCAACCACTGGGGACAGCTGAAGACACAGTGTTGACAAGCTGCACAGTCGCCATCCCTGGGACTCAGGGAAGATCCAGAGTTCTTTGTGGACCAGAGCTCACTCCCTTAGCTGCCTTAGAAGTCTGTCTTCTTTTTAATTCAGTTCACCTTTTATAAACGTCCTTTCCCTCTATTCATAACTCTTTTTATCCAGTCCCTAAAACCTGACTCCTCTTTGCACCCAGGTTCTCTACACTCATAGTCTCATACACTGAATTGCATTAGTGCATTTTGTCCCGTGGACATCAGTCCCTCTGACTAAAGCTATCACTGTGGGAGAATTACAGTGCAAAGACTGTCGAGCTGAGGAAAGACTTAGCACATGTATAACAGGAGAGAAAACAAGGCTCTGATGGGGGATGGGCCTGGCCCAACCTAGGGAAGGGGTAAGAGTAATTATGGAGAGCCTACGCTGCACCTTTATTCTGATAGCTCACATCAACTCATCTAACCCTGACAATCACTCTAGGAGGTTGGCATTAATCTAGGGAGGTAAATGACTTACCTAGGTCACATGGCTCATAGGTGGCAGAGGTGGACTGCACACTCTCTAATCTGGCTGCACAGCCCTTGCTCTACCCATATTATAGCAGCTCAAGACACCTGGTAGCCGGGAACAGGCAACAATAGGGTGAGGACTAATCCTACATGTCCTGGTTGGTGGTTTGTTACTCCCCTCTCTGGGTGTCAGCGCAGGAGGCAGAAAGGTAAATAAAACCTGGTCTGAATGTGTGCACCTACCTATACCTGGGCTACCCATGTGCACGCACCTTCCTGCAGGATGTGACAACAACCTGGAGCTCTGAGGGCTTCCTGCCCTGGGAATGGCAGAAAACCTGCAGGGATGCCCAAGCCCCATTCGTCATTGTCTAAGAGGGCCCTGCCTCTCTTCCCCATAGGCAGGACACATGGAACCATAGAGAGGCTGATTGCCCCTGCCCTCCCAGACCTGCCTTTCAAGATGATGCAAAAGCTGAAGGAGACATCATGTAAATGTTTGCGAATGAGCCCATTGAGATGTGGCAGATCTGGTCAATTTAAGAACACAGTGCTCTCTGGGACACTGGTTTATGTCCATCCTCTGAGCCTGGAGCACAGTGAATAGGCATGTAAAATGAGATTTGGATTTGGGTGAAATAGACTACAGGGAAGGCAGATTGGAAAGAGAAAATGTGCTGGATATGGTGCTAGATGCTTGGATGTAGATCCTGGGAGATTGTGGTTCATGTTCAAGGGTAGGTGGATGGAAGTGGTTATTTCCCATGTCCAAGAAGGGGCAGATACATAGTGTATCCTCATGGTTTATGCGGACTGATTCTCAGGAGGTGCTGGCTGACTAAAAATTGCCTGGACAAGATGAACCAGGTGGGCCAGGGTGTGCTTCAGAATCTTCTATCTTAGAAATGTTCCAATTGGTTCTATGTCTGGAGAACACTACTCGGTAATTACGGGGCTTAGATAGTTACATGCCAGGTTGTGGTTGGCATCTCACTGATTTCTGAGTTGGGTGGAGTGTGTAAGGTTGGGAAAGAGGAAAATAAAGGCTTGTTAAGAGTTCAGGGGCCTTCCAAAAGCAGCCCTACCTAACAGAACCATCTCCATGTTACACAAAACCACAGATACAATCATGGAGCTAATATTAAGCTTTGAGAAAAGCAGAGACAAATAGGGTATGTACCCAAAGATTGTAGATTAGCCAACACTGTAGTTTTCACATAGGGCAGAAGTGCAGAGCACTAAGCTTGCAGAACAGAAGAGTGAACTTCATCCCTGCCAAATTCCTGAAGAGACTGAAGCAGATGGGTTCTGGGCATTCAAAACTAAATTCAGTGATCATTAGGAACCAACACAAGATTATTAAGAAAAAAATAATGGGGCCTCATCTCATTTACTAGGGTTACACATTTAGTAAATTCAAAAGGAACTGCAGATGTAGTGAATTTTTATTTTGGCAAAAATATTTTATTATCTCCTAAGGGAAAACATTGTAAAGTGGATACAGAGCTTGTCTTCATACCAAAAGAAAGTGGGTTAGTGACACTGTCAGCCAGGCAGGAAGCCACCAGTTTTATTCTAGTCCTTGTCCAATTCAATCTCTTGTTTGTTTGATTGTTTTTTAAATTCATGAGTCAGGTGCAGGCGTAGGGATTCTTATCAAGTTTGTAGATAACAGTTGGAGAGCATAACTAACACCATAGAAGACAGAATCAAAATTCAGAACTATCCATCAGTGTTGAATGCTAATTCAATATCTGCAAGAAGAAGTGTTGGAGGGATAAATCTAGAGTCTAGTGTTTAGGTAAAAACAAAAAGGAAGCAGTGCAAAAAAGGAAGAAACCCGACTTGCTATTTGTGTAAAAAAAAGTAGGTATTTAGTTGACCACATAATTAATATGAGTAATATACAGCTGATTTTAAGAAGCCAAGCACTGGTACTCATGCAGAATAGTATTGTTCTCAAATTTTGAGCACTTAACTATATTTAGCACTTTACCTGTCTTATTTAATTTTATCTTCATAACTGCCCCATGAGGTAGATTTTGCAAGTGAAGAAAGAAAGCCTCAGAAAGGGCAAGTAACCTGTCCAGAACCTTAGAATTGGTGATTTATAAAACAAGGTTTTAAACTCAGGCCTGTCTGGCTCTGTAGTCCCAATTAAAGTTCAGATCACGGGAGGTGATGCACAGACCTGCTGTCCTCTGTGCTGGTAAGAAGACATCTAGAGTGATGTTCTTCATTCTGGAGACCATTTCAAGAAGGACATTGTCAGCAAAGCACCCATTCAGGGGAGAGCAGGCTGCCTGTGGAGGGTGCCAAGTTCCAATCTGTTACCTCTGAGACTTGGTTACAGGTGGGGTGCAGGAGAAATGGAGGCAGGGCCCTGGGGGCCATCATTAAGCACAAGACCATTATGGGAAAGGAAAGGACATACAGTTGCTGCGCTGCATGAGGTTAAATGGAACCATCTAGTGGAAGGTCAAAGAAGGCAGATGTGATTCAGTATAAGAACATCCCCGCCCCTACACTGGAGCTGTCCAAAATAGAGGCAGGCTGCCTTGTGGGAGGTGAGCTCTTCATTCTTGGAAGCATTCAAGCAGAGATAGTTCTCAGTCAAGGATGTTGTAGAACAGATTCCTGCTTTAGGTGAGACATCGGACTATATTAAACCCAGAAAAACACCTAGACCCAAGATTCTACATCCAGCTTTTTTGACACAGGGTGGTGGATATGTTTCAGAACTATAGAGGGCGTAGCATCTAGCTCACTGGAAGTCACCTTGGGACCAGGGTGAAAGTCAGGTGTACCCCCTGGAGTAGGAAGACGGACTGAAAATTTTGGCTGCCTCTTGGGGAGCATTTGTAACTGAGTATGAGTAAATGAGGGCATTTGGGGAGAGGAGGAAAGGCCCCAGAGTGCAAAAAGTGTCTGAGTTTCCAGTGGGTGCTTATTAAATATCAAATAAATTTAATGAGCTACATTCACACATGTGTCTTCTGCTAGCTCTAAGCCAGAGCCTCTAGCAACCATGATGACTCTTTCATTCCTGAGCTTGTTGGCTGTGACCCTCAGGTTCCTGGCAGGACTTCAATGGCCCAGACTGTGGGCTTTGCCTGGGAGGACCTACCTTCCTTGGTCATTGATACCAAACCATCAGGACAATGTTACACTCTTTTTCCTCAGTAGCAAGTAGACTGTGGTCCATTTTCCTTCTCCTCGGACACATATTAGGCAATAACTGTGGTTTTAAAAGCAAACTTGAAAAGGTGGTGAAACCCCCATACAGAGGTGGAAGGAAGAACATCCTCAGATCCACTGCTTTTCAGGCTCATTGCCCTCCCTGGGACTCCCCTCTTGCCTTCTTCCTCAAGCCCTAGCTGAGCACCCAGGACCTCTACTCTTTCATGGAGAAAGACAACCACCCATTGTCCTGGTCTCTGGCCTCCCAAGCAGGTAGAGCAAACTGTTTTTAGTGCCCGTTGACCTTTACTGGTAGGTTCACTCCAAGAAACTGCCAGATCTTCAGCCCTTCACATCAACAGCTTCAACTACCACCCACATGCCAGGCAAATCTCCAACTCCAGACCCAGTCTTCCGGCTCTGTTTCCATTCTGAGTTTTCTGACTGCCTTCTAGGCACCTGCATGTTTCATCTGTGCATTCAAAGTCCAAAACCACATGTGCCAACGTCCTTGACAATAGGGTTTCTTGCCCAAAGTCCATTACCTGGTTCATAGTACCATTTCATTCTAGAAGCCTTGGCATTGACTTGAATTCTTCTTTTCACTGCTGTGAATTCTTCCTTTGAAATTTCTCTTGCCTCTTCTTCTGTTCTCATAGTTGAATGCTGTTGTCTTCCACCTTAATGACTACAACAACCTCATAGTTGTTTTCTCGGCCTCCAGCTCCTCCCCCCACAACAATGTATGTGAATGCTGCAGCCTGCCAGGGAAATGTACTCTCTGATGCCTTGCGCTCAGTACATCCCTCCCCTGCTGATGAAACAGTTGTCAGCTCTGTGTGTCCGATGGCACCAATCCTAATGCCTTTGTTTGGTAATCAAGGCCCTCCTGTGCTAGTGCATCAGCGCTGTTCCTTTTCAGAACCCCCCTTCTCTCCACATTCACACTGGTCACACTCCTCTCACTGAGCTGTGCCTCGTGACACTCCAAGCTCCTCTCTCTCCAATGCATGACCATGTGACTTGTCCTGCTAAGATTCTGACCTTGAAGACTGGCATTCATAGTGTTCTGCCTTCTCTGGTTTCAGCAGCATGTACAGCTTGTCTCCACTCTCCATTGCTGCACCCCAATTACTTCATGTCGCAATCACCTGAAGAACTTTACAAGATGTATTTGTCCTATAGCTCCCATAGTCCCAAGAACAATGCTGTTTGGGCGTCCAGTCAGTGCTGAGAAAATGAGGGGTGATCAACTGAGACCGAGGATTAGGTGAAGTTCCTTCTAGGGACTGAATTTTATATGCAGTTCCCTAAACTGCTTCTCTCTTGTGCTTAGATATCTGGACCAAATTTAGATGAGTCACAAAGATGACTAAGTCTGCCTTGGGTTCAGAGTAGGGAACGATGAAACACACCTCCCCGTTTTCCATGACTCTATCCAAACTGTTGGCACACAAGGTATCAGTGACTGAAAACAGCCTAACTCACTACCTCTCTAGAACCATTCTGTGGGGTTTCAGAAGTCCTTCACCACCAGGAAGGCATCAGGCTCTTCCTGGCACCCCTGAAGCCTCCTAGAAAGCCATGTTCTCCATGGACCTAAAAGATGTCCATGGCATTGATTTTGTACTTTCTGAATGCACCAGAGGGCAGAAGAGGAGCAGTCTTCTTCAAATTGTCGTCCTAAATGTCACTTACTGTTTGGAACTGGCCCTTTCCCAGCCCACTTCTGTTCTGCCCTGAAAACCTGGCACTTGTAAACTTGATAACTGACCTTTTAGAATCACCCACACACATCTGTCAGCATCCCAGAACTTGTCCCGGTGTCATCACTTTTGACCGCACCCTGATCTACTGATGCGGAGTCTCTCACAATGGCCAGAAGTTTCTTCTGCTTCGAGGATTTCTTCTTGCCATTCAAGGAGGCTCTGGATTGTGGCTAAGTCATTTCTCCCAAGACTTAATGTATTTAAAGCTTTACGTTCATGTTTAAGATTTGGCAGATCTCCTAGAACGATGATCCTTTAAACTAAAGCTTTAGTAGTCTAGGCTGTGACCCCAGCCATAGCATAAGTGAGTTTTGAGGTCAAAGAACAAACATGTATAAATCAGATCTTTAATAGAAATTACTGAACTAGAAGATCATAAAACTGAAGATTTTTTTTCTCTCTCAAGGCACAAGCAATCAGAAGCTTAGATCCATGAATACCATTTTTGTGCCAGAGGTACATAACCTATGTTAAAAAATAACCAGAAACTGTAAATATTCTACATATATAATATTAACAATAATAATAATGTGAGGCACTATGCAGAGAATTATAAAATGCCTTACATTATCGATCTCTATTACATTTGATATTATTATTAGTGCCACTATTAATATTTTCCCAACACTCACAATCCGAGAACATTTTCTGAGCCCTGTCTCCAAATGTTTGGCTCTGCCCAACTCGGCAGCTGACTTGAATTCCGTGTTCACTGTCTGGTGATTCATTGCACTAAATACCATTTTCCTGATAATTAAAAACTGCTCACTGGCAAGTGGGAGCAGGAACAGGCTGATGCAGGATTTATGCAGAAACACAAAATGAGCCGAAAGACAAATGACCTGTTCTGCCTAGCTAAAGGCATTCTTTTTTCTCCTCGTCTTCTGGGACTTGAGAAAGGCTAGCAGTAACGCAGGAGAAAGGTCTGGAGAGATGTGTCATTCGGAGATGAGCCAGTGCAGGAGGGGCCACTAGTGCGTGTGCTCAGCCACATCACTCTTCTGATTTAGAAGAGATGATGGCGGATTGCTGCTCCTAGTCTGAGGGGTGTAGGCCAGGACCATTTGCGAGGTCAGCCCTATGAGACCCTATCAGAAGAAAAGCACCGAGTCTGAGCCATTTGTCAGACTTTTGATTTCAGCTTCTTTTCCTCAGTGGAACAACAGTATCCTCAATGTCAGGGAAAACAAGTACTGATTCCTAGTGTTGCATAGAGGACAGACATTCTAATTAACATCACATCACCACTTCCAGTCTCTTGTAACCGCTTCAGCTTCTTGTGAAACAATCAAAACCCCTGGCCCCAGAACAGCAGCTGTGACATTGCATGTGTATGTACACGCACACACACCGTAATTCTACAGTCCAGCAAGGTAGAAAACCTCTCTGTGAGTAAACTACACCTGTCATTAAAGTGTGAACTTTCTCTCATTTAGGTGCCCGTCATTGCCCATTACTGGCCTAAAAGAATCCTGGCACCATCAAGAGATGAGCCATTCCTTTCTGGGAATAATAGCTCCTTCCCAGAACTGATTGGGCCCAAAATCTGTAAAGCTCATTAACTGGGAATCCTTTCTCATTCATCCTTATATATGTCTTTACTTGCAAGCCATTCATTATAACACATTCTAGATTGTTTAATTAGTTTCCATGCAAGAGATCCTGTAGGACAGCTTAACTACATCATTTAAAAGCCCTTGATCTAGAATAACAAGGTAGTTACTTTTAAAATAACTAATATAACCCTAAGCAGCTTATACCCCTCACTGCCTACCCCATTTCCTCTTTCTGCCTCCCCAAACACTTCCTAGAACGATTTATTGGTGATTATCATGAGAACAGTGTATCAGTTTGTGAGCCCTCTCTGTACGTTAGGCACTGTGCTAGGCATGTCACCTGCAATATGATCTTTAATACCATCACCACCCTAAGAAGGAGGTGTCATTGCCCCAGTGGTAGATGGACGTGGACTTGTTGCATTATGATGGATTAGTAAGAGGATTTGGGTTCTGACCTCACCTCTGGGCACTGGCATCTGGGCTCTCAACCTCTTTTACTCTCAGCTCAGAATTCGGTAAAAGTTACAGGTTGTTGACACTGGCTGCTGTCCATTTTGCATTTTGAGTGGGTCTGTTGTCGCCTCATCTCATGTCCTCACCCCTCCAGTGCATGCTGACTATGACTTCTCCCTGCAGCATCTGTGTTTTTTTGTTTGTTTATAATTTATGGAGGTAACATTCACTAATAACATTTAGAAATTTCAGGTGTATAACATTATAATTCAATATCTGTATACTCTGTTGCATGTTCACCACCCAAAATCTAGTTTCCTTCTGTTACCATATATTTAACCCCCTTTACCCAATTGACCTAAACACTCTCTCTGGCCATGAAGCCTCCCCGTCCACCTGCACAGCAGGTCAAGCAGCCCATAGCCAGTGACTGATGGGAATCACATGCTGATATCACAGCTCCCTGCTCTGCAGGTTGCGCCAGCTCTAAAGCCTGTGATGATTTACACTGGCCCCAAAGCTTCTCCGGGTTAAGCCTGCTTCAGTTACCTACAGTGGTAAGTGGCTTGAGAGCACACTCTTCATAGGTTTCCTTCCTTTACCTCTTACTTCCCCACTCCCTTACGGGACTTCTTGGGATCAACTCCCAGATAAGCCACTTGCTTTCAAAACCTTGTCTCAAAGGTTGCTTCTGGCGCTGCTAATTTGGCTTTGCTAGACACTTTCAACCTGCTTTCAGTCCTCCTTCCTCTTCACTTGTTCTCCCTACTAAATGAGAAAGAGATGAGCTCCCTCCCCATGTCCTCCTTTCCCACTTTATTAAAGTAGAATCTCTCTCCCTGTGTCTCTCCCTCTCCCTCCTGCATTCCCTAGGGATTAGAACATTCTATGACAAAGGTGAGGATCTATCTATTTTCTGTGTCCGAATTTCAGTCAACAGATTCCAAGTCCATGTTGTCCTCCCCAGCTTTTCTAGAAGCATGCTAGAATAGTGTCAATCATCCTAAAGCAGGCCTTCTAGCATGCTGGGAGTGATTTTATTCAGTGACAGAATAACCCATCTTCCACAAAAAGCATTTCCTCTGCTCAGGGCACCTGGCTCTCTTTGACTTTAAAGAAATATCCCCTTCAATTCTTTGCTCTATTATCCTTCTCCCTCTGGATCATTCTCTGGAACTTCCAATCCTTGCCCAAATTGGTGATTAAGCCAACACTACTTTGGGGGAGCTGTAGAGCCATCGTCAGAAGATTTTTACATGAAAAATGTCAAAAGCAGACCATGTGTGAAGGGCTGGGAGTCACCTGAGGATAAGCCGGAATGGGGAATGTGGCACTGAAAGGGCAGAACTTGGGGAACCTGATGTCCAGCCTCAGCCCCGGGCCCCAGCCAAGGGCACACAGCACTGTGCTTTTCCAGACCTGCCTGCCCGCTGACCTGACTTGGCTGCTGAACCAGACAGCAGCAGCGGGTAGGGAAAATGCCTCCTCTTCACAAGGATGAGATGCTGGACCATGTTGTTTAGCTTTCGAAGCCTCCCCCCCGCTCCATCACACACACCACCACCATGAAAACAGTTTCTGTGCTTTGCCTAATGACACATCTAACATGTTGAAGAATTACATTGTGAATGAATCCATTTGTTTCTTGGGTTCCATTTCCTTCTTTTGTCCCCTCTCCTCCACTTTTTGAATCCATTTTTTTCTGCAGTGACAATTCCCTATTTTGTCCCCATGCACACCTATTCATCTTGCCACTGTAAACATCACTGACACAGTCTATATTCCTTTCTGTATTTCTCGTTCACCATTTTATTCGTTTTTCATACTTCAGTGTGTCTGAAGGCAGGGTGTTCAATTATCATTTTTCTTTTATTCCACCTCATTTTTTCTATGTAGACATTGCTCTTTTCTCTATCAATATTTTCTGTGCTTTTCTCTTCACATTTTCTCTTCTGGTATACTGTCTTGGTATTTATATCTTGAGGTTTTTCTAATAGCAAATTCTTTTTTTTTAAATCCATCCTCATCCCTCTTCTAGCCCTGGACACAGCCGTCAGTAATAACCTTAACAGTGGCCTCCACTCAGGAAAGTTGTCAAGTTGATAAATATTGATATCTACCCTACCATTTTACCACCACTTTTCCGCTAATGCATTTGGCTGGCATCAATCAGCTTGCTTGCCTTCTGTGAGTGCCCGGTAAGGGAACCGGTCCTGATCTGTCACTTATAAGTAATCTGCTCCACATTTCATCAAGAGCTCAAATACAGAAGAGAATATGGAGGAGAAGGAGAAGTAGAGGACAGAGAACAGGGCTAGCATGGCCCAGAGGGAAGGGAGACAGGGAGGGCCATCAAGGCAGGGAAAGGCAGCCTGGTGTGCAGGTGAGACCCCCGCAGCGATACCCTCACTGCCTGGGGCAGCAGCCAGTGTTTAATGACCACTGTTCCTCTTTAGGATGTTAACCCTGCTTATCTCCTCCAATAAGGATCCCCAGGGATGAAGATCTACATTGACCCCTTCACTTATGAGGACCCCAACGAAGCTGTCCGGGAGTTTGCCAAGGAGATTGACGTATCTTTTGTGAAAATTGAAGAGGTCATCGGAGCAGGTATGGCTCTCTCCTCCCCTTGTTTCTGTTCTCTTAGTGTCAAAATGTCTTCTACCCACCACTCCAGGTGTTCTCTACCGTCTTCCTCCCTAGAAGATGAGTTTGACCATCTACAGTGCATTTCTAGGTACCTTTGGGGGACCTTAATCATGGTGGCCATGTTTGGTTTTGCAGAAAAGTCAGCTGTAGTTTTAAAAGATTCAGAAATAACTCTGGAAATGGACCAACAAATTCAGATAAGGAAAAAGGTGTAGGATACTCAACTGAGAAGACTTTGAAAGAAACAGAAATTTTTAGAAGCTGAACCTAGTATCCCACTCACTGACAATGACATCTCCATGCCTTCGGGCCAAGATTTCCTCCCTTGTATTCAGTTCACCTTTCCTACACGCATGCATTTGGGGATAGACAATGATGAATTGAAGACAAGCCACTGTTTCCAGAAGAAAACCCACCCATAACCAAAGTTTCTACAGAAGATCTATGATATGAATGATAACACAAGATAGGTTTCACTCCCAAGAAACATGTGTTCTCTCATCCATCTTACTGCATCAGAACAAACACTCAGCCCCACAGAAAGCTGACTGACTGAGATGCTCTCAGGAAATTCTAGCTAAAGGCTGATCTAGAATTTTCATCACTCCTTAATGGATTGGTAGTTGAGTCAGCCAGACAATGAACCCAGCCTTATTAATGTAAATGAATAAAATACCCTAAAATATCCTTATTTTATAAGTAATCTCTTTATTGTCTCTTGCACTATTTCCTTAAAAGATGTGTTTGCTTTGTGTCTTCTTTCCTACTTTTATTTTCTTCCACAACATGCTTTGTCTTGTCTTCTTCAATTCTTATTAGCCATTGTTCAAGCTCTTGTCACACATATATGCCGAAGTCTTTTTATCCTCCTATGTCTAGAAGTGCTTTATTCATATATTTAGAGGGCCATGGAATTGCCTCTTGCAATAATATTTTAACTCCATAAAATATGTTTAGTCAAAGTCTTACAGACAGCCACTCCATATTTTATCTTTAGGGGGAAAGTCATCGTTCTTCCATTCACTGCCTCCCTTAATGCGCTGAGGGGTCAAAAAGCCATCTGTGAAATTGGAAGTTGCATTTGAAAGCTTGCCCCATTAGGCCACTGTTTTCATGCTCTGGTTTTCCTCTTAAAGAGCTTCAACCTCATGGCATCCCTGTGGTTGGTGCTGGGACCCGCTCTGTCTGGACATACTGCTCTCCTCCCACTCGCCCCTCAGGAGTTCCAGCTGGCTGGCCATAATCTGATCCACATGAGTCTATACATATTTCCCATTGACTTTCATTAAATATATTACTGAACCACGACTTTCACTTCTGTGCAGATAATTTTCTCTTCCTCCTTACACACTGACATAGTTAAGAATCCTGCCTTAGAAGGCTGGATACCACATAAATTAGATTACTCTTAGGGGCTCAGATTTCTCCAGTAAACTTGAAGGAGCGCTGGAGAGGTGGTTCAGTTCTGCACCCTATTTCCCTACATTATTAATTGTTGTTATGTCATGTGGTAATGGTGCTAGTGGTTTGAATGTTGTTATTTATGTCATGGGCTTAGAGCAATGTGTCGTGGACTGCATTTCATCCCAGAGAGCACATGCCGCCTTTGTCAGGGGTGGAGTAAAAAGCCTTCTCACTTATGATCCTGCCAGGGAGTTACTATGTGGGATGAGCTCACCAACTGCTGAATGCCTTAAAAAGGACAATTGTTGTCCATGCTTCACCCTTCACCTTCCATTTTTGTGTAGCCTTTGCTGATGCTTGTGCATTCTGCTCAGAGAAGCTCAGTCCTCTTTGTGGCTCACATGGTACTGGGGAAGGATTGATGCATTCAGCAGTTCATAAGAAGCCCAGCAGCTTGGGATAAAGACCTCTGCCTGGTTGCTGCTGACCACCCTCTACCAGACACCCATCTCCTTTAGATTAAGAAATCCCAGAGCTAATCCCTGTGGATAGTAAATCACTATGCCTAACTTGGTTCCATTTTAACAGAAGACACTATCAGTTGGAACCAATCTTTCTCATCTCCAGCTCTTTTTCTCCTTTGTCCTACTCTTGCTTCTCCACGCCCTTCCTCACTGAGACTGGCTTCACTTTGTGCTAAAAGAGCTGGTATGAGGATGGGTTCAAAAAAAATTTTTTGTAAGGTAAGATTTATACTGTATAAAGTGGCAATATTTCTCCTAGCCACCTGCCAGATTTGGCACAGGGGGCAAACACTGGGTTGCAGAGTAGTAACAAAACATCAAAAGAAGAATCAGAAGTCATTCTGTCCTTGCTTCACTTGTTTCTTCATCAAGCTTTTATTGAACACTACTTCCATGCTGGATGTGGAATTCCAGAGGTGAAAAACCGCTCTTCCCCTCATAGGTCTGACAGTCTCAATGGCAAATAGCCCATGTACAAAGTGTGGGGCCAATACAGCAGTGTTCAGCATTACTCTGGGAGTGGGTAGGGCTATCAGGAAGATTTCACAAAGGAGATAACCTTTGGCCTGAGCTTTCAAAGGTGAAAACTAGTAGAAAGCCATACGTTTCTGTGAAATTCATAAGATAATGAGACAGAAGAGGAAAATTTAATGATTTAAGGAAGAAAATTAACATGACTTTCTCTCAGTGGTGTGCTGGAACCAGCTTCAGTACCTTGCAAAAGCCAATTGTGTGCATCTCTTCCCAGCCCCATGTTCAGTGACATCATGTTGGTGGCTTGGCATCAACCATAGTAGGAGTATTTACACTATGGGAATTGGCAAATGATAAAAAACCAGGGATATTGGTTTCTTTGGGGGGGGGTTTGGTTTTGGTTTTGTTTTTTGAGAGCTGGTAGTTGAACACTTACCAGCACACTTCCAGGCTGTGTAAGGTTATTTCAAAGAGGTTGCAGAGGAACCAGCCCATACCTGCTGAGTCAGAGCCAGAAGAGAGGGTCATGTTTGTTGCAGAAGGGATTAAGTTGAGAGTGCAAGTTCCTTATTCATTAAACATTGGTTCTGTGCCTGAGACTGTAGTAGGTCCTGGGAAATACACTGAGTGCCTAATAACCCTGCCCTCCAGGGGTTATTTTCTAACATAGACACATAGTGCCACTCCATAAGAGGATAGGTAATTGAGACCTAAGTTGAGGAGACCTGAGAACACATAGACAGAGGTGAAAAAAGGAGAGGCATGATAGCAGGGAATGACTCAGGGAACAGGGACCTGGGGGTCCCCTGAGGATGTGGAGGCTTTGGATGGGCTGATACTCCATGCAGCACACCCTGAAAACAAGGGGGAGAGAAGCCTGCGGGGAAGGGATTTGCTGAGGATAAGTATCAAGCCTTGAGGCTAGAGGAGCAGGCTGAGGCCTAGACCCAGAGATTGCAGTATAGATTTTATCTTATAGAATATGGTGAACTCCTATAGGTTTCTGAGCAGGGTGAGTGATAGAAATGATGTGGGGAGATGAAACTGACAGATGCTGTGTTTGGAGTGGACTGAAAGGGGGTGATGAGGAAGGGTGGGTGTGACCTTAGAGGCATGGAGACCAGTTAAGGGGTTTTGCCTGGAGAGAGTTTGAGATAGTGGATGCTGGGATTGAGGTGGTAAGGAAAGCTACACCGAAGTAACTAAACTGATCTAAACCAGAATGTATCCAGTCATGGTGAATGGAGTGACTATTGGACTTGGTGATTAGAGTTGATGGGGAAATGTGGCACAGAGAAGTGCTATGGCTGGAAATAAGGGGCATCAGGTTAAACATCGTGAAGGGAGAGGAGGGCTGGCTGGCCCCCAAAGTGTGGGGAGTGGTGGTTTTGCAGGCAAGTGAAGGCTAATGGATTAAAATCTAGAAATTATGAGGATGAAGAATTGTATCAACTGCCAAAGTTTCTTCTAAAGTTGTGAAAGATATTGAACAAATGAGCCAGGTGTGATACCATTCAAGAAGACTGAATTATAATTACTCATTGTCTTTATGTAGTTATTTAATCCTCATGTGTCATCACCAGGCTCAAAGTTCTGGGGGGGCAAAAGTACATTAATGGTTTTGTTACTCTTGTGGTAAGCCAAATGTGCTCAATTTCGTATTTGTCATATGGTTGAATGAAAGTAGATCCTTGGGGGGGAATCATTACAGGGATGAAAACTGGGTGGAGTTCAGGAGGATGAGTTCAAAATGGGGAGAATGGGGAGAGATAGGAGAGAGCTGGAGTGATATCATTCGTGCTCTGAAAGTGGCCCAGTGGAATGAAGGAGAGCCAACCCTTCCTCTTCTCCCTGATGATAATGGGAAAAACAGAAGTCTCTGTAGAGAGAGGGCAGCAGGCCATCTGGTGTCTTTGGAGCATACCAGCTCTTTGTAACCACGAATCTGACTAATAGGAATCACCTCAAATGTCAATTTCAATGCCCTGGTTAATTCTGATCGGTTTGGGCAGTAGACTCACCCAGAGCATAAACCAGGCTGCCATGTGTGACTGGGCCCTACAGCATGGACGGTGCTCCTGGGGTGTGCAGTGTGTAACCTATGTAACTATACAGCAGCCCTGAGCACCACTGTGCAGTGCATGGAAATGCAGGTGGAGGTGTCAACAGAAGGTCATCCAGAGGAAGACATGCCAATTGTATTTTAATTAACAAACACATCCTCCTCTGACTCCAGCAGCTGCCGATTCAGCACTTCCACAGATTGGCTTATTGTGAGGGAGAAGGCAGCTTGTGGTGAGAGGTCTGGGCGTGGAGAGTTGGAGAGAGGGAATATGTGAGGTGTGCAGATGGGGAATGGGGCCAGCAAGGCCCGCCACCTCTCTCTTTGAAGAAGACGGTGGGTTTCTTGGGGATGGTTTTGTAGAAATGCTTCCTGCCAGCCTGACTTTCTTGGGCTCATTCAGAGTGAAGGTAGGCAGCATAAGGGTAGCCTCCTATTGGGTCAGAGTCACAGAAGGAAGTTTCTAAAAGAGAAAAGCAAATATATGTCTTCAGTAATTATAATTAATATAGTTGACATGTACTGAACACTCATCAAGTGCCTAACACTGGCCTATATACTTTATAAAAATTATCTTATTTAATCTTCATAATAGCCTTGTGCGTGTGTGTGTGTGTGTGTGTCTAAACTGGTGGGGAAATCAACATTCAGAGGACAGCTTGCTGAAGGTCAGGCTGCCAGTTGCGTTGATGGTAGAACAAGAATTGAAACCGAGACAGGGCTGATCTGGGTCTGGTGAACCCCCACACTACCTGCCACTTTGGTTATTCTGCAAAAAGAGTAGCTAATTATACAGGGACATTGCTTCTGGGGGTAAATTCTTCCAGCGGTTTGGAGGCCCAAACCTCTTTGCTGAGAATGAGGATCCTGTCTGGGAATTCGATATGTCCATGTCATATGCTGTGAAGACTGTCCCACATTTCCTGGGGACAGTATGTTCTTCCTAGAACACCCTGGTCCCACGATCCGGTCCTCTTAATATGATCAGTTTTCTGTCTTAAGAAGGACAACAATGAGACCCAAGATACTTAGCATTTTTAATTATATGTGCTTATTTACATTAGGAAAATAAGTCGTAAGATAGGTATGCAGGTGTCTAACAACCACAAAAAGCTACAACAAAAGAGAAAACTAGTCTGCTCTCACCTTCTAGGTATTAGGTATTGTGGACACTGTGGCCATTCCGTCTCATTCACCAACTCCAGCAGCCTGGCAATGGGTGCCTGGGGGGCTCTGCTGAAAAGAGAATAGGGTTGTAATCAATTAGTAATGCCCACCCTGAGCACCAGGTCAGGAGGTAGCGGAATGTCTGCCATGGTTTTACTATCCCTGGTTCAGCAATAACCTACTTCTCTTGCACAGACTCATGTGCTAAAACTTGCTGGAAATCATACTTTCAAACCTAGTTTAAATTTATTCTTTAAAAGTCACTTTTCTGGTAGAAGCCTGAATTAGTAACTAGAAGCTCTGCTTTCCCTTTTCCCCCCTAAGGCAATTTGTGACTTCAAAATGCTGCAAAAAAAAGTGCAATTGTGTGTAGATTCATGCTGCACAGAGCCAACAGCTACTACTTGAAATACCTGCTGGCAAGTTGGACGTTTCACTTTCAAAAACTGAAAATTCTTTTCTTCTGATTTTATATTTAATAGTTGAGGTATTTAATGCTGCCGAACCACTTTTTTTTCTTCCTCATTTTGTCAAGGAAGGTAGGAAAGGGGAACTGGCAAGGAGCTGCAACTTGTAGGGAGTAATTTTAGCAGCTCTCTGGGAGCACAATCACAGGAACTGGCTAAATGACCCTCAGCTGACAGCCTGGAGGGTAGTGGTTCTCAAATTTGAGCCAGGCACCAAAATCACCTGGGGGCATTTTAAAACCCAAGACACAGGGCCTCATCTACTGAGCTTCTGATCTAGCAGATCTAAACGGGGTTCAAGAATCTGCATTTTCTAACAAGGTCCCAGGTGATGCTGATGCTGTTGGGCAGGAACCATGCTTTCAGAACCCCTGCCGAGCGCTACTGACCACCAAATTGGCCTGAAGCTAGAGCTGAGTCCTAGCCGTGGGGAAGTTTTGCAGTAGGAGAGGCTCCAAGGTCAGCTGCAAAGATACATGCCAATCAAAGTCCAGCCAGACCAAAATTAGGCTAGCTGCACTTACTGTCAGTAAAGGATCTACATAGAAAGAATCAACCACAGTCACGACCCAATCATTTCTTATAAGCATTTATTTAAAATACAATGATAATGCTCAATTTGTTGAAAACATTTTATAAATATGATGCATTCTTATTAAAAAAAAAATGAAAACCGGATGACCATGATTTGGAGATCATGTAAAAGACTGTGGCAAATCAAAAAGTACCACAGACCTCAAGCTCCGGCCCTCATTATAGGAAAGGTACCAAAAAACCAAACATAGTTTCCTGAGAATAGTATGTAAACCTGAAGTCAAAGATCATTGGTGACAGTAGTTTCTTGACTGTAAGTCATATAAGGCCCTGATTTTCTAAAATAACGACAATATGCCCATTGACTCCCATTCCTGATGAGGTTATGCAGATGCTAGAGGGCCAGAGCCCCCAGACGTTAGCGCCTTAGGCTTACGTGGGGACATCCTCCATGCCCAGATACCAGATGCAGCAGTGGGACTGTCCCACTACCCCTGGCAAAAAGCCCTGCTGTGTCTTGGATGAACCTCCTCCAAGTCCCACTAGGCTGAAGAAACCTAGTTTTCCCTCCTTTTCTCTTCCAGTCCCCACCTACACTCCCTTCGTAGTTTACAAAGCACTTTTCTCACAGACTCCACACCTTGCTAGGAAGGGCCACCAGTCCATCATTTCTTTTCATTGCACAGAGCTGAGAAAGCTAAGGCTGGAGAAGTGATATGCCCAAAGTTGGATATTGGACTTGGCATAGACTTGAACTTCTTCCTCTACTCCTGGCCAGAGTTTCCCCCAACTGCACTCAAGGGCCACTTAATTATGTTATAGGGTGGAGCACAGCCTCTGAGTGAGGCTAATGGATTAAGTGACTTCTTTGCAGTTGGTGCTTGGCAAACTTCTGGGCTTGGAGAACATGAAGTCATTTCTTTGCCAGACAGGAAAGGAGCTATTTTTACAGAATCACTGTTCTTTAAGCCACTGCTTTCCAGTGATTGCTGAGCACATTTCTGAGAGAAGTAATGACCACCACCATCGTGACCGACTACAAAGTCTATCTCTCCCGACCCAAGGAGAGCATTTTTTAAGGCTTTATTATTTTTTTAGAGCAGTTTTAGGTTCAGAGCAAAATTGGTGTGAAGGAACAAAAGTTTCCCATATGCCCCCTGCTCCTACGCATGCATGGCCTCCCCCATCATCAACATCCACCACCAGAGTGGTACATCTGTTAAAACTGATGAATCTACATGGACACATTATTACCACCCAAAGTCTCTAGTTTACAGTAGGGGTCACTCTTGGTGTTGTTCGTTTTATGGATTTGGACAAATGTATAATGACTAATGTATAAATGTATAATGTATCCACCATTGTAGGATCATACAGAGTAGTTTCACTGCCCTACCAATCCTCTTGGAAAAGCATTTTTTATCATTTTAAAAAAACTATGTAATGAGGACTGCCACAGGAGGTAATTTAAAGCTAAAGTAGTAGAAGCACTTGAAGAGACATCAGCCACAAAGATTAAACTACGAAATAACATTTGTCAATGAGGAAAGTCATGTGATCCACACCATTCCATGTAGAGAGAACTTTCCAAAGCCCCACACTCATTGGTTTCTTCCTTCTTTCTCCCCACTCACAGGTATAAAGCCCATTTAGATCTGTAGTTCTCAACATTGGCAGCACCGAAGAAACACCTGGACGGCCAGGCCTGGCTTCAGGGGATTGTGACCAGTGCCGTTGTGCTCAGAAGGGCCTACACTTAGTTTAATGCTCTGCTGCCAAAGTCTTAAAGTTCTTGATAAGTTTTGAACAAGATATCCTATGTTTTCATTTTGCACCAGGCCCCACAAATCATGTAGCCAATTCTGTAACAAGATTTTAAATACGTCATCCCCAGGCTGCACCCAGACCAACTAATCAGCATCACTGTTGGTGGGACCCAGAACTGTAATTTGTAAAGCTCCCCAGGTGATTGTAGTGGCAGCCAACTTTGGGAACCACTGGTGTAGAACCAAAGTCCTCACCTGGGTGCTTATGTGTGTGTTGTGGGGAACATCAGGTTCACCTGGAGCACTTTTCCAAACTTCACACACTGGTATATACAAATTGATAAATTGATTCCTAAATATTCTGATCCCACCTGATTAGCCAGGCAGGGACATCTCTCTATGAGATAGTTCCACTGTGTCTGCTGTTCCCCGGACATTGAATTGCTGTGACAATAACTGTACAGTTGGGGCATGGTGGTCCCTGGATTGTAACTTCATTTCCACACAGCTCTGTTCCCTGTGGCACTGTTAACCAGCACCCCTACCGAGAGGCAATAAGGCAGGAAAAAGGGTGGGCCTGGACCACAACCCTCACTCTGACTCACACCTCTGGGGTTTGGGGCATGTTTTCTTTGTGCCTCAGGTTCCTTATTGGTAAAATGGACATAATAATAATCAACTCATGAAGGTGTTGTGAGGATTGAAAAAATAAGTCCTGCAAAGAGCCTAGCACAGTGCCTGACAGTACACCTCGTGGTCAATAAATGTGGGTGTACTATTTCCTTCAAGAAGAAATGTGATCATAACTTTCCCCTCAATTCTCAACTATGTCTTTTCACTAAAAGAAAATAGAGGCTATTTTTATAACAAGGAAGAAATACCAATATTCTTCAGTTAGTATACTTATCAAATATGCAATGCGTGTTCGTTCAGCTCATTGTTATTGAATATCTGCTAGGTCAAGGTGTAAGAGGTATGGATCACACACACACGCATGTACATGTGTGTGCATACACATATATACATGTATATGGACACATGCACATGTTTACACGTGCTGTGTACATACATATATACATATACACAGATATAACAGGTCACTGTTTAGTGCTTTTATTTAAATTTTACTCATTTGCTTATTGTAACAATTCATACAACATAAACTAAGTTTACTAATCTGTGCTTCCCTACTCCTATTCCCACAATTCTAGGGTAACCATTTAAAAAATAATTTGAAATTAAGAATAAATTTGATGCAGTTTTTTAAAATATCATTCTGCATACAAACATATACCCCATAGGGGTACGTACTAATAGCATATCCTATAACTTGCTCTTCTTTTCTTCACTTAACAGTACAATGTGGACACCTTTTGAAGTCAGTACATATCACTCATATATTAGTTTTCACTAGCTCATGGTATTCTGCAGTGTCATTTTCATGTTCCCCGGGTAATGGTTATACAGTGTTTGGCTATAGAAGACTCTAGAGCAAACAGCCTTTTATAAAAATGTAAATACTGGCACTTCTACTTCTTATGGATAGAGCAGGGATAGAGCCTCCAGCAGTTTAGAACCCAAGAGTGGACAAAGCAAAAGCCAAACAAAAATAATATGATACCCGCAAATACTTTTATTTGTATGCCTACCACATACTAGGCAGGCCCTACAGTGGGGTATATAAGCTACGAACGTAAATGAGACTCAGCCTAACCTCAAGCAGTTCACCAAAGCTGCATGTGATTAAATGTCAAGACCAATGCTACACATGATACATATCTTAGTATTGTAAGGTCCATGTTGAAATCTTCCCATGGTGCCTAAGCCAACCTCTACTCTAGTCCTAGATTCTAACAAGTTCCATTGACTCCTGAGCAATTTTGCATGAAAGGTCACGCAGCTTCCTTTCCATCTTTTTTGTATCAGAAAACAAAAGGAACTCGTAACTGAATCACAGCAGAGATGTTAACTGCCTTTTCTAATGTGGCCAGTAATTTATCTGATTGCTCACAGTGTGGTCCATCATTTTCTTCCAGAAGCTGAAAGTAAAAAGGACGGTTTTCCCAGCAGAAAGCCATGCTTCTCCTGTCAGGCTTTTGACACACATTTCGGTGATGCACTTACAAGTAGACACTAAACTGCTTCACATGAAAGAACTGGAAGTTAGAAAACCAAGTTAACCCATAAAATAACTTTTGAAAGTACATTTAACGGGATTCAACAGATTTTTTTAAGCAGCTAGGAAATAGTGTCACCAGATCGCTTTACCCCTGGTGATTGTACCGCAGAAATGTTTAAATGCTGTGGCACCCATGGAGGTCTGCAACTCCTGTTTGCTGGAGAAACCACATGCCTTTCAGTTGCCAGGAGTGCAGTTAGCTGCCAGCCTCCAGCTGCAGCACCTCTAGGTTCAGTGACTGAGCATGGGGGGATGCTAGAGCCTGGAAATTTCTGGAATCGGCACTCTTTGCTCTGGAGCTCCCCACTGGGTTGGATGAGACTGTCAGATATGCATTGCAGTCTCAGATTCTCCTTGTCCATAACTGCTTCCTCCTTTCTTTTCACACTGTTAGGTTTGCACGGTGATCCAGGATTCTGGCCAGCTCTGCTCCTTCCCCTTTTATCCTGCACAGTGTCTGCTAACTTCCCTTCCTAACTTCTCAGTGTCTGCTTTCTGGGGGACCCAATAGCTGCAAACATTTTCAGGGCAACATAGGAACATAAATGCTATTCATTTTGTTCAGAAAACTAAAAATGTGAATACATCCCCTAGCTCCTGGACATTCTTGTGCCATGCTCTGCTAAAAATGAATGTTGGCTCTGCCAGATTGACCCTTCACTTCAATTATTCAGCTGGGACACAAATGAAAAATCCAATGTGGGGTAAAACAAACTCATATATATGAAAAAATCCAGCCATTGTTAATATAACAAGAACAGTTTGCAGGACAACAATGTAAAAAGGCAGTGAAGGAGAATGGATTGGAATGGGCATGCGTGAACAATGACAACTTCACTGTACTAGTCAGTGGGGGCAGTAGACATGGTTGAGTGAGCATGTGTACTATGTGGCTGTTGCATTCAAAATGGTTGAGTGAGTAGAGCAACAAATCTACATCAAATTTTGCATTAAGCTTGAACATTTCTCCATGAAAACATTTTGGATGATTCAGAAGGCTTTCAGGAATGATGTAATGAGTTCAGCACAAACAAAAGCGTGGCACAAATGCTTCAAAGATGGTTGAGAATCTGTTGAAAGTGTTCCATGTTCTGGAAGGCCTGAGACAAGCAGAACACCTGACAATGTTGAGTGTACAGGCTACAATCAACAAAGATCAGCGTCTGACAGTGCGAGAATTAGAAGCTGATCTGGGGATTCCAGAAACTACTGTTCTGAGATTTTGATGTGGGATCTTGGTATGAAACGTGTCAGGGCAAAATTTGTTCTGCAGCTTCTGCTACCAGAGCAGAAGAAACATCGTGCTGCAGTTGCCAATGACTTGATTCGAACCACTACCAGTAAATCAGATTTCCTCAAGGTCATGATGCTGGGACACCCATGTGAGGTCCCAAGGTGCCTACTTTGAAGGGGACTTAGGCGTTATTGTCCTGTGGACAATGTTTCTTATATCTTCTTCAATAAGTGTTTCTATTTGTCATAGTACTGGCTGGATGCTTTCTGGACAGGCCTCGGTATTCTGAAATCCCACTTTAGGTACCCGAACTATTTCTAAGATCTGGGCTAAGGAATGTGTTTTAATATTCCTTCTTTGTTTGTCATGAACTGATTAGAGCCAAGACATCGTCATTACAATGAGATACCACTATTTCCATTTCTGCCTCTCTAAACACAATTGCACTTTGAGCACCATTGTGTTTGATAAGCTGCCTCCCCGTGTGGTTCTACAAAGTGAGAAGGAAGCAGGTAATAATTGCATTCTTGTTGCAGGAGAGTTTGGAGAGGTGTACAAGGGGCGTTTGAAACTTCCAGGCAAGAGGGAAATCTACGTGGCCATCAAGACGCTCAAGGCCGGGTACTCAGAGAAGCAGCGTAGGGACTTTCTAAGCGAGGCGAGCATCATGGGACAGTTTGACCATCCCAACATTATTCGTCTGGAGGGTGTGGTCACCAAAAGTCGGCCGGTCATGATCATCACAGAGTTCATGGAGAATGGCGCCTTGGATTCCTTCCTCAGGGTAAGAGAAGCTCAGGGGTGGATGATGTTAGCACTGCTGGACACCAGGGAATGCTGGCTGGGGAGAAATGTCTGTGTGAGGATAACCTGCCATTCAGAAATTGCTCCATAAAATGCAGGTGGGAGTTGGAGGTGTTCATGAGATTAACAGATTTGTTGCTAAAACAGAAGAACAAAGAGCTTGTGGACCCCTCAGTAGGAGGATGGCATGTTGTAGGGCCTCAATAAATGCTTGATAGATTAATAAGAATGAATAGATGGAGACAGAGAATGGCCATCAGCATCTGTACGAATTCTGGAGATTGAAGAGACTTTCAGCTGCTCTATAGCCCCGTGTGATTCATACAGATGCCAGTGGCTGCCTTTTCCCTAGCACTCCACTCTCCCTTCCCAGCCAGTTCTCATCATTTGCAGTTCACAGATAAAGCAGGTTGCCCTTGTCTGGTACCTGGGCCACCTGCCCTCTGGGCAAGAAAGGGAAAGATTGGGTCACCAGCATCCACAAGTCTTTTCTGGGGTTGATGAAGAATGTGATTCCCTCCCAACCTGCAGCATAGGTGGGGGTGCCTGAAGGCCTATGGCTGGGAGATCTGTAAAGGACTTTTGTCAGTGTGCCCAAATGGAGCCACACTGGGACCATTTTCATCTCTGTGAGATATCATAGAGCTACTCAGAGACGGGGTGAGTGTGGGTGGCCATGATGCTGATGCCTAGGGAGTGGAAGCTGATTAAGCAAAGGCCAGGGAGCAAGGCCTCCTTGGACAAAAGGTTCAGCTGGGGATTTCAAGGGAACCTGAGAGCAAAGGGGGCAGCACCAAAGAATGGGGCAGGGTCTTCTGAGCAAGGACTTCAGGGTAATACCAAATAGCAGACTATGCCCATCACCAAAGCTATCAAAAAGTAGCTCTAGCTGCAGAACACAGAACCATTTGTAGTCAGCCATTGAAACATTCATGCGGTGACTGCTCTGGTTACTCACTGCGCTGGGTGCTGGGCCTCTAGAGAGGAAAGAGACATTTCTCTAATACTGTGTAATAAATCATGCCAAGACTTTAGTGGCTTAGCACAACAACGATTTATTTTGCTCATGAAAATGCAATTGGAATGGGCATCTTCATTCCATGTGGTGTCAGATGGGGCAGCTCAAGGGCTGAGGCCTGGAATCATCCAAATCTTGTCACTCATGTGTCTTGTGGTTGATACTTGGTGTCAGCTAGCATCCCTCCATGTGACCTTCTTGGGCTTCTTCAAGCAAGCTGGAACCCTAAAATAAGCATCCCCAGAGGAGAAGGCAAAAGCTGTATCTGCTTTGTAACCTGGCTTCAAAAGTCACACAGCATCATTTCAACCATAGTGATGGGCCCACCTAATGCAAGGGTACGAAACAGGTCCCATACTTTGATGAAGGACAACAACTTAATATGTTCTTACACATAAGGGATGGGGGGGTCCTGTTATGTCCATCTTAGAGCATGCAACATGCCACAGAAGTCTCTATTCCCAAGGACCCTAGTGTCCAAAACTTCCAACAAGCGTCTGTCTATATTGTACTTCTGTTTCTATGCATGGAATGCAGAGGTATCATAAGCAAAGAACTGAAATCTTGCTAGGGAAGATTTCAAAAAGGTTGGAGAATTTATCTGATATTGGAGAATCAGGAATTTGCAGACAGGTGGAGGAACAGGCATATAAGATGAAAACAATGGAAGAGTGTATTCAAAGACCAGAGTCAGCATTGCCTATTTGGCAATCTGTCAGCAGCTGCATGGTGGCTCCAAAGCTCAGGAGCAGAGCTTAGGAGCTGCAGTGTTTCGGAAGGGTAGCTGAGGGACTTGCTAGACGTGGCATTTGCACAGTATTGAAACTAACTTTGCAGGGCAAACACACACTTTTTGCCTTGTCTGAATCATTAAGCAGTAGTGCCCCCCATTTTTGGTGGGGTCGGGGGGGCAACAGATGTAGATTGTGGACCTCATGTACTTTGCCTGTCACAGCCTCCTTGAGGGTATGGGTTATGCCTTGTATTTTGCCACCCCCGGTACGTAGCACAGTGAGTGCTTGGTAAATGCTAGTTGAATGAGAAATCCAAATAAGCATTTCTGGGACAAAAATGTTCCAGGGTGACAAGAGAAATGTAGTTATTCTGAGTGAGCCTGGTCTTTTGTCCATGCATCCAGCCCTCTCATGCAAGAGCATGGATGGGCCATGTTTTCCTGCAGGCATCCATTCATGGTCAGAGCTCTCATGAAAACAGTCAAATAAAAATGAATAGAAGGCAAGGTTAGAAGAAAAAGTGTTTTCTGGAACGAGCCTCCAGACCCTTTTGGGAGTCGTTTATTTCCTACATGTCACCGGACGGTACTTTACAGAGAGTCACAACATGAACTGGGACTGTGATCGGATTCTCTCTGTGTCTGGATGGTGCAGGAAACACGGAGATTCATTCTCAGGAGGCTGTGGGAAATCGAAGCTGCACAGTGGTGCTCTGCACAAGGCTGTTTCCATTTGGGGACCAGGACATGGGCGCATGTTGGACACCATTATTTTTCATGATGATGAGGCCTGGGTGATGGGAGAAAAGCTAGGGGCAAGAGAGGAACACAGGAAAACCAAGGAGAAAGGGTGGCAAGAAAGGAGCGGCCAGAGCAGGCAGCGCCAGGAGGAAAGGGGAAATGAAGCGTTTCTGACTCCTCACACAGCATGGAGGCAGGTAATCTATAAATCTAATTTCGGCCTTACTAGCAAACCCTGGAGCATAGCAACATTAATTGATGTATCTGCTGCTTGATAAAATCTAAAAGTAGGTCATCAGTTAAGTTCTGTAGGGTCCATCTTCTGAGAAGTGGAATAATTTCAGGATCACCATTCAGAGAAAAAAAGGGTTAATCCTCAAAATGTGCATTTGTTTCCTCCTTCCAACTGGCCCTTTCACACTGGATATGGCATCTTTGGAGAGTGGCCACAGCTACTGCTCTGGGTCAGCATCTGAGAGGCTCTGGGCATTGGGGATCCAGTGAGCTCGCTGGACATGACTTCTCACAGTCCACTCAGGCTCTTCCCCCATTGTGGGACTTAGAATCCCTCACATTCTGGAGGGGTTGGAAACACCGTTGTTCTTCAAGCATACATTCAATGTGTTCGTTATATTCCATTTTTTCCCAAATGTCTGTGCCATGGATTATGTAGCAGGCAAATCTATAATTAAATACTTGTTTCCTTCTTGGCATTCAAATTCAGGGGATTGAATCTGGAGGCTCTTCCACAGTCTTATGAACAACCCCTGAATCTCATCAATGTCCCATGCTTGAGCCAGCAAGGTCAACATGCTCTGTAAGACTTCTGTGCCTAAAATTTAGCCTTATGGTGGCTGCTGGTTCATTCACAGATGGTCATAACTGAAAGACTCTTGGAAGTCACTGAGCAGTGACAAATGGAGACGTTTCTCATCAGGGAAGCTCATTCATGGGCTGAAACTAGACAACAGCAACCCAGATGTCAGGAAGAGAACACCAGATTGGGAACCCTGAAACCGGGGTTCTGCTTTGGGCTCTGCTATGAGTCACCCTGTGGCCTTGAACAAATCTGTTAACTCAATTTCCCAATCTATAAACTAAAGGCATTGAGCTGGATGATCTTGAAAGGTCCCTTTCAGTTAAAAAAAATCTATGATTCATTCTCTTCAAACAAATCAAATAAGGGTTTCATTTCCTGAAGTGGATTTGTCAATGAAAGTTGAAATACCTAAATCCTTCCTGTCTAATAAAAGGGCCAGCAAGTAGCTTCAGTGAATTTGAAGAAAAGCAATTTCAGCAGAAAGCACTTCATGAAGGGAAGAAAGTTTAAATCACTTCACCTAGGCTGTATTTCTTCTGTGTGCTGTGTTTTTACCATGTGCTCAGCGTGGCAGATCTTTTCCCAAAGTCACTAAGAAACCTCCCTCTTTTTCTAATCTTGTTTATTTTTATATGCTAATGTTCACATCCCTGGACATTCTTCCTGGGATGTTATACCAATGAAATGAACATAAAACAGTTGAACATTCCAGAAAATCTTAATATGCTTATATCTTTAAATTTCACCAAGATTATGAACTCAACAAGCATGATCCTGTCTTGTCATGATATGTGATTACCCTGAAGATCCCAAAGAAAATGAATTAGCCTTCACAAAGTCCGCATATTCCAATGGAAAAGGCACTGCAGTTAAAACGAGTCAGATAAGTAGAGCATATATGTGGTAGAGATGTCTCTACTTTCTGTTTCCATGGCCGGGGCAGACACCATTAATCAATCATGGCTTCTTTTCCTGTGAAGCTTAGACACAGCTTTATTCTCCACCCAGCATTTGAGACAGCCATTACCAATTGATCAGAGATGGAATGCCAGTAGAGACATAATTTGCTGTTCTGGACATAGAGTCTTGTTATAAGCCAAAACCACATGGAGTGATTGAAGGCTGATCACTTAAACTTTCTGGACTTAATTTATCTTCTCTATAAAAACAATATATTATGGCCTGCCTTTCACAGAACCAATTTTAAGGATTAGAACATATCTATGAAGTATGACTTGCCATTCAAAAGTCAAGTAAAGGAAGAAGTCAGTGTTTATTGATTAATTGATCCAAACTTCAGGCTTGCATCATTGGTTTCCAATCATATGCTACAACAGTTGGAGGGAGAAGCTATCACATGCCAACCTGTTGAGCTCAGAATGGCCTGTGAACTAGGTTCTCCAAGGGCAATGGTCCTAGGATATCTCCCACACACACCTTGAACCCACAGTTCTGGCCCCAGGTGTCCTCAGTCTCTCTCACTGTGCACCCCAGGTACATGGGAGAGCTAATTTGTGTGACACTTTGGCCTTGCTGATAATACCAGCAGCCATTGCTGCTGCCTTCATGTTTACTAGGCACTGAGCTAAGACCTTTTACATTTATCATCTCATTTAACCTCACCAAAATCCTATGAAATATGGACACTATGGGCACTATGTTCTTATTTTACAGATGTGGAAATCACTGCTCCAGAGGTTAAATGACTTGACCAAGAGCATGCAGCCAGTGAGTGGCAGACCCTGGATCCAACCTGGGTCTGTCTGGCTATAAAACCTTGAGTTTTAGCTATTTATGGGCCCTTGTTGACCCCAGAAACTCTAAGAATGACTGATCTAAATTTTAAAACAAATTAGATCATAAAGCAGGCCTATGAAGACTTAAGTGACTTAATGTGTAAACATAGACAAGTTACTGCACATGCTTTCAACATTCTCTTCTCAAAACTGTTTACCGCCACCACCAGGGCCTCCCCCAACATCTATATACAAGCTGGCTTCTTTAGGGAGACATTCGTTTTCAACGGCAGTGTTGTCTACATGCGTGGAGAGGAAGTAACAACCTGAATTGAAAACGTATGACCCTGTGAGTTCAGGCTGAGTGAGAATACAGTTTATAATAGACAGAAGGTGCATGAGAGCTTTCTGAGGAGGCAGATCCCCAGAGAGCTACTTAGTGAAGAGGAATGGTGGTAGCCTGGCTAACTTCTTGAGGAGGTGTTGACTAAATTTCATTAGTAAGAAGGAAAATTTGCATCACTCACAGCACATCCAGCTCTTGTACATGGGCACCGTGTGCTGGAAAAAAAACAGTCCAAGTTTCTAAAAAGCAGCTCTTCACTGTTTTTTGGACTCAGAAGAAAATAGTGCGGAAGAAGCATTCTGGGCTGGTAGTTAAGTTTTGAGTTAGAAACAGCCTGGAATGTGGGGTATGTCAAGGTTAGTGTGTTTGGGGTCCTATTCTGGCAGGGCCCTCAGGAAGCAGTGCAGGGAGCATCAGTTTGCTCTAGTCCTTCAACTTATCAAGGGGCATAACCCTGGTGAACAAAGACCCAGGCTTGCCATCTTGCATGAGGAAGTCTTCAACAATTCATTCTGGCATTGTTAGACTTTTTGATTGTTGGGGTTTCCTCTAATAAACAGGGTAGTTTTATAAGAGCTCTTCTACTTTTTCATACTTAGTTTTGCATAGGAAATGCGTCTGCAGGAGCCCGTGTGTAAATGATGTGTCCCACACATATTTAAGTGAGGTAGTGCATGCGAGTGCCTTGTGTACCATCTCACATAGGGTATGTGATCAATAAATGGGAGCTTCGCACACTGTTTATGCTTCCTGCATTTTGCATGAGGACACTGGGGCAGAGGAGTGACTGCCTTGCTCAGGGCCTGTGTTCAGGTTACTAGACTGGACCCTAGGGGTCTGTCTCCTTCCACCTCTCCCCCAGTCCAAGCATTTTGATGCCTGAGCCATGCTCTACTTACAGAATACAACTCATAGCCCTTTGGGGAGCAGCTGTGGCTGGACTAGATGGGAAAATGTATTCTTAGCAATGTAACCCAGGGTTCACTTATTTAACCAGTATGGGCACAGCTAAGACCCAGGGGCTTTGAGGAGACAGGAGGATGGCACAGATTCACTCACTGAAGAGTTGTCATCTGACCATTGATGAGGGCATCCACCCAAGAAACTGATCCCACTGATGATTGGAGAGAGGACAGCACTGAAGGTTGGCATGAGGAGGAGCGGCAACAGCTCTCGTTCACTAGGAGGGGGTCCATGTGCCAGGCACTGTGTGTGTATTTCTGCCCTAGCAATCCCTATGGGGCTGGCATGGTTATTCCAGTGTCAGAGCCTGGGAGTACCCAAGGGAGATACTTTAGTATTTAATTCTGGAAACAGGGAGCAATGTATCAGTCATTCATTCAGCACATGTTTATTGAGCTTTGTCTACCTATTACATTAAAGCCCTCTACTACAGTGGTGACCACAAGAGGAAGGGTTCTAATGCTCAAATTGCTTAGAGTCAAGCAGCAGAGATAGACACACACACACACACACACACACACACACAAACTAAAAGTTGTGACATTTGCTAGGAAGAAAAGAAAAGTGAAAGATAGTAAGAAAGTACTAAATATATTTGAGGAAGGGAACTAGTTACAGAGACACCCTCTCTGGAGAACACTGAAAGGCAGGTAGGTGTTGATTGTGGGGTAACAACAGAGGGAATGGCATGTGTAAAGGACCTAAGGAAGGAAGAGCCTGGCTTGGAAAAAGATTGAAAGGTCGACAGCCACTGTGGCTTTAACACAGGCATGAGGGGTACACTGGCATAAGGTGAGGCACTAGCTGATCCCTGGGGGTCTCGTGGGCCATGCTAAGGAGTTTGGAGCTTCACCTTAACACAATGGGAAGCTATTAGAGAGCTTTAAGCCAGAGAGTGACGTGCCCTGATTTATGTCTTACAAAGATGGCTCTAGCTACAGGGTAGAGAATGGATGCACAGTGCACGGTGGCTGTTATAGGTGATGGATGACAATGACTTGGTTAGTGTGGTGGCAGTGGAGATGGAGAGGAGTGGATGGGTTTGTGATGTAATTTGGAGATGAAATTGACAGGGCTTGGCAAGGGGAAGAGAGCAGAACATTTAAGGAGAGGGATGAGGATGGAAGTAGGGGAGGGAGGGGGCAGTGAGCATCCGCCCAGCGCTGAGAGGCTGACAAGTGGCAGGGCTGTGGCGCTTCGGCTCTTGCTTAACCACTGAAGCGCATCTTGATCCTGATGCCCCTTGTGTCTTATTACAGCAAAATGATGGACAGTTCACGGTGATCCAGCTGGTGGGGATGCTCAGGGGCATTGCTGCTGGCATGAAGTACCTGGCCGAGATGAACTACGTGCACCGGGACCTGGCTGCTAGGAACATTCTGGTCAACAGTAACCTGGTCTGTAAGGTGTCCGACTTTGGCCTTTCCCGCTACCTCCAGGATGACACCTCAGACCCCACCTACACTAGCTCCTTGGTGAGTCCTTCTTGGTATTCTCAGGTGAAAGCATGGCATGAGAAAAAGGTGGCTGAAACATGTCTGTGGACCCAGGGCAGGGACCTACTCAGAAGGACTGGACCTGAACTCACCTCTCTCCTGGGGGAGCCAGGTGGTAGGAGAAATATCCACCTGGCAGAAACGATAGCAGCTGGCTGTGCAGGCAAACATTTGGGCACAGGCTGTGAGGCAGGGTCAGTATCTATTCTGAAGCAATGGTGTTTCTTACCCAATGGGAAGAGGATGTTTGGAACGGATGATTTTGGGGAATCTGAACAGTTGGACAGTGGCACCAGAGACAACTGTCAGCAGGAAACAGGCTCTAGTTAGGTTGACACTGTGTCACCAGGTAGACACTTGGTCTCCTTCTCTTCTCCTTTTCTGTTGCTTCCAGATAGCTTTAAGTACAGCCACATGATGAGTTCTCTTACATTGGTTTTGCCTGCTCTGCCACCCCCTCCACTTCCCAGGCAGCTCTAATCATCTATGTCTAACTGCCTAGTTAACTTTCGCAGGTCCAAAATAGAGCACTTGATTGACGCTCTGGTTTCCCTTCCCCACTCTCTCCAGCTCAGTGGTTGCTCCACAACCAATGACTGAAACCTAGGAGTCAGCCTTGATTTTTCTGTATGCCTCATCACTCATGTTCAATCCCTCAGCAGCTCCTACAGGTTCTCGTAAAATCTGTCCCTTTGTTTTCATCTCTCTGTCCCCACCCTACTCCAAAGTACCATTCTCTTTCACCTGGACCGGTAGCTTCCAACTAGTCCTCCTGGTTTCCTCTTATCTTCTTACGTCCATTCCCAACAGCATCCCCCTACCAATCTAGCTGTGTTCTTTAAACTTGCCAAGTTATTATTATTATTATAAAAATGAAAGCAATACAGAGAAATAACAGGAAAAGGACACCTACAAATCTACATTACTGTAGAGTACTGTATTTTTCAGACTATAAGACACACTTTTCCCTGCCTAATTTGGGGGGGAAATGGTAGTGCGTCTTATAGTACAAATGTAGCTTACCTGGTTTGGGGGGGTGCGGCTATGGAGTGGGGTATTTTTCCTGTTTTCCTCCTCTAAAACCTAGGTGCATCTTATGGTTCGATGCATCTTATAGTCCGAAAAATACGGTAAATATTTTAAGCTTTGCTGGCTGAGAGGCAAAATGAGGCCCTTATGCAGAAAATTATACAACTGTTTAAAATGTAACCCTTTAAAAAGGTAAAAACACTGTTCTTAGCTCATACATTGTGAAGAGCCAGGTAACTAGCCTGCTGTGTCACTCAGGCCATAGTTTGTTTACCAACCCCTGTCCTGAAGCATCCATTTTAACACTTTGTTCAAAAATTTGGAAATTTGGGTTTTATAAAAATGGAATCATGCTATACCTATTATTCTGTGTCTCACATTCATAAACATTCACACCCTACCAGAAGTGTGTGGTACCAGTCTTCCAACATCTTTGCCAGTGCTGGAAGGGATCAGTCTTTAAAAATTTGCCAATCCAGTTCCATCCATGCCACTGCAAAGGGTATAAGCTGCTTCTTTCTCTCTGCTGCGTAGAATTCCATTGTGTAAATGTACCATAGTTTTTGGATCCACTCATTTGCTGATGGGCACAAAATTAAGAACAATGTAACAATAGCCAGAGGGGAGTCGGGAGGGGATAATGGGGAGAGGGGTCTATAGGAGCTACTATAAAGGACATAAGGACAAAATCAAGGGGGAGGGTACAGGTGGGGGAGGGAGGTGGGACTGGCTGGGGTGGGGTGGAGGGATGGGGAGAAAATGCAGACAATTGTAACTGAATAAAAATTAAAAAATTAAAAATTAAAAATATTAAAAATATTAAAAATTTGCCGACATCAGTGCCTTTTTGCACAGTTATTGGCACTCATGTTTCTTCTTCCATTAATTATCTATACATGTTTTTACCTACTTTTCTATCAGGTTATTTGCTCTTTTTTTTCCTTTTTAATTATTGATTTTAGAGAGAAAGAAAGAAACATCAATTTGTTGTTTTACTTGTTTGTGTATTCACTGGTTGATGCTTGTATATGCCATGACTGGGGATTGAACCTGCAACCTTGGTGTATGAGGATGACACACTAGCCAACTGAGCTCCATGGCCAGGGCTATTTGTTGGCATTTTAGAAATTTACAAGTGGTTTTATAGTAGGGATATTAATCCTTTGTTAGCCATATATGATACAATCAGTTTCCCCTCCCCCACCTGTTAGTTGTTTGATATTTTTTATGATATACTTTGGCTTCCAAAAGCGGTCAATATTCATGTAGCCCAGATCTATTTTTTTCCTCTATGTCTTTTTGGATTTTCTGCTTTGTTTTAAAAGTTCTCTTCACTCCAAGTATATAATATGCTTTTTAAAGTTTCCTGTATTATTGGGGAGTGTTCTATATGTAAATATTTAATATTCCTGAAATTTATTTATTCTTGTCAAGATTTTATTTTGAAAATTTTAAAGCATGCAGAAAACGTGATAGAATTTTACAGAGGACAGCCATTTTCCACCACCTAGATTCTAGAGTCCATTTATCACTCCACCCTATTTTGTTGGCGCATTTCCAGGTAAGTTGCAGACATCAGTACCTATCACCCCTAAACACTTCTCCTTACATGTCTTTAACTAAAGTATTTGTTTATAGTTGGGTTTTTTTTTGCTTAAGGTAAAATTTTCATATACAAAATGCATGAATATTAAGTATACATTTAGAGTTTCAGTAAATACCTACAACTCAGTAATGCAAACTCCTATCAAGATACAGAATATTGTTTCACACCAGGAAGTTCCCTCATGTCCCTTCCCAGTCACTTCCTACCCCCACCTCACATGCAGAGGCAACCACTGTTCTGGGTTTTGTTTCAACCATAGGTTTGTTCTGCCTGTTCTAGAACTTCACTTAAGTGGAATCCCACTGTGTAGGGTGCTTTGTGTCTGACTGCCTTAACTTGGCATTCTGTGTGTGAGATCCATTCATATTTGTGTAGCACTAATTTGTTCCTACTTATTGTAGTATTATACTGCTCATTTATCCATTCTCTTGTTGACAGATGCAAGTGCTATTCTCAAATTTCTTTTTGAATATGTATTAGGACAAATATTATCCTGTTTTTATCCAGATGAATAGATAATTATGCCAGTACCACATATTAAATACATTATCCATTTTTTATTGAATCACATGTCATCTTTGTCATATGTTTGTTATATGAACTATGCTTTGATTTTTAATTCTTCTCCATTTATTGATTCTTATGCCCAACCATATTGTTCTGATTATTAACTTCAGCAAGAGTTTCACAATCTGTTTAGTTCTGATTTTAATAATTTTAGCAAGGGTTTTACTATTTGGGTAAAGTAAGTTATCCTTCATTCTTCTTTTTAAAAAAACTTTCTTGGCTCTTCTCAAATACATTTTGTTTCAAGTGCAATTTAAAATCACTTTGTCCAATTTTAAAACATGCACACATACATATACAGTAACCTTTGGATTTTAAATGGAATTCCATTCTACCTTTGGAAGAACTAACATTTTAATGACCCTGAATCACCTATGTAATGATGTGAGCCAAATATGCAATTTGTATATGCCTTATATAAAATTTTCTTAGGTAAAAACTCCCCACATTATTTTCCTATATATATTATTTGAATCATTTGTTATGGTTTTTGTGTTTCTTCTAAATGATAAAGCTTATAAACCCCTAGATCCAAGAGCTTTCTCAGTTCATCTGCCTGCCCATATGTATCATATTATTCCTCCATGGTTTGCCTTTTATGTAAAATAGAAAATTTTTTCATGTTTGCTGATTAAACAACTTATGTTTCTAAAAATACAAATTATTCACATGAGAAAACTACTTATTGAGCATCTACTATGTACCAATACTGAGCCAGGGCTTGGGGCTCAGTATTGATCAAAAGGAGGCATAGTTACTATCCTCACATCACAATTTAATGAGGAAAGAGCATATTAAACAGACATGTATACAAATAAGCTCACAATTACCCGTTGAGATAAGACCAGAGTGTTCTGTGAGAGTGTGAATAAAACAATACATAACAAAATAATCAGACTATATCTAAGAGAATTAAGGAGGGCTTCCAGAGGCAAAGATGGTGCTGTAAAAGAGATTTTAACAGTAAGTCGCCCAAGTGATGGGATGGGTAGAGCATTAAGAGACACGAACAGCATGTACAAAGAGCCTGTGGCGAGGAAGGTAATGGACTTTTAGAGCAGCTGAGAGAAAACCTTTTTACTTGGCTTTTGGAGAAAGGGGGGAAGTGACCAAGGTGGTCAACAGCAATTTCATTGTGCAGGGCCTCCTAGACCCCTGCGCTGAAATCTACAGCCTGAGGGCAATGGAAGCCATTTAAGGGCTCCAGATGTGTGCACACACGCACAGGTGCACACACAACCCAAAGGTGATGGATTTTCATTTTAGAAAAATAACCTGGCCTTTCTCTTGCCTTTTCCTTCCAATCTCTTCCCTTCCTTTCTTTAAAGACAAAACAAAAAAAATACTTTCTTGGCTTTCTTCTTTTTTTCACCAAAAAATGATTTGGCAGGCCCAATCAAAGTAGATATTCTGAGAAAGGGGAGCAAGCCCTAGCAAGGATCAAGACCTGCATGTGAGGGGGCTGGCAGCTCAGCAAGATTAGAAAACCAGCTATATACAGGGACATTGACAAATACATTGGAGGTAACATACACATATGGAAATATGAAAGCTGGAATGAATTGTATAGTGCTGGATTGGAATTGGAGGTAATGGTATGTACTTGTGGCTTTCAACATATAAAAGAGAGAGAAATAAATATAGGATGAGAATGCCTCAAAACAATGACATTTGGGTAGCAAAGAGTATACCTGGCACCTGGAATCAGATCTGGGATTCTATATATTCTTTTACACTAAAAGCAACCAAGACTCATTAGAGAAATGGCCTTTTCTAAGGACTGGCGGAGAAAGTACAAAATAAGCTGGCAAGTCTTTTTTGTTCCAGAAGGTAAGAAAGTACTCAAAGAATGATGGGAACATATCTAAAAACCATATCCAGCTTGAAGGGCCTCTTAATGTCCAAACATGGGATAATTTGAGGCTCAAAATATATATGATAGTATCAGTTTATAACCTACTGAATAAGGTAGGAACTATGTCATCCACACTAAGGAATATAAATCAATAGATGTGTTAATAGAAGAGAAAGCTTTCTCAATCCTAGAAAAATTATATTATTAGAAAATTGCTATTTGGTGACCATCAGATTAAGTTAAGAAATAGCAATGGATGCTAAGACTTAGGATGAAATCTGGAAGACAAACAGGATTTTACGTAGTGTTCTCCCTAAAAAATATTTATTACAAAAGGAGAGAAAGTAACTTCACAAAGAAATTTGGCAACGCCATCTGAATCAAGTGAATAAATTTCACGCCAGCAACAGGACAAACAGACATTGAGTGACACTTGATAGGATGCAATGAAAAGAACATAACATTTAAGATACTCTGTTCAAAATGTTCTAACCTGGGTCTCATCATGAGGAAATATCAGATTAACTAAAATTGAGGTACATTCTATTAAACACTTGGCCTATGATTTTTAAAAATTCCAAGGTCATGAAAGTCAAGGAGACTGAGCATTTGCTCCAGATTGAAGGGGATAGGGAGGTCTGATAACCAACTAGGGATTAAGAGGCCATTTCTGGGACAATTGTTGAGAGTTGGAATAAGTTATCTGGACAAAGAGTGTACAGACATTCTTGCAACGTTTCTATAAATTTGAAACTGTCATTGTATATGTATACATACACACAGATATATGTATATGTACATGTATACATATATGTATATATGAACTGTCTTTAAAACTTATATATGGCATAAACATTTACCCCGGCTGCAGTTTGGAGGATGGGTGTGAGAGAGAGTTGACAGTAGCAGCAACAAGAAGCATCAGGAGGCTATGGGGTGATGGGGGTAAATGAAGCTCAGAGGGATCAGGGGAGCAACAAGAAAAGGACTTGATAGTAAATGATGCTTAGAGGTGAAGGTGACGGAAGTCTGAGGATGGTATCTGGTGTCTGATCTGTGCCTCTGTATGGATGAGGGTGCCATTTTCTGAGAGTGGGGATCTGGAAAGGAACTGCTTGGAGGAGTCAAAGGGTTGGGAATAGATTGTAAATTTAGTTTAGAATGTGTTTCTCAGACTTTGATGGGTATCAGATTTACCTGGAGAGCTGATAAGGAGCACATAGACTCATTGAAATCGAGGAGGATCTAGGCCTTCGCATTGTTATCAAAATTTCCCAGGCAATTTTGATACCTGCGTCATTTTGAAAGACTTGTTTAGAACACTTTGATGTTTATATGTTGGTAGGATATCTAAGTAAAGCTGATAAGTATATGTCTTTGAAGCATGGAGAAGTTCAAATGAAGATGTATATTTAGGAGTTATTAGCATAAAGACAGGAATTAAAACTGTGTATAAAAGTAATGACTTGGGAGAGAGCAGAGTGGGCAGAGGGCATCATTCTGAGTGTGGGAGCGTGACATTCACCAATCCAAAAGTAGGGGGCATGGAAGTCCAATTGTTCTTTTCCTCCAGAGAAGCAATTACTGAGAATTTACTTTAAATCCTACCCCCCCCATTTTGCAAATGAAGGATCTGAGGACCAGAGTGGTCAAACGAGGAGTTACTCGAGGTCACTTAGCTTGTCAGAGCAGCTTTGGTCCTTCAGTCCAGGTCTCCAGGCTTTGAGTCCAGTGCCCAGGGTGCTGTGGCTCCCTCTCTGGCCCCACAGCATGATGGACCCCTTACCCGACTTCGGTCATTTGTGATGTCCCAGAAAGGCTGTTTCTCTGTCTTTCTTTTCCCCCCCTTTTCTCCCAAAGGTCCGGCAAAGTATTGTCTTTAGAGTCCAAATCAGTTGATATCTTTGCCAACTGACTCTGCTGGCCTTTGCGTGATTCTCACAGAGGCCAGGCAATATTGCAACTCCCCAACCCCATTTTCAGGCAGAGGAGGGCGAGTTATTAACTTTCATCTGTATATTGGTTTTCAGCTCTGTCTTTACATTTTTTCATGGTTACTCTAGAATCTACACATATGATTTTTTTTAATTTTTCACAGTTTACTTAGGGTTAATATTGTGCCTACCCTATTAAGTACAATGTAAAAATAACAATATAATCAAAACATGTAAGTTCATTTACTACCCCCATCTCTGCTGCCCTTCACATTATAATTGTTATATACATTACACCTACTACATTAAAAGCACCACAAGACAATCTCACAATTTTTCCTTTAAACAGTCATATGTACCTTTAAGATACTAGGAGGAAAATATTTTATATTAACTCAAAATAGTTCCCATTTCTCTTGCCCTTCATTCATTTCTGATGATCCAAGCTTCCCTCTGGTATCATTCCTTCAGTCTGAAGAACTTCTTTTACATTTCTTGTAATGCAGACTTTCTGGCATTAAATTCTTTTAGTTTTCCTTTACTGGAGAAATGTCTACATTTTGCATTTATTCCTGCAAGAAATCTTTTGCTGGATATATAATTCCAGGTTAATCGTTTTTTGTCTTTCAGCACTTTAAAGACATTGTTCATTGTCTTCTGGTTGTCTTGGTTTCTGGTAAGAAATCCCACAGTTGTTTAAAACATTGTTCTGCTGTATATGTACTGTGATTTCCTCTAGTATTTTTCAAGATTTCTCATTATCTTTGGTTTTTACCTTGACTATGATGTTCCTAGACATACTTTTTCCCACAAAATTTATCCTGTTTGAGATTATCTAATCTTAAATCTGTAAATTCATGTCTCACTATTAGTTGGGAAGTTTTCAGCCACAATTCTTCGAACATTATCTCCAGTCACTTTTCCACTTCTGGGGATACAATTACCTATACGCAGAACTTGTAAAATTGTCCCACAGGGTCTCAAAGCTCTGTTTATTATTTTCCCCAATTTTTTCTCTTTCTCAGATCTGCCTTTAAGTTCACTGATTATTTCATTTGCCCTTCTTAGTAATTTTTATTTTATACTTTCTATTTCTTAGCTGAGATGCCTTATCTTTTCATTCATCATGAGCATATATTTGTTTATTTCATTAAGCATAAATATAATAGCTGCTTTAAAGTTTGGGTCATCCTG
The DNA here is from genome assembly GCF_022682495.2 of Desmodus rotundus. Classification (NCBI taxonomy): domain Eukaryota; kingdom Metazoa; phylum Chordata; class Mammalia; order Chiroptera; family Phyllostomidae; genus Desmodus; species Desmodus rotundus. The sequence continues at coordinate 104,295,264 of NC_071394.1, read as the reverse complement.
AGTTGGCATGTTATTTCCCCCATAAAAGTGGATCACATTTCCCTGGTTCTTTATGTCTAGTAGTTTTGTATTATGTACATTATGAATGTCATCATGTAGAGACTGTAGGCCGTTAACACTACTCAATAGTGTTGATGCTCTTGATTTAGCAGGATGTTAACTTGGTTAGTTAGACTCAACCTGCAGACTGTGTCCTGTCTGCAGTGGGCAACAGTTCATAATTTCAGGTTCTGTGGTATTCAGTCTCTATTATACATGCTTGGTTCAAGCATCAGCCAGAGAACTTGGAAAAGTTTATACCTAGAATATGGGACTTCCTTTCCCTGGCTCTCTCATTTCCAGGGATTCTTCCCCAACTCTGCAGCAGCTCTGATTATCCTGGACTCCTTGTCTTGCTTCCTCTAGCCAGAAAAAGGATGAGTTTTTAAATTAGAGCTTTAGCCAAAGGGCAGACTTAGAGAAATGGCCCTTTGGGAAAAACTGTGAAAGGTAAAACTGACCTCTTGCTGTTCAGTTTCTGGAATCCTCAGGTAGTTTTTCCTTTATTTTCTTTCCTCTCACTTTTTTCTCTTCTTTTCTCTTCTCCTGTACACTATTTTGTTATTTGCCGGAGATTTGTTAGAATCACACTGCTCCAGCCAAAAGTGGAACCTCAGCTTATTATCCTCAATCAACAGTTCCATAAAACAGTTCTCAAAACCACTCTACTCTGTGTTAATACCCCTGTTTCATGCAGTTTGTTTGGTTTTTTTTTAGCACCGTCACCTTCTAGTACAGCTTGTTTTACTTAATAAGTGAAGACATCATTAATAGCCATGAAAGTTTTCTAGTCTTTCCTAGTAGACTTTCAGGCTTCATCGCTTATTCTGTCTTCTCCACCACACTTTTGCCCAGGTCTCTTTTCTCTGTTTTAAATTGCTCTTTCTTGCTCCAGGAGCATTTCCTTCCCACCAGGCTCCTGGAACAAAGAACAGATCAAAGTTGTTCCTTTGTGCTTTCTTGTGATTGGAATACACCCACTAAACTAGGGAGCAGGTCTGAAGTGCTCTTAACATTCCCATCCTTTAAGAGGGAGAGATAAATGAGCTGGACTGGGCTCTAACGCCTGTACGATTTACACAACTTTCTTTTTGGCAGGTATATTCCTGAATACTGTTATGGGTATTCAAATTAGCATTCCCATGTGTCTTAGTTTACTCAGGCAGCTGAAACAAAACACCGAAGACTGAGGGGCTTAAACAGCAGATTTATTTCTCACAATTATGGAGACTGAAAGGTCCAAGATCAAGGTGCTGACAGATTTAGTGTCCAGTGAGAACCTTCTTAGTGGCTTATAGACGGCCACCTCCTCACTGTGTCCTCACAAGGCAGAGAGAGAAAGAGAGCTCTGGTCTCTCTTTTTCCTAGAAGGACACTAATCCATCACGAGGATGTCACCCTCATGACCTCATCTAAACCTAATTACATCTTAAAGATCCTACCTCCGAATACTATCACACAGGGGGTTAAGGATTCAGCATATAAATTTTGGGAAGATGAGAGCATTCAGTCCATTACACAATGCTTGTATCACAGACCAGTTCTCAACCTTTGACTGCACAGGTCACATCTGCTTATCACTGGTCCTGTCTCCTGTTATCAAGAGGAAAACACAGGCACACACATACTAAGAAAGGTACCACATCTCTCATTAACTCTATATTAGGGTCTCACGTACACATTTACAAACCTGAAATTCACCTTTTACCTGGTCTCATTGGTGGACTGGACCCCATAAATCTTCTCTGGGTGGAAGCTTTCTGCTGGTTTAGTCAAAGCTCTGTTCTAGCATGGCTTACCTTCGCTTCAGATCAGTAGGAAGAGGTCCCATCCAGTCTCTCTGTGAGCAAAATCTTCCCTTCTTCATATTCAGCCAGGTTCCTTCTGCTAAAGTAGTGTCAACTTCGCCATCCTTCAGGGTCCAGGCTATCTCAGAGGAGTCTCTAGCCTTGCTCCATGCCTTCCCTCAGCCCTGTGCCCTGCAGGCCTCCCTGTTTTATCATGAACTGCACTCCATGTCCAAGGTGCCTCTGATCCCCTTTGCTCCTTCTACTGCTCCTTCCTCTCCTCTCTTGTCCCCTGCTCCTCCCCACCCTTGGTTTCTGCCACTTCTGAAGCTCCCTTCCTTCTAAGCCCACCAGTTCCTCCTGTTCCTTGCTTTCTCTCTTCTAATGTCTGCTGACCCTCTCTGCCCTGCTCTGCTCCCTCTGTGAACCTCAGACAGAGCTGTTTCTTAGGCACCTGCCCCTCCTTGTGGGAAGCAGAAACCATCTTCTCAGGCTATTCACCAGCTGCACCCTTGTCCTTCCTTGATCTTGGTGCCTTTGCCAGCTCTTCCTCACATGCTAAGCTGCCTGTTGCAGTCCCTCACTTTCCACATTGACTCCTTAGACAAGCCCAGGGAAAGCTCAGCTCAGATGGGGTATAGAACCTGCTCCATACGAGTCAGACTCTTTTCTGCACTGATCTCTGTGGCACTGAGCATGGGTGGTCCATCCTCCCTGTGAGACAAGGGACAGCCTCTCCCCAAGGGTGATCTCTGTGAGCACCTGGCCCCATGGCTCATCCAGAACCTGTTGGGGGAAATGAGGCACGGCCCTCATGTGCTCTGCAGAGGCTCTGTTCCCCTGGGATGAATGTTGGTCATCCCCGGTCACTGTGGAGGCATTATTCCCATACGTTGTTGTCTCAGCCACAGCCTCCATTCTCACTGTATTCCCAGGAGAGAGCATCCATTGTAGCTAAGATTATCCATGCTGACATCTGTAGGGCTTTTTCTTTCACAAAAATTTAACCTTTATTCCATGATATTATGCTGCCCATTGGAGCCCTGTCTTCAGCCGTGCGGGCTTGGAAGGGGTGAAAAGATCCTCTCTAGAGCTCTCTCCCTCTCTAGTGTGGCAAGATTCTTCTTTGAACATGGCAGGAAGAATGCAGGGCTTGGATTCAAACTGTGCTCTATAAATTTGGCCTTCAGTGTCCTCATCCATGCAGTGGGGTTTGTGAGACTTTGTGAACCCCATGTGATGAAGTAGAAACAAGCCCCAGTGTAAGTCCTGCCCTAGCTGTGGCTCACGTGATCGTTGTGGCTGCTGCCTCATGTGCTCTCCAGGTTCTCAGAATCCACACCCCATGGTGGCAAGACACACACAGCTACACGCTTTCAAGGCTAAAGGGTAAAAAAGATCCTGTCTCTCTGCCTGTTCCTGGTCACTCCAGACCAGGAAACAATAAAGCAGAAAGCCTCCAGAAGCCCAGGGAAAGCTGATATTCACACAGGAAAGTTGAGGGCCGTCATGACAGGATCATCATGAAAGACTTTTAAAGAAAACTTTTCTGGAGAAAGCAGGGGAAAAGGCAACTGGGATGATTGTGTCCATTGAAACTGTGGTTCTCCCACTTCACGGGGCACAGAAAGACCTAGAGGGCTTGTGAAAGCGCTGACTTCTGGGCCCCGCCCCCACAGGTTCTGATCCACAGGTCTGAAGTGGGGCCAGGAAGGTGCGTTTCACACAAACACCATGACGACGCTGCCGTGACCAGTCCTGAGCCGCACTTGGAGAACTGCTGCATTGAAACTGCATTAGGGGGCATGTGTCTACTTTCCAAACTTGCATTGTGAGAAAATGTCAATTGCCTTATTTTTCAAATATCAAAGTAAGTCTGACACTGAGTGTCTATCCTGTAAAGCAGGAAGAGAAAGTGTAATTCCTGTCATCTGACAACTCCTCTGTTCCCCAAGCCCAGAGCAGCATGCTTTGCATGACCCAGAGCCCCCGTGCCTCTGGCCCAGCCTCACCTCTGACTGAGCAGGCAGGTGCCCAGAGACCTGGAGACAAATGCAGGTGTGGGCTCTATGCTGCGGACACCCTCAGTCTTGAGATTCTTCTACGCGGACAGCATCAAAAACATGCAAAGGAACACCTCACTCATTTTCACCATCATGGTTATCGGTGAACTGGAGGCCCAGTAGACTGGGGTTTGAACTCAGAGAGGGTTTTTTCCATCACATTTGTTTAGTCCCCATGTTTTCTAAGTAAATAAGCCTTAAAAAAATGTCTTTCAGGGTGCCTAAGGAGGTTACCTGTGTCTGGGATGTAGAGTTCTTTTCTCTCCAGTGAATTTTCCTGGGAGTCTTTCAAAGAACAGGAGCCACAGAGAAAAGGTGGAGAGGGCCAAAGTGCCAGCCTTAGGGGCCCCTCCCCTTCTTCATGCCCAGTCCTGAGCCAGACCTGCATGGGAGGAGTGGGTGCTACAGTCAGATACCCCGTTGGAGAGGAATAGAAGACCTGCACCATTGTTCCCTGAAAGAGCAGGGGACCGAGGGCAGAGCTGGGAGCACAGCCATCTCTCATCCAGGCTGCCTGGACTTCCTGTCCCACCAGCAATGCTAGGTACGGCCCTTGTAGGGGACAGACTGGTTCATGGGACTTTTGTGGACAGGAAGGCTCTGTGAACTTTCTCCAAAGCCTTTAGTAGGTAGTTGCCATCAACGACACACACACAGCACATGCATATATACAGTACAGTACACACTCATACATGCACGTGCATAGGCAGGGACACACAGAAATACATCCACACACATACACACACACAGGCTTCCCAGGAACAGACATGTGCAGGCACGAACATTAAGTCAGTACAGGGTAATGGCTGGGCTTCTTCCTTTCATCACCACTGAGAAGTGAGTTCATCTGCTACTGAACTATTTGTAGGCTTTTTTTTTTATGGTGTATTTAGTACTTGAAAGGTACAAAGAAAGCAGGAGACTGTGTCAAGGATAATCCTTCCTGCAAGCTTCAGGACAAGGCCACTCAATCTGCACCTGGCAGGTCCACTCCAAGAAGTTGCTGCTGAGTAGGTTGAGCCCTGTACCTGAGAGGTTTCAGCTCAGTCTGGGACCTCCAGCCTTCAGAATGGGAAAGGTTGGCTTGCTTCCCGTCCAGGGACCCCAGGTCCAGCTTTATGTCTCCCCACAGTTCCTGATGGTTTTTACATATAAATCGTGCTTTCCTTCCCTTTCTGATCCAGGGCTTCCCTCATGAGGCCATTTTCAAATTATGATTTCTCTTTCTTCTTTCAATCATTGAGCTTGGGTAATAGGCTATCTCTTGGGTGGATGGGAAAGTGAAGAGGAATGAAGACAAGCAAGGGAAAGAGGGGGAGAGCCTTTAATTGCAGCCAGGATAACGAAGTCCTGGTCCCCTGGAAATTCTTCTGTAGCATTAATTAAGTTGAGGGAGGAATAATTCAAACCTATCCCATGCTCTGCCATTCAAATAATTCTTCAGGCAGTTCTGCCTCCTCCTTCCTCTGCTATGTCTCCCTGGGTCACTTTGTCACCAGATGCTCAGTTAGGGATATCAGGCCCTGACTGAAAATGCCCTTTTGAAAAAGACTCAGCATAATTATTATTAGTAAGGCCAGTGTATTATTAGCATGAGTGAGATCAGGATGGGATTTCAGAGTCTGAGCCCACTCGTGCCCTGAGGCCTGGAGCAAAGCATGGGTCAGGTTTCTCAGAGAGCACATGTCTCTGCTCTGAGCCTGGTGTGTGGGGGCAGGTGGGCAAATTCCTCCTCTCTACATTCCTAGCATCATGTAGTGGGGACCAGCCACCCTGGGGCGGGCTCATGCAATGCCTCTACTAGCTATTCTCCCAGCCAACACATTTATTGAGCACCTAGTATGTGTAAAGAAGCTCCTTGCATTTCCTCCCTAGCAAAAAAAAAAAAAAAAGGAGTAGGCATTAAACGACTAATTATGCAATTAACTTTGCAATTACAATTATTAGGTGCTATGGAGAAGCATTTTTCAAGGACTCTGAAGAAGCAATATCTGGGCTGAAACACAGAGGTGGCAGGGAGTTAATTAGGGGATGAGTATGATGAGTGCCTCCTGGGAACTGTTCCAGAGCTGGACACAGACTCTGCTTCCTCAGAGAGGACAGAGTGGGAGGGAGGAGAGTGCTGGGGGAGCTTGTGCTCAAGCACCTGGGGATGTTGGGAGACAAAACAAGTAGGGGTGAGTCATCATTGAGGTGTAGGGACTGTGTGAGTAGCCCAAGTGGGCTCACAGTAGCTTTGCTCCAACCTATGAACTCCAGGGCATAGGCAGAGAGGAAGAACCAGAAATAAGTATCCAGATGCAAGTCCTCAGGGACTAGAGGAGGAGCCCTGTGAGGAAAGGTGAGGGCCCCTGGTTGGAAGCCCTCATAGCAGAGGATGGCAAGCCAAATTTCACCTTCTCAATTGAGGTTCCAATGAGAGTTAGTCAAGAGGTCAATGAACCAATTAATCAAGGGACAATGATTTTGTGTAAGAGGCGATGACCTCTGTTAGAGTAAGAAATTAAACTTTATTTGTATTTACTATATTGATTAGCAGTAGTATCTATAAATTACTTATTAAGATACAGACTTATTTTTCAGATTGGGTGCTTAATAAATAAAAGTCTGAAACCTTAAGCTTAAAGTAAAGAGAGATCACTTTCAATTGAGGTGAGAGAAGGGGATAGAGTAGATTCCCAAATGTTTGGATATGAACTAAGTGGTAAAACTGGGCACATAAAAGGTACTCAGGAAGAGTTAATAGGATGAATGGATGGGTGGTGGGTAAATGTGTCAGGTTATGAGGGCTCAGAGGCTGAGGGTTTCCAGAAAGAAGTAATAGTCTGGTTAGCAGGAAAGAAGCCACAAAGTACCAGGTATGCTCACTGGATAGAAGCAAGCTGATTTGGTTGGTTTTGGGAAAAAAGTATGCAGGCCAATAAAATCATGGTATGTTTGCCCTGGAAGAGCCCTGTTATCAGCTGAATTGTGTTTCCCACAAAATATATGTTGACGTCATAACCCCTGTACCTGTGATGAAGATGACCCTTATTTGGAAATAGTGTCTTTGAAGATGTAATCAAGTTAAAATGAGATCATACTAGATGAGCATGGACCCTAAAACCAATCACTAGTGTCCTTATAAAGAAAGGGAAAGTGAAACAGAGAAACACAGGGAGAAGACGACCACGTGATGACAGAGGCAGAGATTAGGCTGATGTAGCTACAAGCCAAGGAACATCAAGGATCACTTGAAAACACCAGAAACTACAAGATGCAAAGAAGGATTCTCCCTTACCAGTTTCAGAGGGAGTATGGCCCTTCTAACTGATTGCTTTCAGACGTCCAACCTCCACAACTATGAGACAATAAACTTATTTTGCATTAAGCCATGCAGTTCATGGTGCTGTGCTACAGTAGCCCCGGCAAACTCACACAGGTCCACAAGTCCAAGTGACCGGCTGCATCCCCATCAATGGGCAGATGTGAAGTGAGTGGGCAGTCAGACTATAAAGGATGAAGACATAATATGGAAGGTATTGGATGCGCATCTGGAATTTACCCAGGATTCAGGGAAACCTAACTGCATAAAATATTAAAAAAGTTAAAACAAAACAAAGAAAACACTTTGAAGGCAATGCTCCTACAAAGATGCCACCCCACTGAACTCAACCAACAAAGTGTGGACTTCACTGGGGTGGCATCTTTGCAGGAGCATTGCTTTCAAAGACCTATGACCATAAGAGGTTACATTAAGGGACTGCTCAGGTTTTGAAAGCCCTGACCAGCTTTGAGAAGCTGGGAGTCTTTGCAAAACTCCCTTTAGTCCTAAGGAGTCTTGTGAATTGTTAGGAAAGTTGATACAGGGGGTGGAGGTGTTTGTCCCAAGTACCCAGCCAAATAGGGCCTGCAGGAGGGCTTGGCCTAGGGAGCCCTAGAAGGGAATGAGAACCTCCTCACAAAAAGAGGCCTGCGTGCCTAGAGAATCTCTAGAAGGAAAGGCGTTGATCCCAGAAAGGGAAACCAAGCCCTTCAATCCAGCCCTCCCAGAGCATACAGAAGCAAGAGCAATTTAACAAAGATCCTAGAAGCTCAAAACCAGCTCTATCAAGGCTGAGCATTTTACACTTCCTCTGGGAGAGCTGAATTCAAAAATCTGAAGGCAGCAAAGGAACTCTCATGCAGTGCAGTTTACTAGAAGAGGGAGGCAGAGGGTAAGGGGGAGAGGAGAAGAGAGAGCTGAGTGAGGGAGGAAGGGAAAGACCAGGAGGATAGCTGATCAAAGGCCACTCTGCTGCATGCTCAATCTGCAGATGCTCTGGCTGCACAGGGGGATGTGTGGGGAGGATTTGATCTGAGGGTTTTATTTTAATCTTCCCACAGAAACATTCAAGTAATCCCTTTCCTTGTGAGAAAGTAAGAGAGTAGGAAACAGGAAAAGAAGAATCTCAGTGAAAAGATCCATGTAGACTTCTGCTAATATTGCTCACTTAGAGACTACATGCCATCTGGGTGTTTGATAAAAAGAAAAAAGGCGTAAAGTTCAAAGCCATGGATTCAGTTTATGAGTTGCAAGCTGCTCGCCTCTCCTCACGGCCAGCTCTTTCTTTTGTCGGAGAAGGATTATTTTTTTCTTGGTCAGCAATAACTATCTTTTCAAAGTGATCATCAGGTCTCCATTCTTTTATTCTCTAGTGGTCAAGGAGCTGAGCAGTAGGGAGACGGAAGGCAAAGTGACCCAGGTGACAAGAGCAAGACTGACCTCTATTTATTAATCATCTGAAAATGTTCTATTAAAATGCAAAACTGTGCCTAGGGCTGACCCAGCAGCTTCATATCTTGCTACTCCACACCAGTTGGGATGAGGATACCTGCTTTAGTCCAGGCATATTTTCCGATTTACTCTCTATTAGAGGCGTATGTTTTGGGCACATACTCCAGGGCTCTGGCCCAACATTTAGCCAGGAGGAGTCATAAGACCCTGACCTGAGGCCCCATTGTTTTTGAAAACTTTCCCTTTGGAAAGGAATTTGGCCCATATCAAGGAGCATAGAGAATGGCAGAAAATCCAGGGAGACCCCAGCCCAAATTGCCAAGCAACGTGAGTTCATGTGCTTTTAAACCAACATCACCAATAAAATGGTATGAAATAGCTTTTGAAGTAGGTATGAAGTAGTTGGATTTTCTACCCTGAGAAGTTAGAAAGGAAAAGATTTGGTCAGGAAATGGGGGAGGGTAGGTAGGATGAAGTCTGATTCCTTACTATCATTTTAAGATAGTTTATGTTCCTCCTAAAATGGTTTATGCTTTCGCACAAGCCATGGTTTTATTATCCAAAATAATGATTAGCATTCCACAATAGTTCTCAGTATTAGAAAATTATTTTCATAAGTGAATAAGACACTATCATTTAAAACCCATTATTCAATTTTGGGGGTTGTTTATTTGTATAGGCCTTTAATACCCATTATCCTACAAATAATCATTATCTTCAATGACAAATACACTAAACTCATTCTCTCCTTGCTTTATTTTTCAATGTTTTTATCACATTTCCAGTCATGTAGCATAACTTGGTTCAGTAGCTCTAACAACAGATTCAATAACCAGAACTTCACAGTAGATAATTTCGAAGGTGGTTCCCTTAGCAATTATAAAGACAAGGCTGAATTTTGAGCCCCAAAACATGGTTTGAACCCTGACTCTGTCAATTATTAACTTGGGGCAAGTTACTTTACCTCTTTGAAACTCCATTCCATTATCTGTTTAATGGGAATAGTATATTATACTTGATCTATATCACATGATTATTATAAAAATCAAAGGAAAAATTGTCTTGAAAGTGCTTTAATAAACTTCTAAAGTTCTATAACAATGTAATAAAAAGTTACTATAAAATCTGATGAAATAGAATAAACTATTCTAGCTCTTAGCAAAACATTTTACTGGATCCTGGGGAGGGGGGGAAATCAGTTCCAACAATATATAATATGTCAAATATAGTTAGTAATGAGTGGGACTAGTTCCTTTGGGTTACTATTCAAGTGGCTCCTAATATAAAATTTAAACAATGGAATGTAAAGAGCACAAACTTGGGTGGCAACAACACTGAAAGCTAAGCCCTTGTTCTGCTATTAACATGTTACTTTTATGAGCCTCAGTTTTCTAATATGCAAAATGGGGATGAGAACCCATCTCTTAGTATGACTGTAAAAATTGAATGATATTAAATATGTAAGTGCCCAACAGAGAAGTTGGTGCCTAGTGGACACTTGATAAATGTCCAGTGGCTGTCATCTCCCCGAAAGTGCCTCTTGAGAATGGGCATGGAGGTATAGGCTGCTCTGTGACAGTGCCTGTGTGAGTACAAACTCACACAGTATACGATTGGCCAGTGGGAGAATGAGGTCAGCATATTGTGGAAGTCTTGTGGTTCTCATAGGATGTTTCCCCGGGGGCATTTATGTTTTGAAGCAATCAGGGCAAGCTTTCTTACAATGAAAGAGAAAGCCTTAGCATAATGAGAAGACCTTAAGAAAACGGTTGAACGTTTTCAACCTTTCAGAAAGACCTTTCTTTAATACAAATAGTGGCCCATTTAGTGGTTTCCAAAACCACTGCATTTTCCACTCTTGTTATCTGGTGAAACTAAGAGTAAAGATGAGGAAACTATGAAAACATTTTCCTTTATGTTGCATTTTCATTTTTTCACAAGGAAGTCTATACTCTGACTCAGATTTTTAACACTGATGAAACTAATCTCTATGATATGTGAAGGCCCCATAGGACCTGCAGTGTTTAGGCTGGGAAGAATCTGATGCACTGGTGCAAATGCAGGTTGTGATTCACCTGTGCTGCTAGTTGTATTAGGATCGCTGCGTTTCGTTACATTCTGAATGGTCTTCTCCAAATGTAAATTTCCCCCAGAGGCTCTGATATGTAATTCTGCAAATTTTCAGAATATGAGGCTTTTTGCAATGTGTATGCAACATTATAACAGAAGGGCCTCTATTAGGAAATTAGAGTTCATTCAGTCACCTTCAGGGAGCATACACTCCATTTAGACATAATAAGTAGTCGAACCATCAGTAGACCTAACCATTTGAGACAAAGATCAAAATTACAACAATCCTGTTAGAACATACATGTGAATCAAAAGAAAGGAAAATATGTGGGTTCAGCCATTGTATGTGAGTCTCCAGAATGCCTCTCCCTCTGTGTGGCCAGTGCTTTCCTTTCCATGTCCTGGAGTTTATAGGAATAGGGTCAGGGCACTGCTGGGGTGATGGGGACACCTAGCTAGGCTCCAGGCCACCACCCTACTTCACCCACAGCCTCTCCTCTGCTTTAGATATTGAGCTTTTTCTAAGGTTTCTTTCCAAACAAGGGTTTTGCCATGATGGGTACAGGACTTGCAAACTACAGGACATCAAATGTGATCACAGTAGGTCATTTTATGTGTCAATATTTCTGTCCCCAATCATACTTTTTCCAGACCTATAAGAGACTGTACAAACCTTGCTCAATATTGGTCCTTAAAGAAGATTCCAGAGAAATTTCATTACATTTTAGGAACTCCAAAGCCAGGGTTCTATCCATATTACATTTTATTTACTGTCTACGTTTGAAGCCCTGGTAAAGATGTCTTGGAGTTCTCCTCATTGGCCTCTCTATAAGAATAATGCCATTGTTTGGTTTGAGAACTTCTTTAGTTACCTGACAGATTGAAAAGGAGATTTTTAAAAACATATTTATTTGGATAAAATTTCAAAAACTGGGTACAATTTTTACTTTTGTTGAAACCATTTTGCATTAGAAGTTAATGTCTTCCAGGACCCGCAGGGTAGGATCAGCATTGTATTCAGTTGTCACGTCTCCTCGGTCTCATTCAGTCTGGAACATTTCCACTGTCTTTCTTTGTCTTTTATGACACTGACATTTTTAAAGAACATAGTCACCTCTTTATTAATAGAACGTTCTTCCTTTTGGGCTTTTCTGGTATTCCTCGTTATTAGATTCAGGTCCTACATTCTTGGTCGTAATCCTACATCAGTGATGTTTTCCTAGGATATCCTATCTCAAGACACATGATGTCCATCTGCCTCTTGTTAGTGTTATTAATTTTGACCACCAGACCAAGGTTTAGTCCACTTCTCCAATGTAGATTTACATACAGTACATACATATTACATATCTTTTTCTCTTAGAACTGAGAAGCAGCCTGTGGGAAAATAGGCTGTGTAATATCCTGCTCTTCATCAAAAAATTTCCCCTGCTTTTCGCATCCATTGATGGCTCCTCTCTGAACCCATCTGTATTACTATGGCTGCAAAATGATGTTTTCCAACTCCAGCCACGATGTCAACACTTGTCATTGACAAGGGAATATTTTGGATGGTTCTGTAACCCAATAAAATGTTTCTTTGTCCTGCTTGGAAACTCAATCTATTAATATTCTGAAGATCACATTCTCTTTGATTTTTGTCTGAAATGTTTTGGAATAACCTTTGGACAAAAACACTAAGATTCTCATCTGTTCCTAGGTTGCCATTTTTCTGTTTTATGCTATGGCTCTTCAGATCTGGTCTTATTCAATCACTATTCTCTCTGCCCACACCTCTGATTTAAACGGTCTGTGATTTACTAGAGGGGAGGGGAGAGCATGATGGGAGGGAAGCAGACAAGCTCCTTTCAGCCCCACAGCTATGCTGGGCTTTTGATTCCTGTTTCTATGCCCTCATGCCTGTTCTGCTCCAGAGCTAGGAGCCCCCCACCTGTCCTAATCGCACCTGACCTTTGACATGGGGAGTAAAATCCAGCCCTGGAGAACCCAGAAAGGCAAAAGTCCTATCGGCCTTGGGATGTACTGTTATAGGAGATTGGAAGTCCAGCATCTACCTGACCAAATGGCAAGGCTTCTGCTTTGCTGTGCGCAGAGGCCACTGATCTTGGGAACTTTTCAGGGCGTCTCTTGACCTGTGATTGAGGATTATCTCCTGAGCCTGTTGGGTTCCTAGGCAATAGTGGCTATGGGTTCCCAGGCCTTGGAAAGCCATGACTGGTAGAAATGGGAATTGGTTATTTTGCGTAGTGTGGAGGCCTAGAGTTCACCAGGCCCAGCCAAAATGGGTTCTGAACCCTCTGAAGAGGGGGAGTCTTTGGACGTCAGCAGGAGATGTTTCCATGCTGCTTATAATTCCAGAAAATTCTGAAGCACAGGCCCCACAGTTCTAGGCAGAGTTTCAAGGCTGTGGCAAGATCAGGAAGGCCTCAAGTCTAGTGAGTGGGACTGGTGATAACAGCCACTAAGAGGCCTCCGGGAAAGTCTCAAGTCCAGGGTTGGAGGAGCAGAAACTGAGGGGTCTCTCTTTCCTACTGTGAAGAACCTGGCTGCCTCTGAGACACCCATGTGGTAATCCATCCCTGGGCTCCCACGGGCCCAAGAGGGACAGGCGGGGAGGCAAACACCAGGGGTCTAGACCCACCAGGTTGAGGAAAAGTTAGGTCTGAGAATGTGGGAGTGACTCCAGGAGTTGGTTTTCTAAGAAGTGGCAAAACATGTAAATCCTAAATTAGGTCAGAAAATAGATCAATGGGGAAGAAACAAATAACATATATCAGCATTGGCTAAAGTCTGAATCAAGCTGGGTCTCCCAGCACACCCCAAGAAACGGTTCTGTAGCGTAGGACTAGGCAGGCCAATAGAATCCAAGGCCAAAAGCATGAGACATTGGGAACAACCACAGGCAGCTGGGCCCACGATCCAGCCTCCGCCAAGCTCTCAACACCTGCACTCGGTTTCACGTCAGCGCCCTCCTGCCAGACCGCTCAGCTGCTCCTCAAAGCCTCTGCCATCCTCCTATGTTCCAACCCAGCCCTGTGTTCTTCTCTCCCAGCGATTGGCTTGGTTTCCTCTTTTATCACAGTGTCCCCGAGCTTTCACGTGCTGCTCTGTAACTGTTGGTGGAGTGAATAAGAAATGATTAATGAGTGATAAACACATCCCTGGAATCTGCGACACCAAGTAAGAGAACAGTCAGTTTAGAATGGAGCAGGAGCCCGTGTACCCAGGAAGCAACATTACTGTTCCAAGCAGCTGGATTCTCCACAGTGAGAGGAAGAGACCCTCAGTTTCTGCTCTCCCAACCCACACCTGGCCCTTTCCTGTGGCTCTTAGTGACTGTTGTCACCAGCCCCACTCACCAGACTGCGGCCACTATAACCTCCCATTCCCTCTCCCCATACCTTATCCCAGAACAGACAGGTAGAGAGGGGCTTATTGGTCCAGCCAGAAAGGTTATCCCATCTGAAGAAAGGGACCTAAAGAAGTTTCTAGAATGCCATAGGTAAAAAAAAGTTATTATGGTTTTACTTTAAAAGCAATGCTCAAAAATATCAAAATATAAAAGTCTGTTTAACGCAATAACTAAAACATACTCCATCTGCTTCCACCTTCCCAATTCCCAGAAGTCACCATCTTTAATAATTTGATGTGTTTCCTTCCCAGCTTTATTGAGTATTGTGTGTGTGTTTATTTCGATATAATTTTATGGCCCCAAAAATGGTCCCATGCTATACATACTGATCTGTTCATCGACTTGTTCTGTTACTTAATGATGTATCATGAATATGACCTTTTCCCCTCTTAGTACCTTACTTCATGCCTTTGGAGACTTTTGCTGCTGCCCGTGGGTCTCTCAGGCTCTTCCTCAGGCATCCTTAGTATGAATGAACTGGAGAAACTATATAACAAGCTCTTTGGGGATGGCCATTAGGTGACTTCTGATGTATTATTTCAAACAGTGCTTCAATGAATATTCTTATATAGATGTTTGTGTATACTTGTATTGTATTCCTGTAAAAGAAATTTAAGAAGAAAATTTGCTGGGTCAAAGAATTGCATGTTTAAATTTTTCAAAATAATTTCAAACAGTGAAAAGTTTCAAGAATAGGAATGATACAAATACCATCCATATAACCTTTTCCCAGATTCTTCACCTATTGTTATCATTTTACCCCATTTCTTTATTCTTTGCCTGCTTCCCACCCCCAAGTATTTTTTCTAAACTCTTGGAAGATGTTGCATCCATCATGGATCTTCATCCCCCATATACTCTGTGGATTTCCACATCTCCTAAGTATAGGGATATCCTCTTCTGTAACTACAGTACAGCTAACAACTTCAGTGATTTACCATGGATAAAATAGCTTATCCCATCTTCTGTTTCTATTCAATTTTAATTAATTCAGAAATGTTCTTTTTAGCACTTTTTCCTTCCAGTACAGAATCTAGTCTAGGATTAGATATTGCATTTTGTTACCATGTCAATTTAGTCTCATTTAATCTGGAACATTTCCAGACTATTTTTTGTTTGATGATATTAACTTTTTAAAGAATAATGTCTCCTTTTTAATGAAAGCTTTCTCATGTTGGGTTTGTCTAATCTCTCTCCTCAGGATCAGGCCCAGGTTACACATTATAAATTTGCATAAATGACCAGTGTGTCCTTCTCCAGGTAGCACATCAGAGGCACACGATGTTCATCTGCCCCTTGTGGTGATGTTAAGAATTGCATATTTTAAATTTTGAGTGAAAATTGTATTTCCCAAAACCTTTTGCCAGCTTGTACTCCAGCCACAGTTTGTGGGGTTTCCCCATGTCCTCATCACCCTGCCCCACCACACACACACACACACACACACACACACACACACACACCCCACACACGCCACATTACCGTCAGTCTGCTTCACTTAGGCCTTCACTCACACTGTGCTTGTTGATGCTTTGTTTTAAAAAGAAACCAATGAACGTTTTCTCTCATTTCACTTGGAGGCACACCTTAACATTCTTCTCTCACAACAAGTGTACCCCAAACATCAAAAATGTGGCAGACTCACATGACTTATTATACCCCAAAACTCACTGGTACTTGGACAGTCTGGGGGTGACAATGGCACAAGTATAATGAGACCCTTGCCTGAGAGTTTGGGGCTCCAGGTTCTGTGAAAGTAAAACTGAAGCCAAGTATTTCTTCTCCTTTGGGAGATAAAAGGTGTCACCTGCCCTTCACACACACGGACACATGTCTCCATTTTTCGTGCTTCTTCTTTCCTGTTACCCACTATGGGGAAAAGGCAGCATAGACTTTGGAATGGAAGGACCTGGTGTCAAGTGCCCCTGCACCTGTTATAAGATGTGGACCCATGGCCACTCTCCTCTCCTCCTTAGCTCTCAGGGTCCATAAAACAAACCTCAGAGTACCTTGTTTATGTCACTGATGGGGATGGTACACAGGAAGGAGCTGGCGGCCTCCCTGGATGGTCTTTGGGGCAGGCGCTGCCCCTCCCTGGCCATCCCTCACTGCTGCCAGAGACCAGGGCTCCTGCAGGGAGGCAGGCGGAGCAGGCTCACTTGCACATCTCACACTCCACCAGCATTAGCTAACAGCTCCTCATCCGCCCCTCTGAGATAATTAAGCATTATTATCCTTATTGGCAGGTGGAGACAGTAAGACAGAGTGGTTAAGTGACTTAGTTATAACTGCTGGGATTGTTCGAGGGAGAAAGCATGCCAAAAAGGAGGTGTAGTTCAGGAGGCTAGAAAAGCTTAAGCTATTTAATGTGAATGATTATTTTTAAATAGCAGTTGGAGGGTGGGGGCAGGAAGAGAGACTATAAGTGTGGCTAGTGGACATTGGTAAGGCACCAATAATTACACCATGAATAAGGAATATACCTGCTATACCTATTAGAAGTGTCTGTCAGATGCTTACATTGCATGAAGAGGAAGGAAAAATATTGAAGGCTGTAGTCAACTCAGGACAATGGAAAAAACCCCATGAGCTTCCCACAGAGCTGGACAGAGGTCTCTGAGATGGCCAACATCCATCACAGACAGAATCTAGCTGATCCAGCAACCCCTGCCTCTCACTGCCTACTGTCAGGAGCCCCTGCCAGCCACATTGCCATGGGAGGTGTGGCCCTACCTTAAATTCCCAGAAAGCCCCAGTGTCCTCCTGCATATAGGGACGTGAGGGTCATGGGACATACATGGGCAAAGGTGGGAGAAATATCATGGCCTATCGACAAAGATAGGAGTCACAAGGACATGGGGACAAGTATTCACCTGCCCTTCACACACAGGGACACATGTGGGAAATCCTGTGGGAGAGTTTAGGGGTCACTGGCTGAAAAAGGAGAGAAATGTGGTCCCTTGGGGTGGGCCTGGGGCTAGGAGCAGACAGCAGTGAAGCAGTAGCAACGAGGGACTCCAGGAAAAAGCACATTTCCTGACACATTCAGAGAAGGGAAGAGGAGATAGCAGGGTGACCATATAGCCTCTTCCTCAACCCTGCCCATCCCCTGTTCTCTGGTCCTCCCTGACAACCTTGTCATCCAAAGGACCTAACGGCTCATCCTCCCACCACCTCTCCCCCGGGGATGGGGAGTTTTTGTTTCAGCAGCAGAGCAGACACCTCCTTGCCCGCCAGGTCTCTGATGGGTACTGGCTCCCTCTGTAGGCAAAGTGCAGAGACTCTAAAGCCCATCATCCAGACACTCTCACCAGGGGCAGACGTTTCAGGACTGATAGGGAGGCCCAGGCCTGGGCGATTGCACAAGGAGAGGCCAAGCCTGAACCATTACTGAGCTGATTCATTGTGAGACTTCCCTGGACAGTGCCCTCCTCAGGGCAGAAGCGGTATTGCTCCGTTTCCTTCCACTCCCCCTGCCCTGGCGCAGAGAGCACACCCACTGCCTGCCTGTCAAATGAATGAAGTCTGCCAGTGAATTATTTAGCACTGTCTCTCCATCCTTTCTTTTTAATTATAAACTCAAGATGTGCTGTATGATAAAATAATAATAAAGCCCACGTTTCAGCCATCAGGGGCTATTTTGAGGGTGAGGAATAAAAGACAGCTGTTTGCCCTGACAGTGTAATACAGAGAAACAACGTCTGTTTGGTTGAACAGGGTTTTTGTTTTGTTTTTTTTTCCCCCAGCTGGGAAACGTCACCGAATGGCCTTTCTGTTCTTCACACATGAAACACACACTATCATCCGCATATTTTTAGTTAATTTATGTCCAAATAGGCTTTTCTCTAGCTGCTGGAAAATGATGTTTGGGCTGCAATTACCTTCCGCAGCATCTTACAGCAGGGTTTCAGAGCCCACGAAGCTCAGGGGAAAGGCAGCAAGGACCCCACTGACTGTAAATCTCTGCATTTGTAGTTATTCAAATCACATATTTTATTACTAGTATGAAATACATTGTGCCATTCATTTTGGAGGAGCAGCTAATGCTTCAAGAAAAGCTTTGAAAAACATTCTGTTTAGAAACAATTTTGTCTACAGCCAATGCAGTGTGTCTTTTGGGGTTGTCTTTTCTCCCAGCCCTTTTCTGTTCTTTGTGCTATTTGCATGACAAATAAGACCATCCTCTCCAGGAGCTCACCTGCTCCTACAGCCTGTTTCCCACCTGAAGTTCTAATTCTCTGTATGTTGCATCATAATCCTTAGCATAGTAATAAATTACAGTGTCACCATCAAGATTGTGGCTTCTGGAAAGAAAGAAGCAGCAGGGCCAGATGAACTCTTTCGGAAGATGGAGAGACTGTTTTCATGCAAATTCCTGGCATCCTGGGGAACTAGGAACAGCCTCTTTATTATACAGAGTCAGTTGCGATCCAGCAGCCAGAAGCCATTTCCACTGGCTGTTAGAAGCCGGTAGCATTTGGAGAAAGATAACCTTTTAGGCAGAAACTTTTTTTCCTTCTTGGCTGATATGAGCCTTATCTGGAAAAATCACTTGACGGATCAGGTTGAGGAAAATGGGTCAGTGTGCTTTCAGAGTGCTTTTAAATGGAGACATTCATTCGGAAAGACCTTCTTAATTTAACACTCAGAGCCACGTTGGACCTCTCAGTCCAAGGCGGTGGACAGTGACTGGGGAGCAGGAGGAGGGCGTGTCCCATGGATACACCCTGAGGGCAGGGCCATCTGTGTCTGAACTGTTTACAAAGGGCAGAGCAGAGCCCCTGTCACTGTCAGATGCCTCACCAGGGCTGATCAGCCTTGTAGCCAGGGTGGCCACTGCTCTGAGGGGAGAGTCCACAGCCACTCCAGAGGGATATTTGCTGTGCAAAGTGGACTTCATTCTCCCTCCATTTCCCTTGGCTCACAGATATACTTGATGGAAACTTTGATGAAGCCAGTCGCTGACTTTTTCCCCCATGATCTGGAGATCTTTTGAGCTTTAGTGCAGTGTTAGCAAGTATTTGCCATATGTACCACCACCCAGTCCTTTACTCTGGGTAGACATCGCTCATCAGTCACAATACTCTTCCTTGCTGAGTCCAGAGGAAGCCTCAGAATCCTTCTAAACCCAGCCACTAACAATGACCAGAGTTGCTATTCAAGATGAGACCTCACTCAGTCTATGACTTATGCTTGTTGATCTATGGGTTTCTTAGCATGGATACGTAACTTACAACTCACTTATCCTGGGGTTGATCTGTGCCAGTGGTTCTCAATGTATGGGAAGCATACTAGGAATGTGTTAGAAATGTAAATTGTTGAACCCTATCCCAGAACTCTTAAATTCCAAAGTCTGGGTTATGGCCCTGTGGTGGGTGTTTTAACAAGCCTTCCGGGAGATTCTAATGCACACTCAAACTTGAAAACCACTGCTCCTGGCCAGTGGTCATGACTAATGACTTCACATTAGGATTACCTGAAGCATGCTAAAACCTACCAATGCTTGAGTACCACTCTCAGAGATTCTGAATAAATTAACTTCCCCAGTGTGACTCCAGTGGGCAGCCAAGCTTGAGAAGCACCAGGCTTGGCTTTCTGGGTATGCCAGAAAAGGGGTATTGACTCTTGTCACTCTTCAGCCACCTAGGCTTGGAGTGGCCACCTGGCCGGGGCATGGCTGGTGGGGTTCTGTCGCAGGCATGTCAGGCCTCTCCCTCGAGGGGGAGTAGAAATGGCAGGCCCTGCATCGGAGTTGCCTTCTGACTGTTGTCCTCACTACCACATCAGTGGCCGTGACTTTCTGCCTGGGTCTGATCAACAGCCCTGAGGAAATGACAGAGGCCTCTGTGGTTTATCTGCAGGGCTTTGACCTAAATGTTGGGGGTGTCCCTCACTCCTGAATCCCACTGCCCTCTAATAGTAGTTCATGGTGAATGTGCCACCTGGGAATTTAACAAGAGTATTTTCAGACTAGTGCCTGATAAAATTGTACATACTCAATGTATTATTTTCCCAAGGCTGCTGGAACAAAGCACCACAAACGGGGGGGGGGGGGGCTTTAAACAATGGGAATTTATCCTCTCATAGTTCTGCAGGCTAGAAGTACAACATCAAGGTGTTGGCTGGGTGATGCTCTCTCCTAAGCCCTCAGGAAGAATCCATTCCATGCCTCTCCCCTAGTTTCTGGTGGTTGTTGTCAGTCCTTGGCATTTAGATGCATCATTCCAGTCTCTGCCGCCGTCTCCATATGCTATTGTCTTCACATGGCTGTCTTACCTGGATTCCAGTCATTGGACTCAGGGCACACTCTAAATCAGTATGGCCTCATCTTATTTGACTTATATGGCTTATCTTATTTGGCTTATATCTTCAAAGACCAAGTTTCCAAATAAGGTCTCATTACTGGTGTAGGAGGATAGAACTTGAACATATCTTTTGGGGGCATACAATATTATATATAAATTTTTATTTAATAATAACACTAATATTTGGGGTGGGTTACACATAAATACATATTTATTTATTTATTTATACATGTAAGCATGGCATAATGCTCTCAGTCATAAACCTATCACTTTAAGGGGATTCCTCATGCACCATGGTCCAATGTTTGACGGACAGCTCCGTGATCACCGTGCTCCATATTCATGGAGGTCTGGACTTGTGTTGTGTCCCCCATGGACTCTTTGTCTCACTTAAGAAGGCAGAGAAAAGTATGGTAAAAATGCCCAGGCACACAGAGTGTTACCTTCATGGGTATCTCTAGGATGAGTAACTAGCAAGGGGAATCAGTCCTTTGCTTAGATTTTGTCCTGTAAAACTCCACAGGTGAGTGGGTTCTAGAACCAAAGCTATAATATGTGCTTATGTAATCTCACTGTGGCAAGACACTGTGAGCTGGCTGGGTGGCATTGGGGACATCCATTGCTCCTTGAGAGTGGGGCTGAGTCTTAGCACCACCACATCCCCAGCAGGGTGTTGGGCAGAGTGGGTGCTGCAAAGATGCCTGTTGCAGGCTGGCTGAGGTTGAGAGACTAAAACACCTCTACAGAGACCTCCACCTGCTGGCAGGTGTGGGCGTGGATTATCAGCAGGTAACACTGAAGATGGCTGTGCTAGAATTAGTCTGCTACTAGATACCCTCTTTTTGTTTATCAAATTACATGCACACAATCTTCATAGTTTGTCTTATACCTGAGTTAAGGCATAATTACTCTGAAGCAGTAGATTTCAAACTTTTGGAAAATTCCTCATCAGCACAGCCATTCAATACCAAGCTGTATGTGGAAGGTCAGTGTATGAGGTCATTTGGAGCTCAACAGTCCTGATGGTGGTGAGGTGCCTCTCCCTCCTCTTCCTCCTCTTCCTTTCTCTCTCCCACATACCCCAACAGTGACCCCCCTGCCTCAGCTCTAAGGCAGCCTGGTCCCTGCAGAATGCAGACCTTCAGACCATGCCCTCAGCATCCTGGGGTGAGCGAGGCAGGGGACAATGCTCAGCCCCTCTTTGCCCATGTGGATACAGATTCCTTCTCAGTGGGCTCCGTCTCTTCCTCGCCCCAACCCGTTGAGAATTCTCCCCTCATGTTTATTCCCATGCAACAGTGCAAACCGCTCCTCTATGCCCCTTCCTCATGCCATCAGGTGAGGGCTGGGGACTACTAGAGCTCTCTGCAGTCAGATGAATGTGGTGGCCTTAGGCCTTCTGGTCCCAATTTCTCGTCTAGTAGGAGGACTTCCCTCACCAGCAGGAACCCTGCTTGCTGCAATACCACCCACTTCCTTTTCTCCTAGTCCCCCCGTATGGGGCTGGTCACCATCCTCTAAATTAATAGAAATTCTTTCACATAATTGAAGGCAAGTTAAATGATCATCACTGTAATTACCTCTGAGCATTAGAAGACAAGGCAGATGATATAATGCTTAAAAGCTGGGAGGAAAGTTTAAAACTCCCAGAAGGAGAGCACCTGTCCCCTGTCTCTGGCCTTCCTTTGGTTCTGCCTCAGAGGTCAGCAGCCCCTGCTCCCTTGGCTGAGTGGGAGAACTGGTCATGACAAGCTGTCACATGCCTGTCCAGGGACGCTGTTCTCAAAGGCTCTGGCACCTGCTGGAATGGGGGGTGGCAGTGACAGGCCCAACTCCGTGTTCAGTGAGGCCCAGCAGCACGAGGTGGCAGGAGGGCTGAGGCGCCCCGCCAGCGGGCCTGGCAGAGCCACTTTGCATGCAAGAGGGAGCAGCTCAACAGCTGTCACTGTCAGCCCCTGGGGTCTGCTCCAGGCTTGGCAGAGAAGACACCTTCAGCCTCCCAAATCGCCTCTTCAAAATTCAGAAGAGCCTCACTTCATCCACCCCACCCCAACCTCTCTCTCCAACATACACACACACACACACACACACACACACACACACACACACACACGTAAGCCCTAATGGTCTTTTACTCTCAGACCCACACAGCCAAGTTTTCTCCTTGCCTCTCACTCTGACACACATATTGATACGTTCTCACACAGAGCCCCCTCTCATTCCTTCTCTCCCCACCCCCCACCTTCATGTATTCACTTGCTCACGTGCACATACAGTCACACTAGTTAAACTGCTCTTTCCTACCTCACCTAACCCAGGTATCACGAGAGAACTGAAAGCCCGCTCCCCCTCTCCTCTGGGCCAGACCCTCCCCAGGTGTGGCAACACCCTCTCCCCCGAGGGCGACATACAACCTGGGGCCCCCAAGCTATTGGCTTCTTGCCCCCATGTACTTGACAACTCTTGGTTCACTGGGGGTATTTCCCACCTTTTTTCCCAGTCATGAGTACCATGTAGATAAAAGCAGTAAATTCATTCCTGTTCTGAGGGGTGGTGAGAACAGCATGTCCTGTTGCTGAGCAGCTCAAGCCTGCTCTCCAGGCATTTGTCATGTTGCTGGTTGCTGGCATTTGAGCTGAGGACATCTCCCACCACAAAAACTGACCATGGTCCCCGGGGGAAATCAGGACTGTCTTTTTTGCAGAAAGCTGGATGTGTGCCTAGGGAGGTCCAGCGGACCTCCTTTCTTCCTCCCAGACCCTGGGTAGGAGTCCAGATAAAAATACACTGCCATTTGCTCTTTTCTCTCTCCCTCATGCTTAGATTAACCACTTACACGTTTTTAAGGTATTTTAGCTAAAGTCCAACATTTATCTCTGGGGTTTGAAGAGATCGTGCAAACGGTCAGAATAAATATAGCCTCCTTCAGCTGAAAGCACGAAGGCAATGAGAAGGGAGCAAGGGAGTTGCAGGTTGCATGGATTATAGAGGCAGAGTCCAGACTTCGAAAAAGGGTCGTGGGAGTCAGATCCTGGTATTTGCATGAAGAATTGAATATGAGGAGCATATTTGTTCAAGAGAATGATGAGTTTTGGAGGGCAGCCTTGGCCAGTGCCCCCACTTTACCGTTGTTAGTGGTGTCAGTTTCCTGCAGAGTGCGCCCTGCCCTCTACTCGCCTCCCTTTACTTCCCCTTCAGAATCCATGCTTTAGCCGCCCTGGCTTCCCGGCAGTGACTGTCCTCTCCCTCACCCCAGTATCTGCATGTGCTCCTCTACCTGGACTTCCCCTCTCTTCATTTTGCCTGATTAACATCTACTTGTCCCCTAGGACTAAGCATAGTGGAATAGTAGTTAACATGCATAGTGGTTACCCTCTATCTCAGGCCCTGTCCAAGCACTATATGGACGGTAACCCACTTAATCCTCACAACAACCTATGTAGGTGTGTTCATCATCCCCATATTGCCACTGAGAAACCAAGGCACAGAGAGGTTAGATAACTTGTCCCAGTCACACAGGTAGAATGGAGCAGTACTGGCATCCACACTTGTCCAAGGAACTGCTCTTCTGCCTGCTCCTGGCCACTGTTCCTGGCCCCCATCCTGTGTTGGGGAGTCTCCTCTGATTCTCAGAACACCTTGTATCCCCCTCAGCCTCACCCTCATCACTTTTCACCTTGTTAACAATACATTTTAAGTTTCTGTCCTTTTGCCTGCCTTCCCATTCCCTGTGCAGCCTGAAGCAGGTTCCCTGGCTGGCTTATCTCTAGGACACCAGCTTCTCAGAAGGGCCTGGCACACAGAACTGTTCATTGCCTATTTGTCAATAGGGCAAATGAATGAATGGGTGGGGATCATCTGGTAGGTAAACACAATAGGCCAAGGTCTGGCAGACAAACTAAGGGCCAAGCAGAGACCAAATGGGAAATTTCAGGGTGGGTTTGCAGGGCAAGAAAGAGGGGGCATAACCCCAAGAACAGCCTGTTGGAAAAGTGTATGTCCAGCCTCCAGATGCTGACCTCTATGGTGGAGCAGGGAGGACAGCAGGCATCTCCAGAGACCTTGCCCAGGTCTGTCCACAGGCTGCAGAGCAAGGAAAATCTCCCCAATTTTTTGTTTGTTTTGTTTCCTCCTCACCCAAATTGTGTGGCTCACATAGCCAGTCTCACATCGTGTGGATTTTTATGTTGTTGTGCATTTATGACAGTTGCACTCTCCTCCCACCCAACAGTGACGTTAGGATCAGCACATAGGGAACTAGGAGCAAACAAAGCTTCAGTAACAGCTGTTGCCTCACAGGTGGTACACCCACATGGGGCGTGAGACCAGCACAAGCCATGCAGATACTTCTAGAGCAGCTCAGGTGCAGTAATGGGGGGCCGCCGGTGGGGCACGGACTCTCCCAGCTGTCCTAATTCAGGAGATATGGGAGTAGAGGGGTGGAAGGACCTGTGTGCTAAGTTTATTTTCATCTGCCTTCAGCTGGACACCTGGCAGTTGGGCTGACCGGCTTCTCCTTCTTCCAGGGAGGGAAGATCCCCGTGAGATGGACTGCTCCAGAGGCCATTGCCTACCGCAAGTTCACGTCTGCCAGCGACGTCTGGAGCTACGGGATTGTCATGTGGGAAGTCATGTCATTTGGAGAGAGACCTTACTGGGATATGTCCAACCAAGATGTGAGTGTCAGCAGCACCTGGTTGCCACAAACCCCCATCCAAGGGACCCCACAGGCGGTGGTGTGCCAAGCCCTCCTAACTGTTTCTAGCTTCAGACTTCATAACCTGAACTTGAGGGGTTCAGGGCAGGCAATCCAGGGACCCAATGTTTGAAACAATCAAAGAGCCCAGCATGTAAATGTGACAGTCCCAATGACTGCAACCCCTTAATGGTGCCCAAGACAACCCAGGAGACAGTGGGCTGGTCCTGAATGGCTGCGGACCGTGAATAGGTCAGGCCCAGATAAATCAGGCAACTCTTCCGTGCTGCAGAGCAGCCAGCCTGTGTGTTCTCCTTTCACCATGCGAGATGGAGCGGAAGCAGCGCTGGTCTGGGGGCAGCTTCCAGGCCGCTGTGCCTCTGGGACTCACCCCTCAGCTTTAAGGATTGGAATTCTAAAGGGACCCCTTTTTTCCTGAGAATCCACTCTTCTGGGGGCCTGTGTCGCCTATCAGTAAAGGAGGAGTAAGAAAACCTCCCAAAGCTGGTCAGATTCAGACAGGCCACTGGAGTGGGACCCTGTCTGTGTGACAGTGTCAACACCTGCTCCAGGCTGCCCTCAAGGAACAAGGGTGGGAAGAAAAGACAAGGGTCATTTGAGACCCTTTAAGTAGGGGTATTGGGGGTAGTCCAGATGGGATCTTTTGCTCCATGATTACTAAAATGTTGGAAACCTTTTGAGGATGACTCGCTTTGATAAAGCCCCAGTCAAGAGTCCTGCCTGGATTTCCGCACTGTCCTAGACCCTGGGCTGTTCCCCAGGACCCATTCTTCCTTTGTATTTTGAATACATGTGCTTCCCTTAGAACTAAGAGGATTTCCGTTTGCTAAGCCTGCATAGCTCTATTATCTGCTTGCTCTCCCTATACCCTTGGCGGGGCAGCGGGGGGCGGGGGGGCGCAATTATTATCTTTCTCAACTTACAAGAAAAATAAAGGCAGGGCTGTTCTCCACTCAGACCTCCAGGCAGGGCACCCAGCCCCACTGGGAGCACCTCCATGCATGGGTGGACTCCCAGGCACTGGTAAATGAGAATCAGCCCTCAGCCAGCCCTCTGTCCAGCTCGAGGTTTAAAGCCATGGCAGTTGCCCAGAAGATTGAGAGAGGTGGCAAGCTAGGAGTCCAGAAAACACTTTCCAGGGAGACAAATGAGGAGCTGGGTGCTGCTATGACAATTTGCCCCACTCCCGAAAGCAAAGTGGCTTCAGCCCAGATGGGTGACAGGGCTGCCTCCTTAACCAGGTCTCGGTGCCAGCCATGTGTGGCATCTGGGTCCTCTATTATCTGTGATTATCCACGCTTCGCCTCTGCTCCTGTAGCATGTCGAATCAGTAAGTATCGGAATTAATGCCGAGGCTGCTTCACGAAATCAGTTGCATGCTGGTTTCGTCCATAACATCAGCTAGATGAATAATAAATATTAGCCAGAGAAAGCAGACCCATTTTGTCCTGCCCAGAGACTTTAATCCGATTAAGAACAATTCAGCACACACAGAACAGATTGTGAAACTGTCTGACAGGCAAGATTTGACATTCAAGATATTCTCAGCAAATGCATTTACCTACGCTGAAAACAAATGGAATTTCTCATATTAGACTTCCAGGATTTCTAAGTCATTTATACAACAAACACCCGTTGTATACTAACTGTGGCAAAGTAGGATGCTTGCTGGTAATACTCGTGGAGGGTTTACAGTCCAGCGGCACATACACAAGGTAGTGGGACATTTGGATGGAGGAAGGCTTCCCATGTATTTGCCGCTTGAGTTGGGTCTCAAAGGGAATAAGAACATCTGCAAAGGAGGAGTTCATTCCAATTTTGTTGTATTTCTCCCAATAAAGCCCCTAAGCACTGTCCCAAGTGCCATGCTGCTGTCTGTGGAGGGTGGGAGGTGACTTTAGCCCATTCAGAACACATCTTAGGACCTGGCCTGAGAGACAGCCAGGAGGGGCTCCCAGCTGCTTGGCTGCAGCCCCTCTCATCAGAAACCACAAAGGTGGTGGCAGTAACGGGTTTTACAGATGACAATTGAAGGGCTTTAAGAAAGAGAATTGCAGAGGCAAGTCGGAGTGCTGGTAATTGGGCTTCCGGAGCCCAGGAAGTTCTTTGAACGTGTATAGAGAGTTTGTCAGCCAGAGAGAGGACTTGGAAGTTCTGCTGCTTGGATCTGATTGACAGAGATAATGAGAGTGGCAGAGTGGTGGAGAGAAGCTGCTGTTCTATTGAAACATCAGAGCTTAACTTAACCCCCTCTGCCCTGGTTCCTCCGCTGCTCTGAGCTCCTCCACTTCACTCTCCAGGTACTGCCCACTGCCCAACTCGCTAATGGTAAATGCATGGATGTTTCAGGGCAGCCTGGAGCCTCCACTGAGGACAGCAGGGCAAGGGGAAGGACTCTGCTTATTTCCCAGAGGAGTGCCAGTCACTTCATCAGGTGCCCGAAGCACCTGGGCTTAACCCACACTCTCCTGTTCCCACCCAACACCCACAGCTGCCATCTCTGGGTACCGGGGAACAAAGGCAACCCTGCTCTCCACCCCTTCCTGCCCCTTTAGGTCCTGGGGCATTGGCTTACATTGACCTTCAGGATGGCCCAAACAGTTGCTGTAGACCATTCAAAATGGGCCAGCAGCCTGCTCAGGTGACAGTGGCCTAGACTGGTTCTCATAGCTTACACCCTCCCTCTCACCTTCTCTCTAGAAATGCTACTTGATCTCATCCTAATCTTTGATCTTTTCAGCACCCATTCATCCCATCCCATTATGGACCAAGGAAAGGGGCTCAGGACTCGCTCTGATTTTCAGTTTTACTCAGTAGGACACTCTATGCCTCCAGTCTGGGCAACACTCTCCTCGCAAGTCCAACATGGTTACTGGAGTATAGACCCATCCATTGGCCAGACTGAAGGTGTTTCTCCATGTTTCCTCCCTGTCTTCCACACCTGCTAGCAAGGCGGGCATGACAGAGGATGATTCCAAAGCCCCACTAGAGGACTGGAATTGTTTTTTGTTTTGGGGGGGGGGAGTTAACTAGTAATGTTTTAATATGTTTGTAAGTTACATGCACTCAGAAGATTTGGAAAACACCCAGATCCTTAAAAAGAGAATAAAATTATGTAAAGGCATAGTACTTCAATGAAAGATTCGAGTAGACAGATGCTATCCACACATGAATTAATGACCTAGGTAGTTTTTCTTTGAGGTGGTAGGTAAAGGTTCTTTTTTTGTCCTTCATAAATATAAGCAGCATCAATGCTCTCAGAGTAATAACAAAAAAATTATGTAGAAGAAACAGCAAATGGAATTAAGTCACACTTTGTAAACATGAGCAGGAAAGGGGGTTCAAATGCTATCTTTCTGGACTCCTGAATGACCAGCAGCAGAACAGTGGCCTCCTTTGCAGAGATGACGTGTACTAGAATAGACAGGGCAGAAATAACGGCCTCCACATGAGACAGGGCTTCTTCCTACTGCTCATGTGTGTGGCGCTCAATACTCATCACCTCACTGTGTCATGTAATCTCTGTAACAACCCCTCCTGTGCAGTTTCAGGAGGTCATGTGAGTCTCCCAAGTGTCTGGAGCTAATAAGAATCGGAACAAGGATTTGAACCCAGGCCTCCAAGGCCTGTGCCCCTAATCACAGTGCTCTCCCCTCACCACCACAGCACCTACATCTGCTCTCCCGGTGGGCCTGCCACAGCTCCTTGATGTCCTCTTAAAAAAGAAAGTCAGCACAAACAGAGGAAATCTAAAAACAAATGCCAAGACAGTCTTCCAAAAACTCCCATGAGGTAGCCTGCAGAGGCAACAAGGGAAAACAGCGAAGTTGCATTCAGTCTGAAGCTCACAGGCCGAAGGTTCAGTGCCTGCATCGAGTCCCCAGTGTCTCTTGGTGGTCCACCAGGAGTGTTTGGTCAGCTGATCACACCACGGAGCTGTGCCCCTTCCTGCACAACAGTCCCGATTCTAGGGCTCATTCCTCTTAAAGGCAGATGGGAGGGTAATCTTGTCAGTGGGGAAAATCAGGATGTGGGGCTCTGGCATCAAATAATTTGAACAGGGATGCCAATAGTTTAGGGGTACATGGGCTGCCCTGAACTAGAAGACTTTGGCAGTCCCTAGCCCCATGAGAAGTCGAAAGTGGACACTAGCACCTCCTGCTGGCCCCACCTAGCTTGTCCTTAGGCAACCCAGAAAGAGCTTGTGGGGCCATTCAATGGGTGATCCCATTTGTCGCCACAGTGAGCAGGCACTCTGTGCCAGGGTCCCTCAATATGGCTGCCTGGAAGAAGCTGGAAAAGGGCATTGGCATATGAATGAGCCAGGCTGATGGAAATTCTGCCCGTGGTAACCCCTCCTAAGGGGTTAATTACTTGGTTTAGACCGATACCCCTGTTTTCCACAAGGACCTGCAACAGCTCCCAGGCTGCAATTACAGTGGCAGTCCCACAGAGGCCTGCGAAAGGTGGGCTTTGGGATATTCAAAACTTGCAAGCAGACGCCCCTGGGATTTATGCCCAGCCCTATCAATTTATTTACTAGCTGTGTGCCTTCAAACAAGTCACTTCACTGCCCCTGCCTCCATTTCCTCATGTGCAAAATGGGGCTAAAATGCCCCGCTAAGAGGACAGCGGGTAATTCAATTGACAACAGGTTGGCAAAGAGAAAAATTTGTCGGTGCAGCATATTATTAAAAAATGCATGTTCCCATAAAAAAAAATAGGAAATGTCTGCAGTCGCTGACTTTATGTAGTGATAATGTTGGTATGGTTTGGATGCTTGTTTGTTTTTCTGCCACACTGAGTGGAAGGAACAATGTACCTTGATTGTGTCTAATGACTTCACGGTATCCTATTATCTCATGCCCCATCTCATGTCCGATACATTCTGCATAGAATTTGTAAAAGTATAAACTGATTGACAATAGTCTCTCTCCATCCAATTCACAAAGTACAAGGGAAAGAAACACCCCACAAGCACAATTAGGTGAAATGAATCTGACATTTTTTAAAGTAAAGGCAAAAACACCTGAACTCCAAATTATTTCTTTTGTTGTTTAAGGTGCTTTAACTGTTTATTTTAATATTAAATCAATGCATAATTATTATAGAAAATAAACTTACAAACAAAAGAAAAACATAAAGAGCATTCAAGTTGCTACTTGCCAGGAGGCAACCACCATTAACTCTGTGGTATATATTTTCCCAAGGTCTTTTCTATGCATGTGTATAATTAATGTTTTTCGTTTTGTTTTTATTTTTGTTTATGCAAAAGCAAGATTATATCATACCTACAGTCATGCAGCCTGCTCTTTTACCTAATATTCTAGTGTGAGTGTATTTCCATGTCAATAGGTACATTTTTGCAACATCACTTTAAAGCCTCTGTTGTATGCCAGGCTTTCCACTGTGTTATGAGTGCGCCATAATAAATCTGTATGTTTAGCACTGGGTCATTTACAATTATTTTTTCCTATTACAAAAAGCACAGAGCAGATGTAATTGATTTAAATAAATTGTAAATGGAGAAGTAAAGGGTGAAAAACACAACAATATGAAAATAGACAAAAGTATTTGAAGATCCTAAAATCTGTACATAATTATCCCCTGGAGTCTGCAAAAATTAACAAAACCTGACTGGAGATATTTATTGTAGATTACCTTGTTATTTTGACCATTTCATTGTACTGAACCAGTTTGTTTAACCAAAGTATTTTCAACCCAATTCCTGTTGCTGCCTCTTTTTTTTAATTTAATAATTTATTAAGCATCCTTTTATTTGCATTTTTAAAATTATTTTATTATTGTTCAGTTACAGTTGTCTGCATTTTCCCTCCACTATCCACCCCCCCACCCCAGCCAAAACCACCCTCCCTTGTTTCCACCATCCCCCTTGGTTTTGTCCATGTGTCCTTTATGGTAGTTCCTGAAAACCCTCCCCCCCATTGTTGGTGCCTCTTGAAGCTTAAGGCGAAAAATGCTTAGGAAGCATCAGAAAGTCCCTGGCATGAAGTAGGCTCTCTGCCATGTGCTGATTCCTCCCCTCCATTTCCCTTTCTTTAGCAGTGAAAGGAAGAATTATAAATAGTGGGTTTACTAGGCTTCCCATGTGCCATTGTTCCATCTGCTCTGGCGCCACCAGCTGCCAGTAAGGCAGAACTGGGTCAATGTCCTCTCAAACAGAGGAGAAACGCAAGCCATTCACCAGCTCATTCTTCAGTAAACAATTACAGAGACCTAGTGTACATCTGACCGGCACCAGTGCTGGGGACACAAAGGGGCAATAACATGTATTACCTGCTTTCTAAGAGTCCATAGCCTAGGGAGAAAAGCCAAGTACATGTAACATCCCGTTATGGTGCAAGGTAGATTAGGGCACCTGGGTCAGGGAGGCTGCATTGTTGGGGGTTAATTTGTGAATGACTGGCTGGTGGCCTGTTCTCGTGTATGTCACTGCAGGTCATCAATGCTATTGAGCAGGACTACCGGCTGCCCCCACCCATGGACTGCCCAGCTGCTCTACACCAGCTCATGCTGGACTGTTGGCAGAAGGACCGTAACAGCCGGCCTCGCTTTGCTGAGATTGTCAACACCCTGGACAAGATGATCCGGAACCCGGCAAGTCTCAAGACTGTGGCAACCATCACCGCCGTGTGAGTCTAGTGGTTCCTAGGTGTGGGTGATCTCATAGTCAGGAGCAAGGCCAGTAGCAAGACTGCTAGCCTTTCGGTCCATTGTGAGCAAGGGTTAAATGACTGAACGCATCCACTAATGGAAGACGTTCCAAGACTTTCTGTAGACCTATGTTAAGAAACCTGTCTTAGTCTCCACTTCCTATTGACTCCAAGTGGGCTGGGTATCGGGCTCTCTAATAGTTGAGTGTATCTGATCTGATTGGTATGAGGCCACACTTCTGGGTGATCCTGTTTCCAGAAGGCACCCTTTCTGTTCACTGCATCATATGCTAGGCAGGTTGAGCTGCAAAATTGGAATCTTGGCCAACCAATTAGCAGGTAAAGGCCCTGATTGCTGGGGGCAAAGAAATACAAGGCAATTGGATTTGTTTTGAGAAAATGAACAGAACAACTGTCTACTGTCAGCAACTCTCAGTTGTACATTTTCAGTGTAACTCATTTATTGTTCATCCTTTTAACCAAAGTTTATTGGGTGCATATGTGCTAAGCACGGCACCCATTGTTGGCACTCTAGAATGAACAGCATAGGCATGATCCCTGCCCTCGTGGAGCTTTGAATCATTTAGGAACAGCAAACACTAATCAGATGATCATCCAAAGATAGCCACTCTAGCAGGGAGGTGCATGATGTTTAGAGAGCACATACCTGCCCCTGTTGTCATGGAAGCAATCCTCATGAGAGCTGAAGAGTGAGAGTGCACTCATTAATGGAAAGAAAGGAAGATGGGAGTAGAGGGGCAAGGGTTCTAGGCCAAGGGGTACAGCATGTGCAGAGGCCTGAGGGTAGAAAGGACAGGGCCAGTGTGTAGCAGACTGAGTGGTGGCTGAGGTTGGCAAGGTGGTGAAGGGCCAGACTTTCAGAGCCTTTAGGCCTGCTAAGAATTCTGGGCTTGGCTTTCAGAGCAATGAGCACCCTTTCAAGGGCTTGACATGAATCAGGGTCAGGTGAGGGTTATTGACATGATCACATCTGCATTTGTAAAAGAGCATCAGGCAACAGTGTGGAATTTAGGTTGAGGGGAACAAGCATGTAGAAAAATAGGTAGGAGAGCATTTCAATAATCACAACAGAGAAGATAGGGTCTTAAATCAGGCAAATGATGTGGAAAGAAATGGATGTGTTTGAGCAATTATGAAGGTCAAATCTTTAGGACTTGGTGAAGGATTGGGCATGGGTGCTGAGGATGAGGGAAATGTCAAGATGGCACCCTGGTTTTAGGTTTGGGTACCTGGGTATCTGCTTTGAGGGTGTGTCAGAGAAGATCAGTGGTGGGCAATTCTGTTCCATTTATTTTAATTAGCTGAGGATGCAACCGGGAAAAAAAATGTTACGAATAGATTTGGGGAGGTTGCAGTGGACTGAGTATATTTTTAAATGCTCTTAGATTTCAGTGTACCAGGGAGTTGTGGATCTTCCATTCCCTTTAGACTGCATGCTGGTCAATCAACCTGTCTGGGCTGACTGACATGTGACAGTGCCCAGAGGCAGAGGGACTGGCCACCTGGACCTGAGAAGCCATGCCACCTGCCAACTCAGGATCTGTAAGGAAAGAAGGGTCAGCACAGGGCTCGACTGTCATCCTCACCCTGTGAGGGACTCGGCCCTCCATAAAGTACCGTTGCCCAGAGTGTGGATCTCTCTACACAACGCTGCAGCTGTGGGCTCACCTGCTCCTCTCTGTCCCACAGGCCTTCCCAGCCCCTGCTAGACCGCTCCATTCCAGACTTCACGGCCTTTACCACCGTGGATGACTGGCTCAGTGCCATCAAAATGGTTCAGTACAGGGACAGCTTCCTCACCGCCGGCTTCACCTCCCTCCAGCTGGTCACCCAGATGACATCAGAGTAAGTGATGAGAATCATCTCTGTCCAGCCTGTGGGTGGGGGCGGGGTGGATCAAGGCTCCTTCCCTGCCATTGCCCACGGTCCCAGTCCTGATTCTGGCCTGAGCCCCAGATCTCCGCCTCTGAATGGAACCAGGCTTGGTGGAGGAGCACCTTGGAAAGATGGAGAAGAGGCAGAGGGTAGGGTGGAGAGGCTGAGACTGTTCTGGGCCCCAAATGAGAGGCGTTCAGTCATAGCCATATGTCATTTGCCTAATCACCGAGAGTTGCTCCCCCATTTAAGTTCTTAAACTCAGCCCATCAAAGGGAGCATCCAGATGGAAAGAACACAGCCAGCCAGCACATTAAACAACATAGCAGGCAGAGGCATTGCACTGACTCAGCAACAATTTCAGATGTGGGGGAGCTTGTGTTTATACCTATGTAGCACTTGTAAATAAGTATACATTTCCATCCCCTACAAATAATTTACCAGCAAATTATTATGCAGCTTCCACAGGACTATAGAGGAATACAAAAACTAAAATTATTCAAATAAAATGAGAGTCAGAAAGGGTCTTGAACGTCCATGTAGTCCATCATTTCCCCAAGACTCTTCTGAGTAGCACCTATTCTAGGAAATGTTAATAGGTTCTCCTTGGAAAAAAGGCCCCCCAGTCAAATACATTTGGGAAATACTGTGCACTTTATTACTCTCTTGGAGATTCACAATGCATATTAGCACTGTAAAGGCCATGAGAAAACCTGAAATTAAAAAAATAACATTGAAAATTATTAAATACTGTGGAGACATATTTTTGAGAGTCAGGACTTTCGGAACTGCAGTTTGAGAAATGTTTATCTAGTTCCACCCCTTTCATTCAGTGGATTCAGAAAGCAGGTAAAGCCCTGGCTGGTGTGGCTCAGTGGATTGAGCACTGGCCTATGGACCAAAGGGTCACTAGTTCGATACCCATTCAGGGCACAAGCCTGGGTTGCATGAGAAGCAACGACACATTCATGTTTTCTTCCTCTCTTTCTCCCTCCTTTCCCCTCTCTAAAAATAAATAAATAAAATCTTTGTAAAAAAAGAAAGAAAGAAAGCAGGTGAAGTTAGTTAGTTAGTTAGTTCCTGAAGAGTCAGGCTCATGAGTGGCAAAGCAGGGCTAGAGCCTGCCTTCCTGACCACCAATTCCACATCCTTCTGAGGGCCACAGCAGCACTATACTTTGCCGCACACTGGGATCACCTGGGAATCTTTAAAATTATTGATGCCTGATATTCTGTTTTAATTGGTGTGTGGTATACCTGGGCATTGGGATTTTAAAACCTGCCCAAGTGATTCTATAATGCAACCAAGTTTGGGAACCACTGAACTAAAGTTGGTTTAAAGTCTAAAGTTGGTCAAATTGTGAATTCACATACACAGATGTGCACGCACACATGTACACATGTGCATGCTCACAGAGACCCCAGAGGGGTCCAGGCTAAAACATATACTGACGGCACCGAGTTAGGCGGCCTGTAACATACACTCCCCATGGTGCAGGATCAGACAGTCCACAAGCAGTTGACACAGATCATCTGTTTTGTGTCAAGCACAGGGGTAGGTGTGGGGCTTCCCTCCCAGGCAGGCCAGTTGCTGAGTCCCAGGGGAGGGGGTGATCATCCACCCCCAGCAACTGAGCACCAGAGGGACGACAGCTTCTTGATTCTCTGCCTCCGTCCCCATCTCCTTCTTTGAAGTCCATCTTCCTGGAGTCCAGCTCCACATCTCTGAGGACCATTCTTGCCAGAAATGATGGCACTTCCTCTTCTTCCAGGGAGATGACTTGAAGTGCATCTAGTCTTAGATCCACTAAACTTCAGACTTCATTTTCTTACACCTGGGTTCATTTCCTGGCAATGCCTAAAAAAGACAGTCCCTGACATTATGAATTATTGTCATACACGAAAAATAAGAAAGAAGCACTTACTAGTGGAAAACCAGCTTCCCCATCTTGCAAAGTTAATATGGAGGCGTAGCTTAGCTGATTGAGGGCCTGGGTGCAGGAACAGAAGTGGGTGTTCACGAAGATGAGGCTACTCCTGCTTCCCCACTGTGGTCTGGCTGAGTATGGCGGCTCTGGTCACCTGATCCCCCACAAGCAGAAGGAATCAAGGGGAATAATTCCCTGAGTCTGGGAATGCCATATGAAAAAGGACAGAGGAAAGTGAAACCAAAAGTTAAGGAATTTAGTTCAAAGTAAAAAATGTTCACACACTATTGTAGCAATTTAGTTTATTTCTTGACAGATAAAAGATGGGAAAAAAGCATAAGCAACTAAATAAATAAAATAGATTGCAGGACAATTTGTGAGTTTAAAATTCAAGCATGCCTCTCAAAAGTGTTTGTTAAAAAGACATGGGTAACTTAACAATCTAAACTGGCTGCAGCCTATGGGGGGCTGCCCGCCAGCTGAAAGGAGGGGGTCAGGTAAGCGATGGTGTTGTGGATGGAGGTCCAACACAGAGCCCTCCTCAGGGGTCTGGTTCCCAGCGTGCACAGTGATCCGCTGTGCTGGAACCCAGGGCTTTGGGGGAGTACAGTCAGGACCTAGAAGAGTTTGAGAGCTGGCCTGCTGGGTGGCTGAGAGTCCAGTGGTCTTGAATTTGAACCCAAGCTCCCCCACTGCTTCCCCACTGTGTGATCTAGAACATGTTACTTAACTTCTTTGAGCCCTATTTGCCTTGTCTGTAAAGATGCTGATAATAATAGTACCCATCTCCTTGGTTTGTGCTGAGAGGCAAATGGAAGAGCACATTCAAAGCACTTGGCTTACTGCCTGTTTCCTCGCCCACAGGATGCACACAACAAATGATTGCTGTTAAATTATTACTGAATTTGAATTTTTTGTCAATTTTTATAAGATATTTCCATAGATGTAAATGAGATAGTATATGGCAATGAAAAAGTACTCAGTGTCATATATTATCATTTGTATATGACACTTCCATAGATATAAATGAGATAGTACATAGCACATAAAAAGTACTCAATGTCATATATTATTATTCTTTTTATTAACTAAGGAAAGAAGCATATCTCCCCAACATCACATAATAAGCCATGAAATCATTCATATTAAGACTCACAGCTTAAAGAGAATCCAAACCAAACCCCTATCCTAAACATAGTCCTTGGTTTCCTGCTTGGGCAGATATTTGAAAGTTATTTTGAGCTCACCCTTCTTAAAAATTCATGATATTAAAATTCAAACAGAGGCAGAAAATGGAAACTCAGGGGAAAAACATCAGAAAACCAAGCAAGACTCACATCTTTTCAATCACAGTGGGTGATCTCTAATTTAGGCAGAAAACCAGAGAATAAATGAAGTCTCAGACAGTATGTGTTTGGGATGCTTAAAAAAAAAGTGAAGGAAAGTTCTAGTTTACCTAGGGTCACACACACAATGAAGGTGGTGCCCCAGGCCCTCCAGGATTGTCTAAGTTGGAGGGGACATTGGAGACAAGAGCTACTGCATGGGAAAAGTGAGGCTGAGCAAGGAGATATCTAGGTTTGCATTTGCCAAAGACTCTTAAAACACTTTTGGATTTTAAGCACTTTTATTTGTCTTCCATGATGAGTTTCGATCTCTGAAAAGCCACCCTAACACTAAAGTGCCTTCTTTTGTGTTTTTTTCCCTCCTAGAGACCTCCTGAGAATAGGGGTCACCTTGGCAGGTCATCAGAAGAAGATCCTGAATAGCATTCATTCTATGAGGGTCCAGATGAGTCAGTCACCATCGGCAATGGCATGAGAACTCTTATTTTCTGGGGGAAGGAGAGGAAGGAAAAGGACCAGACTCAAGGGGAAGCCTGAGGTTGAACACTGTGGAATGTCTTGGAGAGATTGGTTTCTCTGCTGAGAAATGTGTCACATCAGTGAAGAATAAACTGAATTGCTCATCAACCTTCATTTCTCAGTGACAGAAGCATATTTAAGATGCTGTGGGAAACCAAATAAAGAATAAAACATAAAAAGGTGATGTTCAACGGACGTGAAGACCCAGGTATGCACTGGGGCTTCAAGAGTAAACTCGCCCCCCTGAACCCCTCGGTGGAATGGAGTCATCTATCCGCAGGAAGGAAGGGAAGGAGGTGGAGGGAAGAAACAGAGCAGCGTTCCATTTTCTTCCTCGCCAATGACATTCTTTTCTTTTCTCCTTCTGTACTCCTCCCCAAGAATCCTCTCCCTTCTCCCACATCCATTTCCCTTTGCTCACAACTCATGTAGGGAAGTTTCTTCAAACAAACCCCAGCTCCTGAGTCTCCAGATGTTCTGTCAGTTGCCAAAGGACTTTGCTGACCACTGCATGGGGGATCCGACCAATTCAATTAATGTCTTCATATTGAAGAAGAGATGTACCTTCAATTGAAAACCTTGTTTTTCTTTTGTTTGCATTTTCTGCAAAAAGGAAAAAGAAACCACAAATTGGGGAGAAAAAAGAAAAGAAAAACCTGTTTCCATGTGCTAGAGCACGCATATGTACGTCTGCGTTATAAGATGACTGTGCTTGTTCATAACAGATGCAAACAAGAAAGATCGGGGAAGTCTTGGCCCTGGAAAATTCGAGGGGTCCAGAGCGTGTTGCTGGTTTGGTTTTCTGGTTGGCCTGCTTGGTCTATTGGCTCAATGGGGAGAAAGGGTACGGAGAAAAATAAAATGAAATGGGGAACACTCTCAAGAGCTTGCAAATTCAGACAGGAAACAGGTGAGTGGTTTGAATTGGATGCAGTGTGGGCCATTCTAGAATGATACTGACTGATTAATTATTCCTGGTAACATCTGAAGAGAAGGAGAAGGAAAGTTTCTGGAGAATGTTCTTCCACATCCTGGAATCTGCAATTCAAGAGGTGACAAGGGAGAATTCTTCTTACCTTATCCATGGACTGGCTTAAGCCGTGTGGCATCCGAGGAATGTTTCAAGTGTGTCTGTGTCTCTCTGCATTCCTTCTTGTACCTCATTGTTCAATTCACTTTTGTAAATTCCACCTAACATTTAAATATTTTTAATTTCTCCTTTTACCTTAATCTCCTTGCTAATTTTATCTGTCTAATTAAAATGAGCAGAAGCATGTCTGGGTTTACATAAAACGGTGTCAGAATGTGTGTTCCTGGACCCCACTGGGTCTGTGTCCAAGTTACGGGAGAATCCTTAACAAACGTCCTTCTTCCCTCTAATGGGAGGGAGGTACACATCTGGACCCTGGGACTCCTGAGAAGCAGAACATGTTAGAATCACTCTCACTGATGTGACCCAAAGGAAGAACCAAATAAATGTGAGGCTCTGAACTCTCAAATGTGCGGCGTTAAAAAGTCACTGATGAGTAAACATAAACAATCACCAAGAATACACAATCGGCCATGATTTCAGTTCACACACTGCACCTGAGAAGTTCACATGTAGGCCCATTTGGTGCGAGTCACTTCAGACCATTGTGGCGTGTCTGTGTGCATGCATTTGGAGGGGAGAGGTGTGGGGCAGTCAGAGGAGCTACGGTCCTCACATAGTTTATTTAACACATACTTAAGGTGAGAGGAGCCTTTTCCCCTAATCCTAGCTAACTTTGTGCTTGAGGAGGTCCTCACCTTCTGAAGCCCCTTCAAAGAGGCTCATAGGTCAGGGGTTCAGCTCCGAAGCAGGGGAGCACCGTTTTAAAGTACCACCCTTGTGCTTCACCCCTGGAGGATAGGAGGAGGTGGTCAGAACTGTCTCAGCAGATTTACATGTGGCTGCAAGGGGCCCCAATCCAGCCACATAGTGGGTAGAAAAGAAAATTTCCCCTAATAGCTAACCAATTCCATGCACAATTTGCTAATTACCCCAAAGACCTCAATCCATGAAGTGTCTTACAAGCCTACACATTTCTGCTAATCTACTCTCAATTTTTCACAGTAATGAATTTTAATTTGTCATCAAATTCCTCAGGCAGCATCCTTAACCCAAAATCCTCACTGCACATCCACCAGTGATAGCCCACCTTCTGGCTGCAGACAAAGTAATGTCAAGGAGAAGGTTGTGCCACACTCTCTGGTTTGGTTTTACCCTAAGTGCCACAAAGGAGAGAGAGAGAGAACCTGAAGTGCACAAAGGGAAAGCATAAGGAGTCAGCAGAGCCAAGGCCAGAGCCTCCAAGCATAGCTCTTAGTGGGAGGGGCATGACAGACTCTTGACATGCCCCCAACCTGCACAGATGCCCATCATGGCTTCACATTCCAGGCTTCCCCACTCCCACACCCTTGTGCCTCTCGTGAGTGAGACATACCTCCCTACCCTCTGTAGCATGAATCTAGTCATTAACCTCTCTCAGCCTCTGTTTCCTTGTGTGTATAATCAGATAGCGATAACTATTGTACCTTTGATGAAAGCTATCTAACATTTCTGGGCAGGTTCTCTATGCCAAGCACGTTCTGAATACTTTACATGTATTCATTCTCTTCTTCACCACTCTCTTGTGAAGCCCCAGCAGATACTGTATTGTCCCCAGTTTTCAGGTGAGAAAACTGAGAGACAGAGATCTTGCGTAGATCACACAGCAGCAGAGTCAGGTTTTGACTCAGACAATCTGACTCCATACTCATAACCACTATCCCAGTGGGTCTCACACTTGAGCATGCATTAGCATCACCCGGAGGGTGTGTTAAAACAGAGATCGTGGGGCTCCACCTTCAGGTTTTCTGATGTAGCAGATCTGGAGTGGAAGCCAAGAATTTGCACTTCTCACAAGTTGACAGGTAGTGCCAGTGCTGCTGGTCCAGAGATCACACTTTGAGAACCACTGCAGGACTCTAACCTAGCTTCCTGGAATGAATGATAATGGGTACAAAGCCCTGGACTCAGGGAATGATAGTTGTTGGGGCTCTTGAGCTACCCTGGAAGAGGGGAATAGACCTTCACACCCTTGGGCATGAAGTGATGGGATGCACAGAGGTATCTGTCCTCACTGGCCTGTAGTGCCAGACGACTTGACTCACACCTTCAAATGAGCTCCTGGGGAGAATGCTCACTGGCAGGAAGACCCCAATCCTCTGAATTTCAGTTAGACCTGCTACTTTACCATCTTGCAGAGGATTAATTCTACTCAGATCCTTTCTTAAAAACACTGTGCACAGTGGTCAGTGGCCTGTGGCCCTGTGAGCCAAGCTAAAGAGAAGGAACCTACCACTGTGCTGTGCAACCCATGGTATGGCTCACAGAGCGGAGGCCTCTGCCAGGCACACCTGCAGCCACCAAGATTCAGGTGGGTGGGTACCGCAAGGAGACATTGGGAGATGTTTAATTAATGTGCCTTGAGCAGGAGTTATGGGAATGGAGGCGATCTGTGGAAAAGCTTTGGAGTTCAACCCACCTCTCTGTGTACCTCTGCCCGCCCCCATACTTAAAGGTAGGAATGAAAGATTCAAAGTAGACACACCTACAGAGCATGTGCTTATTGCATCATCTGGAAATTATTGATGCTCACAGATGTCAAATAGGCACATAAAATGCTAAAATCATATACCACCTCCCTCTCCCCTCTCCCCAGAGTTATGTGTAGAGCTAGGTCACTGGGCTTTCACTGAGGATAACTGAAATCAAATGAGGACTAGAAATTACCTTGAGCCCTGGCCAGGTGGCTCAGCTGGTTGGAGCATTGTCCTGTACACCAAAATGTTGTGTTTTCGATCTCTGGTCAGGGCACATGCCCGGGTTGCAGGTTTGATCCCCAGTTGGGACACAGACAGACAAGAGGCAACAGATCAATGTTTCCCTCTCACATCAATCTCTCTCTCTCTCTCTCTCTCTCTCTCTCTCTCTCTCTCTCTCTCTCTTCCTCTCTAAAATCAATAAATATATCTTTGAGTAAGAATTTTTTTAAAATTACCATTGACCAGCAATTGGGAAGAGAACAAAAAGCAGTGAATAGAAGTCTAGGAATATTGAGGGGCAGGAAGAGTGAGACATCAGGCAGGAGAGCAACAATCTACACAGTATTAGTTTAAAATGAAAGATTCTAACAGCTTTGTTTTGTTCTAAGAAGGTCCTCGTGGACTAGCCTGTGAACCTCATTATCGTTTCAGAAATAATAATGGCTCTGGCACCAACTAAGGGCATGTTAGGCCCCTGGTAAGTGAAACAAAAGAGAAGCACAGTCATGATGGAGTACCAGCCGCCAACAGGTGCCATCCAGTGTTCTCTATCACCAGGACGAAGGCGCAGAGGACACTTAACATTCATGTCAGAGTGAGCTCAGCTTTCATTGAGATGCCCTGCAGTTCATATAGAAATGACAGGACCATTTT
This sequence comes from Desmodus rotundus, assembly GCF_022682495.2. Classification (NCBI taxonomy): domain Eukaryota; kingdom Metazoa; phylum Chordata; class Mammalia; order Chiroptera; family Phyllostomidae; genus Desmodus; species Desmodus rotundus. The sequence continues at coordinate 104,253,271 of NC_071394.1, read as the reverse complement.
CAAAAGTAGTCAGAGGTTTTGCATTGTCTAAGACATCGGTGGGGCTGGGGGTGGTGGTGGTGGTAGAGGGAAATCGCTGAGGTTACAGAAAGGTTGTCAAAGGGGAAGAGGGTGACTGGATCACACTGGAAGGTCATTGAAGTTCACCACCAGGGAGTTTCTTGAGACCCGCCATTTGCAAATGAGAACAGGTGCACAGAGGTCTGGGAAAAAACTCTCAGTCCCTCCCAGAGAGTACCAGCCCTGGTGGTGGGGGGGGGGGGGGAATGTGTTCTGTAGACCCTGCTTAAGGGTGGGTGGGATAGACACCTTTGAGCAGTGGTGGATGGACCTCCCTCACACACATGGGAGAAAAGGGGAGCTCTCGTCTCCTTCCCCCTGCCACCCCTGCATGCCTCCTGGGCTGACCTTTTTTTAATCACAGGCCCTTAATGGGTTCCTGTGTTGCTGGGAATCACGGTTTGGCACACACAGCATTCCCAGCCAGATCTTTCCAGATCCCCAGAGTGGGAGTGAACACAGGTCATGTCCTGTTCTGCACACAGCGCCCAGCATTCTGACTAACACACGGAAGCCAACTCAATACATATTTGGTGATTTAAATAAGGTTGAGCTGGAAAAGTTTAACATGTCACTATTTCACCTATAGAAGTCCATGACCTTGAATACTGTGCTTTTAAAGAAATCAATCCCTGAGTATTTAGTTGGTATCTTTTTCACTTACTCTTTACTGCTGTCAATTGTAAATTATTCTAATTTTAGTTTTATGAAGTTCAACACATCCCTTTTTAACCCCATCTGCATCTTTAATATGATGTCACAATCTTTCCCAGAGCACGGTTTGGGGAAAACAGCATCCCACTGAGTGTCAGTCACTGTGAAAAGTCCCCAAGCAGCAATGAATGAGGCACTGTCTCTGGTACAATAGAGGCAAACTGGAAGGGCAGTGACTCTTCCTTTATTCCTTAAATAAATATAAGTGAGATCCAATTAGCAGGAGGTGGAGGTAGATTTGCTGTTGGAGAAGAGTAGGGGGAGATTCAAGGATGACATCCCAAGTTTCTGCTGTGGGAAACTGAGTGAATTTTTATACCATTCATTGAAATAAAAGATACAAAAAGAAGAAGTAATTGGGAGGTGGGTATAATAGGAACTAGAGTGGCCCATGGGCAGTTGGATGTAGGGCTCTGTCATTCAGCACAGATACTTGGGCTGATGATATAGATTTGGGAGCATGCTTTTTCGTGATGGTAACTAAAGCCACGGGAGTAGAAGAATTTCCTGCAGGAGACTGTGAGAATGGGGAGACAAGAGGGCCCACATGGAATCCTGAGAAACAGCAACATTTAAAAAGTCTCCAGGGACAGGGAGGCTCACTGAGGGGTCAGGATAGAGCCATTGCAAGGAATGAAGAAAAGCTGGGAGCAGACAGTGGCCATGGAGTCAAAGGAAAACCTTTCTGAGAGGGAGTAGCGGTCCCAGGGCTCAGAGCTGCCAGGGGGGCTAATATGAGGTGAGTCTTGAACATTGTCCATGGGTTTAGCCACAGGAGGTCTCAGGTGACCTTGGTCGGGCAGTTTCAGCAGAAGACACTGGATGGAATGAGGAAAGAGAGGACATCTTCATCTTTCAAGAAGCTGGACTTCAAAGGGGAGAAGAAAAATAGGGATAGAGCTGGAGAGGCTCCTTTTGGTTGTTGTTATTATGTTACATTTTAGTGGGAAGACTTGAGCGTATTTAAAAGCTTATTTTAAAGAGTCCATGCAGAAAAGGAGGAGGATGACCATTGAGAGGGTCAGACCCACACAGAAGACAGGGAGTACAGCTGGAGACAGGGCGCAGCTTAAAATGCAGCCATTCTAACTGGGTTTGGAGGATGAATAAATGAGGAATGACATGAGTTTCTAGCAGAACTCCAGCTCACCTTCCCATTTCCTCACAATCGAATCATTTAGTTTCTGCAGCTTCATGCAGACAGTCGAAGACCTGTGATTGATCCAGGGGCCTTGCCGTCACAATGCTAGAATGACAAAGCCAGCATGCCCATTTCTGTTGAAATGGATGAGTGGACAGTGAGATCTGATGAGAAACAAATATGAAGCATCCCAGGCCCATTTCCCACCCAGAATCCCTCTTTAGCTACCCACCCCAATGAAATAAAGTCCAAATTCCTGATCATAAAGAGAGGCTCATGCCCAACTCTCCAGCCAAACTTCCCACCAGACAATACCTGTGGCCTGCCCACACCCTTTCCACCTCTGCTTCTGTGCTCACACCTGTCCCTGTGCTAGGAACTCCTCCACTCCCCAGTTCGTGAGCCCATCAGGCCACAGCTAAAATGTCACAGGTCTTGTGGGTGGTCCAGTCTGCAGTCAGTCACCTCTTTTATCTCCCATACAATTGTCCTTACTTCCATTATATTCCACCTTCTAATCTGTGAGCTCCTTATATTATATTCATCTGTGCATTCAAGCACCCAGCACATATAATAACTGTTCATAGGAGGAAGGCATGGCCAGGCCCAGGGAGACTAAATCCAGAAGGGAGGAACATTCTGGGAAAGTTGGTGTCAGGAAATAGATAACCTCTGGCAATAGCCCTGGCCAGGTAGCTCAATTGGTTAGAGCATCATCCCAATAACATCAAGGTTGCAGGTTTAATCTCCATTCAGGTCACATATAAGAAGCAACCAATGAAGGCATAAATAACAAGTCTCTCTTTCTCTCTCTCAAAATTAATAAATAAAAATAAAAAAGAAATGGATAACCTTTGGAATAACATGTAAGACCTCAGCCACAGAGAACGGAAGGTGTGCTAGGGAGAGAAGTTGAGCTGGGATGGCAGTGAGAGGCCACAGGCGTAGGTGGTCACCATGGCATGTAGGAGTCACCACTACAAAATTCAGGGGAAGTGTAAACCAACTAGGTAAGCAGAGGTATTAGAATATCTATGCTTCAGGGTTTGGGTCTTGGACCTAGGGCAGAGCCCAGCCTCAGGATCCCAGACTTCCAGGAACTAGGGTAGAGACTTCGGGAGCAGAGACTGGTAGTAGCAAAGCAAAACTCTGCTCATTCATTCAACCAACATGAATGAGACTGCCGCTGGGCCAGGAAGGCAGGTCAGGCAGGTCAGGCAGGTCAGAGAGGACCCTTGATTTTTCCACTCCAGCTTGATGTATGCTTGGGCGGCTCAGCAGCCTCCTCAACTGCTGCTTCCTTGGCGCTCACACCAGACAGAAACAATTTAAGTGGGTGGAGAGGTAGAGGTGTTCTGGGAGCATCTTTAAAACTGTTGAACACAATTCTGATTGTCCACAGCATTGTCAACGAGTCTGTGGTATCAGTTGAATGAGCAGGTGGGCAGCTAAGCGTCAGCTCAGGGCTCTATCTGCCTACGTCGTGGGCATGGGCAGGATATGAAGACCTCATGAAGTATCCCATGTCTGAGCTATATGAACAGAACATGCTGCTGGATGGCAGAAGGTTGGCTAACTACTTTCTGAGTCCCCCACCCCATGCTAGAGGAATAGAGCTTAATGGCAGCCCAGCCCTGCTCTCCTAGCACCCACTGGGAAAGGTCAGGATTCAAGAAGCAGAGAATACAAGTCATCAGCTCTCAAGACCAGTGGGGTTTGACATGCCAACTGGGCTTTCCCTGTTTGATCACAGACATCTTGTGTATCTCTAACCATAGCCAAGAGATTTTCAGAAGCAGATAAACTGATTAGGGCTCCCATACCAGGTTTCACCTATGAGTGAGAGGGGAGTGTTCTTCATGTAGAATTTAAAGTGAATCTTTCTAATAGTTATTTAGAGAGACTATTTCCAGGGTGGGGGCTGGAAATATGATCACTTGAGAAAGTTCTCAAAAATAATCATCACAAATTCAATGATTTAGTTGGCAATAGCCATTGCTACTCTTTCTTTTGAGTACTTGCTGTGAGCCAGGCACACCAAGTACTTATACAACTAGTATTATTATACCCATTTTGAAAATGAATTAGCTAGTAAGGCTCAGAGAAGTTCAAGCAGCTTGCGCTAGACGAAGCTGAAGGGTCAGAATTTGAATCCAGGTTATTTGCCCATTTTCCCGAAGTGTGTTCTCTGAATTACCAAGCATACTGCCACCTCGGCTATGTGTCTTCTAGGGATTCCTACTAGCTATCCCAGTCCTGTCGCATAGCACAGGTGACTTACTTACACTCTGAAGCTTTGTGCCTGTAAAATGAGGTCAGTATTATTTACTCCCCAAGGTTTTTATGAGGGTAAAAAGAGGGGCCACATATAAATCACGTAGTCTAGCTTCTAATTCTTAGGGAGTCCTCAATAAATACTGGCTAGCATCAGCTAGTTTATTTTACTTCTAGAGATTTGGGAATATGGCCTAAAAATAGAAAGCAAATCAGTGCCTGGGGTTTGTTGTAAAAAGTCTTCTTGCCTTCTGATAAAGGTCAATCCTTAACCTCTGTGGATTTGGGGTTTTGTGAACTTCACAGTAGCATGTATCTGTCATCTTAATCATTTCTGCCCTTCACCTTGCATGTTTGCAGAGATTGGAATCGAGCTTTGCTTAGCTCCTGGGAGGATTCCCAGACTGCCTGTCTTATTGGAGCAGTGGTTGGATTCTGGAAAGTTCTTCAGTATGTTGCATAGGTGCATTGCTTGCTTATTTTCACAGCCAAGGGCTTGTCCTTTGGATTAAAGACCAATTTCTGGACCCATCAGCCACTATAAAGATCTTTCTTCAGCTAATAAGTGTTCAGAGATTTTCTGACTGAAATGCCCATCTCAGGGGTCAACTTCCTGGGTTTCCAAGCATGCCAAGTGTGCCATCAGTGGGCAGAGGGTGTTAGGATGTATATGTCCAAGTAATTTAAATCATAATAGTTATACATTCATTTTAATGTATTCTAGAGAAAAACATATCCAGCACATAAAATGCATACGTTATCTCACAGATATTATGAAGTCTCTTTTAAAGATAAGTTTATTCAAGTAAAACCATGTTTTGGTTTTTAAAAAATAGTAACTAAATAAGACTAAAATTCATATGTGAATATGGCAAAAAATCGTGAAGGAGAAAATTGAAAAACAAAAATTTGGAGACCTATAAATCCGTCTCACTTATTTTGTATTTCCCAACCCTACTCTGGCAGTTCCAGCGTACTCAGTGTCCCCGTGGTGCTGCCCCTCATCCTGGTGTGTCAGCTGGATCAGCGCTCTGGAACACTGCCTCCTTTCACCGGGCTGCTTCCTGGCCATCCCGTGAGGCTCTGCTTCACCTGAAAGCATGCCCCAGTCCTCCCAGCAGGTCAGCTGCTTCTTCGAGGCCTCGAAGCTCCCTGTGCTTCTCACCACCGTGATGTTCACTCTCTGTGTTATAATGGTCTGCTTGTGGGTCTGGATCCCACCTTCCCAGGGTGGGAGCGTAGCCAAGTTGGAGAACACGTCTTCTTCACGGCTGAACTGCAGGGGCACACTCATCACACAATAAATCTGTTCATTAAGTGAACTAATCATTGAATCCATCCCTTGCCTTCAACTGAAGAAACCGAAGTACCAACAATACTCATTGATTACACTGATTCTTCTTGAAGTTACTGCACCCATGCTCAAGGTTGGGCCATGTTTACTACAATTCTTTAAAACCACATTTACCTCACCCTGCTCACATGGTTTTATTTGTGCCTTTGCTAAAGGAAAATGCAGCAGCTGAGCAGGGCACCTGGTGATGGGTCTCCCTGCAGAACAGAACAGATGGTATCAAGCCTTGCATCCACTTTGCCCAGTGGGAGAAGGGCTCCTTTGCCTATCGGTGACCTCCAGCCTTACTCACAATCTGATACTTTTCACATGCAAAGTGCCTACTGCAACTTTGAAAGATACTCTCTCTGACATCCAATTTAACAATTAACCATTTTTTATTGTTTTTTTCCCACCATGGGGCTCAGCTCCTGCTGAGATGTTTCACAGAGAAGGCAGTTTGCCAAGCATTAACTTGTCTGGCCCAGGGGGCATAACTGTACAGCTGATTTCATTTGAATGAACATCATTCCTTTGGTCTTATTTGCAAACTGTCATATGGTGCTGAGATTTAGTTAACTCTTTGTGTTCTGTGTCCCACAGCTAGCTACGGAGCAAGAAAATCTAGCGTATCTTCCAATCTCTAGTGCAGCAGATCTAATCCAGGGGATGGCAAAACTTTTCTGTCAAGGGCCAAATAGTAAATATTTTAGACTTGTGGGCCATACAATTCCTGTTACAATGATTTCTCCCTGACATGTAGGGTGGAAGCAATCACAGATGACATATTGACGATTGGGTGTGGCTGTGTTCCTACTGAACTTTATTTACAAAAGCAGGTGAAGGTCTAACTCGTGCTCAAGACCTCTGCACTGGAGTCAGGCCACCCTCGACAAAACCTGCGTAAGGTGGGCTAGAAGGCAGGGCTGGAGTTAGGTAGGCTGTGGCAAAGTTCTGGAATCCAAAGTATTTGTAAAAGCCTCACCAACTAAATCGCAGTCCTGGGCCTGTCTGATCACTCTTATCAGGCAGTCCTTACCAATGGTTTTGTTACCGAACAGCAACGGGGTCCTGCTGCCCACCACCCTCTATGCAAAATTCCAGAGGCAAAGGTTTGGTGATGAAGGAAAGGAGTCTTTACTCAAAAGCAGTCACTTAAGCCTATCAAGTCACAGCTTTAATCACTTACGCCTATCAATTAAGGCTAAATTCTAACACCTGGGTCCACCTAACATTTCCCCCCATTTTTAGTTATCTCATTTCTATAGGGTTAGTTTACAAATTAAAACAACATAAGATACCAAAGCTACACCATTTTGGGAGAATGCCAGGCTTCTGCCTCAGAGCCCAACTCCTCTAGAACACCTGAAGAATAACCTTGCCGCCTTCTGCCAGGCCAGCCTAGTCCTAGGCTGTGCCCGGAGTTCCTTCCCATCCAAAATACCATCCATTAGGAACTACATCCAGGCATCCTTGAGGAAGAAGAGAGCCAGAGAGCCAGAGAGAGCCCACACCCCTCCAAAGGCCCTTTTATTTAAACCTTCTCGCTCATTATACTGTGCGTGCACTCTGAAGGCATTCAGCTTCTCAGACAGTCGGGTCCTAGGTTGTTTACCATTGCCCGGGGCAACTTCCTCCTATAGCCCCTCCCTACTTCTCCCCAGTGATCTGATCAGATCTCTCTGTCTCAGTTTCTTGAATGCATTTTAGGAGACACTTGTACTAGAACCCTGCTTGTTAACACCTGTGTAATAAAAAGGCAGAAACAGAGCAAGTTCCTCTGAATTTTACTTTGAGTAGTGAAAAGTAGATGGCTCATAGTCAGTGTTAAAATGACTGCGGTCCTGGACTGAAAACCAGAAAAGGGACTCTTGGCCACCATTAAATCTGTCTCTGTCGATTAGGGCAAATGGTGAGAGATCTTCTTCAGGGGACAAAGGGGGAGTCAGGGGAAACCTGCAAGCAAGTGACTCAGGAGATGCTGGTGGCAGTGAAGATGCAAAGAGAGTCTCTAAGAGATTAAAAATTATTTATTCATGCATGCATTCATTCATTCACAAATCTTTACTAAGTCCCTATAAATGCCAAGCACTCACAGTGTCACTGGGGAGTAAAGAAAAATGATTTGCATGCTGCCAAGGGGTCAGGAGTCCTGAGAGGGTGCTGGGAAGGCCGATTCCTGAAGGTTTGGCCTCCTGGGTGAGGGGTCTGGCAGGAAATAAGGTGAGCGTTTCCAGAAGCCCCTTGCTGCCCATATGTGCTGGGAGCAGATTTGCTCCAGAGTGAGGCTGGTGAGAAGCTTGACCCCTGCTGCCAGCAGGGCACCCACCCCCACAGTGTCCTCAGTGACTGGCCTGGATGGAAATGGCCCTAATGAGCCAGTTGCTGCCTGTCCCTCACTGTGGCTCTCAGAGCCAGCAGCCCACTTCTGCAGGAGAGCCCCAGGCCCTCCTGGGGGCTCGCTAAGATTCATTGCACTCTAATACCAGGGGGAAGTTGTCCCTCCTCCAGCCCACAGGGAGCAGCAAGCATAATGGGCTGCCTCACACATGTAATTAGAAAAAAATAAGAGCGGTGAGAGAAAATTGGTTAAGTAAGCCCAAAATGACTCTTTAAAAAATATATATAATGAAGGAATAAATCTCAGGGAAAAGAAGCTAAATTAAGCCAGAGAACACCATTGTATGTTTCCTTAGCCACACATCAGGTTCTCAAAAAGAATCATAAGGTCACCTGGCCAGCACAGGGTTCCACGGGCCTGAAGCAGAAGGTTGGTAATCACACTGGGCAGGGTGAGGGTGAGGGGATCTGGTGGTCTCCATGTGCATGGATGCATTATTGTAGACTGCTACTTGCTTCTCCAGCTCCGAACCCAGCGATTGCATCCTTATCTCAGCCTTACCCTCTGGTAGGACCTGCACCCCTAGGCCAGGGCCCTCTCTCCACATGGTCCTTCCTCTGCATATATTTTATGTTCCTGCCTATTGATCAGCTGCTCCTCTCACTGTGATTTTGCCCCTCACGCACTCTCATACTCCTCATTCTCCTTTGCTCTGCGGAATGCTTTTCAGTTGTCATTTCCATTTCTCTATTTCTATGGCAACCACAACCCCAGCCTCACTGCTTTCCTCACTTGCTTTTCTCCCCACCCCGCCCCCTCCCTTTTGCAAGTAGGATTTGCAGGGAAGCTGCTGACAGGCTGGTCTTCTAGTAATTTCCCTCATAAACAAACAGCTGAGGAGAGGGAGTTGGGAGGCAGGGCTGTGTGGTGGGGCCAGCGCAGGGAAGCAGCCAGGGGACAGAGAAAGACAGAGCTGTGCATGCAAAGGAGTCCTGGGCGCAGTGGTTGACAGCAATGTGAGCCTCAGCCCGGGCAGAGGTGAGTGAGGTGTGGAAGGCTCCCTCCAGATGTGCAGCCATGGAGGGCCAAAGGCTGACACGCCTGTGGGCCGTCACAGTGGCCCCAGGGGAGGTGTGCTTGCCTAGCTGCTGTGACACAGACTACAGGGATGGAGGACACAAGCTGTCGCCACAGGGGAAATTATCCCAAATATCCTCATTACTGAAGCAAGTGCCTCTGAACCCATCAGCACTTAACTGCCGAAGTGCCCTCTCCCTGGAAGAAAAGGCCATTTCACATCTATCCCAGTTGGTCTGCTGCAAGTCACAGGCTCCTCTGGGTGGTGGAGGCCACCAGGCAGGTGTCAGGGACAGGGCAGGTGTAAGGAAGTGAAGGGCAGCAGGAGGGCGCTTTACTGGGGGTCCAGGCGGGACAGGCAGCTTAGCTTACATTGGAGTGAGTAAGCACACCCAGCTCAGATAGAAGAGTAAATATTAATAGCTTTATTGCATGCCTTTTTTTATAAATAAGAGAAATATGTTTTTGGCTGCTAATGACCTTCAAATTAGCAGCTTTTCCAGAAAGCACTTATGTATTTTTAATTCCAAACATAGCTGAGTGTCAGTTGCAGCAGCAATGAAAACAGCAGGGCAGCTGGGTAATTTTAAATAAGAGGAAACCCAGATCATTATTTTTGAAATTGTCAGCTTTTACACCTTTTAATAGATTCACTTTCTGTCATCTTCCCCCTCCCCCATTCCCCACTTCTATGGTATTTGAAGATCCCCAGGCATTCTCCTTGGGAGAGAGGAACTGAGGCACAAGGCTGCTATATGGAAGGACCTGGGGCTTTAGTTTACACCGTGGTTTTCAGGGGGTCACAGTCACTGGCAGGAAGGCTTTAGCACTGGGGCTTTCAAAGAGCATTGGAGAGAAGAGGAGAGAAAAGAATTCCAGCCTGGGATGCAGGACGCCAGGTAATGGGACATGAGGCTTCCTTCTCCACTGGTGACTGATTCTGTTACAAAAGAGAAATAAGAGACCTCAGAGCAGTGGAAAGAGAGACAGAGAGTTTAGCGAGGACATAGAAAAAAGATGCAGACAATGGGAGAGAGGAGACAAAGAGGCAAGAGGTAGCTGAGAAACAATGTGAGGAGCTGAGGAGTAGGGAGGAAGCAAGCAATAGAGCAGCACTTCCCAGAGGGTTGAGCCCAGGCCACCAGCAGCAGCAGCACCCACCAGGGAACTAGTTAGAAAGAGAGTTTCTCAGGTCTCAGCCCAGAAGAACTGGATCAGAAACTCTGAGGGACAGGCCCACGATCTGTGCTTTTATGAGCCTTCCCAGTGACTCTGAGTCTCAATAAAGTATGAGGACAACTGCTCTGTAACTGAGCAGAGCACCCAAGGCAGAGGAAGGAAAAGAAGAGAGCAGCGAAGGAAGCAAGGAGGAAGAGGACAGGATGGCAAAGAAGGAGGAGGCACCTCAAAGAGAAGAGGAATATGGAAGTGAGTCTGTGGGACCCCAGACCTCTATCCCTCCCCTAAAACACAACATGTTATCAAATAGTCCACGGGTGACTCTTCCACTGACCCGGCAGACAGCAGCACCAGCCTCACCCTCAGGGGCCTCTCTTTACCAGAGCATTTCTGAGTGGGGCTGACTTCTGTGTCACCAGTGACCTGCAGCCATACTGTTACAGAGCAGGGCAGGGGGTGGTTCATGATAAATTATTACAGAAAGGATTCCCCCTTTCTGTCTCTGGAGGTTCCTTCCCCCACACCCACCTGCTAGGTTCGAAATGCCCGCCTCCAGAGGAAAGACGTCTCTCAATGCCAGAGACTGGTGAAAAGGAAAGGAATTGTTTATTTAAAAGTTACACAGACTTAGAGTAATGGCTTAGTGTCTTCAATAAGATACTAAAGTCCTTTAGAATACCCACAGATGCACAGTCCTTCCCTCTCCCTGTGCCCAGTCCGGGGTACCGTGTCTCAGGAAAGGAAGTAGAAGTCCGTGATTCAGGCTCCCGGCACCATCAGCTGTGTGGCTGCTGCAATCTCCAGTTAATCCAAAGCCATGTGGCACCTTCTCATGGCCCACCAGCAAGAGTCCTCTCTCCCCTTTCTCCCTGGCTGCAAAGTCTCTCCTGCTGCCTAAGCTGCGTGGCAAAAAGAAGCACTCCAAAACCTCATGGTCCTCTTCCTTTCCCTTCAGAACCGCATGGTCCTCTCCTTACTTCACCAAAGCTGCCTGATCCTGGCCCTCTTCCTTTCCCCTCAGAACCTCGTGGTACTCTCCTCTTTTACTTCAGAACCACATGGACCTCTACCTATCTACTTGCTTCAGAACCTCGTGGTTCTCCCATTTACTTCAGAGCCGCGTGGTCTACTCTCTCTTTACATTGGAGCCGCGTGGTCTACTCCTTCCTTCAGAGCCACATGGTCTCCTCCATTCTCTATGGCTGCCGGGCCTAGGTTTAAATCCCAGCGCCCATCTTCCTTTGCAGCCCCATTTCTGACTCCTCCTACAGTCAGTTACACCTACCAGCATCCTTGTATTCTTCCAGCTTTACTGGGCTGCCATAGTAAGTCTGGGCAGGTGTGGCCCCATGGCATGGAGCCAATCATCTCCAAGCTCTCACACAGGCCCTGTAACCAGGGGGAATTGCTTCCCAGTCCCATCTTGGGTGGAATTTGGTCCCATCCCCCTGGCTCAAAGCATGGCCACAGCTACTTAACACATCCATGAAACCAGTTAAAGGTTATAGATATGTTAAATGACTGTGCCAGGGGTTAGCTGCAAAGCTCTTGCTACCTAAAACAGCTCTGAATAGCCCTGTTCCATGTGTCCCATCCCCCCTGGCTCAGGCCTGTGGGGGTGAGGACATCCTACACACATTTTTCTAATATTTCCTGGACACCCTGAGTCCTGGACCCCATCACAAATCCCTTCTTGGGGCCCTCCTCTTGGCTGCACCCTGCTTCAATACCAGACTTTTCCCACCCCCAGGAGAGAATGTGTGTTATTTTACTGGTCTGAAAAATGGGAATAGTGCTCATCCTTTGCCCTTATTGGCTCCTGAACAGCCTTTCCAATGGACACTCCATTTTCATATCAGTTACCAGAAGGATCAGCTTCCAGGCTGAATTTTAGATCAAAGTTGAGCTCTTTTCCAAGTTGTCAGGTCCAATTGACAATGAGCAAGGGTATTTCCCATTTAGTCACGGAGCTCTTCATGCCTAATTCATCATTGTCCTTGTCTTCAAAGTTAGAAAATGCATGCTGTCTCCAAATCCAGTCAACAGACCTTTACAGAGTGTCCACTCCACACAGAGGTGATTTGGCTTGACTGCTGCCCCCCAAGGGCCTCTCATCTCTAGGTAGTGATTAAGAATAAGGACTTCTGCTAGGAGACCCCAACCCCACCCAGATCTCAGCCTGGTATTTGCCTTCTCCAAAGACTTTCTCAAGCAGTCATTCTGGCACATTCTTATTTAGGTAGGCTCTCAAGACTCTCCTGATTTTAGCAATGCTAAATATAACTATTCATTTAACAAATGTTTACTAAGTAGGAACTCCAAGCCACCTGGAGACGGGCACTGTTTCCATGTGTTTAGGATCCATCAGTAAACAAAACACAAATCTGGGTGTTCACCAGGATCTAGCAAGGCAAATAACAGTAAACATGAGCATAAATAAATTGTGAAACATCTCAGAAGATGAAAATGCTATGAAAAAAGAAAATTTGAGAGTAGAGAATTTTGCAATTTTAATTAAGGTGATCAGGACAGAACTTATTGATAAGGTGGGATTTGAGCAAATACATATTTGAAGAAGATAAGGGAGTAAGTCAGGATGGAAGAGTCTTGCAGGCAAATGTCACTGGAAGGACGGCCAGGTGTGTTTAAAGAACAGCAAGTACACTTACTGTGCTATCTCATGTAAGACTCACTATGACCTAATGCACCAGGTATTATTACTAACCTTTCACTGATGTAAAAGCTGAAGCTTAGGAAGTCTACATAGTTTGGTTAAGGCTGTCCAGATAGTGGGTTGCAGGACGGGGATTACAATCTTGATCGAACTTATCCTACACCTATTTTCTAAAACCTACCTTGTCTTCCATTGCTCCACAGCCAGCAAGCACACACTGCACAGCAAGATCATCCCCACCAAATATGGCCCAGCCTCCAGACAGGGCAGATGCATCACTACCAAGGGGAATGGCTCTTATTACAAGAGGTACAACTCACAGCCAAGTGAAGATGAAGTCCTAGACAGTAACAAAGAGTCAAAGAAAAGGCAGCCATTCTGTGTGATTTCAAGTCTGCAGGCGGAGATAGATCACTGATGTCACAGACTCTACCCAAAGTTGTCTGATGATAAGGAGTTGAGGCGGTCTGGCGCCAATTGCTGAGGAAGCTGACAACCAAAATGTGGTGGGTGCACATCATGGGGGACTTGTGTTCCAGATATGGACTACTAGATCGTCACAGGGCACCCTGCATGGATTTTAAGACCGTGGGCTAAGTAGCAAAGAATGAACTAACATGGGCATAAAATATAACAATACCTGTATTACAGGAATTACATAACCAGAGTATCTGCATTGAACATAGTAGAATGGATGCCTATAGTTGGGAATAATGGGAATAATCGATCCATTTCCCACCTATTTCACTTGCTGCTTTTAAATTAAATTCATGTATGTAATTATCTGTTTCTGGATATCTGAGATGTTTCATTAGTCTGCCAACTCTTATTCCAGGAAGGTACTATCTTAATTATTGCAGCCTCATTGTACATTTTAATGTTGTACAACATGAGTTATCCATCCTTATTCATTTTCGTAATTCTCACAACTATTTTCACCTGTGTATTTTTCCAGTTAAATTATAAGATAATTTTATAAAGTTCTAAAATATCAGTATTTTTATTGGTATAGCTCCAAATATTAAAGCAATATGGAAGAGTGGAATTCTTAACCATTTATATCTTCTAGTTTATAAATATGACTTCTCTCTCCATTTCATCAAGTAGTCCTTTACAGTTCTCAGCAAAATTTTGTATCTTTCTTACAGATATTGTGCAATTCTTGAAAAAAATTCTCATAATTTATGTTTGGTTATAATCAGGATTTTTTTATTATACTGTCTTATTGTTAATGTATATTTTATAAATACCTAACATACTGGGTATTGTTATTATTATTATTATTATTATTAAATGCCTCTTCAATAAAATGTATTGTTTTGATTTTTTGTTTTTTAATTCAGACACACAATAATACAATCTTCAATAGAGGAGAGTATTAATTTCAAGTTATCAGTGGGGGTTTTTTAATACTAATTTGAGGATATTTTTTCATTGCTTTTTAGAGAGAGAGAGAGAGAGGGAGAAAGACATTGATGTGAGAGAGAAACATTGAATGGTTGCCTTCTCACATGCACCTGACCAGGGATTGACCTGCAATCTAGGCATGTGCCCTGACCAGGAATCAAACCCACATCCTTTCAGTTATGGGACTGCACTCCAGCCAACTGAGCCACACTGGCCAGGACCAGGGTGTCAGTGTTTTAAATTTGTTTTCTTGCCTTATCACATTGTTGGAACTTCTAGAAAAATATTTAATATAGTATTGGTAGACATACTTGTTTTTTTATTTAAATGGAAATATCTTTATTGTTTCACAATGAAGTGTGATATTGGTTGCTGCTATTATATAGATAATCAAATAAAGAAGTCTCTACCTTTGTTTTACTATTGTTATTTAGAAAGGATATTTTATTTTTTCAAATGCATTTTAGCATCTATATACAAGATAACATATTGAGCCAGACATGTATGCCTGAAATAAACTCTGTTTCATTATGGTGCGTTTTAATTTATTTATGGATCCAATATATTACAATTTTACCTGATTCTTGCTTCTGTACTAATAAAAATGATTAGTGTGTAGATTATTATTTGTAAATTTGTGCTAGTCTTTTCAGAATGTTTTATCAATTACCCTGATTATTTAATAGTCACTTTTATTCAAGTATAATATACAGAAAAAACTGTTTAAATTACGAGTCAACAGCTTGTGGACCTTCATAGAACAAAGTCAACCATGTAATCACCACACAGATCAGGAAATAAGAAAGACACCGGCATCAAGCTCCCTCCCAATCACTTTGCACCCATCTTTGAAAAAGTAAACAGGTAACTATTCTTCTGACTTCTAAAACCATAGATTGTCTTTGCATTCTTCTGAAATTTACATACATGGAATAAAATAGTATTTATTATTCTATGCCTAATATTTTTGCTCAAATTATATTTGTGAATTTATTCATGTTCTTATAATTTTAATTCATTTATTTTAACAGCTGTATAATATTCCTTCATATAAATATTTTTATACATTTTTCTTATTTACTTTATTGTTATACATTTGAGCTGTTTCCAGTGTTTGATTATAATAGTTATACTATGAATATTCTCACACATGTCACTTGGTGCACATGTCTTTTGATATATACATGTATGCATATCTGTTAGTATGTACCTACAAGTGAAATTGTTGCATCATAGGATATTTATGTAGACTGCTTTAGTAGATACTTTCAAATAGTTTTCCAAAGTGATGGAATGGGAGACAAAGTTTCTCCCAAAGAGAGAGCTGCCACTTTTTCATGTAAATCCAAAATGCTCTTGGGCCAACCCATTAGAGTACTTGGGTATACTATTTCCATTTGACAAGTGAGGCTCACTGAGCACTCTCCAACTTGTTAATCATTGAGCCTGGGTCATAAGGACTTCATGTTCAGGGGCTTACTTTCCACAAGAGCAAGCTAATAGATGCTTTTTGAAAGGACTGTACCTGAGCATTGTGAATCCATCCTCATACTCCCAAGAAACTTTACTCAGAGAGCAGGGCTTGAATTTTTTCAGGATTTATCAGTTACTTCTGCTGGCAGAGGTATGATCACACCACAGTCAAAATCCCTGAGACTCAGGCTTTGGCTTGCTGAGCAACAGGACATCATTTAAGTAAGTGAAGGCTTTGAATATCGGGAAGTAGAGACACTCATACTAACACCTGAGTCATTCATCAGAGGCAAATCACAATGCAGGGTAGGCACCCATGGGAAAATACTAGGTGTCCACTGAGTACTTCTCTTCTGATCAGGAGACTCTCTTTGACTTTATGAGCATTCACAGAACGTGCATGTAAAACACAAAGATCAATTATACATTCAATGGTAGAAGCCAGAGCCATAGTACATTCAATTGGCCAGAAGGGTCCCAACCACAAAACTGCATTCACTTCCTTGCCCCACTCAGAATCTTGCCCAAACCCCATTAGCTGAATAGAGGCAATGGGTATGATAGAGGTAACTTGGCCACCTGTGTCCAACAGAACCATACAAATTTGAGTGTCTTCTCCCTACCCTGCAGTTCTTCAGCACACAGACAAGTGCACACTGCCTTTAGTGGGGACAGGAGGAGATCTCAGCCCCATTTCTCCATAAAGTCACGAGGAATCCACATTAATCTGAGATAGAGGGGGATAGACAGATGAAGGGGCCTGGGGAGGGAATGGCTCCACATTAGTAAGCAAGGCGCAATTACTTTTTATTTTTAGCAGTGCAGCAGCTTCTGTCAGCTCAGCTAAATGAACTCCATTTTTTTTGGTGGGGGGGGGGGGTTGGCCAATCCAGTACTATATGGAATGCTGAGGTCCTCATAGCTGACACCTTCATTTCATCCTTGGAAACCCCTTGACTCAGCAGCCACAGCCATGGTGATTTCCACAAGAGGCCATGGGGTGTGTGCTGTCTGGTTGGTTTGGGCTTGGCTTGCACAGCAGTAACCTTTGAGGAATCCACATTAATCTGAGACATCATTTCCTATTACTAAGGCAACACCTCCTAAATTCTTATTTGATGTCCACATAAGGGCTAGGGAAATTTTCCAGGGTGGCAAGGCTGACAGCAAGCATTTATCTAGATTTGTTTGAGTCAGTTTCTCATTCTGTAGAGGGTCACTTTCATTATTATTGTAAACCTAATCCAGGGCAGTAAGATCCTCAATACTAGTCAATGCATCATTTATGGTTTCCCAGGGGAGTTTGTCTGTTTTAGAGGGGGAAAAAAAGGGGGCCCTTATCATAGCCAGTACCTACTGCAGAAAAAAATAAAAACAAAAAGACAAAAAACAAACAAAAATACCAACCTCTGAACATTTTACTGTTATCTCCAAATGGACCTGCAATTGACATGATAGACTGCAGGAGGGGCTGAGTCATAAGATGGTCCAGCTGTTCTCATTCTTCCTTAACAAGCTTATACATCCCACCTCCTGCATCTCCCAAGTGAACAACCAAAGGTCTATGGATTCTCCCGCTTGCTGCACAGAGTGGTCACAAACTTCTCTCCTTTTATGCTCAGTCTGTGGGAGGCTTTTGTAACTGTTATTTGATAGAGATAGAGCCTTCAGCCTCCTGCCCTCAGGAAAAAATTCTTAATATTAGTTATTACAATAGGAAGAACTAGAAGCTGACCACAAGACTGACAAAGAGTCCCCCCAGAAGAGATTTGCAACATCCAAGGATGAATATAGACAGTTCTCTTTGAACCTATGTCCTATAGGGAACCGTTCCACGTGTGGGAAATGTAGCCCAGCGCCCACTCAGAAAAGCCAGTGGGTGCGAGGTTCGGCAGGCAGGACCCATGCCCACGGACAGGTTCTCCTGGGGGGAATCAGGCCTGCATTGTACCTAGGCTGCTATGAGACTTGCTTTTGCTAAAACTCCCTCACCCTGAATTGAGGCAGCAAATGTTTACTGAGTATCTTTAACTTCCTAAAGTCTGCTAAACCTCCCAAGTATGGAGTGTAACCTGTTCAATCACTTTCCCCCTTGAGCTGTAACATCCTTCTCTTTGAAGTAACTAGCAACATTCTTTCCTTTGTTGTCTGTAAAAGGTAATCACCTACAGGGAACCTGTGCATAGTTAATGAGGACCATCCTCGATGTTATGTGCCCAGAAAGCAGTAAAAGGCTGTCCAGGCGGGGGTCGGAGTCTCTGGCCCTCTCACCTTCTCTCACTTAGAGAGTGGCCATGCCGTTCCTTTTTCTCCACAGGATTTCCATAGTCCATGTGAACTTGTCCATTGCAGTTGCAACACACAGATCCTGCGGGCCGGCATCTGCATCAATGTCCTTGTATTTGGCCTGCAGTTCCTCCTCAATTTCTTCTCATTAATAGGCAATGGACTGGAAGAAAATGTGTTGCCTGAATGAACAAACATGTTGGTCAGTGTTTACTGAAAGTGTCAAAACTGTGGAGCGTGGGAAAGTATAGTCTACTAGTAAGCTAACAAGTCACCCCGCTACTGTTTCATGGAGGCTGTTGTAGCAGACTCCAGGGGCAGAGGTCAAGGATAGATTGTTATTCACAGAAACAGCAGGCTAGTTCCCTGAGCCCCAGTTCCCACAGGGTGACATGACACTGGCCATGTGACACCTGCACATACAGTGTGTTGCAGTGCAGAAGAGAAACCCTGAATTTACTCAAGAGTCAGTTTGCCTTTTGTTCCAGAGGGAGACATTATCTTTACTTTCTTAAACTGTAAGTATGCCTGCACTTTGCTGCAGAGGGTGACATTGTCTCTGTCTACCAAGACTATTTGCTACACAAACATTCTTGAAAAGATAGTTCAGGACAAGGAGAAATCATTGCCTTACCTATAACACATGCAAGAAAATCCATGGAGAACTGTCTCTTGACACGTATAATTTCCCCAAAGTTCACTCTTTTTGAGGTGTAGTCCTATGAGTTTTAGAAAACGTATATAGTCATATAATCACTACTGTAATCAGTATAGGATATTTATCATCCCGCAAAGTTCCCATGTCCCCTGGCAACCACTGACCAGATTTGGGTCTCTAAAGTTTCATTTTTTTAGAGTGTTATATAAGTGGAATAAAAAATATAGCCATTTGTGTCTGGCTTCTCTCACTTAGCACAATGCTTTTGAGATTAATCCATGGCTTGCATGTATCAGTAGTTCATTTATTTGTATTGCTGAGTAGTATTTCACTGTATGTGTGTATGTACAATGACTTCTTTATCCATTCACCGATTTTGACTATTATAATTTCTTTACTTTCCCATAGAGATGTTAGAATAAGCTTTGTGATTTATACAAAAAGATTTGCTGGTATTTTGAACAGGATTACTTTGAATTTATAGATTTTAAGGCACAACTTTCCATTTATTTATCCTTCTTCCCTAACTTTCATTAATGTTTTATGGTTTCAGCAAATAAGTCTTGGTATATATTTTGTTAATATTTTGTGCTTATGAGGCTATTGTATGTGGAATTTTTAAATTTGTATTTCCAAGGGGTCATCTCTAGGTTATAAAAATACAATTAATTTTTTTATATGGACCTTGCTCAATTCACTTAAGAGTTTTTTGTACATCCATTGGGATTTTCTACCTAGACACTCATGTTATCTTGCAAATAAAGACTGTTTTATTACTTTCCAACCTGAATGCCCTGGCTAGAATGTCCAGTAAATTGCTGAGTAGAAGTGATGACATGAGAATGAACATCCTTGCCTTGTTCCTGATCTCACGAGGAAAGCATTATGTCTTGCACACTAAGTGTGGTGCCAGATAAAAGATTTTTCTAGGTACCCTTTATTAGACTGAAGGAGTTCACTTCCTTTCTTAGTTTGATGAGTGTTTTTGTCATGAATAGATATTGAATTTTGTCAAATGCTTTTTCTGCTCTATCGAAATGACCACGTTTTTCTCTCTTTTAGGTTGTAATGTGGCAAATTGTATCAACTGATACTCTAATGTTAAACCAGTCTGACATTCCTGTCATAAATCCACTTTGGTTTGTGATGTATTACCCTTTTTACAGATTCAAGTTGCCAAAGTTTTGTTAAAAATTTTTACATCTATGTTCATGAGGGGTATGTCAGTCTGCTCTTCACTTTTTTTGTAATGTCTTTGTCTGGTTTTGGTATTAGTATAATGCTGACCACATAGAAGTAGTTACAAAATATTCGTTCCTCTTAAAGTTTCAAAAACATTTGTGTGGAGTTGATATTTTTCTTCCTCATATGTTTCGTGGAATTCATTGATATGAACAAAGCCTGAGTTTGTTTGTGGGAAAGGTTTTAACTACAGATTCCGTTTCCTAAATAATATGTCTATTCAGGTTATCTACTTATTTATTTTAGCTTTTCAGTTACAGTTGACACACAATATTATATTAGTCTCAGGTATACAACATAGTGATTAGACATTTATATAACCTACAAGTGACCAACTCAATAAGTCTAGTATCCACCTGACACTATACATATCAATAGTTATTACAATATTATTGACTATATTCCCTATGCTATACTTTACATCCTGTAACTGTTTTCACAATTGGCAATTGGTACTTCTTAAATCCTTCCTCCTTTTCACCCATTCCCCCACCGCCCCCCCCCGCCACATGGCAACACTGAAAATGTTCTCTCTGTATTTATGAGTTCATTTCTGCAGGTTATCTATTTATTACAAAAGATTTGGTAGTATGTATATTTCAAGTTATAATTTCACCTAAGTTTTTAAAAAATTTATTGGTAAAAATCTCTCTACTTATGTCTTCTTTAAAACATTTTAATAGCTACAGAATCTTTATTACTGCATATTTAATTCCTATACTGATAGTGTCTTCTCTTTCTTTTTCATAATATGTCTGGTTAAAGGTCTATCAATTTTTTTGATCTTCTCAAAAAAACCAGTTTTTGTTTACAATGATTTTCTTTTTTTCTATTTTCTATTTCATTTATTTCCACTTTGATTTTTACTGTTTCCTTTCTTCTGCTTACCTGAATTTAATTTCCTCTTCTTTTTCTAGTTTCTAGAAGTGGAAACTAAGATAATTGATTTAAGATTTTGGGTGTGTTATTTACTTCCAAATATTTGGGAATTTTCTAGATATTCTTGCGTTGATTTCTAATGTAATTCCAGTAATAGTCAAAGGACAATTTTTTTATTATTTAAATCCTTTTAAATTTATTGGTACTTATTTTTGGCTCATCAGATGGTCTATCTTGGTAAATATTCCTGTGCACTTGAAATAAAAGATGTAGTACGGTGTTGCTGGGTGAGTGTTCTATAAATGTCAAAAGGGCTGGCTACTTGGAAGTGTCGTGCAAGCCTTCCATACCCTCACTAGTTTTCTGTCTAGTTGTCCTGTCGATTATTAAGAGAGGAGTGTTGAAATTTTCAACAGTAATTGTTTCATGTATCTATTTCTTTTTGCAGTTTGTCAGATTTTGCTTGTATATTTTGAAGCTCTGTTATTTGGGACATAAACATTTAGGGTTGTTATGATCTTTTGATGCATTGATACCTTTATTATCATACAATGCCCTCTTCATCTCTGGTAATATTCTTTTCTTTGAGGAATGTTAGCATGTTGTATCATTTGTCATCCTTTCACTTTTCACCCATTTATGTCTCTATATTTAAGGTACCTTTCTTACAGGCAGCAAGTAGTTGGGCCTAATTTTTTATTCAATCTCACAACTCCACTTTGTAATTAGGATGGTTATGGCATTTGCATTTAATGTAATTACTGAATAACATGTTTATGCAAGTAACCTTAAAATACTAGAGACACACAAAATAAGTTTTCAAAAATGGAAAGGCTGCTGTATTATTGGATAAAAAATCAATATAATAAAGATTTCAGTTATTTCTAATTTAGTATCTAAATTTAAATTGATCCCTATAAAATAACAGATTATTTTTGACGTAGAATAGTTAAATCATATGTTGGAAATGAAATGAGATGGAAAAATAATCATGTAAGAATCTCTAGAAAATAATGAAAAATAAAACTAATGAGGGAATATTAAATATTAAAATATTTTATAAAGATACAGTAATTAAATAGTGTGCTATTGACATGATTGGAAAATCTATGAGTGGAACGAAAGAGAGAATGAATAAACAGATTCAATGTTTATTTAAAATTTTTATATATGAGAAGAGTGTATCCAGTATAGAAAAGATGGATTCTTCAATATATGAAATTCAGAAATCCTCAGAAGAAAATAAATTTGAATCTCTTCTTCACACTTTACATTTATGTAAATTACATTTGGATCAAAAATTTAAACATATAAAATGCTAAGCAAAGACATAAAAGTACTAAGCAAAGGCATAAGAAGATTTTTAAAATAATCTTGAAACGTTAAGGCCTTTATATATTCAACACAAAACCAGAAGGTTTAAAGAATTGATAATTCTAAAACATTTAACAATTTTAGATCAAAATATAGTCAACTGATCTTTGACAAAGGCACAAAAGCAATTCAATGGAGAAAAGATAATCTTTGCAGTGAATGAGGCTGGAATAAATAAACTTCCATATGTTATAAAAACATTAAAAGAAAATAAACACAGACCTTATACCTTTCATAAAAATTAACTCAAAATGGATTGTAGACTTAATGTAAAATACAAAATCATAAAAATTTTTAAAAATATGGGATAAAATTCACATGATCTTGAGCTTTGTGATGAGTTGTGATGAGTTTTTAGATACAAGTAAAGTATGATCCATAAAAGAAAAAATTGATAC
The DNA here is from genome assembly GCF_022682495.2 of Desmodus rotundus. NCBI lineage: Eukaryota > Metazoa > Chordata > Mammalia > Chiroptera > Phyllostomidae > Desmodus > Desmodus rotundus. The sequence goes on along the minus strand of NC_071394.1, from coordinate 104,230,761 downwards.
ATTAAATTTCATTAACATTGAAAATGTCTGCTCTGCTAAAGGCACTGTTAAGAGAAGGAATAAGACAAGTCACAAAGAGGGAGAAAACATTTATAAACACATATTTGTTAAAGGGCTAATGTCCAAAATACACAAAGGACACTTCAAACTCAGCAATAACAAAACACTCAAACCAATTCAAAAATGGGCCAAAGATCTGAATAGACACCTTTCTGAAGACAATACACAGGTAGTAAATACACAATTGAAAACACTTTCACCATCTTTTGTCATTAAGGAAGTGCAATGAGATACTACTACATACCTATTGGAATGACTAAAATTAAAAAACACCTGACAATGTTAATTTCTGACAAGGATGTAGAGGAACAGTAACTCTTATTTATTGCTGGTGGGAATTTAAAATCATACAGCCATTTTGGAAGATAGTTTGGCAGTTTCTTATAAAGCCAAACAAGTTCTTAATATGAAATCCAGCAATCACACTCCTAGGTATGTACCTATGTCATTTGAAAACTTATGTCTATACAAAAACCTATGTAAGAATATATAGCAGTTATGTAAGTGATTGAGACATCCTTTGATAGGTGAATGAATAAACAAACAGTGGTGCATTCACATAAGGAAGGCTGTCCAATGATGGAAAGCAGATGAGCTATTAAGCCACACAAAGACATGGATAAATCTTAAATGCATATTTCTAAGTGAAAGAAGCCAGTTTGAAAACACCACATACTGTGTTATTTCACTTAGATTGCATTCTGGAAAGGGCAAGACTATCCAGATGGTGAATAGGTCAGAGGTGAGAGAGAGAAGAGGGTTGAATAGGGGAAGCAGCAGGGATGTTTAGGGTGATGAAACTATTCTGTAAGATACTGTAATGGTGGCTCTATGACACTATACATTTATCAAAACCCATAGAACTTTATAGCACAAAGAGTAAGCCTTAATATAATGTAAGTTATAAAAAGTCATTTAGGAGATGGTGGCAGGAAGTGTGTCTTAGAATGGAAAGTAGAATGTGAAAAAGAATCTACGTAATTGTATTACAAATGCATGGAACACCCTCCCTGAAGAGGGTGAGGGAAATATATTGATGTAATTATTTTGGAAATAAGGAGGCTCCGTAAGATTAAAAGCAAAAGGATCTGTACTTAAAACACTGTACCCTAGCTGACAAAGTTCTTTTCCTTGGCAGTACAGGTTAACAATTCTGAAAACACTATATATGTATACTGGGATTTAACAATTGAGTAAATGCATGACAGATGGCCAGAGGCAGGTTTCTTACTGTTAGAATAGAATTTTACAGACAAGGAAGGAAGGAAGCTAGAAAGATCCATGTGGTACTGTATTATATTTGAAGACATCAATATGAACTCATACTTAACTTAATGTAGATTAAGATGGTTATATATGAACATATGTATAGATATGTGTGTATACATTGGTTAGTATCCACATAAATTTCCTTGCTCTGTATGCTGAGAGGGCTGAGAAGCAATGACACCCCAATAAAAATGAGCACACCTAGAACTCATACCTTGGTTTTTGATATCCCGTCAAAGGAAGAGGGCTATTTAGAGAAAGGTTGATTCTAGCACTGGTACAGGAGATATGCAAATGAGCTTAGAGCATCTTGCAGTAAGGAAGTGCTTAAAAACACATGCACAGTGACAAGAGTATGTCCAAGGGACACAGGAGCCATCTCAAAGAACTCCCGATTTCCAGAACAGAACAACTTGAGCAACAAAATAAATAAAATAGTATTGGAGTACATAAAATTCATTACTGCCCTGGCTGGGTGGCTCAGTTGGTTGGAGCATAATCCCATGCACCAAAAGGTCGTGGGTTTGATCCCTGGTCAGGGTGGGTGTGGGAGGCTACTGATGGATGATTCTTGCCTACATCAATGTTTCTCTTTCTCTCAAAGAAATAAACATATCCTTGGGTGAGGATTAAATATATAAATAAAATAAATGAAAATAAAATAAAACGTATTGATGACATAAATAAATCATTGAATAAATAAGTAAATTTACATATCCACATAAATCATAAATGGAAGAGAATAGACAAATCTGTCATGAGAATTCCTAATAATCCATGAAGATATTATTTCAAGAAGGAGCATATATCCGAGTCCCTACTCCTTAGGCATGGGCTGCGCATGGTGATGTCCTTCCAAAGAATAATGTATGGAAAGTGGGGGACAGAGGAGAGAGTAACTTTACAGAAACCAGATTGGCTCAGCCAGGTAATCAAGGTTAATGTCAACAGTGATAAGTCATGTGTACGGTATGTTCACTTTACATGGAGGTTGAATCAATTACCAATGGCAATTATATAATCAACCACACCCTCCATAAAAACCCAAAATGATGGGATTCAGAGAGTTCTGAGCAAATGAACATGTGGAGGTTCTGGGAGAGCAGCATGCTCAGATTGAGCGTGGGTGCTCCACACCCTTTCCTCCTACCGTGCCCTATTCATCTCTTTCAACTGGTTCTTCCTGAGATAGATCCTTTTATAATAAACCAATAACCAAGTAAGTAAAATGTTCCTTAGTTCTGTAAGCCATTCTAGCAAGTTAATTGAATCTAGGAGGGGGGTTGTTGGAACTTCCCATCTATAACCTGTCAGTCAAAAGCCCTCTGGAATCTTATCCTGTGGGATCTGACACTATCCCCAGGTAGATAGTGTCAGAGTTAAGTTGAATTGGAGGGCACCCAGCTGGTGTCAGAGAATTGCTTGGTGTGGAGAACATAGTCACATATTGTAATTGGATGCAAAATCTGAGGTGGCCTCATGTATTAGTTTCCTAGGGTTTCCATAAGAAAGTACCTCCAACTGGGTGGCTTAAACAACAAAAATGTATTGTCTCACATTTTGGAGGCTGGACTTCTGAGATCAAAATGTAAGCAGGGTTGTTACCTTCTGAGGCTGTGAAAGACAATCTGTTTCATGCTTCTGTCCTAGCTTCTGGTGGATTGCTGGCAAAGTCTGGCATTCCTTAGCTGTGAAAAGCATTACCCCAATCTCTGTCTTCATGTTCAGTGGCATTCTCCCTGTGCCCATGTCTAACTGTTCCCTTTTTATAAGGGCACCAGTCATATTGGATCAGGGGTCCAATAGCAAGCCACATGGTCAAATCCAATGTCAATACGTTGGGCATATAAACACTGCTTACTTTACAGGGGCCACTACCCAGCAAAGAGAATGGATGTGTCATCTCTTTGAGGAAGACAGTGAAGAGGTAGAAACAATATATAATCTATAAAACTCCAGTTTTAATTTCTTCTTCTTCTTTTAGTAACAAAATTAACCCATGCTCATTGTTAAACATTGGGGAAATATAGAAAAGTAAAAAGTGAAAATAAAACCCCCACCATCTGGAGATAGCCTTGACTAACATTTTGCTGTAATTTTTTGTTTCACTGTTAATAGTGACCATCATAAACCACCTCTGCCTCCCCAGTCCTGCAGTCACTTCCTTGGGCTTGGAAGAACAGGGTGTAACTATTAGACTTGTGGAAGAGAAAGCTTCTATGCATTAGAGTCAGAAGTGAAAAAGATTTGATTCATTGAAATGCTAGAACACAACCAGCTACATAAAACTCAGTAAGCAGACATGAAATACCCTACATTTAGGTGAGAAAAAAATCTGTACAAGATGGAGATGAAAACTTAACACTTCATGTGCGAAAGATCTGGGTATTCCAATTTATCATAAATAAAACAGGAGCCAATCACAAGCCTGCTTTAACAGATGTATCTGAGCTAAGAGTGGGTTGTGTGTGCATTATATATGTGTGTGTGTGTTCGTTATTTTAAATGCAAAACACATTTTTTTTAAAGATATATGAGAAACTGCTAACAGTGGTTATCTCAAAGTGGAGGAGAGCTTTTGGGGAGGGAGTACTTTACTTCTCATTTTATATCCTTTTTTGGATATGAAAATTTTTATCATAACTATATATTATTTTTTGTATTGTAAACATTGTTTAAATTGAAAGAAAGTGTAACAGAGATAATAGAAACACTGCTGGGGATGGATAAAGCTGTGCTCAGTTTGAGTCATGCTGTCTTTTAATTGTTTTTATTACAATAGCACAATGTGATATTAGGGAAACTCAATTTATATCCTTACAGTTGCAGCCATAGCTTAGACGTAATCCTGTAACACGGGCTGTGTCATTGGACATTAGCAGTGGTCAGGCACACGGGCTCTGAAATTCACCTGCCTGGGCTCCAGCAATGGATCATAGGCAAGTCACTCACCCTCACTGGGCCTCTTTCATCACTTTTAAAATGTGAATAGCAGTGTTATCTGTCTTTTGGGGTTATTGTGATGACTCAAGGAGGTAATTACTAATATGCTTTGGACAGTCTGGGATGTAATCAGTACTCTTTTTAAATGTTAGCATTAGCTTTTCCTCAGGTTTCTATGCAGTTTCTATGCATAATGCATGATATCCCACAGCCTAAATATGTCACAATTTAATTAATCATTCTATTGTTTGGCATAGAGGTTACATATAAATGTGTGTGTGTGTTGCTATCAAGTGCTATAAACCAGTCCTTCTCGAACTTTAATGTGTATATACATAACCTAGAGAACCTGTTAAAATGCAGATTCTAATTCAAGAGGTAATGGATGACCCCTGAGATTCTGCATTTCTAGCAAACTCCCAGGGGATGTTAATGCTCTTGTTCCATGGACTAAATTTTGAATAACAAGTTACAAACATCTAGTGAAAACAGGAGGATAAAGAGGGGTTTAGAAACAGTTATTGGAGAAACAAACATAGGGTAATTTGCCTGGATAATATAAGTGTTTTGACTCTTGAATAACTTCAAATATTTGGAAGACTGTCATACAAAGAGAAGCCCAGTTTTCTGGAACTTCAGACTAATGGGTAAAAATTGTAGGGAGGAAAACATTTTGTTTCGCTCTAAAGAAGAACTTTCTTACAGGCTCTGTTTATCTCCACAGCTCTAGGGGTCAGTGAACTGACACCACTGGCCCAGCCAGTTACCCCAATGCCAATGCTGATACCCTTCAGCAGAGTGAAGAATGTGAGGGGAATAAATGTCCCCACTTGCTGAAGCCACTTGGAGGGAACCTTCCAAGCACTCACATCAAGAGAAAACAAGCCCTTGAATGTGGCCAAGGAGCCCTGGAGTCCCCACAATATTCTTCATGCCCTTCGGGGATCCTGCTGGGCTTTCTTCTGCCCTGAGTAGGGGTAATGAGACCTCATGTTGTGGCTGGACGGTTCTGCCTCTGAGTTCCTCACAGCGCCAGACTCTTCATGTCTGCCTGCAGTCACACAGCTTTCTAACTCATTTCCTGGCTCTTGGTCTCTCCATGAACTTGCAGCCTGTAGACTGCCAAGGCAGCAGACTTCAGTGACAGATTTCTGCTCACCACGTGGCCAAAAAGGATCTGGGCATGTCCTTCAATGGGATGTAGACATCTCGTCCTCCCGCTGGCAGAAGTCAGCAGCACCTAAGTTCTCTCCTCTCTGTAAGTGGCAGGCCTGGCTCTTCACCCGCTGAGCAGGAACAGCTGTGCATCTGTGGGAAAGGAGGAGCACAGATTTCCTGTCCCAGTTCTGCCTGGAAGTTGACTGTCATTAGGATCCTTAGGCGACTTCTGAAAGGCAAAAGAAAGAGGGGAAGCATGCAAGGAATAAGTAGAAGGACTTCAAGGACAGCTCAAGTTCTGAATGGAGCAGTGCCCTGACGTTGGCAGAGGAGGAGATATTCTAGAATCACAGAGTCTGGCTGAGGGAGAGGGCGGTGTCAGTGATCTCCTACAGCAGGACCACTTTTGTCCTGAGAGACAATGATCTATCCTATTCCAGAACCAACTCTCTCCTCAACCCAGCACAAAACCTACCGAGCAGAGCCCTTTCTTCCTCTGTTTGTCATTTTTTCTGTGTGATAAGGTAGGTACAAGGATAGTGAGATGCTTTGTGGAATTAGAACTCAAGACTAGTGTCCTTTCGTGTGCTCTCTAAGGTACTAGAATGAGAAGACAGTGTCAGGAAAGCAAAAGACCATACTAGTAGTGGTTTACAGATACCGCACGACAGAGACAACAGGAAAGCAGGACGCACACCCACACTATTCTGCCTTGACCTAGGGTTGGGTTAGGGGGCCTGTCTATCACATGTTTATCTTCTGGTGGTGAGTCTCTAAGAGCAGATATTATTTGTCTTGTATCCCCAGTGCATGGCTCCACGCCCCCACAGGACTGGTTCTCAGTAAAATCTTATTGAATGACTGAGCGTCTGGATCAAAGGGAAGGGCAGAGAAGGGCCAAGAGGAGAAAAGAGAATAGCAATGCAGAACTCTACAGCACAGGGTCTGGCACATGGTAAGTACCCACCTGCCATAACATGAACCAACTTATTGGGCTGGCCTTCTTTTTTATTAGCATCTGAAAAATGGTTATCATTTCTCTTAAGCTGTCAATGTGGGAACATTAAGCAAATCAACTGAAGGTATTTCTTGAATACACATTGTACTCTCCCCTATGTTCAGTATGGTCAAAATATATGCAACCCTCAGCTCAAGCTACTTGACATAACCAATTTTCTTGGAACACAGTAGGCTCCTGATGGCCATCTGTTTAATGAATGAATGCAAAGCCCAAACAAAGATGGGACACAACATGAAAATTTTCTATTCAGTTGATTTCTACAGGAGAAGGAGAAAGATTTGAGGAGAAAAGAAAAATAAAGGAGAGAAGACTGATCCCTAGCTAAAACCTAATTCAGCTGGAAGGAATTTTGAGCTGAGCTTGTGTGTTAAGCTGCTGACCAGGTTGAACTCTAGCTTGACTCTTGGTGGCGGACATGCTCTGAATGGGGTGGAAGGGCTTGCCAAGCCCCCATTGTGTGTCCCCACGTACTGTTAGGTTCTGAGTCCCTCCTCCAGCTCTCCCTGGCCTTGAATATCTCACAAACACACTTATTGGAAATTAAATGCTTAATTTGGATAAAAGAAGAGAAGGTGTGAAAATGATAAGTTCACATGCACTCCTAATTAGTATTGAGTGGGAAAGATTACATAAGGCCCAACTTGGATGCAGGAAGAACATGAGGCTGGAGCTGTAAGATCAAACTCTTTGTTGAAGTGGAAAGGGAGCCTGATCTCTCCATTATTTGCTAGGGCCTTTATTATGTCATCTCCCCACCCCTATGAATATACACGTTTACTCTATTATTATCATTTTCCTTAACAGAAAGCTCACAAAGTTCATATAACTGCTATGGTAGAGTTCAGATATATTATCAAGATATCTTTCATGGGTAGAGAACATACCCATGCTCCTAGCACTCTGTGTGCACTCTGTGCATGGTTTGGTCTGTGGCATCTTCTGGAGCTTGGGGCCCAGTGGGTAAGGAAAGGGCCAGACAGCAGGTTGGCCAGGACACAGAGACTGGATCAATACTTAGGCCTTAGGAAAGGTGCAGGCCCAAGCATCAGGCAACAGAAGAGTGACCAAGCAGGGTAATAAAAGGAAACTGCCTCCTTCCTGAATAAAAGTAAATTCTCATCACCCAAGGTTGGAAATAGATTAAATCTAATAAACACCATTTATGGAGAATTTACAATGTTTCAAGCACTCTGTTATTTTGCATGCGTTGTCTCAATTAATTGCTATAATAATTCTTTGATATAAGTGTTAGAATTATTACTTTACAAGTGAGGAAACAAAGGAATAGGGAGATTAAGTAAGTTGTCTATGATCACAAACCTGGGAAGTGATGGAGGTGAGGCTGTAACTCAGGTGCATCTGCGTTCAAAGCCCATGCTTGTAATCATTCTAGCACTGCCCATCTACCTAGGGATGGTGGGACCAGGCCTCTCAGAATCTCACCCTCAAGGCTCTGCTTCCCTTTTCTATCTTACTAATGACCAATGCCACCTTCAGCTGTTTGTTTCAGGTGGTCTGACTTCCTCTTTCACATTCCAGCCCAAACAGAAACCATGAACATTACCTCATGTGGCTAAAACCAGGCCATTCTGTTGGAACAAGAATTTCTTGCTACTTAGGATACTACCACATCCCTCCTTGCTTTCATGTGGCCCTGTCTGTTTTTAATATAACAGGTGCTCTATAAATGTTTGTAACATGGCATTAAGTAATCAATTACAAAATATTGTCAATTTTCCAGAGCTCATAGCTCCAGTGATTCCTACTGGCTGGTCTGTATCCTTCCAGTAGAGATCATCAAAGCACCCCTTACCACCCAGAAGAATATGCTTAGCTCTCTTCACATAAAATATGGTCCTGCTTGGTACCTCCAGAGAGGCAAGTGATGTTTCCTCCCCAGCTGACCTATATAAAGTCAGCAGTTGGGTGACTGTCCACAGAGGTGTGGCCTTACCCCTCAGGCCCAACCCTTAGACACAGGGCACAGCACCAGCCCATTAGAGCATGGGGTCAGTGCAGGTGGCACCGAGTGGGAGGGGGTCTTGCCAACATTTCCCAGCAGACAGGACCATGAGAAGAAGTTGGAAGTTAGCACTAAACAATCCAATAGGACCTGGGAGCCTAGATCACAGTAAACACATGCCCAGAGTGTTCAGCATCCCAAGACATAGTCTGGGAAGATATTTAACATCAGGATGGGGCACAAGGCTGAAGCAATAAGGGACCCTGGCAGATGTGCATAGCATTTAGGGGTATCAATGGTTAGGTCCAGGGATAGGATGGAACCTGCAGGTGGTGGTCAGAGTGGGACAAAGACTGAGAACAAGAAAATTCTGAGACAAGTTTGGGTCCCAAACACAGGATCAAGGGCAGGACAAATGTCTGGAAGGTTTGAGGTCAACTAGGGCCTGCTACAGGTATGGAGAACCTGGGACACAGAGATGGGGTTTTTATCATAAAGGATGAGTCCAGTGTCCATAGGATCAAATGAAGATAAAGAGAAAGGCTGATCCTAGAAAAGGGGTGAATGCTTTTGTTTTATTTCCCAGGATGCTGGAGATAGTACCACACCAGATGGATAGAATCTCAAGTCAACAAGTGACAGACCCCAGGTTCTCTACAGAGTGCCTGCCTAGAGCGGACATGGGGCCCAAGAGTGGGAGTCTTTGCCTGCCTGAAAGGGTTAAATAGTTCAGTTATAGGGGTTAGGGGTGGGGTGCTGGGGTCAGGATTTGAGCAGGCAGCCCATCTCATCACTCTCATTCTGTTGTCTAGTGTGATATCAACTGAAGATCAGCCGTCTGTGGAAATCCAAGAGACAGATAACATGGACTTGTCAAGTAAATCAATCTCAATTGACCTGGACCAGCCATTTTTGCTTATCTCCTTAAGCAGATGCCACTCAGGAGCTGGCTGACAGCACACACCACAATGTCATGACCTTCCCACAGGCTGTCCCACACTTCCTGTTCACTGTGACAGGCTCTTCTCCCTAAGGCTGGAGTGGCTTCAGGGAATGGACATGGTCCAACAGCAGTATGAGCCTTACCAAGGGAAATTTCAGGCCAGACACCATGCTGTGTCATTCCAGTGTCCTTGGCAGGCCCTGAGGACAATGACCTCATTACCAAGAGCAAGCAATCTAGCCCTTGACCATCAGGAGTTGAGCCACCAATCTAGAAATCTCTGCTCCCTCCTCTAGGGTCTCCAATGGCACCCCATTCTCTGGGCAGGAAACTGGAGGTCTGAACCTCAGCATAGGTCCTGAAGCTGCCCTTCTCCCCTGTGCCCAGCTCTAGACTAATCCTAATCTAGCCATACAAGGGAAAGAGAAGCCCCTTTCCCCACAGAGGGCTGGGAACCTTGGCCTGTACATAGCACCTTATTCCTATCAGCCCCTGCCCCAGGGGCTGGGTCCTGCTGCAACTACCCAAGGGAACTGTGAGGTTCTGAAAGGTAAGGCCTATCCATAGCCATCCAAGTGTAGTGAGAGCCTAATTCTGGGGAAAGACCACACAAGCTGAGGGATGAACTCATGAATGAATAAGCAGATGCACAAACACATGAACAGGAGTCACTCTTATCCATTAAAGGTTCTGCTAAGAAGATGTGTCTAGAAAGAGATAGGCTCTACTTTTTGTTCCCAGTACCCAGACCTTGGTAGAACATTGGTATGCCCTGATGAAAGAAAGGCAAGTATTTACAAGCAACTGTTACTGAATCACTAATCAGGGATTTATGTCCCACTCTCTGATCATCCAAAAAGAGATATCTGTCTGTCTGTCTGTATGTCTCTCTCTGTCTCTCTCTGTCTCTCTCTCTGTCTCTCTCTCCCTCTCCAGGCTTAGTCTCTTTTCTCCTTCCAGAGGCCAGTGTGAGACAGTTGCCTCTGCACCATCATCTCAGTTTATCCTGCTCCTCTTCCTCTTTCCTCCCAACTACCTCAATCCCCTACTCACACACACAGACATGCCCACAACAGTTTCAATTCTACCCACCCCTACATCAGCATTTCTCTTCTCTCCTCTTTCATTTCTGTGCCTTCAAATGCCACAAGAATGAGGTCCTTCATTCACCATTTGGGCAAGGCCCAATAGTGAGTGGTCTGTGGCTGTTAGATGAGGTTAATTATTTATCTTGGGACCTACCCATTTTGCTATTTCTTGTCCCTCACCCCTGCAGACCACACAGTGGCACAGCAGACTGTGAGGGTGATAAAATGATGGGGCCTCTCTAGGCAGAGTGGGGGTCTGTGGGCACTAACAGCTCCAGCTATGTGTAAGCTCAGAGAAGGCAGTGCGTGGTGGTCGCATATTCCACAAGGCCAGTCGGTATGGCCAGGATTCATCAGCCTGGAAAGGAAGCCAAACCCTTTACCACAGCCCTGTTTTGACTGGGTGTTAGCTGAATGGGCCTGTGCTCAGCAGCCTGTAGACTACTTGCCTTCCTGGCCTGAGGCTCTGTTGGCCTCACAAAGGAAGTTTCAGGTATGAGTTCCTGGCTTGCCCTGCCCCCCACAGTCTCTGAGGACTTGGCCAGTTTCTTTTGTCCTTTTTCTGTTCTCATCCCAGACACATAAAGCCCACTCCCACATTGTTTTCTATAGCCAAGGCTCTTCCCATAACCCTAAGAGAAGAGAATTATCGATGAACTGCTGTGAGAATCCCCATCCCAGGCCCAGGTCAGCACAGGGCCATTTCTGTTTTCTAGTAGAAACATCTTTTCTTGAACAATAAAACATCTAGCAGAATAGAGGAGCAGCATGAGGGAAATTCAAGGTGATAGAACTATTCTATACAATGACCAGGGTGGTGGATAAATAACTCTTTGCGTTTGTCAAAACCCATAGAATTCTACACCCCAAAGAGTAAATTTTTTAGTATGTAAGAAAATTTTACAAAATACAACAGAGCTTTGAATCACAAGCATGAGAAGCAAAACCCTAGCCTGAAGGGTTGTAAGCAGTGCCATCCTTTTGCTTCCTGAACCTGTGAATTTGGGATTTCATAGAAATAGCATATGGACCACACAGGGTGGAGCAAAAGTAGGTTTACAGTTGTGAGTATGGGAAACAGAGTTTACTCTTGTATTATTAGTTATTAATTATTGTATTATTTTCCATGTGAACAACTATAAACCCACTTCTGCCCCACCCTGTATATCACAGGATAGAGCCCACCTCTTGCAGGGTGTCACGTCCCAGCTGGTGTCAAAATGGAGTCCTCAACAAGTCATTCCTTCTCTCTTTCCTGTTTCTGGGTTATGGACGGAGGACATAATCCAGGGCCTTCTGGTGCGTGTTCCTGCAGGTGTGGGTATTTTCAGGCTCTGGGCCCATCTGGAGAGTTCATCCACTCCTTTCTCTACAATCTTCTAATCTCGCTCCTTCCAAAGCTCCAAACCTGCCTCTCCCAGTTCAGCAGTCACTATCAGGAATTGTGCAGACCCTTACCTCTGCTCATTTCTCCTTCCAGGCAGAACTGGCCTGCCAGGAGGACTTCCCTTCCCCAGTGGTGTTTCAGGCCATCTCCAAGTAGAGATGTAACTCCCCAGCGTTCACTTCCTGGTGGTACTGACAGATCCTGTTGGAACCACCTGAAGGCCAAGCTCTAATTTTTGGCATTGTTATTTAAAAGGCCACAGGGAATTTTCTCACAGAGTCATAGGTGCTGTGTGATATTCAGGAGGATAGGGTGATAGTCAGAAATTAGATTTTTCCCAAATATTTTCAGTTCTCCACTTTTAAGTACACAGTAGACTGCATTTCCTGTCCTCCTATTGGTTGAATGGCACTACGGGACTACTTCCCAGTAACAAATCACAGGTGTGTCTCCTCTATGGCTAAGTATTTAATCGCTGGTTATGAGACCTACCTGATCTCTTTCCCTCGGGTGTGACCCACTTGGGCCCCTTCATAACCATGATGACTATAGCCCTGCCCAGTTGCCCCCCTTAACTAACCCTCAGTGCAAGATAGTGTTGAGTGAGAGGGATTTAAACCTGTATTATTTTAAGTCATTGAGATTACAGGAGTTATTTGTTACTTAAACATAACCTAGCCTGACCTGAGTGACATAGATGCTGAGATGTCACAGTCTCTGGGGGCACACGATTGATTGATCACAGTTAGTTGGCACTGCATGTAAGGCCATTCACCGGTCCTGACTACCACACTTACAAAACTGTCTGTTGTGAGAACAAAAATGGCTTCGCTTCTAGCTGTGTCCTGGGCCATGTCACTCCCATGTTTTTCCATCTTCGAGGCTACCAAGAGCCCATTTTCAGTGGTCCCATCCACAGTATTCTTGGCCCAGACGGGACTATCAGTAGAGCATTTAAAAAAGATTCTGGCATTTTTCTTACCATCTCTTTCTCAAGGCAAGGAGATAGAAGGGCCTTTTGGGCACTGTCAAAGAATATAGCAAGAGGGTAGGTCTTTGAATTCCATTCTCCGCACTACTTCAGAGTTTTCTGGCCTTTTGATTTCACCCAGCATGGGCCAGCCTTCAGTGGAAATTTTCATTAATGAAAGCATCCAATTGCTGAAATCCAGCTGACAGTCCAAGCAGGCACACAACAGGCACAGTGTCTGATGGATTTACTTATAACAATAGATTTTGCCTCATTTTAAATTACACTTCACCCTCGTTAGTTCAGCACTCTCAAAATATATGCCTCCCAAGTCACCCTAGATGATGGACCTGCAGTTACTTTCAGTCACTACTTTTTTTTCTTTACCTTGATTATTCATTTCACCCTGTAGGCATGTTGAGTCTAATTCTTGCTTATTTAGAGAACAACAATGAGGTTGGGGCAGAATGTCAGTCACTTCTGGAGGCAAGAGAAGGGGCAAGGGGAATACTTCACAGGAATTTAGAGTCAGGTCCTCATGTCTGCCAGTGCTCACAGATGTCCCCATCCAAGTGTTACAAGCCCCAACCACTCATGCCTCTGGTGGTTGAGGTTGTGAATTAGCTAGTGTTGTCATTCAGAAACCTGAAGATTCAATCCCTGATATTTTTAAAGGAGTATCAGCCCAATAGCCACAAGTAATGAGAGATTATTTACTTTAAGGAGAGATTCTTGATGTTTGATAGTGACTGATAGCACAGGAATTGATAGCACAATTCCTGATAGTGACTACTGAACTGAGAGAGGCAGGTTTGGAACCTTGGAAGGAGCGAGATTTAGGACATTTTCTTAGTTGATCATATGGTCTCACAAGGGCCCATTATCCCCATGCCTCATCCCTTCTGTGTTCGATGGCAGGGCTGCTGGACCCCAGCACTGAACACTCATTGGGCTCGTGGGCATCTCAGGTGAGCACAACAGGTAACACAGTAGCTGCTCCTTCTCTGTATATTTATACATTCCATTCAGGCCCATGGCCAATTCCACATAGCCTGAGGGACTGCTGTCTACAACTAATTTCTGGAACCAATTTTTACATCAGCCAAGATTCTGCTGCATAAGAGAAACCAATTCTGATTGCTTCAAGCAGGGAGACAAAATGGAAGGAAAGAAGGGAGGGAGTCTGTGTGTGTAATTAATTGGAATGATCCTGAGGTAGCTCACAGAATTTACGCAAGAGAAGCTAGTCGGGGAACTTGGGGTCTCAGAGACAGGGCTATTCCATGCATTTCAGCAGCAGCAGGAACTAGGAGACCTTCTCAGGTGACATATGTCAACCCTTCTTCTTCCTTTGCCCCCTAATTCTATTCCCCAGGATAGGATATGAGATTGGTCCAGTGTGGACCACGTGTCTGGTCCTGGGAAAAGTCAGAATCTGTTACAGTAGAAGGAGTAAAAATGGGTTTCCCTGTAGGAAAGACTCATCCATTTCCCCTAGCCCAAGGCCTCAGAGTCCCTTTCTCCTGAACATTTTTCCCACTGAACCAGTGTTGGAGGTGGGGTGGGGGGGGCAAGGCTGCCTAGAAATAAGCAAGCTCTTTGTCTAGAGGAGATATTTGTATCTCTGAGACCCTAGACACAGGGACCCTTGTGCCCTCACCCTGGCCTTTTCTTGAAGACCCCTCTGAGCCTCTCTTCATCCATCCCCCTGATTCCCCTACCTTCACTTACAGAACAGGTTTCTCAAGCATTTCAGGAGCCTGGAGATGGGAGACAGACCAGGTGGGATTCTTCCCCCCCTCCCCGCCCCCCGCCCCATGCAGGGGCAGAGATTTGGGCTCTCTTTTTCATCCTTGCTAGTAGATCATAGTCGGGAAAAATACCGTTCTCTGTTCCCATTGCAGGGAATTTACATGCCCCTGGGTGAACCTCCTTAGCACACTTGGCAAGCGGGTGGGTAGCACTCAAACCCTCTCAGCACTTTACCAGCAGCAGCCTCTCTCTCGGGAGGATTGAGCCCTGTTTGAGGTCACTGAGAGTATGAAATTTCTTCCTTGGAAGTGTGAAAGCTCACTTCACTGACAAAAGACATTCCCCTCAGACACAGCACAGGAAATACTGGGCCCCAGGGAGCATTAGAATTTTGGAGGACAAACACTCATAAGATTCCAAATCTCAATTTCAAAGGTTATTGGTAACTGTCTATGGCCAAGAGTCCTGTAAATTTCCAGTGGTTCATTTTTGTGATGAGCAGCTCTACCTCATCGTGACCAAATGCCTATTATCTTATGTCAGGGCAGAACAGTCCTCACACCCAGCCTAGGATTCTGCAGGAAGGAAATTCAGCATTTCCTTCCTGCCATGGGCTTACTCAAGAACATCTGACCTGCCACTTCCCCAACCTTCATGCCTGGTCCCTGTCTACATTCTAGCTTCATTCTCCCCTTCACACTGGGCTCCCATACCATCCACCATTTATCTTTCAAGCTCATCCTTATTAGATTCCCTCCTAACCACATCCTCAGCTTCTCCCCCTGGGAGAACTGGTTCCTTTTTGGTGTCCCAATCTACCTCTATTTCTTCTTTTAGAGCACCTTAGCACTTTTGTGCAATTATTTGCTTAACTGCCTGCCTTCTCCAGTACACTATGAGCTCCTCCAGGGCAGACACCATACGTCTCTCTATCTGAGGGCCTGGCCTAATGCTGACATGAAAGCCATTCAAAGAATTTGTTGAAGAATGGGTGCATGGGTGGAGCAGCCTTGCCCTGCCTGCGTAGGACAATGCCGTGGTCCAGGCCTTGGTGCAGGGACCTGCACCAGCATGTTCTCCCTTCTTCAGGCTAACTTTACCCACATTGCCAGCTTTATAGAGCCTCCTTGCTTTTATTCCCTTGATGCCACTTTGTAGATTTTCAAATAGTGTCAAAGCTTTAACTTTTACCAGCAGTCTTCTCACACTGTCTCTGGTAACAGAGAACAGCAGGTTGGGAGAAGTGTGGTGGAATACATCTTTCTGTTTTTAGTAAATTCCAAATTTCTTAAAGCCAGGTAGCAGAATAAATTAGGAAGCAATATCAAATGACAGAGAGAGACAAGCAGACTGGCTTCATATTGTATGTACATGCTCTACAACTCCCCTTTCTAATTTTGGGTTTTTCCATCTCTAACAGAAACGAAGCCTCCTGAGAGCCTTGCTATTAAGTCTGATGGAGTAAAATAGGTTAAGCATATAGCTGTGCCCAGCACATGGTAGGCACATGACTGCCCCAACTATAAGCATTAAAGAGGCTAGTTAAATGAGAATTTCCAAGAAACATCTAAAAATAATTTTTAAAAAATCTAGGAAAATCAGCAACATGGAACTTAAGAGGCATTTGTGAGAAAATGTTATGAACTCATTATGCTTTTTTCAAAGTTCTTTTACCCTAGTAAAAAGCCAGAGACCCTGCTGCTTCCAGAGGAAGGCCCAGTCCAGAGCCCCCAAGACTGTGAGTGACTATTGATTCTGGATGACTGTTAATTCTGGGAAAGAAGCAACTTATGTCTATTAAGTTGAACATACACATACCTCGTAACACAGCAATTTCATCCAACAGAACATGTCCATATAGGCATGAAAAATCATGAACAAGATTATTCATGGCAACACTGTGCGTGATAGCCTCAAACTTAGAACGTGCCAAATGACCGTTAGCAGAAGAATGGATAAAGTCATGCTGGTGTACTCGCACAAGGGAATTTTGTACATCAATGAGAATGAATGAACTACAACCACATGTGTCGACATGGATGAATCCCACCATTGTGACAGTGAGTGAAAGAAGCCAGACACAAAGGACTACATGCTCTTTGATTCTATTTATGTAAGTTTCAAAAGCAGGTGAATCACATATATGCTGTTAAAAGTCAAGAGAGGCCCTGGCCAGGTGGCTCAGTTGGTTGGAGCATCGTCCAAGGGGTTGCATGTTTGATCCCTGTTCAGGGCACTTATCTAGGTTGTGGGTTCGATCCCTGGTTGGGGCATGTATGGGAGGTAACTAATCGATGTTTCTCTCACATTGATGTTTCTCTCTCTTTCTCTCCTTTAAAAAAAAATCAATAAACATATCCTCTGGTGAAGATTTAAAAAAACAGTCAAGAGAATGTTGATGAATGGATAAAAAATGTGGTATGTAAATACAATGAAATATTATTCCACCATAAAAGAAGGAAATTTCGCCATTTGTGACAACATGGGTGGACTTTGAGGGCATTATGTTAAGTGAAATAAGTCAGACAGAGAAAGGCAGACAACATATGAACTTATATGTAGAATCTGAAAGAAAACAAACTCATAGAAACAGAAAATAGACTGGAGGTTACTAGAGGTGAGGGGTGAGAGTGCAGAAGAAATGGATGAAGGGGGGCAAAGGGTGCAAACTTCCAATTATAAGGTAAATAAGTCTTTGGGATGTAGTGTACAGCATAGTGACTATAGTTAATAATACTGTATTGTATATGTAAAAGTTGCTAAGAGAGTAGATCTTTAAGTTTCTCATCATACGGGGAAAACAATTTGAACTATGTGAGGTGATGGATGTTAACTAAACTTACTGTGGTGATCATTTCACAATATATACATATATCAAGTCATTATGTTGTATACTTGAAACTTATACAATATTACATGTCAGTTATAGCTCAAAAATGAGAAAAAAACTGAGGGTGTGGTCACCATGGGAAGGGGTAGTATTGACAGGGAGTGCAAACAGAAAGACGGTAACTTCTGGGGTGCTAGTAATATTCTGTTTCTCGTCTGGGTGCAGTTTACATGCATGTGTCCAGATAATTACAATACAGCCACCTGGACATTTATTACTTGTGATTTTTTCCTATATGTATGTTGTACTTCAATTTTTTTAAATTTTTATTGCAATTTTTTAAAATTACTAAAATGTCACACATGCACACACAGAAAAAAAGCCAGCTTCTGGCAAGTCCTCAAACAGGGTGATCCTATAGAATGTCTGGGTGAAATGTGGTTCCTGGATCTGTGGCGAATGATACCTACTCCATGCCAAATGGAATACGGAATTCTCCCAGTGTTGACACAGCATCTAATTAAACTGCCTGAAGCCAAAGAAGAGTGCTTTTGAAATGAATTCTGATTCCAGGATTCCCTTAAACCTTCCCTGGGTTATGAACTATACTTCTTAAAACATACTTTACTCCAGATATTTGGGCAGGAAAAAGCCGTGAATCTACTTAATAAATTAAAGAGGGTAATCCCTGGCTCCCTCAAATTTAAGATGCATCATCCCAATTGAATATAACCTCAGAGGTAGTACCAGCTTTGTTTTAGACAAACTGTAGGCCTGTGTACTTTAACCGAAAATACTCTGTGAGGTCCATTTCCCCTAATTGGAAATTCAAGTAAAGGCAATGCAAGACCTGGAAGCACGCATTGATCTTGTTATCAACTGTTTGCACCACAGACAGAAATCAAACCTGGCCTGAGTTGTACAACCTCATTATTGACTCAAACCTATTTAACTCTCTTTTAAAAACTTGAATGCAAGAATCAGACTGCAAGGAATGTCTTTATTTCTCACAAAATTACCAATGACATAAAAAATATCTGTGCCTTACACGCATTCTGATGTTTTCAGGTAATTTATTTTGTTTCCTGAAACAGAAAACGATGGCCACCATCTATTGTCTGAAGGTGGGGTAGCATTCCCAGGAGAGGTCTCACAAAGCAGTTTCTGTCACTAAGAACAGTCAACTAGTTCTTCCTGCAGCAGACACTGCTGGTTGGTGAACCCAGCGGCCATGCCCAACCTCCTTCTCCTTTGCCACTTTTCACTACAAGAACATGAAGAGTTAAATGTTTTCCATCTTCTGCCACAGCTGAGGTGGTCATACTACGCAGTTACAGTCAAGGAAACCACAAGCAGAAGTTTTCTGGAAGGTTGTTTTGTTGACTAATGGGAAAGTCAGCAGACATTTCCTTTATCATTTCTTCCTTGGTTGTGACTGTCTGGAAGGGCAGCAGCCATCTTGCCACTTTAAGGTGTAAACCAGCCTGCTGAGCATGGTGAAGAGGAAAATCAGAAATATCACACTGCCTGTTTCCAAACAAGAATGGGCACTCTGCAGTATGAGCCAGAATATTTGGTAGAACAGTAATAATATACAATTTGAACTATGTGAGGTGATGGTACCGGGTGGGGCAAAAATAGGTTTAAAGTTGTTCATATGGAAAACAATACGATAATTAATAAATAATTATACAAGAATAAACTTTGTTGTGTGTACTCATAACCATAAACCTACTGTAAATTAGGCTCTAATTTGGGGGAGGGGTGATGAAGGAGCTGATTGTTCATGGGGAATTTCCCATGATGCCATAGATATATCTGGAGGGAGAGGAGGCAGTGCAGCTGGACTACGTGCTTAGGAGTCTCAACCGCCTGTGAGTTCAATTTATTCCTGTAAGACCTGCTTGAGCTTGATCATTTGTATCATTTATATTTTCACTTGATCATGAATTGCTTCTATGCATGCCTAACCTTATGGCTTAAGAGGCCGGTAATAATCCATGATCAGCAGCTCAGATCACCTGGAGTCCCATGGTCAGGCATTGAGGTGCTACCAGGGCCACATGGCAAGCCAAAATCTATTTCTCAAAGGAATACTTATCTGCAGAAGAGAGATGAGTTTTTCTTTAAACTTCCTAAGGCTCTCCACAGTGATTCTTGCCAGAAGACACATAGAGCTTTAGATACTTTGTGTGATATCAGCAGAATAGCTTGCCCTGAAGCCTGGACTTCCTGCAGATCCTTCACTTTCCCTGAGATTCACTCAAAACTCTGTTTGCATAATAAGTGAGTCTAAACATCACACTCAAATGTGGTATATGTTGTCTCCAAATTCAAATGAGCCCCATAAATATTGTTCCATCTTCTTAGTGATAGATGGCACAAGGAGCAGGCACTTGTCTTTCCCATTGAAGGGCACATCCCATGTGATGTAGCTCATAGGAACTCTAGACATGTGGTTAAGGTTGTAGGCCCTTGGAGGTTTATCTCCAATCTTCTGGCACTAACCTACCTTACTAAACCTTCTTAGGTATGTGATCCTTTGATTTTCAGAACCAGTCATAACCTGTGTCATGTTTTGTGGATTGTCAAAATGATTAGTATCTTGGATTAGATTACAGCAAAAAGTAGGCGAATCAGTGCAGCCTGAGGGATGATACAATGAAGGTGTACTGTGGCTCCTGCCAGGTGAAAGAGAATCCCTTCTTGCTGCCCTTATAACTCAATGTGGTGCTAAAAGCATTTGCTACACCAATAGTTGTGTAATAGGTTCCAAGGGTTGTATCGATTTGTTCCAGGAGAAAGCCCACATCTAGAACAGCAGCTGTAGTTGGTGTTAATAAGCACATGATTAAGTTTACAATATTCCACACCCATTCTCCAAGATCCATTCTCCTTCTGCACAAACCAAGCAGACCAAATTCAATGGGATGTGGGCAGAAGAATGAATACCCCTGCCTTTTTCAAGTCTTCAATGCTGGCACTAATCTTTGCAGTTTCCCCTGAGACATGGTTTTGCTTTGGGCTTACTATCCTGGTAGAGATAGCAAGTTCCAGAGGTTTGTTCATGGTCTCTCCTCCCACAAGGGTCCTAATTTCTTGGATCAGGGAACCAATGTGGACATTCTACTAGTTGTTGAGTAGGGCTACTCTAATATGTGTTTTGTTTTGTTTTGTTAAAAAAGGAAAATAAACACAAGGAGGGTCTATAGTCCATCAGATTACTATGAGACAGCATTGGGCCCAATTTATCACCAAAGCTCCATTAGCTCCACTCTGCTAGTGGACCACTGTGGTATTTGGATCCTTAAAGATTACCAGTAAATCAGAGTCAGTGTCTAGTTAATTCCTGAAAGGTCTCGATATTACCCATTAGCCTGTGTACAATCACCCTAGAAAATGGCTTTATATCCCTTTGGAGACTTTGTGGAGCCATGTGTGGAGGTAGTGTTATAGGAATCTGTCTCAAAATAACTCAGCCCTCCCTGCAGTCAAGGGGCTCTGGGTCCTCAACTGACTAAGGCTTTGAAACTGGAGAGGGGTGGAGAGACCAGTCTTCTCTATTTTGGCATCTCTCTCCATATTTGTGACCATCAGACTGTAGTTTTGCTGTTTTATACATTTAGGTAACATTTTAATAGGCTTCCCATATATTTCATTCCTAGGAAGTTTGTGATCAACTAGTCATTGCTAAAAATCTGTGCAGGTTAAAATGGTGCAAATGGTAATTAACACTTCATCCTTGCTGCTTGTTAGGGAAATTCTGCCCACCTTGTCTCTGGCAGCTTATTCTCTGCTGCTTCAGAATGCTGGGAACCATGTCAGTGGCAGCCTGTATATGGCCACAACAGAGCTATGTTAAGACTGTTTTTCATAATACCTTAATTAAAGAAGTGAAACCTGGACACTTTTAGTGAGGCTGAGATAGTATGGAGGCTGCACAAGATAAATCTACCTATCTCAATAGTCTTATTTTCTTAAGCATTTTGATTCTGTCCTCTATATTATGCCAGGGAAGTTTGAGCATCTCAGCATCACTGAGTTCAGGTTTCAGTCAACTAACCAAGAATCATACAGATAAATTCAGCCTTATCCACTGTGATAGACAATTCTCAATCATTCTTTGCTTTATCACCTTATAAATCATCCCCAGACTATTTTCCAGGTCTCTGCTTATGTAAATTAGCAAAATCTTACAGCTAGTTTGGTATATCAGCTATTTCCCTCTGGGACAGACTTTGCACCTGTCCTTTGGAACATGTAATCTACTCTAGATATATGTCCAGAAACAAGGAGGGTGAGAAAATAGAGGAAGGTGCTGAAAGGGCCAAAAGAAGCTGGGGCTGGAGCCAACCTTCTGCTGTTATTGGAGGGAAGATTAAGGAAACTGGAAAACCAAAAGAAATTTTCCCTTTCCCTCTTCTCTTCTACAGTCTTCCTGTAGTGCCTTCCATTGGAAGAGCTTAATAGGAAGCCAGTTGACAATGGAGCCTGGGAAACACAGTTTGCAGAATTTTAGGTCCAGGGTGACCCCAGCATTGTTTTATTCATTCCTTTTGCCACACAGCATCCATTCATCTTCTGTAGGAAAAAAGCAATACCATGGGATTTGGGAGAAACTATTCTTTTCTCATTCTTGGTCCCTGAAAATTAGGTAAAAATGAGCCATCCCCAGCTTCAGAGTTGAGGCTTAGATGGGTTTAAGCTGATCAGAGCATCATATCACACTGGTCACAATGAGAAAAACTCAGAGGTGGTATAACAAAATTCAATCCGAATG
The DNA here is from genome assembly GCF_022682495.2 of Desmodus rotundus. Lineage (NCBI taxonomy): Eukaryota > Metazoa > Chordata > Mammalia > Chiroptera > Phyllostomidae > Desmodus > Desmodus rotundus. The sequence continues at coordinate 104,208,597 of NC_071394.1, read as the reverse complement.
TATAAGTTGCATGAAGACTTTGCTAAGATTTCTGGGACAAGAACAGAAAGAACTTTAAGGTTGATCCTGAAAGTCTGTAGACTGGAGCTACAACCCATATCTTGCTGGAACTAGAGTTTAAGCATCAAGTCAACACATGAGAGAGCAGAGCTGAGACAGATATGATCCAGGTCCTAGTGACATTGCATGAAGCCCAGTCAAGCTTTGCCTAAGATTGGCACTATTCCAGACCATTTCCCTGTCATCCCTTTGTGATGGGTCAGTGTGTACTTTTCTTTTGGTAACTACTCAACACATTACCTCTGAGAACTACCACTGAACAGTAGGATATGTTATGAGACATATGACTATTTCTACAAGAGACCACGCACAATCTCTCCTACCATTACATTTATAGCCAATGCTGGATTTTAAGCTTCTGGTCAAACCAGAAGCAATGCATTGTTCAGTTCTCCATACAAGAGTCAAATCCAGGAGCTACAACTTACTAACAAGATGTTGGTTAACTTAGTAAACCTTTTATGGACTTACATCTGCCAGCTTCAAAAGCATATTTGAGGTGGTTATAAAATACCAACACACATGAAGTAGAATGATGCAAAATAAAAACAAATAGAAATCTGAACAAAGGAGCACTTGCATAGATGCAGGCAGAAGTCTGCAGTTGAGCCCTGAGTGAGCGCTGAGTTTCCTGCCAGTAAAGAAGGAAGGAGGAACAAGCTGATTTATATCACATTCTGATGAGATGAAGCCCACTCATTTGTTTGCAGAAAGAAGGCATTAATATTCATTCGAGCCTACTATGTGGCAAGCACTTTGTACATATTATTTCATTCACTCCTTTCAGTAACTCAGTGGAGTATTAGTTTCCAAGAGTAAGAGATAAGAAGCACAGGTTTGTAGAAATTAAATACCTTGTCTATGGTCTCAGGTATAGAAATTAGTAGAGCCAGGATTTTGGCTCAGATCTGGTTCCGGGCTCCAAGCCCATTTTCATCCACCACCTCCTAGAATTAAAGGTTATGTGTAAATCATGAGAAGTTATCAGATGCTTATTTAGTGCCCAAGAGGATCCAAGGATCCTCACAGAGGTGGTCCCAGTCTATAAAGCTCTGAAAGGTAATCACGTGACCCCCATATTACATATAGGAAAGTCATATCGAACATTTTTCAAGATGTTCAATAAAACAAAGTTCTAAAAGGGAAGCTCCTCAAATAAAGGATATTGATTATTTGATAAAAAGTGTCTTTAACTTCAGTTTGACAGAAGCACAGAGCATTTTTCCAGATGAATGATTCTTACATAAATGAAAGATCATTAAATTCTAGCTCTGCAATGGCATGTCTGTGGAGGAATTAAAACAGCCCAAGCCAAGCATTTTGTTTTCCTATGACATTGCTAAATAAGAATAGAGTTTAGAGAATCCAGGAAAACTGGGAACTAGCATGATGTTCCAAATATCCCTTTCAAATTGCCTATGTCCTGAGCAGGCCTGTGGGAAGAGCTGGTTCTCTGTGTTTCTGTGCTGGGTTCTCTGGCATGGTACTATAATGGTCTTTCTAAAATGCAAATCTGAGCATGACATCATCCTTCTTAAAAATTCTTATTAAAGCTGCACATTGCCTTTGGGATAAAGTCTGAGATTTTGAATGTGTTCCTTTATGACTAAGCTCTCACACTCTGGACTTAAATATTACTTCTCTCTTCTCCCAAAATCGATGCTTTGTCCCACTGAGCTACTTCTAGCTCCCCATGCACAATCCCCTCACCTTCTGGCATGTTTCTGTGTTGCTTCTTCCCCTAAGAATGCCCTCTCTCTCTTTTGTTCCCTCCCTAGACCCTTTTCTAGGCCATCTTTGCCTTACATCTACTCACATTTCAGGAGCCAGATCAGGCCTTTCCTTCCCTGAGAAGCCTTCTCTGACTCCCAGTTGTAGACTGAGATGAACACAGCACATGGGATCATTACCACCCTGGCACTCCCACCCCAAAGCATCGTTGTCTGTACTCACATTGGACCCACTCATTTCTGTGCTAACATCTCAGGGGCAGCTACCGTGCTTAAGGTGCTTGTTGGATGAACCAGTTGATAAGATGAATAAATGAAGCGTCTTGAGCTTTAAGTGTCCACACTGAAATAAGTTTTCATTAAGTTTCAGTTGCTGGGTATACAGGTAGAAAGAAGGGATGACTGGTTATTGTGGAAGCTTGAATTTCCAGTTAAATTCTGCCCTAGACATAGGGATTAAGCTGTGGACAAAAATTAATAATGTACTGGAATAGGTTTGAGATGAGCTGAAATTTAGTCATTGAAAGATAGTATTACCATGGACTAGTGGGACCAGTGACTTCTGAGCTAGTGGCTATGAGACAGAGCATCTGATGTTCTTGCTCCCTGGGCTGAGTCCAGAGGTGGGGGGAGAAGTAACCACAGCTGCTAGGATTTAAGGTGAGCATGCACTGGAGAGCTAAAACATGGTTACATGGGAGCAGGGGGCAAGATCTGTCAATGCTCAGCTTTTCTCCTGACTTTATTTTGCTCCATTGTAGCAGGGAAGATCTTAATGTGGGTCTCTCCCTAGCACAGTCTCCAGAACTGCATTCAGAGAGACTCAGAGAGCACACATATCTCGTACACTGGACAGAGCCAACATCAAGTATCCCCAGCTTCTCTGTCTCTGGTCCTCCAAATGCTACAGGGCAAGGCGGTGAAGTTTGGTAGAAAGAGCCCTAAAGTAGCCATCAAAAGATTGGTACTGCTCCAGTCTCCTCTAGTTTGGGGTGTCCTATTACCTTGGGACAAATCTCCATTTCTTCTAGCCCTAGATTTCTCATCTGTAAAATGGGGATAAGGAGCCCTGCCCTGCCTGCCTCAGGGGTTGTTGTGAGGATCAAATAACATAATGGCTGTGAAAGAGCTTTGAAAACTGTGAAGTGCCATAGAAATGCCAGAGAGTGTGATTAAGAGACAGCAGCTGCCCCTGCACTTACTTCAAAGGGGAGAAACAGGGTGGGGAAGGCTGACATGCTCTGCTTTTGAAGTGCACAAGAGCAGCTCTCAGAAGAGAAAAAACATCATTGCTGCTTAAAAGGCAACTTTCAAAACAACCATTTTCTCTCTGAAGGGAGAATAAAGTTGGTAGTACTTCAAAGGCTGGGGAAAATTTCCAGGGAAAAAAATGACATTCTTAATCCAACTTTTAGTCAAGTCAGAGTTATTAAAAAAAACCTTCAGAACTCTTCACTTATTTAAAAAGAATTTTAATGCACTCAAAAATTAAAAACTGTTAAGAGGGGCTGATGAAGTCACTCTTTCCTTTCCCCGGGATCACACTGCCGAAGGTGGATGTGGCGAGTGCCCATCGCTCTCCACTTCCTCTCATTAAACATTCTCTCCAAGGCTTTCCTCCCTGTCCTGACAAATTGCATACCAAGAATAAGTCACCAGGAATAGGCCTTTATCTTCCCCATCCATCTCTGACACCCAGCTATCAAGCACAGTGAGATTATTTATTTGATTTTTCTTTCTCCTTCCTTTAAATATGGCAGCCTACCAAAGATCAACTTCAAGAAACCAGAACAGAATTACAATATCCTACTTAAAGGGAAAAGACATCCCCACCTCCAAGCAAAGAGATCCCCACTTTTAAAACAACTAAATATAAAAATAAATAAAACCCCAGTCTTGTTTCTAACAGGAAGTACCTGGCCATGGTGCCCGGGAGGATGGCCAACTGGATCTTGGCCAGACCTATGCGGAAATGTGACCGTGCTCTCTTCCCAGACTCCTGTTCCTTCCTGCTTTTCCAGTTTGATGCTGAGGAAGCAGCCTGAGACTGAGCCTGAGGTCCCCAAGGTCTGTAGGAACCAGGCTTTCCTCTCAACTCTGCCCTGGAGGGACTGCCCAGACCCCTGTGGATCATGGTTACTGGGAGACATGGCTTATTTTCCCCATGGATTGTACCCATGCATATAGAATATGAGCAAATGAGACACTTCTTAGACAATTTACAATGCTCAGTGGGACATTCACATTTCTGATTCTTACTAAACATACACAGCCGGATAGGGGCAGGGGCAATTGCAAGAGGGTACAAAAAGAATCACTCTTCCCAAAGGGGCAACCCATAGAGAAGAAACTCTTTCTGACCCCTCCACCCACCAGATCTGGCTTCAGAGTTTATTTTTACAAAGAGGCAGAAGTTAAAGAAACCTCAGTGTTCTGAAATGAGAGAACGGCAGCTGCCCAGGGAAGATTAGTCCAAAGGAGAGGAGGAAGAATGCCCGTAATCAGGGTGATGTCATAAGAGAAGAGGCTAAGTCCTGGCTCTTCTGCCCCAGTTTTAAGCAACCCCATTTAATTAAAGTTGTGCCTTGTGCTAGTGTGAGAGCAATGGAAGTGTCAGTCTGCTTGTCAGGAGCTCCTTTGCCTGGAGCACAGGACGAAGCACCCATGGCTGAGTGCCAGGTTCATCTCAGCACAGATGGGAAGGCCAGGGGTAATTACCCACCCTGGCCAGTCGCCTTCCCGGGTGAAATTACACAAAAGTAGGAGACAGAGGCTCCATCTGATTCTTATTCAGCATCACTTCCAGGAAAGGAATGAAGACAATCAAGCATGACGTTCTGGTTTGGGCAGGAAGGCTGGCCCAAACCTTTCCACTCCGTGGACTGCTTTACAGGAAAGAAAGTCAGAGATGCGGGCATTCTGTTAACTGGCCTGCAGTGGTCCACTCTGGTACTCGGCTCCATAAATGGACTCTGCAGGGCACACACATGAAGAGGTTTTCCTTTAATCTCTGCCTTCAGTTGTGCTTTGTCAAATCTCCCCTCCCCATAGCTCAAGTCTATTTTGGGCAAGTCTGGGCTTTCAGTCTAGATTGCAACTTCAGATTCCCCTTCCTCATGATAGGCCAGGATTTGGCCTGGGGGACTTAAAGTATGGAGGAGAGGGTACAGTCTGGCCTCTCACTTTCCCCATATTTCTCATCTGTATTGAGGAGTGTGTGACCTGCCTGTGGCATACAACAACCAGGGTCAGTGTTCCAAACAACCTTCCTGAGAGTGTTACCTTCTCCCTTGCTTTCCACCTATGCAGCTACAGAGTTGATGCCTCTTAGTCATCCACTCCATGTTCCAGAGAGACTCTCTGTGTCCTCTGGGGACCACTGACCAATGGAGGGTGCCCCTCCATCTTCTTTTGGGGCAGACTACTGCATAGCTCCTCCTTGCAGGTACCTTTGAAAGGCCACTTCCTTCAACCTGGAAAGGGCTCTGTGATGCTGTCCTTACAGCCCTTACCACTCATTTTGTAAATTAAGAATCTCAGATTTAGTAAGCATAAGATACCTCAGGGTCACAAAGCAAATCTCCAGGAGAGGAGGATCAGAATGCTTTGCTGAGTGTGCAATTTTCATGAAGTTGTCACTGATAGACAATAGAGGTCACTTTGTGCAGCTCAGAGGTTACTGGGGAAATCGGGCTCTGTGCCAACAGAATGACCAGAACCAGCAGGTGGCTGGCTAACAAAAAGTGACTATGACTTTGGGCTGGCATTAATTTTGATGATGATAATAGAAAGAAAGATAACAAAGACTTACTGAGCACTATGTATTGGACACTTCTTACAACTTCCTTCATGCCAGTATAACCCGATAGCACCTTGCTTCTGCTGTACCTTGTTGTCTCTTTTGCTTTTGAGGGATTCTCAGACTCCTCAGTGTGGGAGATTTTGGGAACCTGCTAGCATTTCCATATGCACTCACAGAGTGTGAGGAAGTTAAGAGACACGAAGGCCACTTTGGCAGTGGGCGACAATAAATGCTCCTCTCTTCCATCACTCAGGGGGACAATTCCAAGATACACTGCTTTGCAGAGGATCCCAGTAGGATTTAACTCTAATCAGAAACAGTGGTGACCAACTCAGTAACATAACTATGTATTGGCCTTCTCTCTTTTTTCACTCTTCCCAGGACAGGTATGTGAACCCCCATTCTTATTCCATGCCATCACTTTCCCCCCAAATTCCCTGCCTATAAATCTTCATCTCAGGCTCCAGAGTCTGACCCTTATTTAACACATAACTCTTCATTTAGTTATGTGTTAAGTACTTTACGTGGATTACGTGGCAAGCAACCCTCTGAGGAAAGTACCATTTTTATCCCCCTTTGACAATCAGGAAAGTGGAATCCAGAGGTGAAATAACAGAAGCAGAATGCCCTGGAGAGGGGGTGGTTGATGATTCCAGTGAATGCAGGTGAGAGCCTTTCCCCAACCTGGAGTGCTGTTCTGTACTCTGAATCCACCACAGGGAGTTTGTCCATAGGAAGTTCCTAGGATGATGAAGAAAACAAAAGCAAGCCTTAGGAGGGTGAATTGAAAGAAATGGGTGGCTGGGCCCTGGAAATATTCAGAAGGCACCTGAGAGCAATGCCTTCATGCAGAAGAGGGGATGATTTGTCCTAAGTCGTTGGGAAGACAGAACGACCACACTACAAGGAAGCAGGTCTGTGCTCAGTATAAGATGAAACTTCATGACAGAGCTGCCCAAGCACAGAGTAAGCAGCCCTGGCAGACAGCAAACCTGGAGTTGCTGGTGGAAGAGCTGAAGGTGCATGGCCAGCCATTTCTTAGGAATGTTGTAAGGAGACTCCTATGGGGAAGTTCTACCAGATTAGGGTAGGATTGCTTTTGGCTGAGAAAAATTTGCCTCTTCACTCGCCAGTTTAAATAGCTTTAACCTTGACAGTCCTCTGGAGTTCCTTTGAATTCTTACTGATATTAGGGCCACTAAGAGGTGAGATTTCATTGATTGCAGGGGGTGCAGTATGCCTTTCTAGGCAGGAAAAACCCTACTATTTGCTGAATGCATGAGGGACTTCTGCCAGGTAATGAGTAACGGTAAGAACCTACCTTAAGAGAGAGCATTATGCTAAGTGAAATAAGCCAGGCAGTGAGGGACAAATACCATATGATCTCACCTTTAACTGGAACATAATCAACAAAAGAAAAAAGCAAACAAAATATAACCAGAGACATTGAAGTTAAGAACAATCTGACAATAGCCAGAGGGGAGTGGGGAGGGGATAATGAGGAGAGGGGTTTTGGGGAGCTACTTTAAAGGACACATAGACAAAACCAGGGGGGAGGGTGGGGGAGGGAGGTGGGTTTGGCTGGGGTTGGGTGGAGGGGTGGGGAGAAAATGCAGACAACTGTAATTGGACAACAATTTAAAAAATTTTAAAAATTAAAAAAAAGAACCTACCTTGATATTAATTTCTATTCTCTATAGTACTTAGAACAAGGATGGACACAGAAAATGCCCAGTAAATGTTCACAGTATGCAAATAAACTGAAAAGGTTTAACTTAACATGGCCTTAAGCCATCTGTCAGATCCAGATTTGCCTGATTCCTCAGCTACCATAGCCCAGCTCTGTTGGGCTTCGAGCATCTTCCTGACTATAGAAGTCACTTTCCCTAAAACCCCATAAATGCTCTTCTTCCCAGAGGAGGAACCCACAGTAGGAAAAATAGCAGATGTGAGACCAGCCCAAAAAACAGGTCAGTGGGCCTGGTGAGTACACCTACTTTTGTCCCACCCTGTACTTTTCTGTCATTTATTTTTTTTTCCCTACCCTTTAGTGCCTTTTGTCTCTATATATAATCTTTTGCCTCTCATTTGTATGTCTATCATTTATCTATCATGTATCTAACTCTCATGTCTTGAAGTTTGGTCATTTTGGGGGCTGTGAGAGATGAGTGGATGAAAAGCTTCCTGCTCAGAGCTGAGTGGTCAAGACTGTGCCCCACCCACAGACAGAAGAGTAAGGACTGCTGTCATTGACTTCACCCTTGGTGTGTGAGTCATACACACACACACAGGGTTGAAAAGGGGCCATAGGCTCTAACCAGATCCTCAGAGAGAAGAATGAATGGGTTGGAAAACAAGTAACTTAGGGATCTATTTAAGGAACTGAGTGAATCAAGGCCCAGGTTGAGAGAGTCCCAGCCCTTGTCAGACACTCTGTCTTTCCTCCCCTGAGTCCACTGACTTTGTACAAAATCAATGTGAGTGGACTCTGACTCTGAGTGAATTTTGCCCCAGTTTCTGGAGGAAGAGGCCCAGATGGTCAGGAGGCTCATGATTCAGTAATGTTTTAGGGTCGTTAGCTGCCCTAGCTCTAGCCTGGCAAGCTCCCAGAACGAGGTGGAAAGAGCCTCGGCAATCAATGAACAAGGCCCAAAGAGTTGTCTCAGACTAAAAGGACACTTTGGAGTGTTGGGTCTCTCCCATCTTCACTAGACCAAGGGGGAAACATGCCTGGTCTCTGCCCAGTTCTCTTCATCTCCACTGCCACCTCTGAGCCTATATGGATGGCTGCAGCTGTTCCCCTGGTCTCCCTGCCTTCCCACTTGACCTGGGCCAACCTGTTCTCCACACAACAGCCAGAAAGAATCTCTCCCAAGTGGGTGTTCATCAGACTGTGCCACTGAAAATCAAGTCCAGACTCTATACCACAGTCTTCAAGGCCCTGCACCATCAGCCCCATGCCCTTCTCTCTAGCTTCATTTGAGTCTCTCTGCCCTTCACTCACTGCATCCCAGACATGCTGCCTTTCTTGCAGTTCCTCCAACACAGCACAGTTCCTCTTTGCCTGCACTTGCCAGTGTTGCCCCACTCTTCCTCTAGTTGCTTTTTCTCAGTCTTTGGGGCTCAGTATGAAGTCACCTCCTGAGAAGATATCCCTGGCCTTCCACTTAAGGAGATCCCGGACTATGTACCTTCAGATCTATTCCTTATCTTTCCCCTGATATTTTATGTCTTGAGAATGGTGGCACAGGGAGGCTGATTCCTGCAGGTGGTGTTTTTCATCATAGTCCCTGGTCCAGGGACTATGTCAAGTCTCAGCCAGTGGCAGGCACTGACAGGATGTTGGAGGGAATGAGGAAGGGAAAAGCCAGAGAATTTCTCCCCCTTTCTGTAGGCCCCAGGAAGTAGCCCTAATAGTTTGGATTGCTCTTAAGGCAATTGGATGCCTTTGAAGGGTGTTAAGCAGAGGGGGACATCATCAGTTTATTTTTTTTTAAGATGACTATGATTGTTCCATGGAAATGTGTTGAATTTGGGGCAAGGATTTAAGAGGCAGCCCCAGTGAGAAATAATAATGGCTTGGACTAGGGTGATTGCAACTCGGAAGGAGAGATTAAAGCTGTCTTTGAAGGAAGAATTGCCAGAACATGTTGATTGTTTGGATGTGGTGCTTGAGAGGGAGGTAAGATCAGGAATGACTTCTAGGTTTCTGGCTGAAGCTACAGGGTAAATAGTTTTCTGTTCATGGGGGAAACATCCATACGCAGGGTGGGGCAAAAGTAGGCTTATAGCTGTGAGTACATGAAACACAGAGTTTATTCTCGTATTATTATTTATTAACTATTGTATTGTTTTCCATACAAACAACTGTAAACCTACTTTTGCTCCACCCTGTACATTTCTGTCATCTGTTTTCTCCTACCCTTTAGTACCTTTTTCTATATATGTAATCTATTATCTCTCATTTATGTGTCAATTATTTATTTATCATCTATCTATCATGTCTTAAAGTTTGGATTATATTGTATGTATACTGTGATTTCATTTTCCTGTTTGCTGTTATTACCGTATTTTTTGGACTATATGATGCACTCCCCCCAACCCTGCCCAACAAATTTGGGAGGAAAATGGGGGTGCGTCTTATAGTCCAAATGTAGTTTACCTGGCTCTCTGGGTCAGGGGTAGCCGTGGAGTGGGGCCTTTTTCCCTATTTTCTTCCTCTAAAACCTAGGTACATCTTATGGTCCACTGCATCTTACAGTCCGAAAAAGACAATATATAGATTTAATTTGCATCCTGTATTGACTTTATATTTTGTACTTTGCGAAGTTCATAAATTAGGTTCTGTAAGGTCTTTTGGTGTGTAGATTCCTTAAGGTTGTCTACGTAAACAATTACATTGTGAATAAAGACAGTTTTACTTCTTTTTTCCCAAGTTTTATAACTTCATTTCTGTATCTTGCCTTATTACAATGGTTAGAACCTCCAATTCTATGTTGAATAGAAGTGATGTGAGAGGCGATCATTGCCTTGATGCAATCTTAGGTGGGAAGTGTTGAGTACTTTGTCATCAAGTACAATGTTTAGGTATAGGATTTTTATTGTAGATGTTCTTTATCACATTGAGGTGATTTCCTCCTATTCCCAATTTCTGAGAATTTTTATCCTGAATAGTTGTTGAATCTTGTCAACTTTTTCTGTATCTCTTGAAATAATCTAATTTTCCCTTTATTTTGTTAATGTGGTAAATCACACTATTTTTTAAATGTTAAGCCAACTTGCGTTCCTGAGATAACTCTCACTTGGCCAAAGTGGTTACTGGTACCTCCATTCAGCTTTTGTCCTGCAGTATCTGCTCCTTGTCAGGGATTCCAGGTTCTGCTCTGTGTGTTCATAGTCATCCCTCCAAACCATTTTAGCAGCCTCAAACTCCGATACCTGCCTCCTCAGTTTGGTGAGATAATGCTTTACCTGGGCTCCACCTTTCTGCATTATGGTAGGAAAAGTGCCCCAGACAGAAAGCCAGGTGAACCTAAGGCCAGCTCATGTAAAGTTCCCCTTCTCTCAGGGATTACAGTTCTGCTCTGCTTATTGTCCAATGCTGCAATTAATCACGTTTGTTCACTTTTATGGATGATGATCATCATCATGACGATGATTTTGATGATGATGATGATGATATATATTTTATGCTGGACACTCAGTAGGTCTTTTTAATCTAGAAGACATGACCTTCAATTCAGGGAAGTTTCTTTAATTTCTTCATTAATGAATGCCTCTCTCTCATTTTCTGTGTTCTATGTTTTGGAAATCACTAGTGTTTAGATTTTGGATCTTTGGGACATTCCTGAAAGTTCTGTGATTTCTCCTCAACTATGCCTCTTTCCTTTTTCTTTTCATTTCTACTTTCTCAGAGATGTCTTTAACTCTATCTTATAATCCTTCTTTCGAGTTTTTCACTTTTGTCATCATATTTTTAATGTTCAAGATCATATTTTTGCTCCATGAATATTAATGTTTATAGCCTCTTCTTTTGTTTCATTAAGCAAATATCTTCTATTAGCTATCAGATGATATCAACAGTAGAGCTGTTCTTTGCTTTTTTATTCTTGCATTTTCTCCAAGTTGCTTCTTATTCCACTTGTTTTGATCTCTCTGTTCAGTTTTTTGATGGTCCCTGACTAATTATTAGAGATTAGGAAACTGAAGCTGTGATTGGATGTTCTGTGCAGGTGGCTAGGGCCTCCTTATCTCTATCGGGTTGTCACATTATGGAGGGCTAGGTGAGCTTTGTTTGGGGAAGACTTAATTTTATTATTTTTAGGTCTGTCCTCCTAGGCTGGTTGGATTTCTCAGAGAAGATTCTCCTGATCTCCTTCCTGAAAAGTCAGGTCTGGCTGCCAGGGTCCTGGGATCTGACAGTGCAAGGGTGCTGGTAGCCTCAACATTCAGTGTATCAGCTTTCATGGTACCTCTCTCTCCATCACAGTGACTTTGCCTACACATGGGCCTGATGTTGCCTAGGCAGAGACACTCTCTTGTTCTCCCCACTCTAGAAAATAAACATCCAGTATTCTGGAAGGGTGGAGAAAGGGCAGTTTTTCATGTTCTTGGAGTGGGAGGCATCTAGAGAGCCATATTCATCCTGGAAATTCCCACTCTCAGGGGTACCAGGAACAGTGAGTCCTGGGCCGTTTGAGAGTTCAGACTTGGAAACTAGTTTGTTTTTCCACCGTCCCCATGGTGGCCTTGAGATTTGGCTTTCTTTATGTTATGTCAAATGTGACTTGCACACCTGCAATCCGGCTTTCAAAAATGTTATTGCTGCCTCTTTCAGTCTTTTTGTCCTTGAAGTTTTATGCCTTTATATATTTTAGCAGGGTTTTGGAGAAGATTCCTCTTTTAAAAAAATAGATAAAATAATGGCTTGATTTACACCTAAGGCAAGAACTGGAAGCCACAGTTGCCAATGGGAAGCAAGCATGCATACTTACCAAGTTTTCCAAAAATATACAGTGCCAAGATGAATATATACTTTTCCCCAAACTGTAAAGCAGTAGTCTAACAGGGCAAGCCTTAAATCTGAAGGTATAAAAACAAAAGAACTTCTGCCTACTGTAGAACTTCCTTGTGAGATTAGGAAGTTTATGGTCACAAGAATTGGTGCAGACTATTGATTTAAACACAATTGTTTTCCCAAACGTTTAGAAAAACTTGGGGAGCAGATCCGTATTAGATCACATAAGGTAGCAGGCACTTGGGACCCAGCCAGGAGGCCATTTTCTCCACCACAGCCCTTGGCTCCTGTGCAACCCCCACATTCTGAGCTCAGTACCCCAAAAGCCCCTCTCAGGCTCTTGGCTACAGCCATCTCAGCTTAGACCCTGCAGAAGTTGTTTTCCATCTTGATGGCTGGTTGATGGAAGAAGTGTCCCAGTGTTTATATAATCTTATTAAGGACTCTGGGGCTACTATGTTCTCAGCTTCTGTTCATTTGGGAAAGTAACTACAGCAGCCATCGCTATTTCCAGAAGGGTTGAGAAAAGAGTATTTCTCTAAGACCTTATTTAAAAAAAAAAAAAGTGTGAGGGGAACACCCTTTCCAAGATCTGCAGCCTTCAGCAGATGAAGGACTAAGTGTGCCTCCTGATTCAGAAAGTTGATCTCCTCCTGGTGCTGGGTGCTGGGCACTACGACCTCCTCGCCTTCACAGGTGCTTTCTGTACCCAGCCTTCCTGGGACCATTGTATCAGGGACAAAATCCTAGAATCCACACCTTGTTTGAAGCAGGTGCCAGTCTCCAGAAATTCATAGACATGAACAGATTATCTTCTCATTCCTGTCTCTTCCCGTTCACCATCAGGAAACACCAGTAAAAATAGAAAGGGCTGGAGAGAGGGCATTATCAGGTAGAGATTTCTTCTGCAGGTTGAGAAATGTCATTTTGATCCTGTCTTCAGCACTGTGTTATGATACAGCAATGCCATGATCACTTCACAGCCACGGAAGGAATGGTTTTCACGGGCATCTTTCATTTCTGATCCCCCTGTCCTCATGTATCTGCCTGCTGACAAACCAGAGCTGTCAGAGCCACCTGTCACCACAGGGGAAAAATACCTTTTTGACAACTGTATCTTCCTCTAGCATACTCTTTGGACCTGATGTCTGCTTCCCAGCCTGTGTTTGTGACACTTCTGTTATTTCAAAGAGCCTCATGACATTCTCCAAAAAGGAATCTCAAACCCAATTAATTTCAATTCATTTTTATGTTGAATGTGCTACATGACATATTTAGGAGGGAGTTTGTGCATCATAAACTTAAGCAATAGGAGGTCCACATTGTAAAGAAACAGCTTTCCTCATTAAAAGCAGACACAGGAGCGGACCTAAGCAGGAGGTGACATTGCAGTTGGGTAGGGGGTACTTGGTTCTAAATCTGACGTTAGCCCCATACTGATGGTATTTTTAGGTGAAAAGCAATGGTACTTCCTAATTTCCTTTAAATAAGACCACCCCAAAATAATAACAATCTGCCCTTTCCTCTGTAAGTGTCACCTTCTCTGGCCAACATGCCAAAGCCACAGACAAGCCCCAGGAGTTCTTTATTGTGCCACAAACTTAACCTTGCACACCCTAGCCCTGGATTCCTGATTCAGGCTGCTTTTGTTCATTTTGACATTTGTTTTAATACCAACAGAAAATAAAAGGAAAATATTGTTTATAGAGAATTCAGTAGGAAACTTCTCGTTCCTTAAGTTCAACAGCAACATTTTGGTTTTAGATTTAGGATGGCAGCCCACGTGTATGCACTGCACCCTCTTCCTGCAGGATCCCACAGCCGCGTCACTGACATTTGACTAAATAAATAAATAAATCCTTGGCAACACTTGAATATAAGGAAAAGTGTCATCGATAGAACAGAAATGATAAAAAATTTATGGACAATGGAATACAGATGTGACTGGATTGCTGCAACTCAAAACCACAAGGGAGAAAGAAGGCTCTGGCAGCAGTGAGGGTGGGGCTGCTCCGGAAGGCCCAGAGCATTCCCCAGCTGGAATGTGGCTGTGGCGTGATCATTAAGATCATTAGTTGGAGAACTATCTATAGTAGTGATTTCCAGATTCTTTTTAGTCACCTACTGTCATTATTTTTTAAAAAGTCAAGCATACATCCACAATTTATGTAAATTTATTTTTCTGTAAATTATATACATATACTATGCTCATTAGCAAATACCTCAACACAATTTATATTTAGGTGAGATTAAGCACTAATGATCACAAGTGAGACTTCATCTTCCCAATCGTCGTCATGACAGTATTGAACTTTAGGGGCCAAATTCTCATCGTAACTCATGAAACCATCATTATTTTCATCCTATAATGTAATGAAGGAAAGTTAGCAATTTCAACTTTGCTATTATCCAGTTGTTTGTTGGCATTTTTGAATTATCTTTGATTTACATTTTCTATGCCAGAATTTTAATCACTTAACCATTTGCAAGGATTAGTTTTTTTAATGGAATGTATTATCCATAAATCTCCTTAACCAAGATGATATAAACTGCTATTCATCACCAGATAATCAAACAAGTGAATTATGAAACTCCTTGTCTCAGGGGTGCCAAACCATATATTAAAATTAGTAAGTCTCACTATCTTCTATATTTTAGATAAAATTCATGTCAGTAAAAGTTCTAAGACCTTAGTCCACCTGATGGACCAACTTGCACAATCCTCAGGAACAGCACTGCCATTAGCATCCATTGGGTGTTACTCACTGGGCCAGCTGGCCCTGCACCTTCCTGAGTTACAAAGAAGCTGGCTGCAGCATCTATATGTGACTGGGCCCTGAAGCCCGTAGTGCAGATGGTGGAGAAAGCAGAGAGGGAAAACCGTGGCATCTCCAAACCTCCTCATCAGACTAACAAACAGAAATGGAGGCAGCTTCACTGAAGAGTAAAGTACAGTAAAGTGCCATGACAACAGTCAAGGCCAATATATTTTAGGCAGTGGTTGGAGTCATGAACCTGTTTGTCTGCCCAGGCTGCATCAGCCTTCCTCACAAGGCCACACCCACAGTGATGAAAGGTCTCTCATATCGCATCCAAACCATGTAGCCTTGTCTTTCGTTTATAAATGTGAAAAGTCAGCTAGGGATCACCAGACCTTTAAGGAACATCAATAGCATGAAAAGGGAAGGCAAAACAACAACTACAAAACAATGAATGAAAACAACAACCACAACGAATTAAAGAAATCAAGGAAAGAAAACAAAAAAGAGAAAGCAATTTTTTAATATTTTTTATTTTATTTTATTTTTAAATTGTTTTATTATTATTCAAGTACAGTTGTCTGCATTTACCCTCCACCACTCCCCCCCACACCAGCCATACCCACCTCCCTCCACTGCTTCCACACCCTCCTGGGTTTTGTCCATGTGTCCTTTGTAATTGTTCCTGAAACCCTTCCTCCCTTCCCTCCCACCTCCCCTCTGGTTACTGTAAAGCAATTTAAAAATTGCACATCTTACTTGAACTCTTAGAGTCATTTGAGAAAATATTTAAAAAGTGTAATAGAGGGGCCCTGGCTGGTGTGCTCAGTGGATTAAGTGCCAGCCTGGGAACCAAAATGTTGCTGGTTCGATTCCCAGTCAGGACCCATGCCTAGGTTGTGGGCCAGGTCCCCAGATGGGGGCATGTGAGAGGCAACTGATCAATGTATCTCTCGCACATGGATATTCTCTACCTCTCTTCCTCCCTCCCTACCCTCTAAAAACTAAATAAATAAACATCTTTTTTAAAAAAATATGTAATAGAGGGAAAAAAGCTTTTGAAAATTTAAAATCTGAAAATTGAAATATAAAATAGCAGGGCAGAAAAAAAAGAGTAAACATAAAGATGAAGATAGTGAATGGGAAGATAAGGAAATCTTCCATAGTAAAAAGACAAAGATGGAAAATATAAAAATAAAGATTTTTTCAAGTGGAGGAAGGAAACAGAATCTAAATTGCATTGAATAAGAATTCCAATTGGAGAGACCAAAGTCAGTGAAGAAGAGGGAATTATCAAAGAAAAATGGGAAGTCACTTCCAGTCCAAACAAGATGGTGTGAGCTTGTTTTTCCCTCCTTCCTGATAGGCACAGCTCTAAACCCTGGAAATAGAGCAAGAGACAACCAAAGAACACTGAAAGGTGGTAAGAGAAAGGTGAACTGGTTTGGGACTTTAAGACTAGACCAAAACACAGAGACAGGACATTTTGCATCTCCCCAGCCCAACACAGGAAAGTCACCCAGGCCTGGCATTTCTCAGCCCCCAATCTAGCAGGAGATGGAAACCCAGGTAGGTTCATTCTTGCCCTGGATCCAATGGGAGTCCCTCTGACAACACCAGGCAAGCACAACACCAGGGCAAGGGGAACTGATCATGAGCCCCACCAGAAGCATTCCCTTTCCTCCCCAGGCCTGAGATTTCCCTTTCTTAAAAAGAGATATCAGGAGTGGGCAGGTGGAATGAGAAGGAGACACAGTTACAGTAGGTGACATGATTTAGGAAGCGTCTCTGCCCTCATAAGCATGACTCTCCTCCCTGACCAGAAACACCTGGAGATGAATAGGGAAGTGAAGAGTGAGGTGCCACTGGTAGAGGGGTCCCACTATACCCCTCCCCCACTTAGATACACCTGGTGATCCCATTTGGGAAAGCCCTTTTTGTCCACCTAAGGCAGCCAACAAGGGCCAATGGGAACCCAAGTGGCACCAGATAAAAATAACATCCTACAGGCTTTGAAAATCAATCTGCCTTTAGAACCACAGCCTACAAAAGTAGGGCAAGATCTGCATGATAAATCTAAATAGGGTGACTGCTGTCCAAGATGTGGAGGAGAAAGATGGTGGGCCTGCAAGAGTCTTTGAAGAAATAATGGCTGGGAACTCCCCAAAGTTGGTAAAAGAAACAAATTTACAGATAAGTAAAACTCAAAAAGGATAAACCCAATGAAATCCATTCCAAGACACATCACCATTAAAATTTTAAGAAGTAAAGACAAAGAAAAGACCCTTGAAAACAGCCAGAGAGAAAGAACATAGTACCTGCAGAGGAACACCCATGTGCATGACAGTGAACTTCTCATCTGAAGCCACAGAGGCCAGAATGAAATGGCACAGTAATTTTCAAGTACCGAGGGAAAAGAATTGTAAACTGAAAATTCAATATCTGGTGAAACTGTCCTTTAGGAAGAAAGGGGAAATAAAAACGTTCTCAGACAAAGGACAACTTAAAAAAATTGTCATTAGTGAACATATTCTTCAAGACTGGCTAAAGAGATTTCTTCAAACAAAAAGGAAATGAAAAAATACAAAGTCTTGGAGTTTGAGGGTAGAAAAACGCAGAAAAGAGCAGAGTTATGGGTACTTACAATAAATATTTCCTCATGAGTTTTAGAAACATAACTGGATGATTGAAACAAAAATTATGATAGCATATCATGCCCAAGAAAATGATATTTAGAAGTGAAGGTGGTAAAGGGATCTAAATGGAAGTAAGCTTTCCAAACTTCAGTGGAAGTCATTTTGACCAAACTTCAATGGAAGTCATTTTGATCCTAATAAATTAGGTCATATTATGTATTCATGTGTCCAATTTACTGTTTAACAATAGCAGACATTTATGTTTGTCACGACAGTATAGTCATGTGCAGCTTCACAGCAGGGATACAATCTGAGAAAGGCATTGCTGGGTAATTTTGTCATTCTGCAAACGTCACAGAGTGTACTTACAGAAACCTAGGTGGTAGAGCCTACTCCTGTAAATGTATGTGCTGTACTTTCATGTAATTGGCAGTGCAGTGGATCTCTCCACACCGGCATCACAACAAACATGAATAATGTATTGCACTATCACATGGCTATGATGTCACTAGGTTAATAGAACTTTTCAGCTCCATTATAACCTTATGGGTCCTTGGTTGACAAAAATGTTGTTATGTGGCACATGACTACATAAGCAATGCCTCAGTAACAAACTCCCAGGTCTCGGTCTTAACAAGAAAAGGTTTATGTATTACTCACATAAATTGCAATGCAGGTCTGGTAGCCCTCCTTCATCTTGTAGCTGAAACACGTGGAACGTGTGATCCCAAGGACCATGGAGCTACAACAAAAAGCTTTGGAGGATTTTAAGTATTTTATAGTTTTTTTAATTTATTTAATTTTTATTGCATTTTTTTCCATTATCATTGAGTCCCCTTATGCCCCCTTCCCACTACAATCACCATACTGTTGTCCATGTCCATGAGTCTTTTTTCCTTTGGAGGATTTTTTAAAATGTTTGTGTGAGCTGGAAACCAGCTTATACCATCACTTCTACCTGCATCCCACTAGTCATAATTTTGTCACATGGTTCTGAGCCAACTGCAAAGGCAGCTGGGACATGTTGTCTTTCCTCGTATCCAAGAAGACAAACAGTACACAGACCACATATCACTGTGGTGCCACAGCATTCAATAAATGGAAACTCTGCCCTCCTGCTACAGCTATTTCCACTGCTGTTGCTTCCTACGCCGTAACAATAACAATAGCAACACCTAACACTTGCTATCAGGCACTGGCCACTTTACATTATTTCAGTTTGCACAACGACCCTGCCAAATCAGTTTAAGTTGAAATTGCCTGAAGTCACCAGCTAGTAAATATTTGTTTTATTACCAGTACTTCCTCTATTAAAAAGAGAGTGTCCTCCGAGGGTCTGGGCAGCCTCACCACCGGCCCTGGCCTATCCCAGCTCTACCTACCTGCCTGGTACATAACCATTGGAACATCTGTAAACAGCTTCCCGCCACAGTAATTTTGCCTTATTTACTAGTTGTGTTAAAATTGTTGTTCTATAATGGTCAAGTCTGGAGATGTTGCACTTAAAGAGAAAATTGCCCTGAATAAAAAGGAATGATACTAAAATCCCTTCTCTCCCAATGAAATTATTCTCCTGTACTTTGTTCTCCCTGTGAGCACACCAAAAAAGCTTCTTTGGTCTATTATTTCCAAGTTACCTCCTCTAGTGTTTGCTGAGAGCAGAGAAGGAAGATGGGATCATGAGGCTCATAACATTTGATCTTTTCCAGGCTTCAGCAAACCTGCGAATCACTTCCATACACTAAATCAATATCAGGTGTCACCTGGTTCAGGTAAGGGCAATTTGATGGCTTTTCTAATACCTTGCAGGCATTGATTTTCCCACATATCAGCAGAGAGATGTTCTAGGGGATGGAGGAGCATGCAAAGACACAGTGACCGTGAACCTCTGCTGGCTGGTCCAGGAGACCTTAGGGCACACATCTGACCTGATTTCGCTTCGATTTCCCAGTCTTCCCCAGCCTCTCCCAGCCATACCCAGGATCTGGAGAAGGGAGGCACAGATAGAATGACTCATGCCAAGCTGAGGAACAGGCTGAAAGAAAATGCAGTTAAAGCTACCTCAGGAGAACCCAAAGTCTCCAGGCAAACCTGACAGCCTTGTCCTCTCTGGTGACCAAAAGAGGGTCCTATCCTTTGTGCCTTGGTCTTGCATTCAGGGCAGGATGTGCTGAGCTGCTCCAAATAACACCTGGAAGATGCACCCAGATGTCCCCATCTGATAGAGATGTTCTGACGATGGCCTAGCTTATTTCCCTTCACACTTGGTTATGTAGGTTCAGGATTACTTGGTGACTAGCCTACCAATCTGGTAGACTCTCTTGCTTTCTTGATCATCCCCTGCTGATCCCCAGGGCTTAAGGCAAGCTCAAGGTTAAACTTCCCCACTCCTGCTTTGGGAACCATCATTTATGAAGCTCCATTAATAGAGAACATGATCTGGATCTCAAACAACCAATTGAACAAGCAACTGTTTTGAGCATCTTTCCTTCTATAAGATCGGCACCCTTGTGAGGATTTATAATATTCCCTGAGTGCCTCAAAATTTTGTTTAACCAAAACAGGATCTAAATAAAAATGAGAGAAAACAAGAAAGAAGGAAAGCTACCCATTTCAAGCCTTTCCCATCACACATTTCAATCTACTTCTTTCTTTCTTTCTTTCTTTCTTTCTTTCTTTCTTTCTTTCTTTCTTTCTTTCTTTCTCTCTTTCTTTCTTCTTTCTTTCTTTTTTTTTACCAACAGAGTAAAAGCAATGGGGTTAAATTTGGATAAAGGCAAGGAGACACGGTAACGTTTAAGTCATACATAATGTTATTTAAAATGGTCTCTCTGGGTAAATACTCTAGGTTGAGTCTCACCCAGCCCAGTGAGCTTCTCGTTCTGCTGAGAGCATGGGTCTTCAGCAGTGTGGGCACCACCCACCAGCGTCTGATCTGTATCCTGTCCACAATGACTTAGGGATACTGACAAATTGTAAAAAGAAGCCCAGAAGCCTCCTTCAGTCCTGCTCAGAGGCAGGAGGCTGGGTGAGATGACCTCTCAAGGGATCTTCCAGCCTGAATGAATAATGCATCTTTAGGATAAAAAACAGGGAACTATAGGAATTTAAACTTGCATGCATTTCCTGTCTCAGGTGCACTCAAAGAAGATCAATTGGAATATTACCCAAGTGATTAAAAATACTTGGCATATGTGCAGTACAGACACACATAAATGCTAATGATTTCAGGACATCTATGCCAGTGAGTTTAATCATTTTTTATTTTTCAATTACAGTTGATATACAATATTATATTAGTTTCAGGTGTACACTCCAATGGCTAGACATTATATAACTTACTAAGTGATCATCCCAATAATTCTTGTACCCATCTGACACCATACATAGTTATTAGAGTATTATTGACTATATTCCCTATACTGTACTTTACATCCCCATGACTATATTTTTGAGGATCATTTCTATAGTTTGTTACTAGCTGCTCTTTCTTGCCTAAAATAGCCTTAGAGCCTCATGGTTAGCTATTCCTGTGTACCAGAATGGAAGATAAATATTCCTAAGACTGGTGTCAAGACGTTTTTCTCTTGCTTGGTTCAGTATTGCCAATCCCCAGATTGCTCTCCCAGGAACCCCTCTTTCCCTCATCTCAGAATGGCCCTGTGGAAACTCCCCAGAAAGTAGACCTGGGCTACCTCTGGTCACTACTATATTGGTCTGGATAGGCCAGGTTTTGCTGCACCAACAATTTCAAAGTATCAGTGGTGTACCACAATGAAAGGGTCTGAAGCCCATAAAAGGGTTCTGCTGAGATTAAACACTCAAGAACCCAAGGTAACAGAGGCTTCTTCTTGACATGTCTTTCCATGGTCACCACAGCGGAAAGAAGAAAGTCCTACTCTTGAAGTCTTCCACTTGGAAGGGACACAATTGATGCCCAATCATATTCCTTTGGTGAAATTAAATCACACAGCCCTATATAGAAGAAAATATAGCCCCTCATAGAAGCTCTGAAAGAACAGAAGCATGGTTCTACTATGTGCTCAGAAGGTGAAAAGTGAGCTAGAAATATTTAATGAATAGCCACAACCAGTATCTCATGAACCCAGACAACACACCTTCCCCAGGATGACAGGCCTACAAGTCCCTCTCACACTGTATGCCAAGAAATATGTAGAACTATGCTGACGCCTCCAGATACAAATCCCATCTGTTCAGAGACCGAACTCTCTCCCACCTCTCCTTAGAGGAGCTTTAATTATAGCAAATGCCCTGTCATCTCTGCCACAGAATCCCAGGATATTGGGGAGAGTGAGAGGAATCTCTGCCTCACACAGTCTGCTCTACAGCCTGCGTGAAGAAATAGGCCCATTCTTTTTAAGGAAGTTATTTTAAAAGGAAAATCCTAAAGCCTCCTACTCTCATCCATTCTAGTACCAAATAATTAGGTCCTCCCCATTCCTCCTTTCCTGAGTGTAGAAAGCACATGAAAAATACAGTAATAAACAACAAAACAAAACCAAAAACAGTTAATGAACATTAAATATTGAAAGCAGATATCAGAGTGTGTGTGTGGGAGAGCGAATAAAATAGATCTCCCCCGACCCACGTACTTTCCCCGAGAGACTGTCTAAGAGATAGGCCCAACTGGGCTGCAGGCTATGACATAATTAGAACAATATTGCCCAATTGCAAAGACATATGCTTGTTTGCGTGAAATGGGAGCATCTGCTGAAATAATTTGAGGTGTCCCATCACTAATTAAAAGAGCTTTCATTTATAGAGAATACACCATATGGATGCTGTTGATTCTTGGGTTGCTGGATATGAATGAAGACTGGAGGAGAAGTTGGGGCAGGTGTACGGTGAAGAATAACCTGGAAAATATGATTTAGTTTTTCAAAAATTCACCTTACAAGGAGGCATGGATGGGGGATGGGCTGCTGGAAGTTGTTTTAGTGAGGTATGAAAACGTGACACACCTTTCTCAATTGTACCTGGCTGTGTCTGTGACCGCTTACGAGCTTCTCCTCTGGAGACTTGCTATGCCCCTTTTCCTTACCAAGTCACTACCTTGTCTTCAAGGGGCTTTCCAGGTACACAGGATTAGCTATAGAATTTTGGGGACCCTATGCAAAATGACAATGTGTGCCTGTTACTAAAAATTATTAAAAGTTTTAAGACAGTGACAGCAGAGCTTTACACCGAGTACGGGCTATTCTGAGTGTGGAGTCCTGTGCATACTCCTGAAGCCAGCCCTGCAAGTAAGATAAAAAACAAGATCTACTGCAGAAATAAGAGTCAAGAGGTGGGAGGTTAAAGCAGAGAGCTGTGCCAGACAATAGTTACTCTAGTACAATATATCCCATAAGTGACTTCCATATCCACAGTCTGCTCTGAAAGCCAGACAGCCCATGCTCTTGACAAGATAGACTGAAAAGAAAGGACTTGCTGGCACATTTCCTTACTGTGATAAAACAGAAATGCTGACTTCTGGCCCCAAATGCTTTCCTCTGTTTTATGCCTCATCTACTCGGAAAATTCTGCCCCCTATGGATTCTACTTTACATCATTCTCTCCCAGCACATATGTATGTACTATACTGTATGAGCTCAAGTACATCTCATCTAGCACAGTGAAGTAGTCCAAATAGGGACTAAGAAAAATAAAGTCAGCTCCAGCTGAGCTGGAGATATATGAATTGAAGGGAAACTAGTAAAGCTGTTTCTCATAATTCTCCCTAGTTAGCAGGGAGGTAACAGATTATTCAACATGTGATTTCTAACCAACTTGGGCTTGGAGCATACTTAAAACAATCACAGAATTCTTTTTCTCTCAAAAAAAAATATTGGGAGTGAGGAAAGAATAGCCTCTGGTCTAGGACTGGTGGGTGGTTTTTCTTTTAAGTTCATGGGAATGATTCCACTCCAAATTCACTTTGGACTATAGCCATACCTGTTTCAGATTTCAGTTTTTAAGAAGTATCTTAAGGAGATAGGAGATCCACATTATCCAACAAATAAAAAGATATTAAAAAAACAGAAATACAACACATTAAAATTTGTCACATGTAGGTAAAGCTGTACTTGGAAAGAAAAGCTTAAAATCAGTTACCCAGAATTTCAACATGAAAAACTAGAAAAAGAAGAGCAAAGTAAACACAAAGTAGAAGGTTGGGAATAAAGGCTAAGAGTAGAAATTAATTAAGTAAAATGCAGGCAGAAAGTAGAGAAAATTAACACAGCAAAAAAGCTGATTCTTTGATAAGTTCAACAAACTCTAAACTAAATAGGTCAAGGAGAAGAGAGAAAGAACATATATCACCAATTGGTCATGAAAAGTGTTTATCACCACAGATTTTACATACCTAAAAAGAGGAATAAGAGGATACTGTGAGCAACTTTAGATCAACAAATTCAACAATTGAGATGAAATGAAAGATTTTTTGAGATGAAATGAAAGAATACAACTTATCAAAATGGACAAAAGAAAAAACAAGCAAAACTGAATGGTAGAATACCTATCAAAGAAATTGAACAAATTTAAATCCCTCCCACAAAGAAAACTCTAGGCTGAGATGGCCCTGTAGGCAGAATATTGATTCCCAAAGATGCCTACATACTAATCCCTGGGACTTGTGAATAAGTTATTAAAAGAGGGACGTAAGGTAGCAGATGGAATTGATGTTTCTGATCACCTGACTTTCAGATAGAGAAAACACCCTGGATTAGCTAAGTGGGCCCAAAGTAACTACAGGGATTCTTAAATATGAAAAAGAACGACAGAAAGATTAATATAAGAGAGACCTAATCTGAGAAAGACTCAACTGGCCACTGCAGACTTTGAAAGTGGAAGGAGCTATGAGCCAAAGAGTGTAGGCAGACTCTAGAAGCTGGGCATAAAAAAAAAAAGAAAAAAGAAAATTGCAGTCAGTGCAAAACATTTTTAGTTTGCTGTAGTCCTATTTCGTTTATTTTTTGTTGTTGTTGTTTCCCTTGCTATAGGAGATATATCAGAAAAAAATATTGCTACAAGCAATGTCTGAGGCTTTACTGCCTATGTTTTCTTCTAGGATTTTTATGATTTCAAGTCTAACATATGTCTTTAATCCATTTTCAATTTATTCTTGTGTGTGGTGTAAGAAGGTGGTCTCATACTGCACAGGAAACCATCAACAAAGTGGAAAGACAACCCACTGAATGGGAGAACATACTTGTTGATACATCTGATAAGGGGTTAACATAAAAAATT
This sequence comes from Desmodus rotundus, assembly GCF_022682495.2. Taxonomy (NCBI): domain Eukaryota; kingdom Metazoa; phylum Chordata; class Mammalia; order Chiroptera; family Phyllostomidae; genus Desmodus; species Desmodus rotundus. The sequence continues at coordinate 104,183,842 of NC_071394.1, read as the reverse complement.
TATAAAGAACTTATAAAACTCAACACCAAAAAAACAAACAATCCAATAAAAATGGGCAAAGGACCTGAATAAACACTTCTCCAAAGAGGACATACAGATGGCCAATAGACATATGAAATGATGCTCAATGCCACTAATCATCAGAAAAATGCAAATTAAAACAGCAATGATAGATCATCTCACACCTGTCAGAATGGCTATCATCAATAAATCAACAAACAAGTGCTGGCGAGGATGCAGAGAAAGGGGAACACTTCTGCACTATTGGTGGGAATGCAGATTGGTGCAGCCACTGTGGGAAATAGTATGGAGTTCCTCAAAAAATTAAAAATGGAACTGACTCATGACCCAGTGATTCCACTTCTGGGAATATATCCAAAAAAACCCCAAAACACTAATTCAAAAGAATATATGCACCCCTATGTTCATAGCAGTGTTAGTTACAAAGTGTCTATCAGTAGATGAGTGGATAAAAAAGCTATGGAATACTTACACAACGGAATACTACTTGGTCATAAAAAAAGAGGAAAATTCTATCCCTGGCAACAGCATGGATGGACCTGGAGAACACTATACTGAGTGAAATAAGCCAGGCAGAGAAAGACAAATACCATACAATTTCACTCATATATAGAATCTAATGAACAAACTGAACTAACAAGCAAAATAGAGACAGACCTGGGGGATGGTGGGGTTAGGGGGTGGAGTGATCAAGTAAAAAAGAAAAATAACTCATGAAAATGGAAAACAGTGTGGAGATTGTTGGGGGAGGGGTGTGGATAGAGGTGGAAAAGGTATAGGGCAATAAATGGTAATGGAAAAATACAACAAAAACTATTAAAATTACATTAAATTACATTAAAAGACAAAATTGCAAACCAATATTTCTAATGAATACAGATGCAAATATTCTTAACAAAATAATAGCAAATTGAATCCAACAACACATCGAAAAGAATAATGCATCGTTACCAAGTAGAGCTTATCCCAAGAATGCAAAAACTGACTTAACATGTACAAGTCAATCAATGCAATTTACCATGTTAACAAAATTGAGGGGGTAAAAATACATGGTTATTTGATTGGTTGAAAAAAAGAATTGCCAAAATTGAACACTCATTCATGATTTTTTAAAAAAATTTTTCATCAGACTAGGAATAGATGAGGACTTCTACTAGCTGGGCATCTATATCTAAAAACAAAGCAAAACCAAACAACAAAAAAAAGGCAAAATCATACTTAATGGTGACAGACTGACTGCTTTTTCTCCTAAGATCCAATGCAGACTGGAGAGAGAGAGAGAGAGAGAGAGAGAGAGAGAGAGAGAGAGAGAGAGAGAACTTCCCTATTTGTATACGATATGATTGTTCATGTAAAAATATCAGGGAAGCTACAAAAATGATTACTAAAAATAATGAAAAATTTAGCAAGGTTATAGGTTATAAGGTTAATATGCAAAAGTAGTTTTATTCTTATATACCTACAGCAACCAAGTGGAAAGTGAAATTTTTTAAAATCCATTTAGAGTAACACCAAAAATATGTGACATACAGGAATAAGTCTAACAAAAAGTCGAAGATATCTATACTGAAACTACAAAACATTGCTAAGAGAAATTAAGAGACCTAAATAAATGGAAAAATATATTGTTTTATTCTGTGGATGGAAGAAGATTCAGTAGTAGTAGGCGGCAATTCTTCTCATAGTCAATGCAGCCGTAATCAAAATTTCAGTAGGCATTTTTGTAGAAATTGACAAACTAAAATTTTTATGACAGTTCTATGTAAATCAATATAAATCCTGAAATTTATACAGAAATGCAAAATACTGAGAATAGTCAAAGCAATTTTTAAAAAGAACAATATTAGAAGACTTACCTGATTTCAGTAATCAAGAAGTCAGTTTGATAGTGGTAAAAAGATAGACATACATCAAAAGAACATAATAGATAGTCCAGAAATATACTACACACATTTGATCAATTGATTTCTGACAAAGATGTTAAGGGAATTCAACTGGGAAAGGAAAGTCTTTCAAAAATGATGTCCAGATAGGTATGTGAAAAAAGGATCAAGCATTGATCTTTCACTCACATCATACAAAATAATTAACTCAATATGGATCATAGGTCTAAATATAAAGCCCCAAAGTACAAAATACCTAGAATAAAATATAGGAGGGTATCTTTATAATCTTGAGTTATGCAAAGGTTTCTCAGAGCACAAAAATCATGACCTACAAAAGAAAAAATGATAAATCGAACTTCACCAAAATCAAAACCTTCTGCTCTTTGAAAACTATTATTAAGAAAACAAAAAGGCAAGTCACATGCTGGGGGGAAATACAACACATATATCAAAGAGCTTGAATCCAGATTAGATAAAGAATTCTTACAACTCAATAATAAGACAAACAAACCAATAAGGAGATACACAAAAAAAGTGAAGAGTCACTTCACCAAAGAAGATACTTAAGTGGCCAATAAACACATGAAAAGATGGTTAATGATGTTGAGCAACATCGTTAACCATCAGAGAAACACAAATTAAAACCACAATGAAATAGCACCAGATACCCATTAGAAGGGCTAAAATTGAAAGACAGTTAGTGTTGGACAGGATGTGGAGGACCTAAAACTCTTACAGGCTGTTACTGGGAATAAAATAGTTTAGCAATTTCTTAAAATGTTAAGCACATACCCCCCATATGACCCCATGATCCTACCCCTAGGTGTTTACAGAGAGATCTGATCAGATCACTGGGGAGAAGTAGGGAGGGGCTGTAGGAGAAGGTTGCCCAAGGCAATGGTAAACAGCCTAGAACAGGACTGGCTGAGAAGCTGAATGTTTCCAGAGTGCAGGGAACTGTGGAAACGATTTGGAATAAAAGAAGGGCTCTCGGAAGGGTGTGGGCTCTCTCTGGCTCTGTGGCTCTCTTCTTCCTCAAGGATGCCTGGATGGTTGTGCCGCAGCTGCCTGTGTTTCCTCATTGACAGTATTTTGGATGGGAAAGAACTCTGGGCACAGCCTATGATCGGGCTGGCCTGGCAGAGGGTGGCAGGGTTATTCTTTGGGTGTTCTAGAGGGGACAGGCTCTGAAAAAAAAGCCTGGCATTCTCCCAAAATTGTATAGTTTTGGTATCTTATGTTGTTTTAATTTGTAAACTACCAAATTTTTTGGACCATAAGACACACTTCCCCCCCCCAATTTGGGAGGAAATGGGGGTATGTCTTATAGTATGAATGTAGCTTACATTTATGTTGGTGAAATATTATGTTATTTGTTATTAAATATTTTGCCACATTTTTTGCTTCAAAATTTTTTTCCCTATTTTCCTCCTTTAAAACCTAGGTGCATCTTATGGTCTGAAAAATACAGTAACCCTATAGCAATAAGATAATTACACTAATGGGGAAATGATAGGAGAACTCAGGTTTTAAAGAGTTTAGCCCTAATTGATAGGCTTAAGTGACTAATGCATGGGGAAAGCTATTATCCCAAAATTGTGATGCTTTTGAACAAAGACTCCTTTCCTTTATCACCAAAACTTTGCCCCTGGAATTTTGCCTAGAGGGTGGTGGTGGGCAGCAGGATCCCAATTGCTGTTCAGGAACATTTACCCAAGAGAAATGAAAACATATATAAAAACAAAAGACTTACATATAGGTGTTCATAGAAGCTTTACTTGAATAACCAAAAAAAAAAAAAAAAAAAGAAAAGAACCCAAATGTCTATCCACAGATAAATGATTAAACAAATATAGTACCTTCACACAATGGGATACTATTCAACAATAAAAACTAATAAACTGTCAATACACATAACATGGATGAATCTGAAAAGAATTATGCTGAATAAAAAAGCCAGATTTTTTTAAAACAGCACATAATGTATGGTTCCAATCCTAGCAAATGCAAAATAATCTATAGTGACATAAAAGAAATCAGTAGCTGGAGATGCTTATAGGGGGAGGGATAGATTACCAAGAGGAAGAGAGGCAGAAGGTAACTTTCTGGGGTGATGCAATTTTACCCCCCTTTATCCTCACCTGAGGACATGCTTAGAGGGACAGGAAGGGAGAGACAGAGGGAGAGAAACATCAATCGACTGCCTCTTGCATGCATCCCAACTGGGACCAAACCAGCAATCCAAGCATGTACCCTGACCTTTCAAACCCGTGACCTTTCAGTCTATGAGATGATGCTTCAGACAACTGAGCCACACCAGCCAGGGCACTGGGGTGATGCAAATTTGTTATTTTGATTGTGGTGATAGTTTAACAGGTGAAGGCAATTGTATGTAAGTGAACTGCAGCTGTGTGAAAGGGTACCCAGGGCTCCAGAGGTAGGTCTGTCTCCCAGCTCCTAGTCTATAGCCCTTTTCCTGCATCACCACACCTCTCACAAGAGGCCTCTGCTAAAGATCATGTGTGTGGTCATCCCCAAGACACAAACACATTGAAAGAGACCTTTGTGAGGTTTTTAAAACAGAGATCTGAGTGGTTTCACAAGAGTAACAGGAAACCCAGTATCTAGATACTAGCAAATTAGGTCCAAGTTACCTTTTGCAATGGGAAGTTCCAGCAATAATTTCTATCCTTAAAGTTCTCTACTTCCAGCACCATTTTTTGATTGCTTACTATGAAGGAAAAGAACATCTAAAAAAAAAGTCCAATTTCACTCAAAAAATCAATGACAGAATCAGAATTCAAATACAGGCAGGTTGACCTCAAGGCTTTAGTGCTTAACTAAGAGGCCACCCTGCCTCCTTTAATCTGTCTTGGGCAGGCTGTTTCCTGCACCACCCACTAATGTCTCCTTGGAACCTGCCCAGGTTACCAATATCAGCTTTCCAAGGTGATGTGTAGAGGCAAACCCTCAGTCATCCATTTACACAAAGAAAATAACAAATTGCAGCAAAGCCATCATCTTGTTCATTGGCCACAGTGGTTAAAATATAAAACCAATATCCTTGGACTGAGTTCCCTTCAACAAGGATCATTTCCCATCAGAGTAGATGTCAATGAACAAACTGTCATCAAGAGCCTGTGAACCACTTCTTTCGCTACCTTGGTGTGAGAGAGCTGTTAAGAACTCAAAGAGTTTATAAATGGATTGAGGTAACATGATTAACAGATAGGGAAAAATGAGAGCCAATTTGGGGAGAGTAGCTGAAAATGCTAATAGAGGTTCAAACAGAATTCAGGTGATGGGGACTGGGTGGGGGAGGTAACTGAGGCCATGAGGAAAAAATGAAAGAGAAAACTTCAGGCTTGATAAATGAAAAGACAAACTCATGACCCATCCTCATCTTATTCCTGGGTCCTCTGTTCATCTGGGAGATGGTTTCTGATCATCCTTTTGGTGGTTCTTCAAAGGATTTGCCACAAGGCTTACCTCAGAGTTCTTTAAACTCCTTTGCCCTGACGTGCTGGACAGAAGAGAAATAGCACTGTTTGTGTGCCTTGTGTCTGAAAAAGAAGCAAGTCAAGGATCTGGAAGATCCAGATTTTGCTCAATAACCATCTACAGAGAAGAGAACAAAGCATCCTATAATCTGTTTAAACACGAGACAGGAAAATGAATGTTTTAACCAATGTAATTCTGTATATTTTTGAATTGAAATAATTATGTTTCTGAATCAATCCAAAATTCCAATATAATCAACCTCCTTGATAAAATTACCCAGACTTATTTAAAGATGACAAGGAACACTTCCCTCTTTCACTTTAAAACCATCAGGGATCGATTTCCAATTTGTCCTCAAGGAAGCTTTCCCAATTGGCCCAAACTGTTCTCTAATGCACTGACACTGCCTTAGAGCATCCTCATCAACAGATGTGTCAGCTTAGAACTAACCCGCATCAGCACTCCCTCCCTAGGAGCTCCCCACACTCTCTCTGTCCCCAGAGGGAGGCAAGAAGATAAGGTCAAAATGGCAGATGCTGAGAGGATGTGCTAACTCATCAAGAGATTTGTAGGGGACCAGTCCAGGAAATGGGTTGGGGAGACAAAACAACAAGAGAAATCACTGAGAAAAAATTCATGGGGTAAATTCACTTTTTGTACAGAGAAAGCAAAGGCAGACCCAAACTGACCACCAACATCCTTCCTAGATGGGAGAGGTGACTGCTTGACCATCACAGTGGTGAAAATGGAATCAGGAAGGACAGTTGAGCAGCCCTATTATCTTGTGTTGGTGTGAGGACCGCAGTATGGGCATCAATGGCATGGCTGATCAGGCCCAGAGAGTCCGCAGAAAAACATATGGGAAAGAGAAAATACCTGTAGTTAAGTCTGGACGGGACAAATGTTCCTGCTTGCAGCAGGTGGCAATCCCCCACTGTACCTTTCCATGGCAAAGGGAATTTTTAAGGACATCAGACTGCCAGTGGATTTCTGTGGTCTCCAGAATAAAGCACACCATCTCCCCAGCCTGGCTCTGGAGTCCTCTGTGCACTGATAATCAAAATTGGTCATAGTGCCACAGCAGGCTGGCCTGGAGGTCACCTGTAGCGCCGGGCATTGACTAAACTTTAGTTCTGGGTTCAGCAGACTTCTGTGCATGGTACAGGGGGGCAAGGAGGTTATCTCAGGTCAATAACAGTCTGTGGACAGATTTCAGTACTTTAACAACAAAAGTATGGCCCTACCAGGGTACCAGGTGAATCTCTGGCCAGCTGACAATGTTAGCTACAGCAGTCTGTTAGGTTGAACCCTCTGTTTCCAGCCACATTGGTCTCCTCACCACCACCATGCCAACTTATCACACTAGGCCAAGCATCTCTGACTTTGCTTTTTGGACACTTACTATGGATCAAGCATTGCCCTAGGAGATGGATATACATTTTCTCTTTTAATCCTCCCAAGAATCTGAGGAGATAAGTGTTATTATAGTTCCATTTTAAAGTTGAAGAAATTAAGGCACAGCCAAGTTTACTGAAATGTATGAGCTTTCATGGGTAGTTGGTAATGGACCCAAGATTTAAGACTTGGCATACTTATTCCATGCCCAAGTACCTAATCAGGACACATGTCTCTCCTGTATTTGTTATTTAAAACATTTTCTTGAAGCTGGGGGGGATGTGGTGTGCTGGTAACCAAATTCAACTGAGAATCAGAGACCATCCAGAAGCCTGCACCACATAATATCTTAGGAGTCTTCCCCATTCCAAGTCTGTATCATCCTATGATTCTCTACCTTAGTTGATAATATGGTGCTTCATTTTATCATGGCAACTATGATTCATAATGTTCTTTGAGCACAGGTTTTAAAAGATAAAGACAAATATACATATGGACACAGATATTAATAAATAGACACTCAGAATTATTTATTCTTACACTGCGCCGGACCCCATAGCAGATACTTTGGATTCAGTCTTACCTCACAACAAACATTAGAAGTAGGTATTACACCCTCATTTTACAAATAGGAAAACAGAGATTCGGCAGCATTGAATAACTTGCCCATTGTTACACAGTGAGGAAGTGGGGGAACTCTTCCCCTAGCCTTCAGGTTCCTAAGCTGGAGCTCAGCTGAGCATCAGGCACACTTCAGATGCATAGTCAGGGCAACGGACTTTGCCACAGGCAAATGCCATGGGAAATCATTAAAATCAGGGATGAAAGCCATTGTTTGAAATGCTCTGAGGAAGTTTTTTTGCAACTAGTAGGACCATCTCATAGCCCTTGTTTGCTGCCTGGCATATGCTACCATTCTGTCTTTGTAAAATATCCTTCTTGATATTTCTTGCCAAGCCCATGCCCATTCATTCTGAATAGTTGGTTAAATGTCATTGTTTTGGAGAAATCCATCTGGCTGAGATTTTCCCCATTTCCCTCAGGCAAAGTGAGTCCCTTTCTCCTGGGCAGCCCACAGCACTGGACATTCACCTTTATGGGGTTCTCCTCTGTTTTATGGCCATTATTTGGGTAACACATAGCAAAGGTCCATGATCCAAACCCCACTGCAAACAGTGTTAGCAACTTTAACAAATGCAGGATGTTTTGGTTTGATTTCCAGTTCTTGCACTTGCAAAATAGATTACCTTGGCAAGTTATAGAACCTCTACTTGCCTCAGTTTTTAAAATCTGCAAAATGGAATTTCCATGTGAGAACTTTAATAATATAGTGCATGACAAATGCTTGATGCACTGCCCATTGCCTAGTGAATTCTCCATAATTGAGGACAAATGTTATATTGCCCTTTCGGTCTTTGTACAGCTGCCTTTTCCTCTGGTCCACAAATCCCCCAAGAACAAGATCCTTTCTTACTCAACTCTGTGTCTTCAGAGCCTATCAAGGTGCCCCCACTCTGATAGATGCCAGATAGATGTCTGCAGAGTGGTGAAATTGTATGACTTTCATCCTTTGATCTCTCTTAGACTTTCCTTCTTCCACTGCTCAGCTCTGCAGCTGAGGGGCTGCCCGCCCCACATCGAGGAAAAGCCTCGTCCCTCTCTGCAAGTTTGGCAATGTTTTCTTGTCTGGCTCTAGCCTATAAGGCACCCGCTCCAAGTTCTCTCACTCCCTCTGATTCATCACTCCCGGAGCTCCATGTCCAACATAGCTTTATGTAGCGACACAAGTGGCAGTTCAGTGGTGTGTGCAAGCTTCACTTTCATTTTGAATCAATGGAAGTCTGAAAGAATCTTACCTTATTCCTCAAAGGCCCATAAAGCCCTTCATGGGGCTCAAGGGACTTGTTCACTGCAAGATTTTAAAATTGCTTCCAAGTTAGTTATCATTCACTCAGGCTCACATTATTCTTTAAAATTCTCATTGATTTTGGAAACAGTCCTTTAATTGATATCAAGAAGCAATTATATTTTCCAGGCTGTAAATCTGCTTCACTCCCAATATTAAATTCATCATCTCTGTAAATAATTTTCTCTTATTATGCACAGGTATTAACCAAACTATAAATAGTACCATTCGCACACCCACGGTTGCTTCAATAATCAGTGACCCTTGAATTTGATTTAGAAAAATTGATTTCTGCTGAAATTTTCCCTTAAATGAAATTGCCATTCCTGCTGAATGTCCAGGCAAAGAAAGGCATTAGGGAGTAGTTACTGTCCATTTCCTCTTGGATTTTAATATAGCAGTTTTAAGCGGGGATTTACATATATTCACCTGTTGATGATTAGCCTTTAAAAATCATTACTTTAACGACAGTCATATTCATTCTTATTTGATGCTGAACTTTCAGTTTTTAAAAAGAGAACTCTCAGCATCACATTCCCTTCCAAACACACAGATGGACATGGAGCCCTCATCTTGAAGTTTGATGTTCAGCTGTGGGGAGTCTGGAGTGAGAGGCAAGCAGCAGAGAAAGCTTGGGGTTCCTACCAGAACAATCTATAGCCACTGAGCATGGTTACATCGAGGACAATGACATGGGGAAATGCCCATGGTGTGACCTCAGGAGAGAATGCAGAATCCAGGGTGATATCTGGGCTGGGGCGAGGGTGAGGGTGGAGGGTGGAGGTGGGGGGTGAAGTGTGATCAAAGCAACATAAAATACTTAGTAAGCATGTGGATAAAGACTCAAAGGAGACTTAGGAAAATTAAAATAGTTAAGTTAGGGTGACTGAGTTACACATAAATTTATTGTATTTTCTTTTCTTTATTCTTATTCTGTTATTTTCTTAATAAGTATGAAACTGGGGAAAGTAGGGAGAAAAAAACAGAGAGAAGGAATATTTGAGTTAGAAAAACCTTACTCTTAGCCTTGGTTAGATTCATTTATGAACTCTATGATTCTAAGGAACTATAGTGTGATGAGAAATCATGGATTTTGTGTTAGACCCAAGAGGGAACCCAGTCCTTCGTCAAGTGGGCAGGCTGGGGAAGCTTCACATCCCACCGGTCTTGTGATAACTAGATGAAATAATGTCTCTAAGGCACCTAGCACACAAAAGCTACTCTGAACTCCGCATTTCACATTTGTAAAATGGGGATATATTTATGCTCTAAGCATTAGCTTATTTAAACCATATGGGAAGCTACTTTTTAAACCATAAAATTATGTACTAATGCTGTTTTTTTAAGATTTTATTTATTTATTTTTAGAGAAAGGGGCAGGGAAGGAGAACAAGAGGGAGAGAAACATCAATGTGTGGTTACCTTGTGAGTGTCCCCTACTGTGGGCCTGGCCCACAACCCAGGCATGTGCCCTGTCTGGGAATCAATCCGGTGACCCTTTGGTTCACAGGCTGCCACTCAATCCACTGAGCCACACCAGACAGGGCAACTGCCAATGCTGTTTTGTTTTGTTTTGTTTTTTTATCCTAAATGAGACTAGATTTCAAAGGTGGAAGGTAAGGTGACCACCCAAGGGGACAGGAGATGTAACCTTCCATGCCCGTGGCTCCCTTTCATGGGTCAGAGGTGTCTGAAAGTCTGCCAGTGTATCTGCATGTCATGAGGTCATGATGCCTTTGAGGAGGAAGCACTAATTATTAAAAAGCAGTTTTTCCATGGAATAGGGAGGAGAATGGATGGTTATATTTTGAGTCTTTATCCCTGAAACAAGTTTTGAGAGGTGGCTTTTTGGCCTGGAAATAAGACTCTTCAGCCCTGAGATAGAGACTTGAACATATATGGGCTCTCCAAAGACACAGAAGGAATTGGGTGAAAAGGCACAAAGGCAGTTTAGCCTGAAGGAGTTCCCTTTGGCCTCTTCCACCTTAACATGTGTTAATTGTGGTTTCAGAAAGAGAAGAGAAAGAAAATTGGACAAAAAAACATATTTGAGGACATAATGACTGAGAGTTTTCAAGTGTGGCAATAAACATCAAGCTTCAGATCCAAGAAGTAAAAGTAGAATTAACCACAAAGGAAATCAAACCTGGGCACATCATAATACAATTGCAAATATACATACAAATTAGTGTTTATCAATAAAATTCGATACATATACATCCATGTGGCCAAGACCCAGAAGAAAATACAGAACATTTCCATTCCTTCTGAAATGCCCCCTTCTAGTCAATCCCCCTACCCAGGGGCAAACACTATTTAATTTCTATTACCATGGGTACATTTTGCCTGTTCTTAAACTACATTAAAATGAGATCACACAGTATGATGTTGAATAAGAGTGGTGAAAGCAGACTCACTTGTCTTGTGCCTGATCTTAAGGGAAACACTTTTAATTTTTGCCCATTGAGTATGATATTGGCAGTGGGCTTCTCATATATGGCCTTTATTATGTTGAGGTATGCTCCCTCTATTCCCACTTTGCTGAGTGTTTTTATCATATGTGGGTGCTGCATTTTATCAAATGCTTTTTCAATATCTATTGATATGATCATGTGATTTTGTCCATCATTTTGTTTATGTGACATATTACGTTTATTGATTTGTGAATATTGTACCATCCTTGCATTCCTGGGGTAAACTCCACTTGATTGTGGTATATAATCTTTTTAAGTATTGCTGAATCTGTATTGCCAATATTTTGTTGAGGGTTTTAGCATCTCTGTTCATCAGAGATATTAGCCTATAATTTTCTTTCTTTGTTGTGTCTTTAACCTGGTTTTGGAATTAGGATAATACTGGCCTCATAAAAAGAGTTTGGGACCCTATTGCGCTGTTGGTGGGAATGCAGACTGGTGCACCCATTGTGGAAAACAATATGGAATTTCCTTAAAAAATTAAAAATGGAACTGCCTTATGACCCAGCAATTCCATTGTTGGGAATATACCCTAAGAATCCTGAAATACCAATTCAGAAGAACTTATTCACCCCTATGTTCATAGCAGTGTTATTTACAATAGCCAAGTGTCAGAAACAGCCTAAGTGCCCATCAGGAGATGAGTAAATTAAAAAACTGTGGTACATTTACACAATGGAATACTACTCAGCAGTAAAAAGGAATTCCTACCTTTTGCAACAGCATGGGCAGAACTGGAGACCATTATGCTGAGTGAAATAAGCCAATTGGTGAAAGACAAACACCATATAATCTCACTTATAACTGGGATCTACTGAACAAAATAAACTAATGAGCAAAATAGAACTGGAGAGATGGAAACATGGAACAGACTGACAGCTTTAGGAGGGGAAGAGGAAGGGGAAATGGTGGGAGGAAGGAGAAAGGATTAGTCAAAGAACATGTGTGAATGACCCATGGACATGGACAACAAAGAGGGGATTGACTGAGGGAGTAAGGGGTAGGCTGAGTAGAATAGGGCAAAGGGGAAAAATTGGGGACATCCATAATAGAATAAACAATTAAAAAAAAGTGTAGAGTGCATAAAGTAACAGGCAGGTAGAACTAAGTCTGAGATGTGCCTATCTACTTTTTAATATGCTAAATTTATTTGACACCTCAGACTGGCAGTTAGATAGGTAGCTGTGAGAGCTCACAAGGATGAATTTCCCCATGGCTATATTGCTTTTCTGAAAGCTCCATGTACGTGCACTTGATTGTATACTTGCAAACCTTATTCTACAAAAGCAGAATAAAGTGTGTCCAATTGGCACTTCTATTTAAAAATAATAAAATTAGATCATACAGTACATACTCTAGAATCTGTCTTTTTTAACTCAATATGTTTTTGAGATGTATCCATGCTTTTGTATATGCTATTGGGTTGGCCAAAAAGTACATTTAGATTTTTTTCCATAAAATAAAAGACATATTTTTCATTTTCACCAATAACTTTATTGATTTGGATATTTTGAGTATGTCACGTATTTCCCGTTATTGGCTTCTAGTGGGTAGAGGCCAGGGGTGCTGCTAAACATCTTCCAATGCAAAAGACAGTCCCACAGCAAAGAATTATTTGGCCAAAATGTTAATAGTACCAAGAAACTTCACAAACCACTTTTGACACATTCGATCAGTCACAGCACCTTCTCCATACACTGCACAAATCTTTTTTTGCATTTCAGTTGTGTATTTACCTTTCTTGAAATAATAAAGCACGATACACTGAAAATGTTGCATATCTTTTTCCATCTTCAATGTTAAAAAAGCTGCACAAAATTTACCAATTTTTATGAGTTTTTAAAAAATGCATGCCGATATAACACCTGTCACAATACAATCAAACAAAATTGTTTTGAATGAAATTCAAAACAACTAAGCACTGCTAGACCCATCATATGGAAAAAACTAAACTAACTTTTTGGCCAACCCAATAGTAGCTTCTTTTTTAATCACTGAGAATATTCTATTGTGTGAATATACCAGTTTTTAAATTCATTTTCCTGTTCGTCATAAAGACACTTGGCAAACTCCAAAACAAAGGGAACTTCTTCAATATTATAAATTGCATTTATGGAAAATCTATAACTAACATGGGCTTCCTCATCTGGCCCTTAGGTCATGCCTTAGTTTGTTCAGGCTGCTATAACAAAATACCATAGATGGGGTAGCTTGGACAACAACAGTTCTGGAAGCTGGAAATTCCCACAATCTGGGTGCTGGCGGATTCAGTTCCTGATGGAGTCCCTCCTCCTGGCCTTCTTCTTACTGTGTCCTCAAGTGGTAAAGAAACAGAGTACTAATTCTCTGGTCTCTTATAAGAGCCCTAATCATCATTAGGACCCAATCTCCATGGACTTATCTAAGTGTAATTGCCCACCAGAGCCCTCATTTCCTAATATCATCACATTGGGAGTGGGGCTTCAACGTATGAATTTGGGGAAGATACAAACATTCCTTCCATAACATCCCATTCCTGGTCCCCCTAAATTCTTGTCTTTTTTGCATGCAAAAGTGACAACATTTTGAAAGTAGATGCTATCTAGAGACTGTTCTAGGCCATGTGAACATTTTGGCTCTTATCCTCACAAGACCCCTGAAAAGAAGGAATTATTGTCCCACTTCTATCATTGATGAAACGAGGCTCACTAAATCATGTAGGGTCACATAGCTAGTAAGTGTCAGAGTCAGGGTTAGAATTCTAGGACTGTTTACCAGTATGTTAGCATAAGGGAGAAAATGAAATAAAGAAACTGAAGTGCTGCAGATATGCTAGTTGTTATTTTCATTATGTAAAAAGAGACAAGGCAACTGGAGAAGTGAATTTGTCTGCACCACCCTGGACAATCCTCATGCATCTGTCATGGCCTCTGCTGGGATATAGGGTTTGGTTCATGCTGTAGACTTGAGCCCCTCAGGTTAGAGCCTGAGGCTTGTTCATCTCTGTATTCTCAGAGATGGGCCCAACCCATCGGAAGCACAGGGTATGTGCTCTTGGAATGGTGATATTAGGTATGGGATAAAAGTTTGTTCAGTGACAACACACCCAATGATTATGGAATCCAATGAAGGAATACTGCCACACAAGGGTGAGGCTGGTTATAGAATACTGAGCCCTCTTACATGTGATCCTTCACTGTACTCTGAATTGGGCCAGCTCAGGCCTCCTTCAGTAACCGTATGTGTTATAGATCCCAGGCACAGGGCCTCCTCATCCTGGGGGACTGTGTCCCTGAAACAGTGGACAGGAGAACTCATGCTGACAATATTTTTCTTCCTCTCACTGAAATCTTTGCAAGCCTCTGGCCTCCTTTAATTACACTCAGTTCCTCCATGGGACCCCACATGCTAGTTCCCTTTCTGTCTGATCTCTCACCTTGCAGGTATCCTTCTTGAAGAGAAGCATGAGTGCATTTGCCCATGCCAAGCTGAATGATAGGCATGCCAAAGCACTTAAGAAGGCCCCTGAGATTTATGGCTGCCCCTCTTTGTTTGCATTTATACTGAATGGTCCCTGAGAGCTTTTCCTTTGAGACACACACACTTCTGGAGCAGAAGATGGAAGAGAGGAAGAGTCCACAAGAGACATGGAGACAGATACAGCCTGTCTCTGGGCAAGGATGGAATTGAGCCACCCAGACTAGAAGATAACCACTCAATCAAACAATGGAAAACTTGATTGAATGACTGGAGTTGACGTTCATGAGTTTTGTAACTGTGGACAATATAATAACCCTTCCGCAAAAGTGTACTATGTGTTGTCAACTGTTTACTCCCTCTCCACCCAGGCCATGGTTCCCTGTAGGTAGAGTTATGTAACTCCCCAAAGTCCAGCCAAGAGACTTGCTTTGGCTAATGAATGATGAGAGTGTGGATGTGATGTAGGTCATATCTGAGCACAAGTTTTCAATATAGTTGGAGGATTAAGCTCTGCCCTTTTAGTTTCTACTTTTCACCTGCCCCAGAGAGTATATCATGGGGAGCTCAGCAAAACTATTTCAACCTGCAGCCTTCACAGAAAGTCAGCAAGAATTGAGTGTGTGAAAAATTGGGGCTGTTTGTTATACAACAAAAGCTAACTATTACAACCTTTCACGTGCATAATAAGGGCTTCCCTAAACGTTGCCAACCTGAGCTAATGCTCAGGAACATGTGTGTATATAGGGAGGGGCTATCCCAGGCTTCATTTGCCTCATGATAGGTGAACAGACAAAGAGTGATTAGAGGGCAAGGCTAGTGTCACACAGAATTTCAAGCCAGGCCTTGGCATTAGGACCACAATGTCCTTTCCATACTTCACAGCTTCCTTACCATAGCAAGTTAGTCCCATCCTCTGGATAACACCACAGGTTTGGTATGCCCAAACCTGTGGTGTCAGAATGCCTGGGGATCCAGCTAAGGAACTAGATTCTCACCTTCCATCCTGAGGTCCAGAGCCCCCTCACCACTAGGGTGAGTCACAGACATCCGTAATTTTAAGAGATAACCCAAAGCTCCAGGAAAGGCCTGGGTCTGTCAATCAGAAGAAAATCCCTATGTGGCCTCACTTCTGCCCCTCATTAGCTGTGACCATAAGGCAAGTCACTTAACCTTTTATCAAAAATTGCAACAAGAATATTTGAACTCTCTTCTTTTTAGAGCTCTTGTAATAACCAAATGAAGTAATTAACAGGTGTGAACATATATTGCCTGTGGCAAGGTGATGTGACAAGGGAATTGATGTGCATCTTGGGCCTTTAGAGGTGCTGCTGAGAAGCAATCACAGATAGACTTTCCCTTCAAGGTCAGCGCTGCAAGGTGACTCACTATTTTGGTGTCTGTGGCCAGAGAGGCAGCCTCATCATTGCCAAATGGCCATGACTGTGGGCCTGGCCTCCGACGTCACCCCACCTGGCCAAACAGTGAAAGTAGGAGGGATGGGATCAGGTCAAGGGGAAGTATTTGGAAGTCCAAAAGAGACCAACAAAAAGCCACCCTGAATAACAGGTCTAAAAGTGCCAGACCAGCTCAGCAGGTTACAAAATCATTAACTGAGAAGGCCACCACGGTTTCATCTCAGTTCTCTCCTTAATTATTTCAGCATCTTTGGTTTTCAAGAAGCCCTCAGTGCAGGAGTGGTGGGAACACATCTTGAGGAAAAGAAATTCTCTCTCTGCTTGCACTGGGGCTGAGAGCAACTTAAGCGTCACATGAGCTACATCCTTCATGTTTCAGGTGAGGAAACGGAGGCCCCAGTGGGGTGAAGAGTCTGCCTTCTAGACAATATTCTGAGGAGGTGTATATGTGTATGTGTATAACTGTGTGTGTTTGTGTGTGAGTGAGTGCGCATCTACATGCGCGACTATGAGTGGGTGTAAGTGGATGTGAGAGGGTACTGTTGATATGAGAGGGTGTGAGTGTGTGTGAGTGTGTGTGCATCTATGTATGTGAGTGGGGGTGAGTGGAGGTGAGAGAATGTTGTGTGTGTGTGAGGAGGCGTAAGCATGTGTTATGGGAAAAGCACTGATGCATGGGGGCTCCAAGAGGAGATTAAGCACAGGGTAGGGATGTAGCACACTTTCCAGGGATTCATGTCTTCCTCCATGGGCAGCACTAAAGAGGCACCACCTGACTCCTCTCTCAATACCCTTTATAGCTTCTTTCAAGCAATATGACTGTAAGTAACACCTGATTTTAGCCCATGGTTTTGTAGTCTTTTCATCTTCCGTTCTCTCTGACTGTAGCACTTGACTAAAATTCGGAAGACTGCTATGAGTTTATCCTATCCACCCTCTACCCTCCAGTGAATGGACAAAGCGTGGCAAGCTGTGGAGAGAAAAGAGAAACAGACAAGGGACCACGCAGTCCAACCCTAGACAACCCTCACCCAGGGCCTATATGGGAAATTTAAGATTTTGATATATTTTCAAATTATTCTTTCTAATCGTACAAGCCTAAAATGGAAATGTTGGCAGGTCCCAGAAAATTAGTAACTTGGATATAAGAAAACTACTATGTAGCTCTGCTTAACACATGCTCTGGCATATTTAAGCTATATTTTTAATTTTGGAAAGGCCAAAAGAGTTTGGCTTCTTTAAGAAAAGGGCTGTCAGAAGAAAGCTGTACAATCCTGCACAGTGCAGGCTCCAGGCTGAGTCTTTTATGTGTCTGAGGGGTCTGTTCATCAGAAAAGGCAGGGCAAGCAGGTAGAGGGAGCCGGGCAGGGGGCAGAGAGCAGAGACTTCCTGTGTCAGTGACTCAGTTATCAGGTAACCACAACCTGATTGGAAGGGAACCAGACTGTGAACTACAGGAGCTTTTCACTTTCTTTGTGCTCTGACCACAAAAGGAAAGGAAACAAAAAGTCAGTTGTCTCTGAAAGGGATTTGGAGAGACACAAGGATGCAGAGACCCCAGGCAAAATCCCTGCTAGAAGGAATATGGGCCAGAGGGTCATGGACAAGCAGGAGCTGGAAAGAGTGTTGAAAGGATTTCTGGAGGATAAGAGGAAACCTTGGGTCAAGCAGCAATTAATGACAGTTCCTGTCCAAAGCAGCAATCTGTGCCTCACCATTCTATTTTTTCTAGACCCCATTGACACATTGAACTTATTCACCTCTTATGCAGTAAAGTTAATTAATGCACATAGGTTTCTTCAAAAAACCCCTTTTCTTCTTATAGAGAATCATGACTAACTGGGTCATAAGCACTACCACCGAGATATCAACTATTTACACCCAGAGAAGAGGCATCGGGGTACCTACTCAATCCCCAGCTGAACCTTTCCTGTGTGATCCTTGGTAATTGGCTGCTCTAGTAGTGGAAGGAAAGATGTGGTAAAAATAAGATGGGTGGCAGGCCAGGCAGAATAATTTCCTTCCAGAGCTATAAATCCACCCCCCTTCTATGGCACTGGAAAAAAATTCAAATATGAGTGAGAGTTGTATTGTTATATAAATAACTTTGAAACTATTGTTGTGGGGGCACATGAATTACTTTGTTATTAACGATGTGGCCACACATCTTTGTGCTGTGACACCAAGCTGAAAACCATGGTTTTAGATAAATAAAAGGGAAAGTGGTGGGAGAGCTTCCAGGGCTCCATGCCCTGTAGAAATCTCAGAGGCTATAACCCAAAGATAGAGTATAGAGACTTCTCTGGGATCCCTTCCCTTCCAGCCTCAAGGACCCTGAAAAGTTTCTAAGCAGGAGGAAAATTATAGTTATATGATTTTTCTTGGATCCTCTTTGCTGTATAGGTACTCTAACTCACGAAATACTCCTGCTATTACATAATTTAGAATATTCTTCCCCTCAAAACTACAGCAAAACACATCTTCACACCAACGTCAGGATAATTGCCCAGATGTCAGGACCTTCTGAAACCTTCTCTATTCTTAGCAATTTTCAGAAGGCACATGTGCCTTACTACCCACCCAAACAAGCACTGATTAGTTTAGGACATTTGGGACCAGGTTTATTTCGCCTGTACCTGATTTAAAACAAAAAAAAAATGTATTTCAAAGTTATTTACTCCTTCTGCAATGTTCCCCAGCTATTTTGTAAAATTCACTATTATGGAATTTATCAAATAGCATTTTATTTTTATGTTATTATTTATTTATTTTTAATTGTTCAAGTACAGTTGTCTGCATTTTCCCCCCCATCACTCCCCCATCACTCCCCCTCACCCCAGCCATCCCCACCTCCCTTCCCTGATTCCACCTCCCCTTGGTTTTGTCCATGTGACCTTTATAGCTGTTCCTAAAATCCCTTGCCGCCCTGTTATCCCCTCCCACCTCCCCTCTGATTACTCTCTGATTGTTCTTAATTTCAGTGTGTCTGGTTATATTTTGCTTGTTTGTTTGTTTTGTTGATTAGGTTCTACTTAAAGGTGAGATCGTATGGTGTTTGTCTTTCACCACCTGGCTTAGTTCACTTAGCATAATGCTGTCCAGTTCCATCCATGCTGTCCCAAAGGGTAGGAGCTCCTTCTTTCTTTCTGCTGCATAGTATTCCATTGTGTAAGTGTACCATAGTTTTTTGATTCATTCATTTGCTGATGGGCACCTAGGTTGCTCCCAGAACTTGGCTGTTGTAAATTGTGCTGCTATGAACATTGAAGTGTATAGGTTCTTGTGGATTGGTGTTTCAGGGTTCTTAGGATATAATAATCCCAGCAGTGGAATTGCCAGGTCAAAAGGCAGTTCTCTTTTTAGTTTTCTGAGGAAATTCTATATTGTTTTCCAAGTGGCTGCACCAGTCAGCATTCCCACCAACAGTGCATTAGGGTTCCCTTTTCTCCACATCCTCTCCAACACTTGTTTGTTGATTTGTTTATGATGGCCATTCTGACCGGTGTGAAGTGGTATCTCATTGTGGTTTTAATTTGCATCTCTCTGATGGCTAGTCATGCTGAGCATCCTTTCCTATGTCTCTGGGCTCTCTCTATGTCTTCCCTGGAGAGTGTCTGTTCAGGTCCTTTGCCCATTTTTTAATTGGGTTGTCAAATAGCATTTTAATTAGTTGTCTAACTTAGCTTTCTCTCCTTTGCCCAGATGATGATCATGTCTTATCCATATCTTTGCATGTTCCTCACCAAAAAGCCCGCATGTAGAAATTGATCAATAAATGTTTGGTTTTGGATGGATAAATGGATGGATGGATGGATGGATGGATGGATGGATGGATGAACATTACAAGTACAATATGATCTGCTTCTCAAAATATGTGAATGTGTTTGGCTTCCCATAATGAGAGATGACCTCATTTAATAACCAAGTCCATACACTTCTACCTTTTCAATTAGAAAGTCTATAGCTATGGGGTCAGCAGCCTAGAAATTATCTTTATTGTGACAAATTGTAGTCCTTCTGAGTTGTCTGGGATCTCTGCTCAGATTTCATCCACACTAGTCCAGCCAAGGAGTTAGAAAGCCTTGAACCAAGTCTCATGGTGCCTCCTGCTTTCCCACAAGAGCTGCTGTGAGCCAGTAGAGCTGCACCTGCCTGATCACTACTTCCCTGGTACACTGAGCCATGTGCCCTGTGTTGGCTCTGAAGAGTATGATGACATTTTCTAGGCTTAGCCATTTCCTCTCACTCCATATGCCTTTTTAGTTCTCTTGGCCAAAAAGTATTCTCTGTAAACTACTGAGAAACTTGTCTATACCAAAGAGGAAATGATTCACAAGGCTTGTTTTATTACTCCTCCTCAGAACCTTTGCACCCTAAAGGAGACAGCAAAGTCAAAAAAGGAATCTCAAGTTGTGGTATTTCAGGCATATGTATACACTCAATTTTTTCCACCTGGGCATATAGTCCTGCTCAGGGCTATTGGAGGTACTGCCTGCTCCCCCTTTTCAGTGCTGCTGTTTTGCTACCATCTTCATTCATAGATGCCTTTGACCCTGAATCATGTGACTTCAGGGTCACATGGATGACCATACAACACCCTTACCCCTCAGTCTCTTGACTTCCTCATCCCCACTGACTTTCTTTTCTATTACATATTTGTCACTTCCTTCCAAAACCACCTAAATCTTGCTATCATGATTTATTTTGTGCATAGGTTTCAACTTCCTGCCCAACTAGATTGGCCAACATTCCCCAAATGGCTTTTGCACCTCATTGGACCTATGGTCAGTTAATTCCCTTCACTCTCTCTGCCATTCCATCAGCTAGTTTCCTTCTTCATTCTCCTCCTTATCAAACCTAGATCTTATAACCCATCACTCCATAACACTTTTTTCAGAACTCTAAACTCCCCTGCTACTCTGTCTTTTTATCATATCCATCTTGCAAAAAACTAATTCTGAATGGACACAACTCCCTGTGTTCTGAAGCAGAGCACAAGCTGCTGAGTTTTATTGAGAAAGTACCACAATGTGGAAGATCAATTTCACCATGTATTCATGACAATGGTTCTCAGATGGAGTCTGAACACTGCCCAGCAGGCATGCCACGTTTCTCTTATCCACTCTGTAACATGCTTCTGACCTGATCTGCCCTCCTCAAACCTCTGACTCCCCCACTTCTTTACTCACTCTTTGGCTTACAACCCTGCCTTCTATTTCTCAAGGAACACTGAGTCTGTTACATGGAACTCTCTCACCCACCCACTAACAAGCATGCAGGTCCACCCCCTCCCTCCTGTTCCTTGGCCTTTTCTGCCTCCTACCAATCAAGGCTGGTTCATCCACATGGCTAAAGACCCATCTTCTCCTGCCTTGTCAGGAAATGTGCATTATCCACAAGCCCTTCTTTCTCTAGCTCCATCTCAAATGGATTTCTCCCCATGACATTTAAGCACCCATACATCTTTTCCATTTTAAACTGCCTTCTCTCAACCTTGCATACTTTCCCGCTATTGCCTCTCTTTACCCTTTAAGCCCAACTTTCTGAAAAGGTTGCTTCATGCTTCCTATTTACAGCTCCTCACTCTTCACACTCCTCAACCTATTCCTGGCTGGCATAAGTCCCCATGCTGCCAATGAAACAGCTCTTGCTTGGGTCACCAGATATCTCCACATCTCAAATCCCATGGGCATGTTTCAGAGCTCATCTCACTGCCCTTGCCAGGACCTCAGTGTTGGGCACTCCCCACTTCTTGGTATCCACTGTTTTCCCTACTGCCCCACTCCTAGACTTCCTAACAATATGCTCTCCATCTCCTTGAAAAGTTTCTCCTCCTCTTAGTGACTCCTTCATATTGGAATTCCTCCAGACCTGATTTCAAGTCCTTTCTTCCTCTCTCCCTGAGCAAGCTTGTCATGGCTTCAGGTTCTACCTATACACAGGTGGACTCTGAAATCCGCTCTCAGCCATGGCTTCCAGTTCTTTCACTTCTTCACATTCTTTATTCTGCCAGACTATCAGGTCTCTCTCTGAAGTACCTGGCAGGGGTCCCCCATTCATCACACTCATATCTTCATCCAGATGTCTTGAGATCAGAGTGTCAGGGAAATCTTAATCCAGTTCACCCAGCATCCAGCAATCCTTCTGACCCCAAGCTGCTGGAAGACATCCTATGACTCATCTTATCAACTTCAACCTCAGGGCCTGCATTGCTGTTTCTCCAGTACAGCGAAGGATTAAGACTGACTTTGGTGTCCAGTAGACTAGTTAAAGCCTAGCTCTTTGATTTTCTTTTTGAATGACCACAGGGTTATATTATTTAGTGAGCTTATATCATGTAACTTTTCTAAGCCTCAATTTCCTCATTAACAAAGTAGGGATAATAATACCAATAATGTCTAAGAATTATACTAAGTATATGAATTATTATATAGTAGACATGGAATAGTGCCTGCCATGTGTATGCAATCATAATGGTAACTTTATTATGATTGTACTTATATTCAGCTTAATGATTTCTTATGTTCTTCTCTGTATAGATTCTAAAACATTTCTATTATTCCCAAGCCCTTGAGGAGCAGATATCGATCTTTCCCCATGCTTTAGTATAAAAATAAAGGCCATCTACCATTTGCTCGTTCAGTGCCCCCTCTATACCTCAAAGGTCCCTCAATAAGTAGCCATGCAGTCGTCCATCTTGCAGACCCATACAGGGCCAGCCCCTTCTTCTTCTGTGTATCCTGTCTGCCATAAGCTCAGGCACCTCCTTCCACCAATAATCTACTCTATCTTTCTTCTTAAAAAAAAAAAAAACCTACCCTTTTATTTTTTCAATTACAGATAAGATTCAATATTATATTAAGTTTCAGGTGTAGAGCATAGTGATTAGACATTTCTATAACTAACAAATAATCCCCTGATAAATCTAGTACCCCTCCCGGCACCATACAGAGTTATAACAATATTACCAACTGTATTCCTTATTCTGTACTGTACATCCCCATGACAATTTTGTAACTGCCAATTTGTACTTCTTATTCCCTTCACTTTTTTGTGTTCAGACTCTTCTGCTTCTCCTTCCATCCCAGGGCTGAGATAGCCTCAAGTTTCTCCTAGTCCTAAGCAAAACAAACAAAAAATTTAAATCTTCTTTCTCTTCCCTTCTCTTCACTAACAACCTTCTTAAATGGAGTCTGCACAAGTTTCATTTCCCATTCTCTTCTCAGTCCTTAACATTGGCCCTCTGTATTCTTAAAGGCTTCTCATCCCCTCACCCTTCCCCTCTGGAGGCTCTCCCTCAAACATTTCTGCCACATGATGCAGCTGACCACTCTCTCCTTTGGAGCTGCCTCTTCCCTAGGAGATGCTGGCTCTTGTCCTCCTACTGCTCAGTCTCCATCAGAGTGTCCTCTCATTAAGTAAACTTGCATTGGTTATGAATTTCTGTCCATATATGCAATTTCTTTTCTTTATTTTCTGTTAATTACCTGGGTTTCAACCCTGAGCTCTCATCCTGCTGGGTTGGTGAAAAATTCAGCCCCAGTCATTCTTGGGCTTCTTCTCCTCCCCCTGGTGTGCCATGGCTCTAGGTAGAACCCAGGGGTAGGACATAAAGGAGGTCCCTATAGGATACTGGTCCACTCTGAATTGCCAGGGAGAATTCCACTGCCTTGGGCTCTGGGGCCCTGTGTGGCCCTGCTCCTTCCCCACCAAGCTTGCACAGGGGAAGCTTTGGCAGGGCTGGTGGCTCGAGAATCATGGGCTACCCTCTGTGAGGGCCTACCAGTGCTCCGATTTCTGCCAGGGACAGGGTAAAGGACCTGACTGCCCCACTCCAGGACCACAAACTTGCCTAGGGAACCACCTTTAATCACTGGCAAATCCTCCTTATTTCTACTATCTCCATCTTCTTCAGACAGCCTTGACCTCATAAACATCCAGAGCCCTACCTCCTGAGGAATGGAAACAAGACTCTGTGACCTGCCTGGATCAAGGATGGAAAAACACAAAGGAAAAGATGACTCTGTATCTCAAAAAAGTATCCTGCCACCAGACTCATGAGTGTGTTTGCCAGGAAATGGGGACTTGGGATCGTAATGTTTCATTTCTTTTTTATTGTGAAGTAGCAGATCATACCAAATATATTCATGACGATGAGAATATGAGATTATGCTATATTTTTCTCTACTTGCTATTGCATTTTTAATGTCTCAAAATGAATTTAAAACATTTAAAATATCCAATAAAAATGTATCTTCCAAATAGGTGTTTCTCAATTTGTGTCCCTACCCAATCTTCTTTGATGACCCCACCTACTCTCATAGTTTCCTTTTCCCATAGCACAGGTGATTCTGAAATCTATCTCATGCCCTCTAAACCATCTCCTACATATCAGAATATCATATCCAAGTGATCCCTGGACATCTTATTTGCATCTCTGACAGGCAGCTCAAGCTCAGTCTGCCACCGTTGACACACAGTCCCATTCCCCTACCATTGTAATTCATCATCAAGCCCAGTCAACTTGACCTCAAAACCTCTCAAATCAATCTCCTTCTCCCCATCTCCTTTGCCATCCCCAAACCAAGCCACCCTATCCCTCATCTAGAAAACTGCAAGCTTTCCTGTATGTCTCCTACTTACTTCCAATCTGGGCTCCATAGAGCAGTCTAAATTAGATGTTATCCCCCCAATGACTTCACTTTAAGGTAGTGTCCAAAATCCATAGTGTGGCCCGATAGAAACTAACTGGAACTTTAAGGAAACAATCAATCTAGGATGGGGTCTATGAGAAGATCTAGAGCTTATGGAAGTTCTCACGCTCTATGAATCACGGAAACCTTACATGCAGGAACCCTACAGAACAAACCCTATGTTTGTAATAGAGCTCTATGGTTCTAACTTCCCCTTCCCTTTTTGCCCTTTTCCCTTCCATAAAATAACCCTCCATTCTGGCATGTAGGCCAGAGTATGCACGTGGCTAGCCAGGTATACATGCACATGGTTGCAACTCCTTCTTTTTCCCAAATAAATCCTTTTTGATGTATTTTTAAGTCCACAAGCTGACAAGCCCTGCTGTGTCCGAACTGTGTCACCACTCTGCCTGTCCCTCCCCTCGTTCTCCACACTTCAGCTACACTCACTTTTTTTCAGTTTCTCCCATAGGACAAGCTATTTCCTACCTCCAGGACTTTCCACATGTCACTCCTATGCCTAAACACAGCCTCCTGCCCCCCAAATCCTTCCCACGTTCCCTCTCTAAAATCTTCACACAGAATTGTTTTGAACTGCTCAGCTGAGCATGAAAGTCCTTGATTAACATTGCTAAATATTTCATGTTTCTCTTAGGTTGAAGTTCAAAAGCTGGACATGGCCTAGGAGATGCTGTAGAATCTAGCCTAGGCCAGGCCTTCTCTTGCTCCCAGTGCCTCAGCCACCCTGGCTGTCTCCAGGAACCTCACATGCACCAAGTGTTTTCCCACTTGAAAGTCTTTGCTCATGCTGTTCCTCAGTGTAAAATGCCTTTCCCATCATTTGTCACCCAGGTAACTTCTGCTTATCCAGGTTTTAGCTGACATCAGATGGCCTCAGAGAACACTCTCCTATTTCCTACCTAAATCTGGGACCTTCATCTTCCCAGGGCCCTTGTGATAATTTGTGGTGATGTTTTTATTTTTGTATCTTTTGTTAATGCCTGTCTTCCACTCAATGAATGTGTAGATGGCTATATGTCCCACTCCTGCCCTGTTTCCATAGCAGGCTAGTTCAATCCTGAGCATAAAATAGATACTCAATAAATGTTGAGTGAATGAACAAATGAATGTCTAGGTTTGACACCATGTTATTCTCCCCTCCTTGTCCCCCCCCAGACCCATGCTTTCTATTGTGTTTCCCTTTCTATCATTAGTACTTGAAACTAGTCCATCTCCAGGCTCAAATCCTAATATTATCTTTAACTCCTTCTCCCCTTCACTCCTTTTATGCCATACAAGTCAAAATATATCTAATCTACCTCTAAATAGGTCTAACACACACACCTTTTCTGTACCCAGTACTAGGTCTAGGTTATTCTTATTTGGATGATTGAAGTTGCTTCCTAGCTGCCACATCCCCCAGTGACTTTAGTCTGTTCTCCCCAGAATTTACAGAATTATTTTCCTGAAGTTCATCTAGATTTCTTCTTCAAAATAGCTTAGTTACACTTTCACACAAAATCTGAATGGATCATCATGCAGCAATTAGAAGCCATAGATTAGATTTAAGCGCAGCAACATAAGGGAATCTTAAAAACATAGTGTGTAGTGAGAAGAGAGAGAAATAAAAGGAGATTATGCAATGTAATATCACTTACATGCATTAAAAATACATGCAGCAAAATAGTAAACATTTTATAAAAACATATGTAAGTAAAAAACATAGACACCAAATGCAAAACTACAGTTGCCTATGGGGAGAATGGGAATGGGAAAGTGATAAAATAAAAGGGAAAAATAAATAAAAGAAGAGAAGGGCCTGGAAGGTACCAATAATGATGAATGGGCCATGAACTCAGGAGGATCAACTCCCTCTATAAGGAACAAACAAATAATAACAAACAACGTGTATCCCAGACAGGGAGGATTCAGTTTGTTTGTGCATCTCTTTCATAGTTCTTAGGACATTTCCTTGTGTATTATTGAGGAAATCAATCATGTGCAAATTGTGCATTTATTTTAATCAGGTAAGATCCATGACATGCCTCAGCACTGAGAAAATATATCATCCCTGTCCTCAACTTACATGACCAGATGGAGAAAAACTCCAAGGTACTGGCTTCTCTACCTGATCACTTCTTGCTGGTGACCACTCACTCAAGCACAGTAGTTCTCTTAACCACTTGAGCTTACAGTAGTACTTTTCCTAAAAAATCTGATAAACAAATCTGAGCCTTTACCATGGAGTTTACATTAAAGACAGTATCCTAATTTTGTCAGGTATGGTTGCCTATAATGTTCAACCACTTATTTCAAAGGAACTAGAAACTATATTTTTTACCTTTCTTAGTACCATATTCTTAAGCTCTTACTTGCCAGAAATTATGAAATCGAAAATGGAAGTGCCATCTCAGAAGGCGTGAGGTCACTTGGAGATCAGCTTTGAGGGCATAATTCAGTTTTCAAAGAGAAGTAATAAATATTGTGGACTGAATGGTCTGGTAATCTCCATTTGTCTCCTTACAGCCAGCAGAGAATTGAAAAAGATAAATAGTTGATCATGGATTCTTAATTCCATCAGTATCTGTGAACCACTGAGAATATCTTTCCCCCTTAGGATGAGAATGCAATATTTTTGTAAACTTTTATTTAAAATCTACAGATAAAATAGATCTTAGGAGGGAAGGCAAGCCTCTCATGGCCTTTGAATATGGCTAATGAAACTGTTAATGGTTTCAGTAGACAGTGTAAAATAAATACTCATAAAAGTTTACACAGCACACTGTTATACGTTCCTATAAAATCCACCAAGCAATTACCGAGTTATGAGCTCTCTGCCCACCTCCCTGGGCTCCACATTTAGCACAGTGGAAGTGATGGTGGAACCTGGCAAAAGAGAGTGAATGTTAGAGCAGAGGCCAGCACTGACCTGGGGGTGGCCAAAACTCTCCCCTATCCCTTAGCTTCTTGTCTGTGAAATGAGCATTTGATCTCCAGTCCAAGCCCCCACTGCTAGTCCTCATTTCTCTGTACTTCACATGGAGGAGAACGTTATTGTGGAAAATACAGACATGGGCTCAATCCCTGTTTTATTTCTCAGGGCTGAGTGATCTCAACCACAGTATCTAATTCAATCATACTCATAGCCAACATCTCTGCATTCGTGGTGGGCTGAGCACCAGTGCTGAACACCTTACACTGGTATTTCACTTACTCCCTAATCTATGCTTATGAACTGTGCATTATCACTATCTCCATTTTGTGGGTGAAGAAACGTATTCAAGAGCGGAGCACTTAATCACATATTAGCTAATAACAGGGAGAATGCAATCTACCACACAAGTATAGTGCTGGGCATACAGTTAGTGTTCACAGAGTATTCACTCCCACCTATGCCTCTGCCATGCATCACTCTCACTGTTTCAAAGAGGAAACAATAAATATGCTTTTAAAAATAATTTTGCATCCATGGAGCACAGGTGTGTATGTATGAAAAACTGAGATGCAAAAGCATCAGCTGGGGGCTAGATATTGAACACTGTATTCAGCACCTCATTCCTCAACATTTATCACCTGCCTCTGCTCCCTCTCAATCTACCTGCTGCTTCTAGGGGTCCATTGCCATTTGATAGCCCGTCCCTGGAATAGTGTCCCATTCAGGCATTTTCCTCATCAGCATGGACCTCATCCTAGCAAAAACTATAAGAATGAGCTTACATTGATTTGGTACTATGTAGGTCATAAAATACTTGAATAGAATATTGCCTTAAAAATTAATAAAAGTTAAGGGGCTAGAAAAATAACAACAAAGCCCAAGTGAGTAGGAAAAAAAGGAAATAATAAAGATCAGAGAAAATTAATGAAATAAGAATAAAAAATGTAAAAGATAAATGAAACCAAGAACTGGTTCTTTGAAATGATAACCAAGATTGACAAATCTTTACCCAAACCCATCAAGAAAAAAGAGAGGACCCAAATAAATAAAATCAGAAATGAAAGAGGACAAGTAACAACTGACACCAGAGAAATACAAAGGATGGTCAGAAAATATTACAAACAACTCTTTGCCAACAAATTGGACAATCTTTAAGAAATGGATAAATCCCTAGCAACATACAATCTTCCCAAACTGAATCAGGAAGAAAGAGAAAATCTGAATAGACAGATTAGAACTAATGAAATTGAAGCAATAATCAAAACACTCCCAAGAAACAAAAGTCCTGGACCGAATGGTTTCACAGGTGAATTTTAATAAATATTCAAAGAACTAAAACCAACCTTCCTCAAACTAGTCCAAAAAATTCAAGAAAAGGGAAGACTTCCAAACTCATTTTACAAAGCCAGCATTATCCGATTCCAAAACCAGATAAAAACACTACAAAGAAGGAGAAATACAGGCCAATGTCCCTGATGAACACAGGTGCTAAAATCCTCAACGAAATGTTAGCAAATCGGATCCAGCAATAGATTAAAAAGATCATACAGCATGATCGAGTGGGATTTATTTGGGCATGCAAGGTTGGTACAATATCCACAAATCAATAAATATAACATACCACATAAACAAAATGAAGGATAAAAATCACATGATCATATTAATAGATGCAGAAAAAGCATTTGATAAAAACCCAGCACCCAATTATGATAAAAACTCTCAGGAAAGTGGGCATAGAGGAAACATACCTCAATGTATGAAGTCATGTATGACAAACCCACAGCCATCACACTCAATGGGCAAAAACTACAAGTGTTTCCCTTCAGATTAGGAGCAAGACAGGGATGTCCCCTTTTACCAGTCTTATTCAACACAGTACTGGAAGTCCTAGCTATGGCAATCAGAGAAGAAGAAATAAAAGGCACCCACATTGGAAAGGAACAAGTAAAACTGCCATTATTTGCAGATGGCATAATGATGTATATAGAGAAACCTAAAGATTCCACCAAAAAACTATTACAACTGATAGATAAATTCAATAAAGTAGCAGGATACAAAATAAATACCCAGAATTCAGTTGCATTTTTATACACCAATAATAAACTATCAGAAAGGAAAACTAAAAAAAAAAAAGAAAATCCAATTAATAATTGTTTCAAAAAGAATGAAAAACTTAAGAATAAATTTAACCAAGGATGTAAAAGATCTGTATTCAGAAAATTATAAGACATTGAAGAAGATACAAATAATAGAAGTATAACCGTGTTCACAGATTGGAAGAATTAATATCATTAAAATGTCCATACCACCCAAAACAATATGTAGATTCAATGCAATTCACAAGAATAAACTCAAAATGTATTAAAGACTTAAATGTTAGACTCAAGACCATAAAAATTCTAGAAGAAAAACATAGGCAGTAAAATTTTGAACATTTGTCATAGCAATATTTTTTCTGATATGTCTCCTCATGTGAGGGAAAGAAAAGAAAAAATAAACTAATGGGAGTGCATCAAACTATCTTTTGCACAGATAGAGAGAGAGATAAGAGAGGGTATAACAGAGAAAGAGAACACAGGTATAGTAAAATGTTAGCATTTTGAAAATCTGGGTGAAGGGTTTATGGGTTTATTATTTTTGTAATATTTGTGAAATTATTTTATGATAATGTTTTTCTAAGATATTGGCTCACACACAGAGTTGGCAGGTAAGCGAAAGAACCACACTTAGGACTATCCACCTAGGAACAGTGTTCAAAATGTGCTCAAAATTGTGCTGCCAAACTGACCACTGAGGTCCCACTGCCATCCCCCAACCCTTGTGCTGCCAGCCACCCACCCCTTCCAGCATTGGGCTGGACAAGGCCATGAGTCCTGCCACCACCAGAGCAGCTTCCTCGAAGTCCCTGTTCCCTACCACCTGTGTGCATCAAAGCTGGGTGGATGTGGGTGAGCCATGGAGCCAGTGGCATGGGCCCTACCTGACTGCAGGGAAGGCTGGTAAAGTGACAACCTGCCGTTTTCCACTTTTGCCACCTGGGCTCATAAGATGAGAAATTCTTCAACACAAATAATAGGGTTTGGTTTACAAAGTGGCCGAAAAGAATGAAAAAGTCCATTACGGGTCAGAACACATTTGTGTAATCTTACCTCTCTCTGGGCCCTCTCTGTTGCTATCACATTCAACTACGTGGTTATTTCTAATTTTTTTCAAATTTCTAAAAACCATCCTCCTCCATCTCACCACTGGTCCCTCACTCTCAGACATGTCCTCACTTCTTTACAGAGATAAGAGTCTCCCTACCACGAGAGTTCTGACTGGCCTCATGAGCATAAGGTCAGACTCATGTGGGCTTAAATCCTGACTCTATTACTTTCGGACTGAGGACACTGAGCAGATTGCTTTCTGAGTCTCAGCTTCCTTACCTGCAGTGTGGTGATTGCGGGGATGGAGAGGAGTATAAGGGGACTAAATGGTAATGGGAAAAAATAGAATAAAATTTTGTTTAAGTTAACATACAAATAAAGGATTTTTTTAAGTGAGGCTAGTGATATTGACTTTGCAGGGTGTTGTCTGGAAGTAAACGACACGTGTGAAGTGAGATACAGAGTAGGCATTTCTAATGGACACTGGTGTGTTGCCCAAACCAGGACTGGAGAATGTCATTCCCCATGCTGTTGGAAATGTCCTTGGGGCTGTCTGCCCTCATTGAGAATTCATCTTGATGCAGGAGAATTGTCCCTCTTCCAGGGGCAGCTTGCACCCAGTGGCTGGTCAGTGCAAAGGTATAAAGGCTCAGCTCCTTTGTTCCAACTCAGGACAATTCTGAAGGATATCCCAGCTCCAGAGCTCCCCATGGGGTTGGCTAAGGCCCCAATTGTGACTGTTCCACAGTCCAATTCCTCTCTCTGTCCAGTTTTGCTCCCTTCCCTTTCCCTTAACTGTAGTGAGCCTGAGAGAAAACCCTCATGAGCTCCCTGCACACCCATCTCTAAAGAGTCAGCTTCCTGAGCAACCCAACCTGGGACAGCCCTTTTCTTTGTTTGCCTTCAAGTCTGGCCTCTTCATCCACACACTCCATGGGTTCTGATTCTACCTCCTGGTATCTCAAAACAATTTCTCCCTCATATTGGATGTTACCTCCAGTTGCAGCTGAGTGTTGACAGTGTCTTTCCATCTCCCACCCTTACTTTCATTGATGAAATTCTCTTTATCCTTCAAGGCCCATTCAGGTGCTGCCTCTTCTAGAGAGCTTTTCTTGATTTCCTCCATGGGAGTATCCACTCCCTTTTCTAGGCTCAGTCACTATTTTGTCTCCTCCTCCACATCTGGCACTATGCTTGAGTTGGTGAGCCAATCAATTGCCAGTTTACCCCACACCTATTGCTGTCTCCAGGGCCCAACTGCTCTTTGCCTAAGAAGCCTGACACTACAAACTGATTTTCCAGGTGCATGTGCCCACTGGTTTCCAGGCAGGGTCTGCCTATGGGAGTCATGGACCAGAGCTTAAAAAGCAATGGAAAGGAAGAATCCAGGGAATTTCTTCCCCCTTCTGCTTTGGGAAGGGCCATCACTGGCAAGAGCTGCATCTACCCAGCTATAGCTCCTACCAGGCAGCCCCAGTTCCTGGGATCCAGTCACTAGTCTCCTCCCTTTGCCTCACCAGCCTGGGGTAGCAATGGTTTCTCTTGCTAATCTCTAGGTTGCTTAATCATCCTCTGTTTTCAGTTCTTTCAACCCCACTGTAACTATTCCCCCAAAGCAAACTCCCTCACTTGAACTCTCTGGTCTGTTCTATTTTCTTGGATGATACTGATGGTTATTTCTGTACTTCTTTACCTTTTCTCACAAGACTGGGAAGACCTCCTGAGTGGAGATTGAGTCAGGGTCAGCGACACCAGAAGTGACTCTTCTCCTTGCTGGTAATAAGCCAGTTGACAAAAACAAGGATCAGATGTGTGATTCTTTAAAACAAAAAATCCAGTAATTAACCAATGTTGCCTTGCCTTCTCATTCTCCAGTATCATTTATAAGAATCCAGAAATTTTTGCCATTTTATACAGAATCAGCCTTCACCAGTTCAGCTAACCTTCTCAACAACTGGGAAAACCTACCCTCCACAGCATTCCTTGACATGAAGGCTTGGATATTTTTACTTTCAAAATAAAATGTGTTGTACCTGGCTGATACCTCAAAGAATTATGTCCAGATCTTGCTTGTGGTTTTGAAAATAAACACTAAGAATGATTTTATTTATAAACATTTTGAACAGATACTAAGTCTTTAATTATTTTGTGCATTAAAAATTGACAACAATCAATACCCTGCTGATGAGCTACAAACATTGTATATACGTATGTGGGTATATATTCTTTTTAATAGCAATTATAACTCCATGATGACTGGGGAAATTGCTCTGTGGTTTAAAAGTGTATTTGCAGCTATACCCAGAGGATTGTGGCAAGTAATGCTCACTGTATCACCCACCTTACTTAAAAATTTCAATAAGAAACACAATTCAATCTAGCACATTTCTAAAGGCCAATGGGAAATAGACTAGGCAGCAGAGTCAGGAAATGCAAATTCAATCCTAAATTCCATCCTGAACTCATCTGCTTGGGTTTTATTTCCTTATTTTCTCCCCCAAGGCCAGTGGTGCTGACTCAGTAGTACATTAAACACAAATGTGTACGTTCAGCCCTGACTAGCCATTAATCAATGTGCAGCCACAAAGGCAGCACCCATGGATTAGCAATCTACTGCAAGGTGCCAGGTACACACAGGGAGAAATTTAACTTAGATTTCAGAGGTAGACAGGGGCACAGGCCACTTCCTATGTTGAGAAGCCCCAGTTGATTGAAAATGAATGTGAATGCCAAACAGAGTTATATATATGTGGTATGTTTTAGAGACTTACATTTAACAAGCTGACTCTAACTGTGGCAAGAAAAAGACAATGCAATAACTGTGAATTTAGCCTCTTTTGGAAATAACATAAAAAGTCTATATTTGAGAACTTTTGTTAATGTGAGGCCCAAAAGAGGGGCCTCCTGCCACTGTTTCTGGGGCAGAAGCTCAGGTTCAAGACTCCAGCAAGCCTTTTCCAGTTTACACCAGTGACTGTACTGTGGGGGGGGTGGGGCGGGGAACTGCAGGTTGGCCTTCCTTCACGCTGATGTTTCCCTTCAACTGGGGAACCAGTTCTCTTCAGTTGGAAGGCAGGTGCTTTTCCCCTCAGAAGCTGCCTGTGTCCTTGGACAAGGGCAGCCTCTTGCTGTCAGAACAGAACTCCTCCTAGGACCCTTGGAGGATGCAGGATGCGTGTTCAGTTCTCCGAAAGAACTCAGGGTCTGTCAGAAGGGAAGGCTCAGAAATGATTTCTCCAGGGAGTCTCTCAAGGAAGAACTACCCTCTTTATCCCTTCCCTGCCTTTTTAATCTTGCTTGCAAGAACTCCACGTGATCTGCACCTCCAGATCCACCTGGGGAGGTATGCAATGTTCCCCTGCATACACACATGCTCTCTGACACTCTCTCTCTCTCATTCTCTCTCTTTCTCTTTCCCCACCCCCTCCCCATATGAGAGTCTCTCCTCTATTAAGGGGAATCATAAGCCCTACTCTGCCAGTCCCCTGCCCCTAATATCACAAGGGGGAGGCGGAGCATGGAAGTCAGAGGAACCTCAAGCAACAGTAACCTAGCAACAGTGTCTCAGGATTTGAATGTAATTATACCCCGAGCGTGATAAATACTCAGAAGGGCTCCTTATGTGCAGATCATACTAAACAAGTCTTTGAAATTACCCTCATCAAATATTGACAGAAGAAAAGTTTTTTGAAAAAGAAAAAAACCCTGAAGAGTATGGACAACCTTTGCACTGAGTGCCCGGATGGTGGGAGAACACCAGCCAGGGCAGCTCAGAAAGCCTCAAAACCCCCACTCATGGGCAATGTGACAGATCTAGAAGAGATGTTTAAGTTGGGACAGCAGGGTTTTTTTGCAAATGAGGAACAGTGTCTTGAGGTCAGAAGAACTGAGGCTGGAGTCCTGGCTCTGCCCTCAAAACGGAGAGTTTGCCCTTCAGAGTGCTTATTTAGAGTGAGTGTGTTGACCAAGAGGCCCTGCCATCTGTCTCCTGGGTGAGGAGCCCTGAAGGAATGGAAGTCAGATGATGAAGGGCGTGGTGCCAGAAAGAGAAGTCCAGACAGGGTGAATGGTGTGGACACAGGTTCCCAGGCCTTAGCAGCCTCAGCTCCAAGTTGACTTTGATCCCAGAATTTGAGTCCACACTGTATGGGCTAAAGAGGAGAGTAGTCTCTAGTGTGAAGGGCATCGTAAGCCTCGCTGAGGAGCCTGGGCTTTATTACGGGTGGAAACCATAATCAGTGCAGGTGAAGAGTGTGAAGTATGTGTGTGAGGGCCACTGACGTCCAGAGCTGACTTCAGCAGCCATCAGAGGCTGTCAGTAGTAATCGCTGTCAGAGAATGTGGGGTTTTAGAGCAATACTCATGAGCGGCCCCATGACATAAGGCACACCTTGAAGTGTCTTCCTTTTGGTGCTTGGGACAAAGCCCAGAGCTGGCCCCCTCCACCCAATGTGTTACATCACACTTAGGCACGAAGGGACCCCAAGCAGAAAGCAACAGGACCGTGGGATCAGAGAATGGCTGACAAAAAGGAGTCTGGATTGGGGAAGTTTGAAAAAGTGAGCAGATGCTCTGGAGAGAGGCAAGAAGAGCAGGAGATCGCCCAGTGGGAGAAGGGTGTTGGGTCTCTCTGCTAATATTGGGTTATCAGTGGTATTGAATTGGGTACACTTCTCAGCTCTGTGCAGCTGGAGACTGAAATCTGAAAGCAGGAACAAGAGAGAAAAATCCTACATAGAAACTCCGCCTGGGTCTTTATTATTTAGGAGGCCCTGCCCAGCTTGACCACTAACCTACTGTGTGACCCATGCCAACCCCTTTCCCTCTGGGGCCAAGTGCACAATGAGAGCCCCTTACTGGCTCAGCCTTTCTGGGATTCTTAGATTCTATGGCCAGGCTGTCAGCATGGGCCTGGTGACCCACAAGGAGCCACAGTGTTTCCAGGCATGCCCCCACCCCTTGCTTCATCTTCTAATGCCCTCTTCACAGAGGACTGCCCCCTCTCTGATGTCTCTCTCCAGGCCTGTCGAGCATCTGTCTTTTGCTTATTAGAGGAAATCCTCCTCCATTAGATGCAAGATCTTTAAAGGGCCTCAGATCTCGCCTGCCTGCTCTCTTCTCTGGGCTGGGCTCCCCTGACAGCACTGCTGGTGTCTCCCAGCAAGCGAGGGTGAGGAGGCGGGGCTGCTGGCAGATGAAAGGCCCCCCTTTCCTGCTGTGGGATTCAAGGCTGGATCAGGGACCAATTACACTACCTCATTCATCCAGTTCAGTGTTCTTCCCAATGAGGCCTCTGACAGCTCTGTTCTGAGTAATAATGGCCGGGTGGACCCTGATTTAAGGAAACTCCATTTACAGAAGTCCCCTTGAACCAACTAGCTAAAGACAGGCAGACTGATTTTTGTAGGACTCTGCACAGAGACCCCTGAAAACCCCAGCAGCCCCAGGGCTCACCAATGAGTCCATTTGGAGGCACTACAACATGAGCTGAAAGAGAGAAGGATAGAA